>NC_072010.1:36187126-37387126 GCF_027791375.1 Indicator indicator
CATAGTACTGAGCTTTCTAAATGGAAAACCGAGAGTGATGCTTTTTTACTCATCTTCATGCAAATGAGGTCTTACAAGTGGTACATAGAGGTGATATTATTCAAGGCAGCCATGGTATGTGCTCAGGTTAAGCAGTGGTCACTCATGATGAGTTACAGGTCTCTGCAAATAAAATCTATGTTTAAACTCTGCTTCGAATCAAAGAAAGCTGAAAGCTGTGACCCAGGCTTTGGCATTAGTGGGCTATTTTCCAGATAAACCTACCTAGCCCTGGGCAGGCTGTTTTGTTCTGTAATAACTGGTGTATTAGACAATGACAAAGAGAACATCATTATACTTTGAGATGAATTTCCAAGGAGCCTACTTTTTTAAAAGGTTCTGTTGTTTTGGTTAATTTCCATAAAAATTCTTTCCTTCATATGTAGTCTCTTTTCAGGCAATCCTTAATGTAGCAGTGCAATACTGTTCAGGTGATTGCATTGTGAATTGGGAGAAAAAGCACAAATCTTCCTCCATCTCAAGCATTGTGATTACAGGTTGAGCTAAATTTTCAAGGATTTCCAAGAAGTTTGAATCAAAAGACTCAAAGACAATAAAGGAAATGGTGTAAATGTGCCAAGAATCAATGTAATTGTAAGGATCAATCTCAATTACAATCTCAGTGTAGGGAGAGGGTATTTACTTTTCACTGAATGTTATCAGATCCATGTAGTCACCCAGACATAGGATACCTTAGGTAGACGTGCTTGGCGTCATGTACTCGTATTTAACATAATTAAATTAAATCATTGATATGAAGGGCCACAGGAGACCGGTAGTTTTGAACTTCCTTTATAGTTAGAAGAAGCTGCAGGGTGAATTCATCTCATCTGTTTTGCAGAAGTACTTTGGTGGGATGAGTGGTGACCTAAAAGTGCCAATTTTCCTACAGTGATTTCCCTAAGCCTAGTTGAGATACAGATGTAAATACATTCCTACACCTGTTCAGAAAAATTACCACACTAAATGCTAAAAGTACTCTCCCTAGAAAAATACAGCTCTCTGCCATCCCAACTGCTTAACTACAGCTGTGGGAGAAAACATCAGTAAGCATGTCTGTACAGGATTCAAAATTCATTTTCAAAGCACACAGAGTTTTATTGAACTGCTAAAAGGCTTCCTGAAACTAGCTCAGAACTGGTACCTCAGTTTTAGAAATTAATAGGAATTCTGCCTGTGAGATACAAAATAATTAGACAATTTATGTACTAAAATAACAGTCTGGAAATTAGATTCATTTCTTTATCAAGAGGATTTTTCTTCCTAACTTCCTAAAAGCTTTACTCATCTTTGCCCTATAACTCAATTACATCTACTTGTGAAGCTCTTGACCTTAAGGGAATAGACTAAGCCACTCCCTTGAGATCCCTTTCTAGCAGTTTAAGTAATGAGGAGTCAGCAAGTGTAATCATGAAAAGAAAATTATTTTCATCAAGCAAGTGTATGTTTATGCTTGCCAAAATGATCTCTGTATGCAGTACAGAGATATGCAAAAAGTTGATAATAATTAAAAAGCCTAATTTTTTTTAATTTTTTTTTTTTACAAAAACCCACAAATTCTCTCTTCAGAAAACTTGTACAGAATTATAAAACTTACTTTAATATATTTTTTCTTGTTTCTAGGTAACCGATATTTGAATCTTTTGGGCTTCTTCAGGCCTCCCAAAGGGAATTAGCCAATTAGCTCACTGAGCCACTGTTAATAATTATTCTGAAAAGTCATAGGCACTGAGGTAGATGTATCAAAGGCATAGTATCAGAGGCTTAAAAAAGGAAAAAATAGTCTGGAAAAAATCCAGATATACTAGGAAAAAGAAATCTAATCATTGTCTTGTGGAGAAAAATATATAGACTATGAAATAAATACATAGACCATGAAATATATACTAGGGGGACAAAAAAGTCCTCAAAGATTTAATATTGTCTAAACATAAGCATTAATTAATATAGTTTTATAAATAGCACTGGTCATCCATGTTTCTGTGCTTGAAATGAGTGAAAGATGCACAATGTATGTTTCCAAATGCCTCACAGAACTACCATTTTGATTGCCAAAGTGACATGCAGGCTTTATCCCTGCTGGAAGACATTTACAATTCTTACTCAAAAGTAAGGGCAGCTCTTGCCTTGGGGGTGTTAGGATCAATTCCCACCAGAATTATATAACCCTCAGTAAAAATCTCTGTGAGCTTTTCCTCCCTCCAGTGCTAAGCACAGCAGTGCCCATGAAAGCACAAAGCCAAATCCTGTCACACATCAGACAGGAGGTTGCACGGGGGTGGGAAGGATGGTGTGCCTTTGCCTATGCAGTAGCCCTCAGCAAGAGGAATCTCCACTGCCTGTAGATTATTAAAATTTTTACTGTTCTAAAGAAAAGGAAATCAAGACAGGGTATTATATGTTTAACCAGTGACAGAACCAGTAGAAGAGAAATGTTAAAAATCAAATCTGACATCTTGTGTCTTCTGAAGTTATGAAGACCAGTCAACACTTGAACACTTGTTACATTCTAGTAGCTAATGCAATAAACACCTTGACACAGGCTGCTTGCTTTCTTTTTTTTTTTTTTTTTATTCTCCACACAGAACACATCTTTGTGGAATAAAACTGTAAAAAAATGTGAGTAGAAAAAAATACATCAGTGTTCTAAACCAAGCAGACTTTTAGTTTGGTTTGATTGTTCTCTAGATGATACTTGGAAAAAAAAAAAAAAAAACAGCAAAATAATTCTAGTTATATTTAATGTTTCTTAAAATATTCTTAGAATAATTTTTAATTAACAGGGTGGGGAACCTTCAGTCTGGAGACCAATGATAGTCCCCCTTTGTGAGGGATTTTGATGAGAGCCAAACTTTGCCTAACAGTAAAAATAAGTTTTAATCATGGAAAAGTTGTACTTTCCCAGTAAGTTTCTATTTTTGCACTACAAAAAAAGAAAACAAATTACAGAGGTTTGTTTGTTTATTGTTTATTGTGGGCTTTTTAGTTGTTGTTGTTGTTTTGGGTTTTTTTCCAGGAAGCATAGCTTTGAAATCAATACTGATCAACAGCCTAGAAAAAGTGAGGAGGGAGAAAACTGCAATATGAATCTGGGTATGCTAAGAAGGATACAGAAGTACAGTAAAAAAATCAAACTTAATGCCCTTTCAGGCTAACTCTTTTAGCTTACACCATTTGAATGATATTAATTATCCACAGAGATACATAAAAACATTCATACTTAAAAGTGTGGATAAACATACACACACTTGTGGCTTTCTTTGTGTGGTCACTAATGCAAAGAACATAGTGAAGAAAAACAAAGGGCATATTCATGTTATAAATGGTTTTATTGAATTCCTAAGAGCTAAGTTTGCTCTATTACCAGTAATGTAAAAAACATCAGCTGAGCATTCTTCAGTAATAAATCTGTGAACCTGCTCCAAAGCCAGCTGAAAACCCCTGTTGCCTTCTATGAATTTAGATCAACCACTTCATGCTTAATATCTTTTTTTTTTTTTTTACTTTTCTTTCTTCTAGCCTGAGGTTGAAATCCTATTTCACTTCTGGAACAAGCTGCTTGTTTGAAGGTCACAGATTAAAATCATATTGCCTTTCCACAATCTGATAAAAAGAATTTTAAGAAATACATGCTTAAATATGAATGATCTCCTTTTAATTTACTTTTTTTTCTTTTTTAATGACTATTTGGGGAATTAGCATGCTAAAGTCAAATTCCTTGAAAATATTGTGTATTTCTGTACTCTTTAATAGAATTAGATTACAGAAGCAGTGGCTGGAAGAGAAGATCCTGTAGACATGACAGAAGGCAAACTTGCTTTGAACTTCATGCTTGAATTATAGTTACTATTAAAGCTCAGAAGAAGGACTGCCTAAACAATGCATTTTCTCAGTAGCAGCACTTATGTGCAGAGCAAATGGATGGTTTATAGTCATATACTAAAAGTTGTTACTTTTTCTATGGGGAGTGGCAAATTCATCATGTCAGGTTATAAGGTCATATTATTATGTAACAGACCTTCATGTCACAGTGCTCTAGAAAGATGAAATGCCAGCTCTCAACTAAATACTTAGAGTCATGTTTGTGTGCAAGAAGCCAAATTGCTACGAATTGCTGACCAAAGGCATTCTTATTCAAATCAAAGATGTAAACTGGTATTTGAAGAGCCCATTTTTAGAAAACAGCCTGTCATAGATCTTGGACAAAAAATTAAGTAGATCATAATTTTTTTAAAAAAGAAAAGGTTACTTATCCAAGTTATATCATAAGTAAATTGGATAAAGACTGATAATACGAATATGCCAATTGAATAAATAGTACTAATCTGTTCCCCCTCTCCCTCCTCCTCTAGACTGGAAGTAAACGCAGAATGAAATTATAAAGGAGTGAGCTCAGGACATCATGGATATAAAAACTTACATATGCAATATGCAATGGTTAATTTAAAATATCTGAACCATATAAGAAGTTACTTATGGACCTTTCATCTCTGTAGAGAATGATTGATTTTTGATTTCCAAATGAAAATTATATATATGTGTGTGTGTGTGTGTGTGTGTGTGTGTGTGTGTGTGTGTGTGTGTGTGTGCATATATATCTCCTCGTCTCGACCTGCGTTTGCAGAAGAGGTGGTTCTTTTATGGATCCTCTGAATGAAACCAAGAAGGAACCAAATAGTTGTTTTGGGAAAAAACAGTTGAATTTTATTTTGCTTACATGTGCAGGAGCGAAAATTAAAAATATAGAAAGGAGGAAAAGAATAAGGGGTAGCAAAAGCAGCCATAGTTACCAGCATGGATCCAGTGGTTTTCTCACTGCTCCTGAAGATCTTGATTGATGAGGAAGCTTCAATCTTTCCTGTTACCTTTGAGGTTTTATACCTTTTCCAATCAGATACATGGTCACAGGTCCCCATTCAGCTGCCATGGTTATATCATGTTTCACTGGTGTCAGCATCAGTCCCACAGGGAGTTAGAGGTGCCAGTCCTTGTCTCACAGTAAGTTGTGTGCTGTTTTGGCTCTAAACTGCTATGCCAGGCATCTCTGAGGGGTTTCTCCATCAAAAGACCCACAGAAACTTGTCACAGTGAGCCCCAGCTTACATCTGAACACTCTTGAGAGTGGAACTGTGGCCTTGTCTGGTTACCAGCTGCTATAGTCACAGAGTCTGTGGTCTTGTAGATAACCAGGGATCCCCCAGGAGCAATGATGTGAAATAACCAGAGGTTTCAAGGCCCGTCTGGATGCTTTCCTCTGTGACCTGAGCTAGATTGTATGGGTCTGCTCTGGCAGGGAGGTTGTAGACAGGTGGGGGTTGGTCTCTTCTCCCAGGCAACCAGCACCAGAACAGGAGGACACAGTCTCAAGTTGTGCCAAGGGAGGTATAGGCTGAGTATTAGGAGGAAGTTCTTCACAGAGAGGGTGACTGCCCATTGGAATGTGCTGCCCAGGGAGGTGGTGGAGTCACCATCACTGGAGACATTCAAGAGGAGACTGGATGAGGCACTTAGTGCCATGGTCTAGTTGATTGGTTAGGGCTGGGTGATAGGTTGGACTGGATGATCCTGGAGGTCTCTTCCAACCTGGCTGATTCTATGATTCTATGACCCTATTATTCTATGACTCAATGATCTATTTGGGTCCCTTCCAATCCCTGACATCCTGTGATCCTGTGAACCTTGAGACAACCAATGTGGAGGCAATTAGAGAAAGGCAAACTTAACTCCTTACAATCCTGAAATATAAATGTTATTGAAATTAATTCATTGCAACTATGAGCAGCCTATGAGTAGCCTAAACAAAAGATGCCAGGAATGCTTAAAAAAGAGGATCCATGCCAAATATCACTGTCACATCCATCTGAAACTAACAGCTTTCATGTCAGGGAACTGACAAAACAAACATAGAAATAATCTCAAAACATTTTAGAAATTAAAGAGAAATATGGATGAAGAATCTGTGGTATACAAATGACTATAACACTTTATTGCTAACATGATAGAGATGTAGTATTCTGAAAGTTAAAAAACTATGAAAACAAAAAGAGGGCAAAGAAAATAATTTTAAAAAGAAAGGAAAATTAAATAATTTTCTGTGGTTGGTTACCTCAGAAGTTCTAATGCCCCAGGGGATCCCTGAGATTTTTAAGGAATGTTTCTAGTTACATTACAGATGAAAGTAAACAATTGCTATTATTCTTTTTGCATGACTCCTAAAGTTTTTTATTACTCCCAAAGTGTAATTACAAAGTATGAGGAAGGCAAAAAAAAGACAAAAAAGAGGCCTGATTTAAAATGTGTTTGAGCTATATTTTCAGAAACATTTAATAACTCCAATGAGAATTACATTATTAAGGGTTCATCAAGCACTGTTTCCTGAAGAGACAGATTAATTCCTGAAAACCAGACCTTAATTTAATTCTGCTTTAGTTTATTTTTGGTTTATTTTATTTTGCTTTATTTTACTTCCTCTTCTTGCATTTTATCATCTCATATTTTATCTTCTTTTACGAAGGGAAGGAAACCCACATGAATGTGTGATACCCACTTTCTTAAGAAATTCAAAGTGTGTGAATGAGAGCATATAGATCTGAACTGGCCACAAGCAAGCCCCAGCACAGAGCTGTACCCAGAGCAAGGGACATTGTCACACTAACACAGCTGTTAAAGCACTTCAGGACAGAAGTGGGCTTATGCCTGGATATCATGGAAGACCAATGAGTGCATTTGGATCTGTTTGCTTCCGTCCATATTTTGTGTCTTTTTGCTTCCAATCCTATTTCACAGCTGCAGGTTTCCCTCATTGTATCTTATAGAAGCATCTTTTCATGCCAGTTGACTTTACTGCAAAAACCACTGACCTGTCCAATAGGAAGCATGTTTGTACTGCTAGCTCAAAAAAAAAAAAAAATTTTTTTTGAGACATGGCAAAAGATTGTCAAACACACATAATGAGAAAGGTATCCATGTGTCTGTGTTGTGGTGACTATTCTTATATTTACTTATATGAGGGTAGCATCCCACACTCCTACTTATAAATGAACAGAATTGTGTAGTGGGCTGTATAAATACAGAGCAAAGCAACAGTTCCATTCTGCTGAGAGGTATTACAGGTCTCACTTGGGACACAGAGTAATGGATTGAGATTTGTGTTACTCTCTGGAGAATCTGGGGAAGAGTCCTTCACAATTGTTTTCCTTAAGGCTGTTACACTTTGTGTAAATAAGTGTATTTTTATTGGACTTGGTAAGTTTATATTCACTAGTTGCTGATTAGTGAAATCCAGTCCTAGTAATTATTGTCAAAACAGCCTTTGGCTTCACTCTGTTCTACTGTCCTTTATGTTAAAAGTGCAGCACAGGGGATTCAGTCAAACATGCTATAGCATGACATAATTTCCTGGCTGTAAAGT
The DNA here is from genome assembly GCF_027791375.1 of Indicator indicator. NCBI lineage: Eukaryota > Metazoa > Chordata > Aves > Piciformes > Indicatoridae > Indicator > Indicator indicator. Next base: position 36,194,577 of record NC_072010.1, read on the forward strand.
CCTAGAGATGGACTGGAGAAAGATATGAAATCAGGTCCTTCACATACCATGTAATTTCTAATGCCTCAGTTTCACTACCAGAAAAAGGTTCCAACAACTATGTGGTATTGTCACACCCTAAATGAATAGCTTTTCTCCCTTCCTTGTCTTTGGAGAGGAGCATTCCAGTTTTGGATGGCCCTTAGTCAGGGTGGCAACATTCAACTATTTTGCTGAGAAGTCTTGGAACAATTTCTTGCTTTACTGTACACCAGCAAAAAATTTTGCTGGAAAAGTGTAAGACCTGAGACTGCTGAGTTCTTCATGTTGGGATGAAGTTTTCCTTACAATACTTACCTTCTTTTGTTTTTGAAGTAAGTCATACTGGTGGCACAATCCTGCTGTTACTGAAGTTTTGTGCTTTGATTGTGCTAGTAAGCCTGAGGTACTAACTTAAATCTTTCCTCTTGGTAGTGCCATGTGCTAGCTGGCAAGTCATCTGATCAGCTTTAACTAAATCTTTGCAACCATATGCAATAGTCACAAAATAAACAAGGAATAGCTTTCACATAATCACTGTCAGTAAAATGTAATCCTCTCGTGATATTTTGAAATGTCCTGAAATATCCTTTTATTCTAAGCTAACATAAAATTGTTTCATTTATCACTCAGAGAACACAAGATAGTGATTTTTTAAAAAGAAATTTGATTATTACAAGGAGCTTAAAACTATGTGAAGTCTGAATTCTTTATAATGTTGCAGGTAAAACAGTCATAGAATGCAAACTTTCTGAGCATTGTAGAAAAGGAATATGAGAAAAAGTAGGGGACAAAAAGTCGTATCAAACTCCTTGCTTCACATCAATGACCTGTTTGGGGTAACAACTTTCAACATATAGTCAATCAAAAAGTAAAACAAAGTTGTTTGAATGAATACACAGCACACATCCATGGCTGATGTCCCTAAAGATGAAGATGCACTATTGCATTGTTTAAAGTATTATTGCTCCTGAATTTTTTATTAGCTGTACATTATATTTTAGACATGCAAATAACAGTAGTATGGAAAAGCTTTCCCCTTCCATTGTGTAATGGAACAGAGAATTTGCCTTGCATCGAGGCTTCATATTACTTATTCGGGGCATACTTTTTGAAGGCTTTTTTGGTACCCTTTTCTTTCTGAATATAAAATATACATTAAAATTGAGCTCATATCCTAATTGGTTGAGCTACTCAATCCCATCAGAACTGTAATTAATGCATAACTTCGTGTCACTTCACTGAGGCATCTTTTCATGATGCAGTGATCTCTGCCATTTGTAAAGCAGAGTTTGAAACAGTGTACTTAAAGTAATCTGCACATCTGTCTGTGCATTAGAGTGAAGAGAGAGAGAAAAAAAAAAAAAGGCCTTCTCTTTGTCCTATTTCTGACCTTGAAATGACTATAAAATTGTATGGTTTCACATTATTCCTATAATATTTATGTATTTTTGTATTATCTTTTCCACTACTATTGGATAAATTTTCCTAGGCCTGAAAGACAGACTTAATACCCTAGCACAGCAGAAAAAATGAAATATGAGATTACTCACCACATATAATAGCTCTTCTCAGAGATTAATTTGATTACTCATCAATTCTCCTCCTCCTCTATTTAGAGTCCTCATACTTTCTCTCAGACTCCTGACCTTTCTCTCAGCTCACTGTGTTAAGTAAAACTTATCACTTATTCATGCTTATCTTAGTACAATAAAACATAAATTATGGTATCTAGGGGGTTACATGACTTGATACATGGCTTAGGTTTCTCCATCACATTCTTCAATGCAGTACTGAGACAAAATGCCAGCAAGAAGCTGCAGAAATATTTGTTTAAATGTGAAGAAAAATACTTTTAACTGTCAGGAATAATAGGATACAGTAACTGGCAACATTTTTATTGTATGCAAAACAGTTCCTTGAGAACAATATTGAGTGAGAACCACAGGAAGTTATTGATGTTGAGAAGTAACACCACAGTTCAGTGCTCTCACTTGTGTGATTTGACAGACCTAGGATGGAGGAGGAAGGTGGAGGTAAAATAAATTAATAAATTATGTTTTGGGTTACTTATAATCTTACTTCCAAATTCTGCTTTCTGTGTTAAAAGAACACTATGTATACAAGAAAACTTAAAGAGTTGTAGTGAAATGAGATGACATCCAAAAAGAGCTGAATCCCTCCTTGAAGACCTAGTGAATACAATGGATGAAATCTAAAGAGTTTTACATCTCCCCACAAGCAGGTGGCTGATTAGCTAAATTGTTTTCCAGAGACCATAATGCTTAAAGTACTAGATACCTACCTTTCTTGCAAACACATGTCAGACGCTTTGATTTCATTACATAACTCTGAATATTAGTCCCTCTGATAATTTTTATTTTAAGATTTCATAGGAAAAAAAAAAAAACATGTGTTGGTTTATATCAATGATTAATGATAACCAATGGTTTAATTTGGAAGTCATATCCTATACCTTATGTTTAGTCAAATAGCATGAGAGTCCCTGATATGAGCTTACTATGGGGAAAAAAATAAAAGGAAAAATAATTAGAAAAACAAGTGAGAATGTATTAAACCTTAACTTCTCAGGTTTTTTCTGAGTGGTTATACAGAACACACACATTTCTTTTCTTCTTCCATCTTTAGAACTCCATGTTTTACTGTACACTGTGAGGACTAAGTAGCTCTGATTTGTAATTTTATTTTTTTTTCTCCTCAGTCATAAATATATGAAGGATCTTATTCTGTGAGAAGGATTTTATTCTGTGAGAATACTGGCTGGAACTACTGGAACTTTAATGGATCAGGTTGTTTCCATGTGTGAGGAAGGATGGCAGTGTTGTGTGTTGCATTGTCAGTACTCCATTCAAAATGCTTAGGTGGATAATATTCACAAAAACTGACAGGCATTAAAGTAACAACTCAAATTTATCACAATTCTTATTTAGAGAATGCTATTGAAATGCAGTACTAAATAACAAGCAAATATGAATTTATGCTATATACACTTAAAGTGCTAAAAACTTCATGAATTGAAATCTAAAAGTAGATTTTTAAAATTAGCTTAGAGAAGCCAGAGTTGTTGCAATTTTTCTGTGATTAAGGACATTATTACAGGGCCGTTTTCATTTTGTTGTTGTGTTTATCTCAGACATTGCCTTTCATTGTTACTGCACCGATATAAAATGATTGGTTTATTTGCCTGATTATGAGTCTGTTTTCAAATAATTATTTTTCTGATAAATGTTGTTTCTTATTACTTTATGTACTTTTTAACGACATCGTAAAACTTCAGTTTCATGGCACAATGAATTATAAATTGAGCAACATGTCATAGTCTCACACCATAAAGCTATGTCTTTGTTGATTAGTCATGTATCGTTGAAAAATTCAGTTTTATTCATAGCTCTGTGCACAAATAGTTCTGCTGTCAAAGCCACCAAATCCATTTCAGTATTTGGGAATATTCCAGAGCTTCAAAAATTCCTGCAAACCTGCCTTGATGAGCAAGTTCCTTGTGGTTTAAGAATATATGTATGAAACAAATTGAAGCAGATATAGCATTTCAGTGTAAAAGGAAGAATGAAACTCAAAAAAAAAAATGCATGATGACATAGAAGCATAAAATAACCATTCTCAATACAAATTAGAATTTTGACATTAATTAAAATGGAAACAGTGATCAGAAGACAGTCTAAGAGAAGACAGAGGTCAACAAGCTTGTTAGCAATTTTGAAAGCTTTTATTTTATGGATGTGCAGATTGCCTACTTTTAGCCTTGCCCACATGGTGGTGGAGAAAATAAATTTGTTTCTGCTTTCTCCTTCATCTAAGGAAACAGATTACTTCTGTTCTAGCCTACCTATGGTTACTACTGTTTCTTTATTAATTCCAACATACAGGATTCTGGGGAAACCATAGAGCATGATCGCTTCTCATTCCTTCGCTCTTTGTGTGCTGAAGATGAGTTAATAGGATGAATATCACTGATTTAAGCCTGCTTATTCTGACCAAGAACTGTTGCCTACTGAGATATTTAAAGAGGGTTCTTGCTGTTTCTTTATTCCCAGTACATCTGTGCAGTCCAAGTCAAAAACTAATTTAGACTAGAGATCAGAGCTTTAGGTCTCTGATGTGTTGATATACCCAGATGCAAATTTTTCTCTTGAACTTCACTGGCATAATTCCCAGATTTATACCAATACTGAGCTGATAGCAGATCTGGTCTCACTCCACCATGGACCAGTGATGACATATAACTCTCCTTTTATGTTTAATTCTGGAATATTCTAAACAGAGTCAATTAAAATGCTCCATATTCACGTAAAAAGAATTGGAAGAATTTGACCTTGTTTCCTGTATATTTTTCAGCCACTTCTTTCTTAATGTTAGTGTTGCATAGTCTGAACAAATTTACTTTACGCTTTGTTTATGATATGCACATTCCCTGTCCCTACTGGTAGGCTACACATTGCTATTAATAAAGCAACAGCTATTGAATTGTAACTTACCAGAGAGAAAATGAGAATACTAGAAAAATATTTACTACAGGTTTGCTTTGAAATCATCAGAACATTTGTCAATAAATCTATCTATAACTGACCTTTAGCCAGTCCTCTTCTACTCAGAAACTCTGAGACTTTTAAGTGATGATATGATATCCTGGGAGAATTCATGATCAGGTAACTACTTTTCCCTTTACAGTTTTTCATGCTGAGCTGAAGTTAGGCACTCATCACACATCAATATTGAGAGCTATAGACTCATTTCTTCTAAAAGTGACGCCGGATCTCATATTTCCTTTTAAGAATATCAGCTGTGCTACATTCTTATTACCTAGGCTCTTCTATTTGTTAGCATAATATTTCCAGCAGCACCAAAAATACATTCCGATTAAACATTTTCAAGAGGACATCTTAAATACCTGACAGCAGTTTTATTCAAGAAGGGCTATACATAGATGGGATCTCTTTACCATCCTCTATGCACCTGTGAGTCTAAACTTCAGTGACAGACAGATCTGCAAGCTTGATAAACCACAGTATTTATACCTTAGATTTTTTTTTTTTTTTTGCCTGTTATTGGTTTGGTTTTCTTTTTGCTTATTTATTTGTGGGGTTTTGGGTTTTTTGAGGTTTTCTTTGCTTGTTTGGTGTTTGTTTTGTTGCTTTTTTTTTGGGGGGGGTATTTTTCATTACAAAACTCTAATTAAACTGCACAAAGTTTGGACACAGCAATTACGAACAGAAAAAAAAACAACCCTACAGTTAGACGTAGGTAAATAATTTTTATTAATGACAGAGACTACTCTGGTGATACAGCTAAGAATAGAAATGTTAAACAGTTCCCATTCCATTGACTAAAGGGAAAAGTAAAGAGGACTACAAAAGATTTTTCTTTAGTTACATTTTTCCCTGCTGGTTACTCTCACTGTCCTTCAGAGAGTGGCCCTCTCCATGAATAAAACTGATCTGAGATGTCTTTTTTTGCATTATCACTGCTAACTCTTTCTACTGTGACAGGGATCATTCTTTATGTCCAAAGAACCATATGAAGTTACATGGTTTGAAGATAAGGCTATGGAGAGAATTTCCAAAGAGAAAATTTAACACAGCCTCCAGGCTTCATTGGCTGGGTCTACATTAGCAAGTAATTACTTGCTAATGGTACTAATGTAGGACTGAATAAACTGAAGCTCTGTCTTTACAGCACAATATGTGGTCTGGGCCTTTACTTCAGGATAGATTAGTTCCATCTCCTAGACTTAATATTTCCTTCTTACATGTAATACAAAGCTATTAAAAGTAAGGTGTTCCACAAACCCTCACCACACTACCAGGCATCATACTGACCTTTTCTCCGTGTCAAGTAAATGATAGTGGCGTATCATAGCCCACTCCAACATGGTTCAAATAAAACCTCAAAAATGGAAACGAACCTAGGTTCTGTTTCTGCCTGTGTTCTCTTTTTCTAGGTCTGCTCATGTCCAATTAACACATCAGCATTCAGTTGTCTTGGGAATATGGGATGATTAGCAATGAAAGTAACACACCTTCTGCAGAAGCCGTGTAGGCTTTTGTCTGTAAGCTGACTGCACTGAGCTATTACTACTATACTATTATAGCTTAGCATTTCAGAAAATCATACCTATGTTAAAGGGAGTGACTATCTCTCCCTCCCTCTTGTGAAGCCCTGTAACCCCAAACCCCTATTGATTAGTAGTTTGAGCAGTTTAAGTTCAGTAAACCCACTACTGTGTGCAAAATAGTGGTCAAGACCTCAGATGTCATTCTCCAAAACTCCTTATTTAAATAAAGTGAGGAACATCAAGAGCAAAACTTCCAGGCTTTGGTTTCCATGGATTTTTAAACCGTGTGGGAACTATCCAACGAATTATTCACTGATAAATTTGTGGATGGTTTCAATGTAGTAAATTACACATTTCTATCTCAAATTTGTAGGGATTTTAGTAGTTTCTTTGAAAGAATGGATACAATAATTTACCATATTTAGTTCCTACTGGTTCATTGGGAAATGCTATCTATTACTATCAGATCACAAGAATGTACCCAGACAAGGAAGATATAAACTTTCATACAGTGAAAATGGAGTGAACCTTTCACTGTCTAAACCTGAAGTAGTTCTGACTGCATGACAACCTGGAGGGTGCAGCAGGATACTTGAAGTGCCTTCAGAGATATGGAGCTTTTGATTTAAAAAAGCTAACACTCATGGTAATTAGTTTTTGTTTGTTTTTGGTTTTGGTTTTGGTTTTTGTTCAGGTTGCACTGTAAGAAAAATGCACATGCGCGCATGCACACACACACACAGACGCGCGTAAATAAATAAATAAATAAATCTCTTCCTCTGAGAGCTTCCCAGTACATTGGTTAAGGTCTTAGAAGGTAGCAGAGACAACAAGCATGTTTTCTGTGACTCTGCTCCATGCCATATAACTGCCTCTCTAAGTCTGGGATGCGTGCCATAAAGACTGTGAAAAACACCATAATGCTGCCCTTTTCAGAATCAAGAGCCTGGAGTTCTTACTGTTTATGAAGTTTGCTGTTTCTGATTTCAAACCAAGTAACAAGAGAGCATGCAGTGAGAATGTGTTCTGTTAGAAGTGGTAGCATGTCTACAAATACAGCAAAACAGGCTTCCTTCTTCACCTGACAGCAACAAAGATCACAACCCACAGCTGAGCCTCTATTTGCAGATGTCCTGATGTTGTTCCTGCAAACTACTAGCCAGATGAGCCTGAAGTGGCTGCTCAAAACCACAGAAAGATAAATCCATGACCCAGTGAAGTCCCAGGAACAGATTTGCTCTGCCTCAGCTTAGTCTCAGTAGTCCACTGAGGGATGGAGTGTCCTCTGAGACTTTGTGAATGAAAGAGGAGGAAGGGAAGGGGAATGAGGAGCACTACATCCACCAAATATTAACTGCTGTGTACCGTTCTATGCCCTGAATAAAAAGACCCTCTCTCCTGCTTGTCATTCAAGTTTGTAGTCAGTGATTCAAAAAGCCATATGATAGAAAACTATCCTATGTGTGGCTCTTTGATTGTATCATCAACTCATAACCAACTGCTTTTGAAAAAGGGAACGAGCCATGTGCTTAGCTTTCATAAGAAGCCTGTGATGACTACTTTACTATGACTTGGTTAGTACTGGGGTGGAGTTTGACTCACACAGAGCACCGTCTGGGCAGGCCTTTTCTGATATATTGAAATGCTAGGAAGAAGATTCCCTCACAGCTCAAAGCCTCAGATCAGCTTTTAAAGACACGATAGCCTTTATGATTTGGTGCTCTGCGTCATCCCTCTGCAACTCTGAGACCAGGGTTGTCATTTCTTGCTCCCTCTGCACAGATAGTAATTACAGGTACAGAAGAACATCAACTTTTTTTTCAGGTTGGAAACTAGAGTGCTCACTCAGGAGGTTTCTAATACAGCCTGTGGCAGGGATCAAGCTGGAAAGCTATTGCATACGTGCTCTTGTCCTCAATGAGAAAGGAGAAAGATAAAGCAGTGTCACATAGACTCCTAAAATTTTTCTATGTGGTGATCCTAGGACCTCAAGTGTAAGGTTTATATGCTGACACAAACTTTTGATATTTCCTTGGGAACAAGGTCTGTCATTTCCATAGGAACTCATCTGGGACCTTGTTAAATCTTTGCCTTTGCAAACGACAGCAGTAATAAATGGGAGTAATAAGAAAGAGGGAGACAGAATATTTGAAATATTAATGAACTGCAAATGGAAGAAGACAGAAAATAATTTGAACCAAAGAAAGTGCAGATGAATGAAGAAGGTGCATTATGCAAAGAGCTGAGGGGTAGTGGGTGGTAGCATATGTGAAAATACATGTCTGTGTGTATCGAACAACCATGCTTTTTGTAGTATGATTGTAGAATCATTTTGTTGGAAGAGACCTTCAAGATCATCAAGTCCAACCATCAACCTAAAGCTGCAACTCACTAACCTCAGCACTGCTCTACTGCTCTGAAACAAAATCTTGATGTTGTTTTCTTTGAAATCTCCACACAGCCTATATAGAAAATCAGCAAGCAGTGAAGTGGAGGAAGGGAGGAATATATAAGGAAGCTCTCAAAGAGTTTGCAGGTATGTATGGAGAGGTGTGATGGTTTGAAACTGTCTCACACTGACACAAGAGGTGGGATGGAGAAGCTAATTTTCTACTTTACTGATAATTGAACCTAAATTTGACACCTAAAAGACATGATGTGAAACAAATCTCACTGATATTGCCACTGAAATGCTGATATGGCATTGAAAAGTTGGAAGATAAACATTCATTTGAAATACTGTCCTCTTAGTTTCACTGTCACACTTCATGCATTATCTTAGTACATCTTTGTCTCAGATGATCCCTTTCAGTTTTAACTTTTGCAATCTTATTCTTATTTCGATCAAAAAAACTATGAATGGCCTTTCTCCAGAATATGGTCTCAAATATCACAAACATGCAGTAGCAGCATCTCCTTGAAGAATGACGCTTAACAGTACAATGGTTTTATTAGTGCTCCATGCTCAGATACAAGTGGTTTCTTTTCCTGCTCTCAGGCAGGCAAAAAGGAAAAAAAAAAAAAACTCTTTGAGGAGGAAAAACATACTTAAAAGGAAAGTGTATCTATTTATCTCAGCATAGTACTCTGAAAAGACACAGGATAAGAAAACAATAACAAATACATGAACTGAAGAGAAGCAAATAAAAACAAGAGTAATAATATTTAGATGTTTTTCCTGACATTTTTGAAAGAAACACTATCTCTGCAGAAATCTGCCACAATTGATTCACCAGCTGATAAAGGCTACACCAAGGGTTTAATATTCCACATGAATCAGTTTGTTAAGATGTGCTAGTCACATACTCTTTTTGTGATCCCTCTTCCCCCAATAGCTTGCTCAAATTATTTTTCATTTCATTTGGACACCCAAGACACTATTATCTTGTACCATAGCTACAGTGAGCATAAATACTTTTTAACCCATGTCTTTGCCCTAATTCTGTCTTTTAAAAATACTTTAGAAATGAAGATGTAAGCATTATTTTTCCATTTTTCCTTTCTTCCTTTCTTTACTCTTTTAAAGGTAAAGAGCCAGCTGCAGTCCAAGCAGTATATTCATAAAAGAGGATTCACAAGATAACTGGCCTCCATCTTGCTGCTTGTCTATATAATGAAAGGATAATGGAATGTGAGATGAAATTTAAATTAACAAAGCATAAAATCATAGAATCAGTCAGGGTTGGAAGGGACCACAAGGATCATCTAGTTCCAACCCGCTGTCACAGGCAGGGACACCTCACACTACATCAGGCTGGCCAGAGCCTCATCCAGCCTGGCCTTAAACACCTCCAGGGATGGGGCCTCAGCCACCTCCCTGGACAACCCATTCCAGGCTCTCACCACTCTCATGGGGAAGAACTTCTTCCTCACATTTAGCCTGAATCTCCCCATTTCCAGCTTTATTCCATTCCCCCTAGTCCTATCACTACCTGATATCCTAAAAAGTCCCTCTCCAGCTTTCTTGTAGGCCCCCTTCAGATACTGGAAGGCCACAAGAAGGTCACCTTGGAGCCTTCTTTTCTCCAGACTGAACAGCACCAACTCTTTCAGTCTGTCCTCATAGGAGAGGTGCTCCAGCCCTCTGATCATCCTGGTGGCCCTCCTCTGGACACATTCCAGCATGTGCATATCCCTCTTGTAATAGGGGCTCCAGAACTGGATGCAGTAGACTAATGTAACTTTGTTATTTTGTTTGAAAAACTTATTCAGATAGCTGACTTAACATTCAGTTCTTTGGGATCACAGATAACTTTCATGCAAGAAATGTAGAGTGTGAATTTTCGGGCTTCTCTTATCTCTATTACAGCTTTCCCCCTTTTCTCTTAACATTTTTTTTTTTTTCAGCTTCAGACCATGAATTACTTCAGAGAGATCTAGTGTGATCATAAAGGCCTGTATTCAGCTAGCGTGAGACTTACGTAGCTTCATCTGTAGAACTTCTGCAGGTTCACGCAGCATGACAGCTTGAAATCTGAAGAGTCTCAGTGAAAAATCAGGCACAATCTTCTTTTTTGACCAAACTGGAGCATGAGGCACTTCCAAAATACATTTAATTCATGACCATCTCTGTTCTCTGGAGTAATAGTCACAAAACCACTAAAAGGGGTCCCATTCAATTTTCTGCTACCTACTTCTGCATTTTCTCCTTGAGGCACCAAATTCCTGAACTTTGGTTGTTATCAGTTAGACCCAGATTCATCAGCTAGGTGGTATGATAGATGGTCCATATTTGCCCACTAAATTGCCCAGTAATTGATTAGTCTAACAGATATTGCTTATTGGCCAAACCAGCACCCAGATATTCATCCAAGAAATCCTCATTTTGACAGTTCTCCACTTACAGCTTAGTTGTTACAATAAATTGTGGGTTTTACATATTGTGTGTCTATTTTTATTGCTGTGTGTCTATTTATAAAAGTAACAGTCAAACAAAATTATAATGACCTGTCTCATAAAATGGATCTTTTAACACCCATTGCATAAAGAATCTGGAGCATTTTCTGACCTGCACATACAGCGTAGTGGCAGTTAAGTAACCAGTAATGAACCATTTTGCTTTCTAAACAAGCACATCCAACATTTGTTAGCAAGCTAAATATATGCCTTCTCTGCTGAACACGATTCTGGGCATGAAACCAATCAGAATGTACTAATGATTATAATGATCTTAATGGACTTAGAGCACCAATGAGAATTTTTGGTTTGTTTTGGTTTTTTGTTAACAAAAAAGGTATGTGTCTGTGCAGATGCTCCAGACAATGGAAGCTGTTAATTTATTAAGTAGCCATTCAGATAACTTAAAAATATTTGCTCTATAAAGACTAAAGACTCTGGCAAATGCAACATCCACATTCACAGTATCACAGTATATCAGAGGTTGGAAGGGACCTCAAGACATCATCAGGTCCAACCCCCTGCCAGAGCCACATTAATAACTTTAATTTTGTTCTTGTTTTTCAGAACTAGATGCAATCCATAGACATAATGTAATTACCTCATTTGTACAACTCATGTACAACTCATTTTTTTATACTTAAACCAAAACCAAACCAAACCCAAAACAAACAAACAATCCCACCTTCTTGGTTTCAGATACAAGAACCTTAAAGGTACGTTAAAGAACGGCAGGTATCCCAATAGACTTAACATGGTGAGTTGTGTGCCTACCACTTTACTGGTATCACTGCAGTAGAGGCAACTTAAATTCAGGGAAACCTGTAGATAAGACATCAGAGATGTATGTAAGTGTACATTAGATGTATAGGAGCGTACATGTATTTGCAGCTGTAGATATTCTCTTAGAACATTACTATATGTGCAACACTGAATCACAATAACATTTCACATACTTGTGTTTGTGTTTTGTCCATGGGGAAAAGGGGGACACCTACATTAGATAACAGAACTGGAAAGCTGATCTATAACTGTGTGGGTTTGGGTGAACCAACTTTTAAGAAAGGAATAGGCTTCATCTGTTATCTCATTAGGTCATTCAATCAGTGGTGAAACAGATGCACCTTCATTAAGAAAGGTCCCACCTGTTCTCACATCTTATACACTACATGACGAAGATTAAGCTGGCTTATCCTCTATCAGGAAAAAAGTGAAAAAAACATACTTCTTTTTTAATCATCCTTCTAGAATGCAAGAAATAAATAGTGAACCTGGATGGCATATGCTTTGATTTTTGAAGGAGATTAGACTGATGATGGAAAAAACATTAGGAGATACGGAAAATCAAAGAAGGTACAGAAGAAAATTTAAGATTGAGGATGGGCTTGACTGTCTCAACAGACATGGAAAATATCGCACAGTTGTTCTAAATGAGAAAATTTCATTAACTATCAGCTAAGATTGAATGGCAAGCCTCCAGTGTAACTGCCAGTCTACTGCAGCAGGATGGATAAAATCTATTGCAAAACTAGAAAATTTCCATAGGTAAACTCTCACTAAAAAGCTGATGTTGGATGTCCTGTTGATCTTCTAGATTACTGAAACGGCAGGATCTTGAAAAGAGTTAACTAGAGGTAATATTTTTGTCAAAAAATATAAACTTCATTTTAGAGAGGAGCCATGTCTCTGCATATTCCTAAAATAAGTATTTTGCCCAAGTTAAGAGTGAATGTCTTAAATATTCATCCTAGTGAGGAATACATGTATTTTGTGTCAAAGAATAGTCTTGCATTTGAATTATCATGGGTGTACATTTGTAGCCTAAAAATACGTGTCCACTTTGCTCTACACATGCCACAAGCTGTGATCCCAGGTGCTCTCACTTCAGCCTTTAATGACAGTTGTTTTTAAAAGACAATATTTTAAGTAGTTCTGTTCCACACATGAAACTCTCATGGCAGTAATAATAAGGAGATGAGCAGGCAATTTTGCTTCCTTTATCCTCTTTCCTACACACCTTAAGCTCTAAAATGACAATTTAAAGGCACTGAAATTCTTCTGAAACAAACAAGACAGCATAAGTCAAGTCATAGACCTCGGACTGACTAGACATTGTTCTTATTCTGGCCTTGATAACTGAATTAGGTGACCAATGAGAAAGGAATGGAATGGATATAGCAATGTTTTCCCAGGTGATCTACTAAAGTTTTGGGAGTTTTTTCCTGTTTTTTTCCTGGTTTTATTTCTTGTAGTTTGGTGGTTTTTTTGTTTGTTTGTCTGATCAAGTTCTTGAGTTACACTCTGCAGTTCTGTATCTTTTGTAAGAGAACATATATTAAGGGAGGAATAGTCTGAATTCCTGTTTTGAAAGTATTTACTAAAGTTGTAACAAATTTTATATCCATAAGCCAAATGGAGTAAGTAAAACTACTGAAAACTTCTGCTGACAGTGCAGCCTTCTGCTATGACAGAATATAAAGCCTGTAGCTGATCTGTACATCTGTAGGTCCAAGGTTCTTGGAGTATACGGAGGGTAGATTCTTATCACAGCTGCTGTGCAAACCTACCAGGGGTGAGGCTCTGCTCAACCTACTTTTTGCAAATAGAGAAGGGCTGGTGGGAAATGTGATGGTCAGAGGCTGCCTGGGGACCAGTGACCATGAGAAAATTGAGTTTTCAATATGCAGTCAAACTAAGAGGGGCATTAACAAAACCTCCACTCTGGACTTCCAGAGGGCAGACTTCAGATTACTTAAGGAACTAACTCAGAAGGTACCTTGGGAAACAGCCCTTAAAAACAAAGGGGTCCAGGAGGGCTGGAACTACTTCAAGAAAGAAATCTTGAAGGCTCAGGCTCAGGAACAGGCTGTCACAATGTGCCAGAAGAAGAGCCGACAAGGTAGACAGCTGGTCTGGACGGGTAATGAATTTCTGAATGAATTCAGGGAAAAAAAGAGGGTGTATCATCTTTGGAAAAAAGGGGAGGCAACCCAGAAAATGTTTAAGGATGTTGCTAGGTCATGTAGGAAAAAAATTAGAGAGGCAAAAGCCAATTTAGAACTTAGACTGACCACTGATGTGAAGAAAAATAAAAAATGTTTTTATGAATACATTAATGGCAAAAGGAGAGTCAAGGACAAGCTCCACTCCTTAGTGGACATGGAAGGAAATATAATAACAAGAGATGAGAAAAAGGCAGAGGTACTTAAAGCCTTCTCTGAGTCAATTTTCAATAGTGGCACAGGTTGTCTTCCAGACTACTGGCCTCCTGAGCTGGCAGATGGAGTCAGGGAGCAGCATAGTCCCCCTGTATTCTGGGAGGAAGCAGTAAGAGACCTGCTGAGCTACTTGGATCCCCACAGGTCTATGGGACCAGATGGGATCCATCCTAGGGTAATAAGAGAGATGGCAGATGAGCTTGCTGAACCACTCTCCATCATTTTTCAACAGCCCTGGCTCACTGGTGAGGTCCCAGATGACTGGAAATTGGCCAATGTGATGCCCATCCACAAGAAGGGCTGGATGGAGGAGACAGGGAATTCCAGACCTGTCAGCCTGACCTCACTGCCAGGCAAGACTATGAAACAGATCATCTTGAGTGCAATCACACAGCACGTACAGGATGGCCAAGGGCTCAGACCTAGCCAGCATGGATTTAGGAGGGGCAGGTCCTGCCTGACCATCCTCATCTCCTTCTATGACCAGGTGACCCACCTGGTGGATGAGGGAAAGGCTGTGGATGTAGTCTACCTGGACTTCAGCAAGGCCTTTGACAACATCCCCCATGGCAAACTCCTGGCCAAGCTGTCAGCCTGTGGCTTGGATAGGAGCACTCTGTGCTGGGTTAGGAACTGGCTGGAGGTCTGGGCCCAGAGAGTGGTGCTGAATGGTGCCACTGCCAGCTGGCAGCCTGTCACTAGTGGTGTCCCCCAGGGATCAGTGTTGAGCCCCATCCTGTTCAATATCTTTATTGATGATCTGGACAAGGGGATTGAGTCCATCATCTGTAAGTCTGCAGATGACACCGAGCTGGGGGCAGGTGTTGATCTGTTGGAGAGTAGAAGGTCTCTGCAGAGGAACCTTGACAGGCTGGGCAGATGGACAGAGTCCAACAGCCTGAGATTTAACATAGCTAAGTGCCAGGTTCTACACATTGGGGCCACAACCACCCCAAGCAGCACTACAGGCTGGGGACAGAGTGGCTGGAGAGCAGCCAGGCAGAAAGGGACCTGGGGGTACTGTTTGACAGTAGACTGAACGTGAGCCAGCAGTGTGCCCAGGTGGCTGAGAAGGCCAATGGCATCCTGGCCTGTTTCAGGAATAGTGTGGCCAGCAGGCACAGTGAAGTCATTGTGCACCTGTACTCAGCACTGGTTAGGCCACACCTTGAGTACTGTGCCCAGTTCTGGGCCCCTCAATTCAAGAGAGATGCTGAGTTGCTTGAACGTGTCCAGAGAAGGGCAACAAAGCTGGTGAGGGGTCTGGAGCAGAACCCCTATGAGGAGAGGCTGAGGGAGCTGGGGTTGTTTAGCCTGGAGAAGAAGAGGCTCAGGGATGACCTTATTGCTGTCTACAACTACCTGAAGGGAGGTTGTAGCCAGGTGGGGGTTGGTCTCTTCTCCCAGGCAACCAGTGACAGAACAAGAGGACACAGTCTCAAGCTGTGCCAGGGGAGGTTTAGGCTGGATGTTAGGAATAAATTCTTCACAGAAAGAGTGATTGGCCATTGGAATGTGCTGCCGAGGGAGGTGGTGGAGTCACTGTCCCTGGATGTGTTTAAAGTAAGACTGGATGAGGAAGTCAGTGCCATGGTTTAGTTGATTAGATAGTGTTGCATGATGGGTTGGACGTGATGATCTCAAGGTCTTTTCCAACCTGGTGATTCTGTGATATTTATTTTTCAAATCTCTCTCTCTTTTTTTTTTTTTTCAATCAGTTTTCACATAACAAGCTTGAGCAATTTTATCCATTTGATCACGAGTATTTAGAACATTCTTCAAATTGTTCTCCTGAATAATTATTACTTGACAGCACAGATAAATTCTAGGCTTCTCAGGTATTTTTTATCCAATCTCTGTTACTCTCAAAATGCCTGCATATACTTCAGGAACTAAACTTCTGGATGAATTGCAGCATTTTTTCCTTTGCCTTGTTCTCTAGGAAGCAAGCTATCCAACAGCTTTATTGGTTCAAACAGACTGTATCACACAGAATCACAGAATGTTAGGGGTTGTAAGGGACATCTAAAGATCATCTAATCCAACCCCCCTGCAACAGCAGGATCACCTAGAGTAGGTCACACAGGAATGTGTCCTCGTGGGTTTTGAAGATTTCCAGAGAAGGAGATTACACAACCTCTCTGGGTACCCTGTTCCAGTGTTCTGTCACCCTCACAGTGAAAAACTGTTCCCTTACATTCACATGAGGCCTCCTGTGCTCCAGTTTGTACCTGCTGTCCCTTGTGCTGTCATTGGACATCAACAAGAAGAGCCTTGTTCTGTTCTCCTGACACTCTCCCTTTACATATTTATAAACATTAATGAGGCCACACCTCAGTCTTCTCTAAGATAAAGAGACCCAGCTCCCCCTGCCCTTCCTCATAAGGGAGATGTTCCACTCCTTTAATCATCCTTGTGTCTCTGTGCTGGTCTCTTCCAACCAGTTCCTTGTCCTTGAACTGAGAGGCCCAGAACTGAACACATATTCCAGGTGGGGCCTCACCAGGGCAGAGTAGAGGGAGAGGAGTACATCTCTCAACCTACTAACCATACCTTTTTTAATACTTCCCAGGATGCCATTGGCCCTCTTGGCAGCAAGGGTTCATTGCTGGCTCATGGTCATCCTGTTCAAAAGGACACACAGATCCCTTTCCCCTATGTGCACTTGCAGCCCTGAAAGCCAATCAGAGCCTGGGCTGCATCAAGAGAAGTGTGGCCAGCAGGTCAAGGGAGGTGATTCTCCCTCTCTACTCAGCTCTGGTGAGACCCCACCTGGAGTACTGCATCCAGTTCTGGAGCCTCTATTACAGGAGGGATATAGACATGCTGGAACGTGTCCAGAGAAGGGCCACCAGGATGATCCTTGTGGTCCCTTCCAACCCTGACTGATTCTATGATTCTATGTTGCTCTCCAACAGGTCAGTCCCCAACCTATATTGATACCTTGGGTTGTTCTTTCCCAGGTGCAAGACTCTGCACTTGCCCTTGCTGAATTTCATCAAATTTCTCTCTGTCCAACTCTCCATACAGTCCAAATCTCAGTGAATGGCAGCACAGCCTTCAGGTGTGTCAGCCACTCCTCCCAATTTTGTGTCAACAAACTTACTTGGTTCCCTCTGTTCCCTTTCTTTGCTTAGAAAAGAACAAGGAATTTGATAGATCCAGGACTGCAGAACAGTTTGGAAACTTTCAATGTTTTCCTTATGACGACCTGATGTATTTTGTGGGGTAAACACTCCCTCACACTGTAGTAAGACATCAAATGAGCAGATGTTCAGATACAAGTGCAATAACACACCTGGATATTAGTTGTTTTTATTCTCCATCTGTGCTAAGAAAGGTACAGGTCACAAGCAAACACAGACTGGATTTTAAGTGGCTGTCACTCCCATCTGAAAACCTGAAACTAATGTCATATAGTAGGAACTGTAATATTTTGCACTTTATAAGAAGCTAGAACAAACAAATATGACCCAACCTAATAAAACGTAGCTGATATTAAAAAGGATGCTTTCAACAGCTTGAGTCCTTTCAGCAGTTTGTACAGATTTTCTAACAATCTCTTGTAGGCATAAACCTTGTTTTAAACCTGCAGTCAAGTAGGATCTCAACCCCAACAGAATCCAGTGAAATTGTTCGAATGACTTGTAAATGAACGTGATTCATCTTCAAGTAAGTAGCACGCCTCCCTGTGCTTCGCAGTCCTTCAATCTATCATTTAAATGTGGGATGACTTTCTGACTCTATAGAATCAATATAATAGTTCCTTTGCAACTTCCACTGCAAAGAAGTGGAAATGTAGCACGTGGATAGAACTCCACTAAATCCACTAGTCATCAAGTTGCTGTACTGGAAAAGCCAATGAGCAGGAAATGTGTTTTGCCTTCATTGAAGTGAGCACAAAGAAATAAGGCAGCTCAGCACCACAGTGTTCTGCTTGTGTTGTACACTCCTTAACGCAGCAAAACCTTTACAATCCTCACGTTGGAAATATACTTGAAATGATCTTTTTAACAGACATAGCACAAAGTAAAAATTTTAATAGAGAGAAAGTTGATAGCTGAAATACACTACCTCAGTTAACTAAATCCCTATAGGTTCTCAAAAGGATACCAAGAATTTTGAATTATTCAGATCCCTGGGTGCAGTTGCCTCCTTCCAAAGTCCTGAGGTTAGTAAAATATTCAATTGTAAACTATCTGTGGATAACAGAAGATGCTCATATTCAACAGAGGTATAATCCCTTGAAAATTATGTTATTACTTTGCGTTTCTCCAGTTCTGACAGAATTAGCAACCATACAACATCCAAGAGAGAAAAGTAGATATCTTTATAATTCTGATGATATAGGGAGCAATGAATCAAAAGTGAATAGACCATGGGTTTTTTTTCAATTGTTTTGGTTTGTTTTGTTTTTTTGAACTAGATTTCTTTCTACAAGGCAAGATAAGATTTTGAAATAAATGTTGTGGATTGAACCATGGTGATTGAAATATTGATTTTTTTTTACTATACTGTCTGTAAACTGATGATTTAGAGCAACCTGGGGTAAATTTTTGTCAAAAATGTGAGTGGGTTGGTTTGGGTTTTTTTTTGGTTGTTGGTTTTTTGGTTGGTTGGTTTCGTTGGTTTTCCCCATGTTGTGAAAAGTTTCTGAGGCTGCAAAGGCATGGTCAAATTAAGCTGGGAAAAAAAATCCATCCATTTCAAGAAAAGAAAAAAAAAAAAAAAGGAAAAAGATTACTTGGATCAAGCAAGGAAACAGTGGAATGGGCTGACAAGGAAAAAGACAAGAGAGACCTTATAATCAACAATGTAGGGCTGAAAGTATCTTATCCCAAAAATATATATGTAAATAAGAAAATGCCTAGAGAAAAGCATTACAGAGGAAGCTCTTGCACAACATCTGCAAAGTTAGCATGAGATGTCTCTCTAAAGTGCCTGTACACAGCATGTGGAACAAAAAGAAGGAATGAAAGGTCTGCACATGGGTGAAATACTATAACCTCAGGGAATCATGGAAATATCATGGTGTTGCTAAAAAAATGAATAATGCCTTGGATGGTATAGCATCTTTAGGAAGGACAGGGTAGGACAGTGAGGAGACACAGCTGTCCTTTTGTGAGAAAGTTACATGAATGTGAGAAGCTCTGCCTAGGAACAGGTGATGAACAAGCTGTAAGGCTGTGGGTCAGGATTAGATGCCAGATCGCTGCGAGCATCATCGTTGTGGGTGTCTTCCAGTTAACGGAGAAAGCATCACATCTGCAGTGTCTGGTTCTTATGATAGGCTTTAGCCATCCTGGTATCCACTGGAAGTGAAACATTGCAGAGCAGAAGCAATCAAGAAGGTTTTTGGCAGTACAGAGGCAACTGGAGAGGCAAAAAGGGAAGATGCTTTACTGGACCTGTGTTACAGTGGAGAGCTGGAATCCCCCTCCCACGTTAACAATAACCAGGCTAGCTCAGTCCAGAAACAAACGAAGCTGTATTTACAGACAAAACTACAATCTGTGATGAAATGCAATGAATATGTACAAATATACACTATTCACAACATTTACAAATATGTACAATCAACAGAAAAACACAACAAAGCCCTCTGGCCCCAAAGGGGCTGTGCTGCTTCTCCCCCCACTTCCCAGAGCAGGCAAAAGGGAAGAAAGCCAAGAAGCCGAGAGGTTTGTTAAGCTTAGCTTGTCAAGGTCAGTATGTGAGTGTGTGTTATATCCAGCCAGACGAACAGAGCAGACAGGTTGAGAGAAACGGACTACCCGTACCTTGCTTTGAGTATGACTCTTAAACATTTCTATCTCTCCCAATGGAAGTGTTTAGAACAATCATTATTTTGCTTTCTTACACCTAATAGTGATTTATTTACATTCTTTCACTTTTCTGCTCAAACTTTGTGAAGAAAAATTAAAGACAGTCTTAAAACCATCACAACCTGATACTTACCAATAGGAAAGAATGGTCAGCATTGCGAAGGTCAGGGGCAGCCTTGGCTGTAGTGGTCACAGTATCATGGAGTTCAGGATGCTGACAGAGGGAAACCAGACAAAAAGCAGGATCACAGCCCTAGACTTTGACCTATTCAGATATTTGCTTGGAAGAGTTCCATAGGATATGATATAGGAGAAGGGTGCACTAGAGCTGGTTGATTTTCAAAGAATTCAATCCACAAAGCTACAATCCATTCCTTCTTGTCCTATTACAATAAGACCTTGTAAAATGTCCCTTCCTGGATTTCTTGTAGGTCCCGTTCAGGTACTGGAAGGCTTCTATAAGGTCTCCCTAGAGCCTTCTCTTCTCCAGGCTGAACACCTCCAACTCTCATAGCCTGTTCCTACAGGGGAGGTGCTCCAGCCCTCTAATAATCTTCATGGCTCTCCTCTGGACCTGCTTCAGCGGTTGTACGTCCTTCTTATTCTGGGGGCACCAGAACTGGACACAGTGCACCAGGTGAGGTTTTATAAGAATCATGGAATTCTTCAGGTTGGAAGGGACCTGTAAAAATTATCTAGTCCAACCATCCCTCACTGAACAGGGACATCTTTAACTAGATCAGGTTGCTCAGAGCCCCATCTACCTGCCCCTGAATGTTTCCAGGGATGGGGATTCTACCACCTCTCTGGGCAATCTGTTATCATGTTTCACCACCCTTGTGAAATTAAATATATATATATTTTTTTTTTTTTCTTTCCTGTATCTAGTCTAAATCTACCCTTTTTTACTTTAAAGCCATTACTCCTTGTCCTGTTGCAGCAAGTCTTTATAAAAAGCCTAACCCCATCTTTCTTGTAGGCCTCCTTTAGGTACTGGAAGGCTGGTATAAGATCTCCCCAGAGCCTTCTCTTCTCCAGGCTGAACAGCCCCAACACTCCAAGCCTGTCCATATAGAAGAAGTGTCCCAGCCCTCTGATAATTTTTTGCCCTTCACTGGACCTGCTCCAACAGGTTAATGTCCTTGTGTTGAGGGCTCCAGAGCTAAACACAGTAGTTCAGATGAGATCTCACCAGAGCTGAGTATAGTGGCAGAATCGCTCCTCTCGAACATCTGGCCATGTGTCTTTCAATATAGCCCAGAATGGCCTTCTGGGCTGTAACCTACATTGCTGGTTCATGTCCAGCTTTTCATCCACCCATACCCCCAAGACCTTCTCCATAAGGCTGATCTTTATTGTGTCATCCACCAGCCTTTACTGATACTGAGGACTGCCTCTGCCCAGGTGCAGCACCTTGCATTTGGCCTTGTTGAGCCTCATGAGGCTCACCTAGGTGCACTTCTCCATCTTGTCCAGGTCTGTCTGCATGACATCCTGTCCCTTTGGCATGGCAGCCACACCATTCACCTTGCTGTCATCTGTAAACTTGATGAAGGTAAACTTGATCCCACTGTCTATGCCATTGATGAAGATATTAAACAGTATTGGTCCCTGTATGGACCCCTGAGAGACAACACTTGCCACAGATTTTCATCTGGGCATTGAGTTATTGACTGCTATGCCTTGGATGTAACTATCCAACCAATTCATTATCTGCTGAACAGTCTATTCATTACATTCACATCTTTCCAGTTCAGAGAGAAGGATGCTGTGGGAGACAGTATCAAAGACTTTACAGAAGTCCAGATAGATGACATCCACAGCTCTTCCCTTGTCCACCG
Source organism: Indicator indicator (assembly GCF_027791375.1). Taxonomy (NCBI): domain Eukaryota; kingdom Metazoa; phylum Chordata; class Aves; order Piciformes; family Indicatoridae; genus Indicator; species Indicator indicator. Next base: position 36,216,466 of record NC_072010.1, read on the forward strand.
TTATAGTCACTCCATCATAGAAAGCCACTAGGCTGTTCAGGCAGGTCTTGCCCTTGGTGATGTCATGCTGACTGTCTGAAATCACTTCCCTGTCCTCCAAGTGCCTTATGAGAGTTGCTATGAGGATCTGTTCTGTGATCTTACCAGGCACTAAGGTGAGGCTGACATGTCAGTAGTTCCCAGGGTCCTCCTTTCCACTCTTTTAAAAAATGGGTGTAATGTTTCCCTTCTTCCAGTCAGGGATTTCATCTGACTACCAGGACTTTTCAAATGTCACAGAGAGTGGCTTGACATCAGCTAATTCCATCAGGACTCTGGGATACATCTCATGAGGACCCATAGACATACATATGTTCATTTTCCTCAGATGGTCACGAATCTGGTCTTCCTTCACAGTGGGAGGTACTTTGCCCCCCTGGTCCACTTCTTGTCATCCATCAGCTTGGAAGGTGTGAGGAGGGAGGCTTCTGGTGAAGACTGAGTCAGAATTGTTGAGTACCTCAGCTGTTGTTACCAGCTTGCCATACTTGCTCCTTCCTTTTGTGGCTGAAACACCTGCAAAAGCCCTTCTTGCTATTCTCTCCATTCTTTGCCAAGTTCAGCTCTAGCCACACCTTTGCCTTCCTGACCCCATCCCTACACAATCACACAGTGTTCCTATGCCCTTACTAAGATACCAATCCCTGCTTGAACTGCCTGTGCAGTTCCTTCTTGCCTTTTAGTTTGACCAGCAGCTCTCTACTCCACCATACTGATCTCTTCCTTTTCTTGATTTTTTACACCTTGGGATCAAGACACAATTGGAGTGACGGGTCTAGTTCTGGATTCTGAAGTGTCTTACCACCCTCGTTGTAAATAATCTATTCCTACCAGGGAAAAGTATTTTCTTTCTTAGAAAAAGTATTGTCTTACTACAATATTTTTTCATCTAACACACAGAAAAACTTGTTTGTATAGTCGTTCCTTTTATTTTGCTCTTCCAGTTTGTTCCTCAGTCCCTTGCTAAGAGTTGCATAGGCAGAGCCATGTAAACAGGAGCAGCCCCATTAACTTTTGTTAGTGCTTGTAATTATTTTATGCAACATGGCATCATTGGTATTAATTATAAGGAAAAACTATTAATTTTTAACAGAAAAATTGCTTAAAAAAAGAGGACATTATAAAAGTCCACTTATTTTCATTTACTAAACTATTTTTCAGGTTCAGTGCAAGACAGGCATTTCATGGCAATAAAACTTAGATTTAATATCAATTTCAAGTATATTATTCTAATAGTAGAGGCCTCAGTAAACATACAGCAGAAGCAACACATTTGTAGAAATAATCAAAGGAAAATGTAAAATGATCTTCATATCCATGGATAAGTAAATCTCAGATCTGTAAACCATATAAAATCTTTGTATTGCAACATGTTTAGCAATTTTCTCATATGGCTATCAGCATAACAGCAGAATAAGCAATCTTGGGAACCCTTTTGCAAATATTTATGAGAGAGCATGCTAGTTTTGTCTATGGATACATTCATCTGACTTTCTGTTTACCTTTTCACAAAGATATATTCTGGCTGCAAGAAAGGTAATGTCACCTTAATTATGTTCTTGCCTTGGTAGCATAAATTATTTGTGCTTTAACATATTTATATTTAGCCTTCTCAAGCTTTCATTTCTGTCCTCCAGTTTGTGAGTTCTGTGCAACTATTAAAGGAAGCACAGTGGTAGAGTGTATAACCTGGCAACATTTATAATTGGTTTTCCCCTGTCATATCTCTTTGTGATATACTTCATTGACTCTGAGGAGCTATGTTATCCAGTCCAAGAAGATGTAAAGGGGAAACTGTTCTTAGTTAAAGTTCATTAAGATTTTATGCACATCAAGGAGGTCATTCCAGCTGCTGCATATATTTTTCTGTAATTCCAGAGCTCTGGAGATTGTTGACAGGTAATATGCACCTTGTCATTTCTACATCATTAAGCCAAAAATTGTCATAATGGGACTGAGTGTCTTAGGAGTACCAAAAGTCATAATGAACCTCTTCCCATCAGCTGTAGGAACTGGAAGCAGGTAGTATGTCAGTGAAAGAGAAGACTGTATTCCAAACTGGTAACTCAGTACTTGAAAAAATATTTATTTTATTATGCCCTTTTCCCTGAGTCAATATTAACAGCATCATTAACTGCAATTCCTTGCATCAGGAGTCATAAAGTTACTGAATTCAGATGCTTATGGAGCCATGGAAAACATGTATCATTGCCAGTGTCAAATCCAGCTTACTTTCTGGACTAATACTCTTGACTTTTCAGAGTCATTGATTACTGACATTTGCTTTCACCCAATGTACAGTAACTCCTGTAAAAGAGTTGATAGATATACATCCACTTCAACTTCTAGGACACTAGTTTCAACACCAGAAATTTAAACTTGTCCACATCACTTAATTCTAAGATAAGTAGTATCACTTCAGAGAAGAAACAGACAGCTTACACCACACAAACACACAGACACAAACCTCCCATGTACAAACATCTGCACACAGGTTCCTCACCTGCTTTCTTGTACAAAAACCGAACATGTGATTTTGAATTTCTCCCCTGATTTTCCTGCTTGCCCTCTGAACTTTTTACAACATTGTCAGTGATGGGGAATAGCCGTCTTCAGATGGAAAGTCATCCTATCTTAGATGTGTCTTTAGGATGACTCCACATAATGTCTCAGGATTGTCACCTAGGTGATCAGCTCAGACACCTAATTTACTGAAATCCTCACTCGGGACAGAAGAATTCCACCCATGGCTACCTTGCTGCACAGGAAGGAAACTTTCCTTATCCACAGCAGCTTTCACTGTTTCTCAGTGAAAATTTTCCAACATTCAACACTAACAACTCACACCTTTGTCAGTAATATGCCTTTATGCACAGTTTGCAAACAAGGAGAATTTATCGAATGTGCAGCTGAATGGCTAGTTGCAGTCAGCAGGAATGGGGAAAGATAGCTAATGTACGTGGTTTTAAGATTTAATTAAAAGAAAGAAATTATAAAATCTTTGCATTTATTAATAGTACTAAATATTCATATAAAGAAAGTGAATGTGCCATTAAATTAAGTGTCTGATACAAGTCTAGAAATGCCCACTCTTTCTTGCAGTGCTTGTATGCTTTCAAATAGTGTACCCTATATTCTCAACAGAGCTTTTCATTGTATACTGCTCTTTTTCCTGAAGAAGAAACTATCCTAATTTCTTTTATCCTAATCAATTCACCTTAAAATTTATGACTTTGTAGGGAAAAGAATAAAAACTGTTATTCTGTGACAAGTAAACAGGGAATGACTTTGTTTTACATAAAACCTTGATCATAGAGACTGAATATTGATTGTAATTGGAGTGGTTTTGGAGGACTTATGGGGTTTTTGTGAGTTGGTTGTTTGAGATTTTTTCGCTTTTGGTTATAGAGAAACAACGCTTCTGGAGTAAAATCTTATGAAAAGCTGAAATCTCAATAGATAATAAAAAAATTAAAAATTCCATCTGTATATGTACACATCATTTTAAGCTTAAAGAAGGGAGGAAGAAATTAATGTCACTTATCTCCCATTTTTGAAGGAGACAGTATTTTAATTATTGTTTCTCACGACACTGAAACAACAGTTTTCCTATATTGACTTCAATTACATTGTCAGGTAAAGGTGCACACCACAAGTCCATGCTAAGGAAATTGTTTTTGTTATAACTACATGATGTTGTTTCGTACTTTTACTTGAAAGCATCCTTATGAAATATACACTTGATTAGAAAAGTGAGTGCAATAAATATAACATAGCCTCGTAGTTAAAATGAAAAGCATACAATTATGCACACATGCACTGTTAAAGTAGTAACACCTACTGAACTATTAAATGGCATTGCATCTAATAACAATGCCTGAATGTTTTTTTGAAGATGATGTGATTTCTTTTAATAAAAAAAAAAATCAAGACACAGAAACAATTAAATTTCTTTAGTTAATTGTTTTCCTAGATGTGTCCTTGATCAAATATCCTGGAAAATAATTTTTTAGAGATCCATCAAATTAACAAGTATACAAGTCATCTGTGAAGGTTCTCCTGCCCTAGAGCAATGTATTTTGACACCATAAATTAAAGGAACTATAGTAAACTCAGTATGCTATGAAGTTAATTAGCATAATTTTATTCATTTTATAATTAAACATGTTTTAAACAGATCACAATAACATGGAGAGTTGGGTAGGGAGAAATGTAATACAATTCAACAAGGGCAAGTGTAGAGTCTTGCACCTGGGAAAAAATAATCCTGTCCATCAAACATGCTGGAGAGCAGTGAAGGGGAAAAGGACCTGGAGGTCCTAGTGGATGGAAGGATGATCATGAGCCAGCAATGTGCCTTGTGGCCAAGAAGGCCAATGCCATTCTGAGGTGTATTAGAAGGGATGTGGTTAGTATATTGAGAGAGGTTCTGCTTCCCCTCTACTCTGCCCTGGAGAGGCCTAATCTGGAATATTGTGTCCAGTTCTGGGCCCCTCAGTTCAAGAAGGAGAGGGAACTGCTTGAAAGAGTCCAGCACAGAGCCACAAAAATGATTAAGGGAGCGGAACACTGCCCTTATGAGGAGAGACTGAGGGAGCTGGGGCTCTTTAGCTTGGAGAAGAGGAGACTAAGGGGTGACCTCATTCATGTTTATAAATATGTAAAGGGTGAGTGCCAAGATGATGGAGCCAGGCTCTTCACGGTGATGCCCAATGACAGAACAAGGGACAATGGGTGGAAGTTGAGGAATAGGAAGTTTCATGTAAAAATGAGGAAAATATTTTTCACTGTGAGGGTGACAGAACACTGAAACAGGCTTCCTAGGGGGGTTGTGGAGTCTCCCTCTCTGGAAATATTCAAAACCCACTGTGATGTGTTCCAATATCATCCGGTATAGGTGATCCTGCTCTGGCAGGGGAATTGGACTAGATGATCTTTCAAGGTCCCTTCTAACCCTTAACATTGGGTGATTCTGTGATTTCTCAAATTAAAGAACCTTTTGACATTTCTTCCTCCTTAACACTTTCCTGTAACTCACTCACTTGATCTTGCAAGGCATGTTTGTCATCACATCTATGAGAAAATAGTCATTTACTGCCTTCTAATTCAATAGGAAATTGGGATAATTTGTCCTTACTCTGATATTTAAAAATAGAAACTTTAAGATGGAAAGTACTTTTGTTTGTTCATTCATTTCTCATATTGACTGGATTGGTTCAGTAGCAAGTGTGGTTATCACTTCTTTGTACAAGGATGGTTAAAAGAAAAGATGTTAGGAATTATCAGTAATTAGTCCTTGGAATAAAACATAAAAACAGTCTGTGGGTAGGAGGCACGAATAATTGATATAGATACTATATATAGTATTTTGTATTTATTTTACCTCATTTTTTTCTTTTCCATAAAAGATGTAAGTTCAGTGTGATGTTTTGACAGAAGGACTCTTACAAGTGTTAAGATGAAGGGAAACTTCCTCAGTGACTATCTGAACTGGACATATAATTCTGTTCTAAAAATAATAGCATAAACTGCACAGTGATTTTGAACAGTCGTTCATCTGTGTTCTCACAAAAAGCACCCAGCAAGCTATTTTTTCTTATTTTCATTGTTGCTGATGAAAATGTGGGAAAAACTCTGCAATAATACCTGTGCTTTAAATATCTTCTTAGTAATTTTAGGAAGAACCAATAAGTGAGTGGTTAAGACATGTTGTAGACAGAAAAAAAAAAAAAGCAATGAGGTCTTCCCTCATCCTCCTCTTCTCCAGACTGAACAATCCCAGTTCCTTCTGCCCCTCCTCATGATACTTGTTCTTAGGGACCTTGAACAGTTTTGTTACTGTTCTCTGGACACACTGCAGCAACTCAATGCCTTTGTAGTGAGGGGTCTAAAACTGCATGGCAGATTCTACAATAAGTTCTCCTATTTTCTGGGAAAAATTTCTGACAGCTGTATAAAAACATAATGTTCATAATGTCACCATGAAAAAATATCTATTGAATTTCCTCTTTTTGCTATGCTCTTGTAAATAATATCTTAATTTACTTTGAAAGAACGATTTTAAGTGCTTTTGGACTTGTATAAATGGAAGTGTTTCTTAGCAGCCTAGAGAAAAGATACTCCAGTAAAGCAAAACAAATTCTGTCTCCTTAGTTGTTGTCACAGTCTTTTTCCAGTCCACTACAACACATAAACACTGATTTTAGGTTTCTCTATTTTCCCTGGGCTTCTGTTCATACCACCTCTGTCTTTGCCCAAATCTAACTTACAGGTCTTTGAACTAATAATAGTAATGTGGACACTAGTGCTCTGTTTTTAGACATGACAGCCAAGAGACTGGAATGATATTTAAAGATTGGAAAAGGTATTTAATTTTTTTTAAATAGAAATGAAATATTACACTGATTTTCTTAATTCTTTTTTTAATAAGACCAGCCAATGTTAGGTACTTGCTCTTAATGTATTTTACTAATTGGCTGTGGGATAACATTAAAATGTGATGTAACTGAAACTTATAAATGCAACGGGTTCTGCTCTCAGCCATTTTCTATTGAAATTATTTATACTTGTTGAACACTTTTTTAGGGACAAGATAAACAGAATTTCATTGAAGTGCCACTTCAACCTCTCCTCACTGAAAAGCTTCCTGTAGTGAAACTCATAGTTTCACTTTGGCTTGCTCCAGAATTTGTATTTTCTGTTGATCTTTGGCCAACTCCTGATTTATGTCCATTTCAACTCCTGTTCAAATAAAACTTGCCACTCCTTCTCAAGTGCCTTTCAAACAGAAGAATTTATCATTCAAACTCTGACTTAACTTTTCTGGGTAAATTTAACCCTTCCCCATCCCTTTCTAAAGATGCTTAGATGCTTTTGCTTCAATCTGGAATAAGTCAGTGCCGGAGGTTAAGACACCTGCCTTGGAAGACAACTGTTCAGAAGTCCTCAATTCCTCAGCTGATATGAAAACAAACGGATTCCCAGTTTGGAAATCTTGACAGCAATTTATGATGAAAACTAATAAACTTCCAAGACTCCTTCAAGAATATCTGTTAAGAACAATTTCCAGGTTGTCCCAGCTCCCAAACAGCAATTGGCAGTTTTTGGAGGAGTACTAGTCAGTACCCCTTAAACTGTAAGAGAGGGTGTTCTAACAATTTAATAATATTGACAACCAAGTGCCTCTGTTCATTCTTGAACTCCCTGACAGTTTTATTTAGTAATGTATACATATGTCTTTGAGTTCAGTGATATCACAGGAATTCCTTGGATCTTGTCCAAAAGATGACTGAACGTTCCAGCATATGTTATCCTGAACGGCTACAATACATTTTCTCTGAGTTTGCTTAACCATTTTAAGAATACAGAAAAGCAGTAAAATTTGCTGCACGATCTACACTTCATAAACTCCAGTTAAATCAGGGTATGTCCAATAGTAGGCAGTCATTGTGACGTATCTGAAAGTAATAGGGGAAAAAAACAAAAGCAATTTAAATAACTTTTTTTGACTTTTTTAGGAATTGTGCTGTTATTTATACAGTCAGCACTTTCTGTCATTGGACTCTTCTTTTGCTAATAAACAAGTCTCTTCACCTTAAATTATATAGTAAACTGGTAAAACATTTCAACATTTTGTTTTAAATTTCCCCTTTGGTAGGCTTTAACTAATGCTTGAGTTGATATTAATACCCTGCTTGAATGTCTCCAAAAATATAACCGAGGAATTCCTTCACAGCACATCTAAAGTAATTTTGACCAACCTGGTAGAGGATACAAAAGAAGCTATTGAATTGAAGGAATACATTGTCTTGTATACAGGTTTTATATATTGCTTCTTCTGAAAATGAATCTGAGAGGCGAGAATATCTCTAAAAATATCACAAACCCAAAATTACATTAATACTTTTGTTTTCTATCTTTGTAGTGCATATTGGTTTTAATAACAGTAAAGATACAGACAGTGGCACTCACTATTCCACTCATAGGCTCCCTATCCCACTCATAGTCTCACTTCTACCTAACACAAGTTGGGAAATCAATGATTCCAACAGTTTTCCAGGACAATGGATGAAGTTAGAGAATTAGACTTAAGCTTATAATTATTCCTGATAATTTCATCCCCGTTTAGGCAGAGTTCTTAAACAATTTTTACAGAATTTCAGGAAACCTAGGCCCACTAGTCAATGAGAATTCTGCAGATTGTTTTGGCTATCACGTACATTCAGGCCTGGAAGCAGTTTCAACCTCTAACATTCTTCATAGTCTGATTAAAAATTATTATAAAATATGAAGAAATTTTGCTGTAGAATCTATTTTTAATTTAAAAAGCACAAAACCAAAACAAAAGAAACAAACAAACAAACAAAAAAATCCCAAAACAAACAGACCAAAAACCCCCCAAACAAACCTGTACAGTCTTATTTTTAGGAAAGACATCATTTGGATTGACCTATTAACAAATTCTGTCTGCCATTTTTCAAAGGTGAAAAGAAGAATAACTGAAAACAGAAGGAAAGGTGGGAAAAGGTATGTGTATGCAGCATTTGCCCTGAGATGGTTCCTGAATGGTACATACTAACATGACATTTATCTTGAACATCTTGAAGAATCAAGAAACCAATCTTCTTTGCTTGAACACTAAGAAGAATCTATGGATTCTGTAATCCAAATGTAGGTTCTTTTGACACTGTAGCTGTAGAAGGCAATAGGTTAAGTTTTAATCTGCTGCTATTCATACCATCTTGCCTCATGCCAGCTTCAAAATGAAAATGCTGGCTGGAGCAAAGTATTATGGGGCTTGAAGTTTAGATGGTAACATAAGAGGCTTCCTGTTCTGGTTGTTGCTTTTGGGTTCTGGGTTTTTGGGCATTGGCTTTCTTCCACAGCAATGGCAGCCAGACAGGGAGGGATGGGGGAGTAGCTCCTGGCTACAGTTTTCTGCTGTGCTTTTTCTGCAAATAGATTAAGATAATTGTGCATTATGTTATCCCATTTATATTAAACTCTTCTCTTACCTGAACTCTTTGTTTCAACCCAAATTTTTGTGTGTGTTATTTTCCCTCACTTATGTGTTGGAGGGAAAAGGTTGTGTTAAACTAACACACAAATAAAAAAATAAAACTAGCTATAACATTATTCTGCGAAGCTATAATGGAGGAATTCTTGACTTAAGTATGATGACAGTAATATCTGAAGTTACTCCACTATGGGAGTAGGATTCACAGTTATGGAACATTTCCTGAGATAACACATCCCACACTACTGAGTCACACTATTGCAATTCGCATTCACATTATTTCTCTAAGAAAAATTCTATGGCAGAAACAAGAGTAGAGCTATTTCTATTGATTAGCAAAAAAAGTTTGAGTAAATAAGGGTCAAAAGTGAAATTCTGCAAAATTTGAGAATTATAGTTATGGGACTCATTCTTTTTTGTTTGTTTGTTTTTGTGTATCATATGTTTCAGATACACAGAATGTTAAAGACAAGCTATTGTCTCATCACATAGTTAATAGCACATCATATATTATATTCGGAATTTGAGCACTACAATGGTTTTCCTGATCATGTGATTATCTTTCTGATTACTGGCTGATGGCTGAAACTTCAAAAGATGAGGAAGACCTCTAAGATCAAGAATAAAAGCATATTCTAGCTAGAAATTACAGTATCTGTGACAATAGCTACAGATAATTCCATTCTGGTATAATTTCTTCAGACTTTGAGTGTCTGTGAATAGTTCATGAATATATTAGTAACTGCTCAATTATTGATATATTGTCACAAACTGTAGAGAACAAAATTCAAGTTCATTGTTGCCTAGAAATGTCTCACTGTGTGACAAATTCTCATGAAGCTTTAGCCTAGGTCATGGCATGGTGGAGAATCAAACGATCTCCAAAGCAAAATGCTCATAATTTATTATGCTGTGGTTCTCAAAGTATGTCTCCTGTCTTTCACTCAAACAAACAAAGAAAAACAAACAAAACATTAAGTTGCTTAAAAATTTGTTTTTAAAAAAGTGTTAAAAGTACTTAAACCAAAAAATTCTAGAACCATTGATTCATAGAGTAATAGAATGTTATAAATTGGAAGGGATCTTTAAATATCACCTAGTTCAATCCCCCTGAAATGTGTCCTCTTCCAAGACAATGTGCAAGGATATCTTTACCAATGTCAGGTTACTCAGAGCCCCATCCAACTTGACCTTAAATGGCTCCAGAAATTGGGCATCCACCACCTCTCTGGGCAACCTGTTTTAGTGCTTTCCCACCATATTGTGAGAAAATTTCCTTCCTTCTACTCTAAAACGTCTTTCCTTTAGTTTAAAACCCTTTGTCTGATCACAACAAGCCTTGTTAAGAAGACTGTCCCCACCTTTGTTATAGGCTCGCTTTAAGTACCGAAAAGTCTCAAAAAGGTCTCACTGGAGCCTTCCAATCTCTGGGCTGAACAGCCCCAATTCTCTCAGCATTTCTCCATTGAAGAGGTGCTCCAGCTCCTGATCATGTTTGTGGCCCCACTCTAAACCCACTCCAACAAATCCTTGTCTTTTGTGTGCTGATAACTTCAGAACTAGATACAGTTCTCCAGGTGAAGTTCCACCAGACTAGGGGGGCAGGATCGCTTCTTTTGACCTTCTGGCCACACTTCTTTGATGCAGCACAGGGTACCCTTGGACTTCTGGGTTGTGAGAGCACGCTGGCAGCTCATGTCCAGCTTTTTATTCACCCTACTTAGCCAGTCAAGCCACAGGCTTTGTAATCACTCACTAGCACTCTTCCAAAGATGAGTCACAATGTAGGTCTGAAAAACAAAGTATCTAAGCATCTATCTGATCTAAAAGTTCTGTGAGAGTGCAGCTCAGGGTGCATACATTTCAACAGTATATTCATTCCATTTTAAAACAGATAACACTGCACTCAAAGAAAAGTTGGGAGCCTTTGGAGGTGACACACTGCTCAGTAGAGGTTTCTCCTCTTAAGCAGGATACATAAACTAGAGTAGGGGGATCTTTTCACTCCCTGATATGTCTAGACCAATATGCTACTATAAGAACAAGGTATGTTCATATATTTAGGCCTCCTTAAAAAATATGGTGATCTAATTATTCAAACCCAGCTGACAGAGGAAGTACTGTTTACATTCTATTTAATAGTGTCTTACAAAGCAGGAATCTACAGCATTCCTTTCAGCATTTGTTGACTCAGTGCTGCTGTTTTATTGTGATTTGCTCTTTCACTGAATATAATCTAATAATCACCCTTGATGAAGATATTAAACGTTCAAACTCTGCATTAACTTCTTAGGTCTTTGTGGATAAGTGTAATACCAATTAACCACTTCAACATGACAATAGTTTGTAAATGATAGACCTTGACACTTCTATTTGTAGCCTAAGACCAAAAAGACATAGCAGAACAGTTATGGTTGTACATATCATTATATATAGTTTCAAACTACTTCAAAGTGAAACAGAAAAATAAAATTTATCCTATCATTTCTGTCCTGGAGGAGACAGGGCATACAAGTGCATAAATGTTTCCTTCAGAATCATTTGCCTTACAGACCAATAGCAGCATGCCGGTTACACAGTGTTTGTGCAGTGCTGATATATACACACAAGCCTGTAGGCTCAAGTGTACTCTAGTTTTATACCCAACTTAGCTCTCAGTGAGAGGTTTTCCTGGAATCAATTGTACCTATTCAAGACGGTCAGCAATTTAGTGCTAACCAACAGTGACTATAACAGCCAACGCTTGAGAGAAGGTCAGTATTTTCCTGCCAAGATAAATTCTGAATTTTGCCTGCTAACCTGAGGAAAGTGCTAAAACCATTTGCATTATAATATATTGTAATAAAACATGGTGCTGCAAAAACAGATGGTGCTACCCTTATAAGTCTCTTAACCCTTATAAAATAAACTGTCTTAGAAGGTATACTGCTGAGGTGTCTTCCCTTGAGCAAGGTAGTGTGGAAAGAGAGCTATATGAATAAGAGCTAGGAAGCAGGATCATAGCCAAAAATGTGTGCACAAATGACTAATTTCCATGATGAAAAATCATGGTGTTTCTTTTAAAAAGTCCCTGTGTCTACTGCCCATCTGTTTTACTTATGTGCACTTAACCATGAGGGAATTGTCCAATTTGGTCTTACAACTGCTGTTGGGGTAATATTTAGAGTCTTGAAAACCCTTGTGCTACTCAGTAAAGCCAGAATTTAAACAGTGGATCAAGTCTGCAGCAAGTGATCTTGCCCTGAAGACCACTGAAAGCAATGGGACTTTTAGAGTCAAGGTGTCCTGGTTGAAAATAACAGCCAGCTTCCACTGTACAGGACGTGTTGTGGAGGAATAGAGAGCCAGGACAATAAAGATGGCATTAGAGATTCCACATCTACAAAAAGTCTGTAATGGACAGTTACAGAAACCACAGCCCAGAGTGAAACTGATTTGGGGAAAACAAAGCAAAACAAAACAAAACAAAACAAAACAAAACAGAGGCTTTTTTTTTTAATCTTATACACGCGAAGGGCATCATATATAGTATTTTTTTTTACAACTGTAAATTACTGAGTAACAAAAAGTGCAAAAGTGTGTTAGTAAACACATAAAAAGGACCACAAGTGGACTCTTAAACAAGGAAGAAGAAACCATAAACTCAAGCACCACATTCCCCATAGCAAAGCACTCCAGCTGATAATGACTCATGTTAGCATCCCCAAGGTCACTGCCATTATAAAACCACAAAGGAGGGAGAGGGTGATACCAGGAAAAGGAGTAGAAAGTAAGGAGTGTGTGAACAGCAATTATAAATACATTACTATTCACTTTTTTCTATAATAATCAGATCTAGATGAATAACAATTTTTTAAAATTTGATAAGATTTCAATGACATCAACAATAAATTCCTGGCTGTATTTGTAAAGTTGCTTTCTTTTTTTTGGCCATTTAAAACATATTGAGTGTAACCAGAGGGTATAAGAAACAGTTTATTCAAATTGACTAGTATCTACCTGAGAAGGCTGAAAGTGTTCAATAAAATCTAGTGGAAATAATAATAATAATAATAATAATAATAATAATAATAATAATAATAATAATAACAACAACAACAACAACAACAACAACAACAACGACAACAACCACCTTTAACAGATATAATATTATTCTCTGAATAATACAAAGATAGATAAAGCTGTGCTAGTAATTACCATAGTATATTTCCTATGAAATAAAATTTAATAAAACATAGGTCCTGGCCCTACTCATAGTGTTTTGTAGTAATTTAGCTGCCACTATACTTACTACTTTAAATGATATTTTATGAACTTTAATATCTATCTAGAAACTGAACATTTTCTTCTCTCAAGAAATAAAAGTAGATTTTTGTTTTTAAGTCTTATAGTGTACTTATGAAGGTCAGAATCTAAGAGATTTGCTAAAAATAAATTGCCTAAATTAAAAACAACCACAACCACATTGTACTGCATGTATAATTTTGTGCACTTTAAAATATTTCTTTTCCACATAATGAAGTACATGTACCGAATGTGGAAAACTTGTGCTGAAACAAATATTACATGTGCCCATAAATTAATCTGTCCCCTTAGGAAAATGAAATTTCACAATGTAATTACCCCATTTCTTCACAGAAGACATAAAGGAATTTATGGTACTAATTACCCTGATAATGGAAAGGGATTTTTTTTTCTATTTCATTGCAATCTCACCTAGAAAAATATAGGAAGACGTAACTCACCAAGTTCTACTCTACCGAGTTCTGTTGTATATTTATTGTTGTATATTTATTAGAAGAAACTGAGGCATTTTAATAGCCTTGTGTTACCTTAAACATAAATGTCCCCTATAGCAATAAATATAACCTTCCAACATAATACTGGAGATGTTAGAATGGCATTATCCTGTTGCTTCAAGCTTTCTTCCACTACTTTTCTAGGTAAAAGTACTATTAAACTGAAAAAAAACCTCACATGCTTAATGTGACTATTTTTGCAAATTTTTGATTCCACAACTGTTTGTAACACAGTGCATGAAACATCACAAATAATCATGTTCTTCATCATAAGAAACCTTTTATTGAAGGATTTTATGCTTATCCTTGTGACTGTTCATATGTAAATCTTAAATTATGGATTTTTTCATAATAATAATTTTTAATGTGTTTCATAATCTCAAAATTCTTGGCAAACTGAAACTATGTTGATTGTCTAGGAGTAATACTCTCTCTTTAATAGTTTAGAGTACATATCAGATGGCTAACAAGAGAAACAATTCTAAATGTAAAGATTAGCATGCCTAAGAAACTCTGTCAACTAAAACAAACAAATCAACCAACCCAAAAAAGTTACAGAAAAAAAAAAATTAGAAGTGCTATTCCTCCCACAAAAGTTCCCAAGTCAATATTTGGGATGGGGTGAGTATCTCTTTTTTTTGTGTGTGTGTATGTGATTTTTGTGTTGTTTTTAATAAATGTAGTTTAGAAACCACAGTAAGAATAGACAAGCTAATAAAGTACCCCACATAAATCAGGAAAAAAATTCTGGTGGTTATTTTTTTCCTAATGTGATGCCTTAAAATTACCATCAACAAGCAAACACAAGAAATCCAGCTTTGATGATGCCTCCTATCAATTTATGCAGTGTTTGAAACATTGGTGGGCATTCATAAGCTTCAAGAGTATCCATAAAATACTGGACACTGAAGATCTCGTGGATACCCAAGATCTTACTGAAAGCTGTAGTGTTGGTTGTGCAAACTAATATATTTTTTTAAATTGATCTTGGAGTATTATAATCAGAACTATTGTGCTGTTTTGGAGATCTCAGAATTACAGTCTCCTTTGTACCAACAACAAAACAACTGACACCAGTTTTACATGTACAATACATTTAAATGCATCATGTTTACTTTGTAGCTATGCTAAATCATACAGCTGTGTCCAAAGGTGAACATAGGATCTAAGAAGTGTTTCTCAACTCTTTAATCCCTTATATAGTCCTTTAAGAGGAAAACACTGTGTTACTTTAAGAAGCATTATGCTCTTCAACCATAATATATAACACTATGTAATTCACAGACTACTATCAGTAAATAAATAGAATTAAAATTTCTGTCATTAATTGCTCTTTGTCAAAATTAACAATAAGAAAAGAAAAAAAAACCCAAAGAAAAAAAAAGAAAAAAAAACTACCTCCCCCCCCAAAACAAACAAACAAACAAAAAAAAATTTACTCATTTGTAAGATCATGAATCACCACACTTCTTTTCATTCTACCTACACTGACAGCCCATAAAAACTAAAAATATAGGAAGGTTTACACCTATTTCATCTTGTGGGATAATGGCCACACAAATGTTATTTCAGATACAAAGCTAATTAAATTAAAGGAATGCAGCTAGAGGCAAACTAGTAAGGTAGGTTCTGTCAATTACTTCAGCATTTGTAGAAGTTCATTCTGTTCTATTAAAAGTTGCAGAGTTGCATGGTTTCAGTTTGGAGACTGGTTTGTGTGGTCTATCCATCTGTGATTTAATATGACCAGTTCACATGAGCTGAAGTTCATAGAATCATAGAATCAGTCAGGGTTGGAAGTGACCACAAGGATCATCTAGTTCCAAACTCCCTGCCATGGGCAGGGACACCTCATGCTAGATCATGCTGGCCAGAGCCTCATCCAGCCTGGCCTTAAACACCTCCAGGGATGGGGCCTCAACTACCTCCCTGGGCAACTGTTCCAGGCTCTCACCACTCTCATGGTGAAGAACTTTCTCACGTCCAGCATAAATCTCCCCACTTCCAGATTTATTCCATTCCCTGTAGTCCTGTCACTACCTGATATCCTAAAAAGTCCCTCCCCAGCTTTCTTGTAGGCCCCCTTCAGATACTGGAAAGCCACAAGAAGGTCACCTTGGAGCCTTCTCTTCTCCAGACTGAACAGCCCCAACTCTTTCAGGCTGTCCTCATAGGAGAGGTGCTCCAGCCCTCTGATCATCCTGGTGGCCCTTCTCTGGACACGTTCCAGCATGTCCATATCCCTCCTGTAATAGGGGCTCCAGAACTGGATGCAGTACTCCAGGCGGGGTCTCACCAGAACTGAGTAGAGGGGAAGCATCACCTCCCTTGACCTGCTGGCCACACTTCTCTTGATGCAGCCCAGGCTCTGGTTGGCTTTTTGGGTTGCAAGTGCACATTAACAGCTCATGTTGAGCTTCTCATCCACCAGCACCCCCAAGTCCCTCTCCTCAGGGCTGCTTTCTAGCCAGTCACTGCCCAGCCTGTATTTGTGCTTGGGATTGCCTCGACCAAGATGAAGGACCCTGCACTTTGTCTTGTTGAACCTCATGAGGTTGGCTTGTGCCCACCTCTCCAGCCTGTCAAGGTCCCTCTGGATGGCATCCCTTCCCTCCAGTGTGTCTGCTGCACCACACAGCTTGGTGTCATCAGCAAACTTGCTGAGGGTGCACTCAAGTTTCAGGTGCAATGCCTCTTTTAGTGAATGCATACAGTGAAAACACATTTCAGTAGGTAAAATATGTGTCAGGTGGCTTCAGGATTTGATTTAGTCATAGTTCAGGAAGATTGCCTTCATGAAGGATGGACTGATTTGTACCAATACAAGATGCTAGAGCAATTAGTGTAACATGTGCTGGAATTGGAAAGGTATTTTGGTTTCTATGTTAAAGGCTGTCCTGAAGATGACTGAAAGCACATGGAACTAGTTGAATTCCCAGCTACATCCAAACTACTTCCCAGGGTGTTTCTCAGCTATAATGTAGTTGAATTCATTTTTCTGTTTTATTCCCTGGTTTCCAAAGAAAGAAAATGTTGTCATATACAAGGCAAAAGTCATGGTCAAAATTGTATGCATTAAAAAAAAAAAAAACCAAAAAAGCCTATGCATCTTTTTTCTTTTAGTTTTGTATGATGCCTTCTTTTGTTTTCCTAAATTTTGTTTTCTCACCCATTCTTTCTGTTTCTTGTTTCCTTTACTAGATGACATTCTACCCATGTTGATTCTTTTCTACAAGTCTTTTCTAGTATTATTCCTGTTATTTCCAATGTTTTATTTAATTCTGTATTTTGATTGTATGATGAAATTCAGTTAGACACCTTTACCTGACCTGTGCTGACAGACATTGATACTAAAAAAAAAAAAAAAAAAAATTGTTTCTGATCTTCTCACTAAGACTATTCATTAGCACTTTTAAGCAGAACTATCACACATATCCTTTTTACAAAACCATAGAATCATTAAGATTGGAAGAGACCTCTCAGGTTTCCAGGTCCAACCATCAACCCAACACCTCCATGGCCACTAAAACATGCCCCTCTTCTTGTGTAACCTGAGACCATTTCCTCTCATCCTACCAGTAGTTGCATGGAAGGAGTACTGACTTCACACCCTAATATAACCTCCTTTCAGATACTTGTAGACAGAAGTTCTACCCTCAAGCTTCTTTTCCCCAGAAGAGGTCAAAGGTATATAAATAAGTACATGAGCAAGTAAAATAGATTAGCAGAGACAGAGAAGGGTTATTTTTGGGTTTGATTTATTTGGGTTTTGCTGTGTTTTCTTAAAATAAGAAATCATTAAACTTATTCTAATATAAAAATTATATTTACCTTTGATCTAAAGACTACATTTCAAGGTATTAACACATAGGCAGATCTAGATTTCCCCCCATTTTCTAGGGACACACAAAGAGATGAATTTTTATGCTTTTAAAAAGGGAATGTCTACTGCATTTATGTGATGGTTTTAAGACTGTCTTTTTAATTTTTCTTCACAAAGTTCAAGCAGAGAAAGTAAAAGAATGTAAATAAATCACTACTTGGTGTAAGAAAGCAAAATAATGATTATTCTAAACACTTCCATTGGAGAGAGAGAGAAACACTTAAGAATCTCTACTCAAAACAAGGTAGTTGAGTTGAGCAGTCTGGTTCTCAGCTTGCTCGCTCAGTTTCTGTCTGCCCACTTCTTCTTTTCTGGCTGAAGATAACACACTGACCTTGACAAGCTAAGTCTAACAGCCTCTCTGCTTCTTGACTCTCTGCCTTCTGCCAGGGGGGTCTGGGGGGATTCCCTCTGGCTGGGGGGGAGGCCCCTTGGGGAAGGCCCCTTGGGGGAAGCAAAGGGGGCTTGGTTGTGCTTTTCTGTTGATTGTACATATTTGTAAATGTTGTGAATTGTGTATATTTGTACATATTAATCATAGATTGTACGTTTGCTTATAAATACAGCTTTCATTTGCTTCCAGACTGAGCTAGCCTGGTTATTGTTGGTGTGGGGGGGATTTCAGCTCTCACACGGTTACAATTTATTATTTGCTGTGAATTTCATTTTTCTCACCTCTGTTAAATCAAGTTTTCAACTCTATTTAATTGTCTGCACTAGAGAAAGTCTTCTGCTTCTTATAAAAAGACTGCCAAAGGATGAAAAAGTAGGTTGGGAGGATTTTTGTTCAAAGGCCTTACAGGTGCCTACATTTTTTTCCATGTGACACTGAAATGAAAACAGTTATACAAGGTAACACAGTAGGATAAAATGTTCAAAAGCAAGAATAAATGCAGATACAGTTACTTTGCATAGCAGATTTAGAAAAGAAGACAGAAAAAATGGCAAAAAGAAGATCCAAGTGAAAGACTAAAATTAAATGTCTATTTTGACTTATTTTTGCATACAGCCTATTGTATAAATTCAACATTACAGTGGCTGAGATGAACATGGATGTGTCATTCATCTGTATTTTAGTGTCTACATGAGCTGCTACAAGACTCCTGCAATCCTCAAAAATCACAAGTCATGCTATGGTGCTGTTCTGCTTGCAAATGCAGAAAGGATTTAAGAGAAAAACATCTAGATCTGTTCTTTTTCTCATCCTAACCAGATGTGTTAATCTCTGGGGTTTTGGGTTGTTTTTTGCTTTTACTGTTGTTCTTTTGGTCATTTTTGTTTCTTTTTGTTTGTTGTTGTTGTGGGTATGTGTTATTTTCCACTCCTTATCTAAAATCTCTTCATATTATTGTTAACTGAGTGTGTGAATCAATCTCTGCATTATTCAGGTACCAATACTCAGAATAGTCTTTCATCCCAATGACTGGAATATAAATGGTCTAATTAGTGATTGTAGTAGTCTGATTTCAAGATCTCAGCTTTTTGTGTAGTTTCTTAAGTCATATAGAGAACTGGAAATACAGGAATAGAAAAAAACAAATGAAGAAGTCTTGACTGACAAAATCAGCATAGCTGATATGCAGTACATCCATACTATTCATCAATGCAGCAAAATGTAACATCTCACCTCAGTAGAGAGGAAAACCAAAAAAACTCTGTATTGGCATGTATTTTAAAATAGAAGATAGAAAATCTGTAAGCCTTCCACCTAATATCTCATGTATTATTTTATCCTTTTGTACTTGCAGTGTGCCTCTGTATTGATTTTATTTGAATAGCAATGTATGTGATGTTGACACTCCTACCAAGTTTTGCATAAAACTCTGAACCTACAATTTATAGGCAATATTGTGATTCCTCTGTGATAAACTGAGTTCCTTAATCATCACCTTTCGGTGCCTCAGATGAACATAGCACATACAGGTTACAAGTTTAAGGAGAGTAGGTGTACAAGAAAAATCATATTTAGACAACAAATGCATGAACTGGAAATGACAGATGAGCAGAGCATCTAGTGTTTCAATTTGAACAGAAGAGACATGCTGTACTTCTGGGATCTAGTCTCCAGGCAACTAGAGATCAGAATAAAACATTCATTTACTTCCTGTTCTACAACAATAGTCTCTGAAAAATATGAGTAAAGAGCAAGAAAATAAGAGAATGTGGCAGGCAGGACAAAGTTTAGTTATAAAATATGTGGTAAGGGGAAGTCTACTTCAAAAGTGATGTTATTTTTGTATCTGATCTAATGGTCACAACTTCAAGTATATCATAAAAAGCATTCCTAGGCAGCTGAAGAAGTAATCTTTGCATCTCAATTTTTCAGGAGTATTTGCCAGCTCTCATGGAGTCATCATCATATTAAATATTAAAAGAAAGTGGTATTTTCCTGAGGGAAAACATATATAGTCATAATACACAAGATTCAGGAGCACCTATACTAAATAAACTTGTCAATATATTTTATATTCACTGTAATGTACCTACGACTGTTACACAATTGTTGAAATCCTAATCTCTCCAGTCTGACTATGCATTCATCACACTGAGGACTAAATATATGTGCAACATTGTCCATTTTAATATGCAACATAATAGTAGACATATTAAAATTATTTAACTGATTTTATGGATATTCTTGTTTACATGTGTACGTGTGCAAGAAGACACACTCTTATGAATACCAAAGTCTCTATGTTCATGTATATATATACATACACACACACATTATTACATACTTGTACATATTTATAAATAATTTTTGCATGTGTTTGTTCCAGGGTAAAACGGGCAAATACCCACTACTGAATAAAATATTATACTTGCATTGAGAGTATAAGCTAATTTTTAAGAAATTTAATTGAGCCATGAAGAAAAAAACCCATCCTGTTCTTCTTGTAAGGGTCTCCATGATGTTTTCTACACACAAAGGTTTAAATATCTACTTTCTAGAAGCCTTGATTCCCCCTCATTGGCTGTTAGATGCCATACATAACAACTAGCAACAAACTGAATTTTCTGTAGTGCAGTATATTATTCTTAAAATGAAAATACACACAAGAGAAGAAAAGTTTCACGTTTTTCAAACCTCATAAAGCTCTCCTTCTCTCCCTTCCACTCTTCCTTTTTTTCTCTTTCCCTTTTTCTCTTGTGCACTCTCATTTTCTCTTACTTTGCTTCACTCCTCTTTTGTGCTTTACTCTATTTTCTCTCTGCTTTTTCTCTCCATTTTTGCCCACTTTTTGTCTCTTTTTCCTTTATTTATTTTTCTTTCTCTCTTACTCTCCCTACCACTGATGTTCAACAAACCAGTCCTAACTGATATTTCTTTTATGACTAACTGTAAATTGATAAAATAACTACTCCTTACAACTGAGGAAGAGTAGGGGATGTCAAATGTCTTTGAGGTTGTGCTCTTTTGATTGCTGTAATTTTGAGATATTTTAAAGATGAAAAATGAAATAAATAAAAACATTATAGAAATAGAATTGCAGTCATGGAAACACAGTGGGGTGACTCATGCTTCTGGACTGCTGCAATGGATAGCTAGACAATCTTCAGAAGGTATAGATAAGGAAGAAGAGGCAGTTAGGTATCGCTTTAATGTCACGTAGCATTTTGACTCTCTTCAGCTTAATGACGGTGATGACAGAATCACAGAATCATGGAATTGTTAGGGTTGGAAGGGACCTCAACGATCATCTAGTTCCAACCTCCCTACCATGGGCAGGGACACCTCACACTACATCAGGTTGCTCAGAGCCACATCCAGCCTGGCCTTAAAAACGTCCAGGGGTGGGGCTTCTATCACCTCCCTGGGCAACCTGTTCCAGTGTCTCACCACCCTCATGGTGAAGAATTTCTTCCTAACATCCAATCTGAATCTACCCATTTCTATTTTTGTTCCATTCCCCCTGTCATTACCTGATACCCTAAAAAGTCCCTCCCCAGCTTTCTTGTAGGCCCCCTTCAGATACTAGAAGGCCACAATAAGGTCTCCTTGGACCCTTCTCTTCTCCACACTGAACAGTCCCAACTCTTTCAGTCTGTCCTCATAGGAGAGGTGCTCCAGCCCTCTGATCATCTATCTGGCCCTCTCTGGACACCCTCCAACATATCCAGATCCTTCCTGTAATAGGGGCTCCAGAACTGGATGCAGTACTCCAGGTGGGGTCCCACCAGAGCAGAGGAGAGGGGGAGAATCACCTCCCTCGCCCTGCTGGCTATGCTTCTCTTGATGCAGCCCAAGATGTGACTGACTTTCTGTGCTGCAAGTGCACACTGGTGGCTCATGTTGAGCTTCTCATCCACCGGCACCCCCAAGTCCTTTTCTTCAGGGCTGCTCTCAAGCCAATCACTGCCCAGCCTATATCGGTGCTTGGGATTGCCCTGACCCAGCTGCAGGACCTTGCATTTGGTCTTGTTGAACCTTATGAGGTTGTCATGGGCCCACTTCTGCAGCCTGTCCAGGTCCCTCTGGATGGCATCCCTTCCCTCCAGCGTGTCTGCTGCACCACACAGCTTGGTGTCATCAGCAAACTTGCTGAGGGTGCACTCAATGCCACTGTCCATGTCACCAACAAAGATGTTGGATAAGACTGGTCCCAGTCCTGATCCTCGAGGGACTCCACTTGCCACTGGCCTACACTCAGACATGGACCCAAGGCTTTGCTCAGGTCCAGGTAAATGATATCTGTAGGATTGAATGTTTATGCATAAGAATCAGGGAGAAGAACAGTAAGACAGATATCCTGGTGAGAGTCTACTATAGACCACTCTACCCATATCAAGAGGCAAATGAAATATTCTGCAAGCAGCTGGGAGAAGTTTAACTGTTGCTAGCCCTTATTCACCATTTATTAGATGTCTGATGGAAATACAACACAGTAAAGAGGAAATAATCTAGGAGGTTCCAGGAATGTGTGGAATATAATTTCCTGACACAGCTGGTGATATAGCCAACCAGGGAAGACTGTCTGATAGACCTCTTGATCACAAACAGAGAAGGACCTGTGGGGGCTGCTGATGGTTGAAGGCTATTGAAGACACATTGATCATGAAATGGTAGTTTTTTTGATTCCTGGGAAAGTAATAAGAACTAGCAATGCTACCAGCCTGGACTTTGGCCTGTTTAGGAGTCTGGTTGACAGGGTCCCTTGGGAGGCAGTCCTAAAGTGCAGAAGAGTCCATGAAGTCTGGGCATTTCCTCAAGGAAAACATCTTTAAGGTACCCTGGTGTGCCATAAGACAAGCCAGCAAGGAAGAAGACTGACCTAGCTAAACAAATAACTTTGTCTGAAAATTTAAAAAAAAAAAAAAAAAAAAAAAAAGATAAAGTGTTTATGGCCTATGGCAGAAGGATCAAACCACTCAAGAGGACCACAAAGATGTTACGAGGTTATTCAGGGAGAAAATTAGAAAGGCCAAAGTCTAACTAGACCTTAATCTAGCTACTGACATAAAAGACAATTTAAAAAACACATTAGCAGCAAAAGTAAGATTAAAGAGAATCTCCTTTCCTTATTGAAAGGGGAGGAAAATATAGTGACAAAGGATGAAGAAAAGGCTGTAGTACTTAATACCTTCTTTACCTCAGTCTTAAGAACAGTTGTTCTCAGAGTCCCCAACCCCTAGAGCTGGAAGGCAGGGAAGTGGAGCAGAATGAAATCCTTGTAGATGTTTAGCCACCTGCTGCACCACTCAGACAAACACAATTCTGGGCTGGCTGGGCTCAGTCCAAAGGTACTGAGGGAGATAATAGAAGTACTCACTAGGAGTCTTTCAATCACTTATCAGCAGTCCTGGCTAACAGAAGAAGTCCCAGCTGTAAAATGTGAAGTTAGCAAATGTGACATCCACCTACAAGAAGGGCCAGAAGGAGGATCTGGTGAACTCCAGGCCTGTAAGTCTGACCTTGGCCCCAGGAAAGCTTAAGGAACAGATTATTTTGAGTAGCATCATGCATCATGTATAGGAAAATCAGGTTATCAGGCCCAGGCAGCACAAGTTTATGAAAGGGTAGTTCTGCTCCTCTAACCTGATCTCCTTCTATGACAAGTGGATGAGGGAAAGGCGGTGTATGTTGCCTACCTAGATATTAGTACAACATTTGACACTATTTCTCACAGTATTGTCCTGAAGAAACTGATGAACGTGACTTAGAGAGGCATGCTCTTTGCTGAGTTAAAAAATGTCTGGATGGCCAAGCCCAAAGGTTTGTGATCAATGAAGTTATATCCAGTTGGCAGTCAGTCACAAGTGGCACTCCCTAGGGGCCAGTATTGGTACATGTTCTGTTTTATATCTTTATCAACAACTTGGACAAGGGGATTCTGTGCACCATTAGTATGCAAACATCAAAATGAGCAGCAGCTTTTGTCTATTTGGGGGTAGGAAGGCTTTACAGAGGGAACTGGACAGTCTGGATTGGTGGGCTGAGGTCAGTGGTAGGAGATTCAACAAGGCCTAGTGCTGAGTCCTGTACTTTGGTCACAATAGCCTCATAGAATACTACAGATCTGGGAAAGAACAGATGGAAAGCTGCCTGACGTAAGAGGATCTGGGGCTTTTGATTGATAGCCAGCTGCATATGATTCAGCAGTGTGCCCAGGTATCCAAGACTTGTATAAAAACCATGTGTCCAACAGGACCTGGGATGAGATTTTCCCCCTGTACTCAGCACTGCTGAGGCTGCATTTTGAATCCTGTGTTCAGTTTTGGACCCCTCACTACAAGAAGGAGGGGGAGGTGTTGCAGCACATTCAAAGAAGGGTAATGAAGGTAGTGAGGGATGCAGAGAACAAGCATTTTGAGGAGAGATGGAGGGACCTGGAGCTGTTTAGCCTGAAGTAAAGTAAGCTGAGGGGAGACTATCGCTCTCTACAACTTACCTGAAATGAGGTTGTACCAAGGTAGGTGTTGGTCTCTTCTCCCAGGTAACAAGCTGCAAGACCAGAGGAAATGGC
Source organism: Indicator indicator (assembly GCF_027791375.1). Taxonomy (NCBI): domain Eukaryota; kingdom Metazoa; phylum Chordata; class Aves; order Piciformes; family Indicatoridae; genus Indicator; species Indicator indicator. Next base: position 36,241,168 of record NC_072010.1, read on the forward strand.
CTCAGATTGTGCCACAGGAAGTTTATAATGGATGTTAGGAAAATAATATTCACCACAAGATCTGTCAAGCACTGGGATTGGTTGCCCAGGTGAGTGGTGGAGTCACTCTCCCTGGAGATATTTGAAAGACCTGTAGACATGATGCTCAGGGGGAAAGGGAAAGGGAAAGGCATATCAAAATAGAATCAGATGTAACAAAAACCAGACAATAATCCTTCATTTCTGATAATGGTAACACTCATTAGAAAGTCTATATGACAAGTTATGTGTTTCTATAGATATTGAATGTCTGGTATGAATACATTGATCATAAATAGTAGTTTAATTTGTCCTGATATTTGACATCTTTCAAAGATTTGGCCTGAATAACTTAAAAGATTTCCTTTCAAACTTAATGCTTCAATAGAACAAGGAAACTTCTCAACAATTAAAAGCCTTTGAGTTCCAGAGATGGTAATTTCATGTAAACCAAGCAAAAATCACAGTTTGTTGCCGTACTTCTTTGGGCAGGGAAACATTGGGTTTGTGATGTTTGGATTTGTTATCGTTGTTGTTTGTTTGTTTTGTGGTTTTCTTTGTGTGTTTGGTTTGGTATTCTCTCTAAAAAGATAAAATCTTAGAAGAAGATAAAGGTAAAAAATGACAAATAAAATGTTAAAAGTCACACAGAGGAACAAAAGAAGAAACAAGTCTGTTTCTAAACTCCGAAAGGCAACAAGAGCGAGCACACAATTTGTTATGATAAATACATTTGCAAAGGAAAGGGTGAGGTCTCAAAACAATGTAGGTACTTGGACATCTAATTGATGAATGAAAGATTAAGATCAGAGACAATTCCAAAAATATTATTTATGTATAGGAACTAAATTTAGAGGTTGTAGTTTACTTATTCAGAAAATTTCAATAGAAGAGAAAAGTGGGTAGTGGTGGTAAATGTAGTGAGTTGCTATGTTTCAATTACAGAGAAAATGAAAGAAACTAATAAAATACTAACCAAAATTTAACTGTATTTGCCATTTTGAATGTTTTTATATCTTCAGACACTATTTTATTGTAACAATGCTAATGGAAATCAAGTTTTAATCCCCTGAGATTCCCAAACAGAAAAAAAATGAAAACATTGTTGCAGAAATTGTTTGAGTAGTTTGTATAGCTCTGTTATTTAGTAGGTCTGGTCTTTATAATGATTTGCTCAGATATTATGTCTAAATTAACTTCTGTGTCCTTCATTTTGTACCCCTTAGCCTTCTTTAGATGCAATTCCTAATATATGCAACATTTTAGGGTAGGGTATAATTCTATCTTTTCTATATAGCATTTCACATCAAATCTAATTAAAAAGAAAATCTTGTCCTCATTTGTCTCTTTTAATTCCTTTACCCTCCCACTATCTCTGTTACTGACTTTGTGACTGAATGCTTTACTTTAAACTGCATTCATCATCTGTTTTTTACACCAGCATATGCACAATTTATTCCATACACTGTTCTTATCTTCCATTACTTAATTCTGTTATGTGTGTTGGGAATAGAATAGACTTCCTCAAAATTAGTTCTATCATAATGGTTGCAGAAAAAAATGCTGTATATGCTGAATTAATCAATAGATACTAAAGAGGTCTTGTCTTTCTGAAAACAAAGATGTTCCAAATTTTTGTGAAAACACAGTTGATGTATACATCTATTCACTTATTTAATTTGTGCATTACTGTGTTATTACAACCAATCATGATGAGCTGTGTGAAAAATAACTCATGGTAAACATAGCTTAGAGTCTAATTATCTGATGGATTTTGTTCAGAAAATTCTTTAGCCTGACTTGAATTCTACAGTAGAGTTTTCAATGGATCAGCAGACAGATGAATAGATAGACTGAATGAGCTTAGATTTTGCTTTCTGTAGTGTGGGATAGAAAGTCCCATCCAGGGAACAGGAGCCAAACATCCTCATATGAAAAGCAAAAGGAAATGAAGACTGGAGGGAGAAGAAGGAAATCTTAAAAGTGTAAAAGGATATTTGCCTGAGGCAGACTAGAGGAAGCAAATAAGTGACAGGCAACTGGGAGAGAAACAGAAACTTTATAGGAGAAAAGATGGGGTACAGTGGGGAAAAAAATACACAAGAGCACATATAAGATAAGAATAAGTAAAGATAATAATGAAGCATGATAAAAAGTAATGCACAACAAAATATAAGGAAATACAGGAATGCATAGATCAAAGCAATAAACAGGCATCAAAACTGAACTGAGATTCAGATGACACTGCCAGGAAAAGGTGGAAGGAATTAAGATATACTTACATTATATTATATTAAATTTGGCAGATTATATTAAATGATATAATTACAGTATGGAATAATAATCTTGTCAAGATTCTCAAAATATGCAGTGCTAGAAACATGTTATAAAAACTGATTGGTATAAAATTCAGTGCTATAGAATCTATAGTGCAAAAGAAACCCCACATTGCATAAAATGTAAATCCTGGACTATCAACTAAGAACTTACTATTGTGTATTGCGCATTTGAACTGTCCTAATTAGCTGTTCAAGTTCACTTTTTAAAAAATATTTTTTATTATCTCTGTCTTAGAGATAAGTCCATAGCTCTTTATTTGCCTTTTTTTCCAGCCTGATCTGTTTGGACTTTTAATGGAAATAACATCTGTTTAGATCATACAATTCTTTTTGCAAGAAGGTGGTCTCCTGTGGTTACATAAATGACAGGCAATGTTAGTGGAGATATAGATAAGAGATACAATGTGACAAAAAAAGACCTTTAATTGAAAGCCAGGCAGATTCTATCTCCTTTGTGTTATTCTGGAGAGAAGTGAAGCTATATGCCAAGAGCATAAGGAATAGGGGAATGCATTGGATAATGAACTCCAGAGATATGTTGTCTTGGGATAACAGTGTGTTGAGGCTGATACTTTAGCCTAGTGTCTTAGTCGTAAACAAGAATAGGGACTTTCTGGACATCTTTGAGTAAAAAGTAAATAAAGTACCATGAGAAACAGAAGAATAATAACTGATTTGTCTATATCATTCCATTGGCTTGCTGACCAGGATATAGTTTGCTGCACAAACTCTCCTTTTTTCTTTTCTCTCTGTGGCTTGTATGGCTTGCTCCCTTATCACTTTCCTGACCTTCTGCTAGCTCAGTATTGTGTCTGTGAGGGAATGGGAAAGGAAAAAGGGGAGGAAGTTGCCAACAGTCCCCCTGGACCATCCAGCGGGGTGATTCTGTATAAGGGGATCCTTGTATTTGTGTTTTTCTGAATTGTAATTATATGTAAATATATTTTGTACATATTCATTGCATTTTATTCTTCTGGATTTTAGTTTACTTTTTTTGCAAATATAACTTTGTTACAGTTTGAAGGGGGAACTTTAGCCTAGTCTCTGACTGGAAAGACTGAAAACAAAATAAATTACCATTGGATGCAAAAGGAAAATAATGATAAGGTCTATATAATTCATTGGCTTGCTAATGGGAGATATAGATTAGTGGCAGAAACAGTTCTCTCTCTCTCTTCTGTCACTTCTGTTTCCAACTTCTCTCTCTCTCTGTTGTGGCCTTGCCATGGTATCTCTGATTCGACTACTGTGTGAGGTAATGGGAAAGAGGGAGTGAAGAAGGAGGTGGACAGGTTCCCTGCATCCATCCACAGGGATGTGAGTTTTTCTGTGTTGTTTATAAATTGTATATATTTATTGCACATATATTGCATATTTTGTACACATTCATTGCATTTCATATTTCCTACTATTGTAGTTTGCTTGTAGATACAGCTTCATTTGCTTCCAAAACCTTCTGAGCTAGTCTGGAAATTTTCGTTTTGGGAGGTAATTCTCCAAATTAGTTGGGGGGTAATTTCAACCCACCACAAATTTTCATTTTGCTTCTGAGTTCTGAGTTTGGGGTTTTTTTTGGAATTTACCCTGGGGCTAATTTCCAATTAGTTGGGTGGTAATCTAAACCCACCACACAGTGAAACACTGGAGAACTTTCAGAACCTGTGAGGTAGGAGGAGAGCTTGAGAAAAATTTTCTCATGTACCATGTACTTGGGAAAACAATGATTCAGCAGAACACCTTCTGAAGACAGAGTTTTCCATTTGACTTTATCATTGAAGATAGTAAGTTTGGAAAATAAAGTTTTCTATGGCAATATTAGGACTATAACTTCAGTAAGTCATTATTGGTTAAGTATGCATTCTGTGTGTTGTAAAGAGAAGAACTATTAAATCACTCATTATCTTACTCCTATAAACATTAGTATTAAAGCTGTTCTTCAACTTCTGGATTAGCTGAGTTTTATTTTGCTTTTCTTTTCCATTCTATTCAGTGAGCAAATATCTGCCAGCCAACAAGTTATCCCCTTAAAGGGAAGTGCAATAGCTGCCTACCTTTGTGAGGTTCTGTGAGAATTAAGTTGCTAATGCTGGTAATAAGTTCTTTTCAGATGAAAATAGTTAAGCAAGTTCTAAATATAATTACTGTAAGCCACAAAATTTACCAGTCAGTTATTTTTCTTTAAGGATATGGAAATTTATACCGAAGAATCCCTAAGCAGCAATGTTTCTTCCAGTAAGAATAAAAATAGTCTTCAAATCTTCACAACATATAAACACTTGAAGTTCATATTCACTTCAGAGCCCCTGTACATTTTAAGGTTACAAATTCCTTTGTATGTCTCAGTTGCAGCACGTGGTGTGATACAATTTCTTAAAGCACTGCTACTAGATTCATCAGTTCTTAAAGGACATGTGGGAATGAAACTGAGCGACAGAGATGAGAAATTAGATATTCAGATGGTGATTAGACTGACCAGAATACAGTTTTCTTTGGCTTCCTTTGTCTTCAGCAGATATATATGTTCATTTACAGCACTAAAGGTCTGGACTGCAGTGTAAGTAATCCTCTTCCATAATACAGTTGTTTTATCAACAGAAAGTAAACTTTGCTTTTCACTAACAAAATTACTTGGTCATCTTTATGCAACCTACCTCTATTTGCATCATAGCCACTTTAGCTGTCAAAAACAGAAGCAGCATAGTACATATGGAGCATTCTTTATTTACTGTGTAAGAAATAAGCTATTTACCTGTATAGAAGTCAAATGGGTATCTTAAGGTTTCTGTCATGATATTGGGAATTTTGTTGTGAATTCTTATACTGTAGTAACAATCATTGGTATCTAAAATTTCTTCTAATATTAAAACGTGTCTCCAAAGCTTATAAAGATTGGGTGAAAGGCTTTGAAAAGATATAAATGAGATTAATTACCCTGATCTTTTGAGGTGTCACTGTCTTCTATGGACACAAGGTATCCAGGGGGTAGGTGAAGAGACTTTCACCTTTTCTGGTGCCACACAGATTCTTACAAACTCATGCAGTGGATGCATCAGCATGACCTGCTTGGACAAAATCTGTTTAACAGAAAAATGATTCCTCCTGGGAATTATGTCTGTCCCTCAGCGTTCATTGATGATTTCAAGGTCACAGTCTAATATGAAACTAAGCACTTTTGTGACTCTAATGATTCAGTGAACAATCAATATCACCTCTTCTATCCTAGACAGAAAACATTTCTAAGGAGGTTTAGTTTCAGATACTATTTAAAAACAGAAGTAGAAAAAAAAGATCTCATCTTTTGTTAGTTTTCATTATGAATATGTTTCTGTTACTATCTACAAAAATCCTTGAATTTTGCTCAAAATATATCAACTTCACCATGGATCTGGTAAAGTTACACCAATTTCCACAGAGACGAAACAAGAGTGTTGTGTATGTCTCCTTCTATTTAATTAAAGATACAAGGAGTTGTGCTTTACAGTTTGCCAAGTCATCGTGATTTTACATGTGAAGTCTCCTTTGGGTACTAATTGTGGTCTTGGCTGCGGCATGAGAAAATATCAGTCATCTTCACTGATATAACCATAATGTATGTAATCTTAATTAAGCCTAGTTCTTAGTCACACACCAGATGATGGTAAAAATTATATATCTACTAGATTACTCAATTGAAACTCCTGCTTTCTTCATCTTTATCTAGACAGTGATGATCTCTATCACAGAACCACAGAATTAACCGGGTTGGAAAAGACCTTTGAGGTCATCGAGTCCAACTTGTCACCCAACACCATCTAATCAACTAAACCATGGCACTAAGTGCCTCATCCAGTCTTATTTTAAACACTTCTAGGGATAGTGACTCCACCACCTCCCTCGGCAGCACATTCCAATGGCCAATCACTCTTTCTATGAAGAATTTATTCCTAGCATCCAGCCTAAACCTCCCCTGGAACAGCTTGAGACTGTGTCCTCTTGTTCTGTCACTGGTTGCCTGGGAGAAGAGACCAACCCCCACATGACTACGACCTCCCTTTAGGCAGTTGTAGACAGCAATAAGGTCTCCCCTGAGCTTCCTCTTCACCAGGCTAAACAAACCCAGCTCCCTCAGCCATTCCTCATTGGGCTTGTGTTCCAGACCCCTCACCAGCTTTTTTGCCCTTCTCTGGACATGGTCCAGCATCTCAACATCTTTTTTGAATTGAGGGGCCCAGAACTGGGCACAATAGTCAAGGTGTGGCCTGACCAGTACTGAGTATAGGGGCAGAATGACTTCCCTGTGCCTCCTGGCCACACTATTCCTGAAACAGGTCAGGATGCCATTGGACTTCTTGACCACCTGGGCACACTGCTGGCTCATGTTCAGTCTACTGTCAACCAGCACCCCCAGGTCCATTTCTGTCTGGCTGCTCTCCAGCCACTCTGTCCCCAGCCTGTAGTGCTCCATGAGGTTGTTGTGGCCAATGTGTAAAACCCAGCCCTTAGATGTGTTAAATCTCAGGCCATCAGACTCTGCCCATCTCTCCAGCCTGTCAAGGTTCCTCTGCAGAGACCTCCTACCCTCCAACAGATCAACACCTGCCCCCAGCTCGGTGTCATCTGCAAACTTACAGATGATGGACTCAATCCCCTTGTCCAGATCATCAGTAAAGATATTGAACAGGATAGAGGCCAACACTGATCCCTGGGGGACACCACTAGTGACTGGCTGTGCACTGGAAGTGACACCATTCACCATCACTCTCTGCACCCAGACCTCCAGCCAGTTACTAACCCAGTGCAGAGTGCTCCTGTTCAAGCCATGGGCTGACAGCTTGGCCAGGAGTTTGCCATGGGGGATGTTGTCAAAGGCCTTGCTGAAGTCCAGGTAGACTACATCCACAGCCTTCCCCTCATCCACCAGGTGGGTCACCTGGTCATAGAAGGAGATGAGGATGGTCAGGCAGGACCTGCCCCTCCTAAATCCATGCTGGCTAGGTCTGAACCCTTGGCCATCCAGTAGGTGCTGGGTAATTGCACTCAGGATGACCTGCTCCATAGTCTTGCCTGGCAGTGAGGTCAGGCTGACAGGCCTGGAATTCCCTGTCTCCTCCATCCAGCCCTTCTTGTGGATGGGCATCACATTAGCCAGCTTCCAGTCATCTGGGACCTGTCCAGTGAGCCAGGACTGGTGGTAGATGATGGAGAGCGGTTTAGTGAGCTCATCTGCCAGCTCTCTTATTACCCTAGGATGGATCCCATCTGATCCCATAGACTTGTGGGGATCCAAGTGTGTTTCTGCCACATCCCTACCCCAGCATTCATTAAAACCTGAAGAGGATAAGCAGCCACTTTTATTATCTGGAACCTAATTTAGGATAGTTATTTAGAAGAAAGCTGTCTACAGATGTCAAACAAATCAGCCAGTGTTTTTGATGTGAGTAAATTCACTAATAATGAACCAACTGGTATAATAAAGTTTGGGTGCACTTGCAGGATCAATTGCAAAACATTCTGAGTCTCACTCAAATGGTGACTGGCCTATAGAAATATTTCAGTACTCTTTTGTTAATACTTTTGCCAATGAAATTAATTTTTGCCTCTTAATGCAAAATCTTTTAGTACATTTAAGAGGCAAACATCCTCATATATTTCACTTCGCAAACATACATGTATGAAGTCTCCTATAGTTTTTGCTGAAAAAAACCAACATATTCATGTATGCAGATATTTAACATACTCACATTTTATATTCACATTTTATATTCACAATTATTTATATATTCAAGTTTTATTTAAAAGTCTTCAGATATTTCTCTTTAAAAATAAATTAACTGAATATTTCTTATAGGAGTTTTTTAGCATGTTTACTCTCTGTGCAATACAGCAGACTGCTATGGCTTCATATGGGACATTATGATCTCTTAGAAAATGTGTTCCTAAAACGAAGGCAAACAAACTACTAAAATAAAGTTAACTGTTTGGGTTTGATGACAGACTTCAGTGGCCTAAAGAAAATTAAACGCTATCCATATATTTAACTTTTACTACTGACAGCAAAGAAACTTACAACTTCAATAATCACAGTATCACAGTATATCAGAGGTTGGAAAGGACCTCAAGAGATCATCAGGTCCAACCCCCCTACCAGAGCAGGATCACTTAGGATAGTCCACACAGGAATGCATCCAGGTGGGTTTGGAAAGTCTCCAGAGAAGGAGATTCCACAACCCCCCTGGGGAGCCTATTCCAGTGCTCTGTAACCCTCACTGTAAAGAAGTTTCTTCTCGTGCTGAGGTGTAATCTTCTATGTTCAAGTTTGAACCCATTGTTCCTTGTCCTATCACTGTGAACCACTGAAAAGAGCCTGGCCCCCTCCTCCTGACACCCACCCCTCACATATTTATGGACATTGATCAGATCTCCTCTCAGTCTTCTCTTCTCCAGACTAAATAGCCCCAGGGATCTCAGTCTCTCTTCATAGGGGAGATGCTCAAGTCCCCTAATCATCCTTGTGGCTCTCTTGATGAAATAGAACAAAAGAGATCCAAACATTTTGTTTATGTTCTCTCACATATAAAAAATTCCTAGCAAGCTAATTTTCATTTAGCACAGTAAAAACATGTGAAATTAAGTGAAGTTTTGCATCAGTGATCAGGTCTGTCTTTTGAATCTTGGAATAAATGTTCGTATTCTGCAAGTCCTAACTAAATTAAAACTGAAATGACTGAAAAGTTGATATTTAAGTAACTTAAACACTGAAAAATATGTTCTGATCCACCACTTTTTATAAACTCTTTATGGCTCAAGTTATTCTATTTCTGCCTTGTTTGTTTTTGTTTTGGTTTTTTTTTTTTTCCATCAGAGAAAATAGGTCCACAGAGTTTATTTTTATTTTGCTTACACACAAAACAAATGAAGACTATTCTCCCTGGGTTATTATAGTCTAATTGGTCTGCGAATTACTGATGGTCCACACTATCATGGAAATTGGTTTGTAGCCCATTTGTAATCCACAGTATGTTGTGATTTCAGTACAGATTCCCATTAAATGTTTGATGTGTGATTTCAACTTGAGTTGCTATAAATGTTTATTTCTGTTGTTTACTTGCCAATTACCAGTCTCTGAGATTCTACCATGTAATAAGACAGGACTTCCTACTGCTGAAAGAGTAGATGAAGAAGTTCTATGAAGCCAAATCTCAGCAATGATCAAAAGTCAAAGTCTGACATATCCAGATCAGACTTTTCCTGACATATCCAGATGAGATTCTTCCTCCTCCTCCTCCTCCTCCTCCTTCATAAACATCACAGCTCTAAATAAAATGCAGCAGTATGAAGTCTCATATTAATGATATTTTAGACAGTAGCTCTGATTTTCTCTTAACATGTTCTTTCACTGTTGGTTAATTGGTATCATTAGCAGAAATGTCATGCTTACTTAATTTAATTAGTTCTTCCTCATACATAACACTAATTTTATCTTTCTAAAAGCCAAATTAAGAAATGCAAGTGAAAACAGTGTTTTGATTTACTTTGTTTTTTGTGCCATGTAGGTCTTCTGTGTAACTGATTTTAAGGAAATAGTTCTTAGGAAAACTGTTTTTAAATAAGCAATAGATTTACTTCAATGGAAATCGCTCCTGGATATTTTGCACCACATTCACATATTTTGGTCTACAAACCATTTGTCTGTACTCATCAAACACTCATTCACTTCAGCACTGAAATTGTATGTTTATCTTTGAATGTCTAAATCATTTCATGAAACCCAATGAACTGTTTGTGAAATTGCCTTTTTGGATTGGGGTCCTGTGGTGATGGGGTCAAATGGACCCAATACAAACCCAGAACAAGTCCTGGGATGTCCAGGTGGCAAATCCTTATAGTAAATAAAGTATTAAGTATAGATTTTTCTATTATATCAACACTTTAGAGTGCATAAATTCTAGCATACCTTTCAGTGGCCTCAGACCACCACTGATACTAGCAGAGATGAACAGCTATTTTTGAGATGACTATGGCCCTGAAAATGTGCCAAAGTAGACACACCAAAATACAGTGAGGAAAACAGAACTGATTTAAGGTCATACAGTAAAGAAATCACCAAGACAAGTTAAAAAATAAGGGACTCTTCCTTGTAATTAGCAATCTCACACTGTCCCAAACCTAAATCTTTTCTCCATTATCCAGCATTATATCATGCTTCCCTAAATATTTTAGCATTATTCTCTGTTGTGTGTTCCGTTGATGTCCAAGCATTTTCTAACAAAAAAAAAAACAAAAAAAAAACAAAAAAAAAAAAAAAAACCAAAAAAACCAAACAACCCAAAAAGAGCTGTCAGCTTTTTAAAGGTTCATACTAGTACTTCCTTCTGTAAACTATGAGACGTGGAACTTAAGACAGCCCAAGAAAAGTCATGAAATGAAAGAATTTAAGCACTTACACTTTTCTCTCTAGGAATGTGATCTAAACAGTGTTCAATGTTTATAGTAAATAAAATGTGATACAGGAGTATTCATGATGTTGGAGGTTAAACATTGGAAGAGATCAACTTTAATGATCGTAAGAAGGATATTAAATTCTAATAGTTATGTGAACAGTATTGTCTGTGGAGGAGAAGATATAGTATCCTTTCTGAATGTACAACTCTCATCTGATAGCTTGTAGGTATGGTGATGAATCATACAAAGTGACAAAATTTAATTTACTATATGAATTAAATTGAACCTTCAATGTTGATAATTTTCATAGCAAGAAAGAAGATCCAGTAAAATCAAGCAAGTTTCTTATAATGTGAGTCTAGAGATTTTGTACTTACCCTGCAGCATTCTTAAAATCCAGTACATTTATTATGTGATATTCAAGGTAATATAACTTGTTTTTTTCATCTATAATAATTTTATTTTAAGAATGCAAACAGATAAGCCCCCAGCAGCCTTAAAATTTGGAGCAAATTAAATCTAATTTGTTGGCAGTGAAGGTTACTTTCATATGTTAGCTTCATTCACAGTTATATAAAAAGACTTTTTGGAAACATTAAGAAATACCTGCAATTATCATGTTTATGTGGAGAATATCATCAAGATAAATAGTCAACATAATATCTTTGTTAACTGATGGGCTGTATTCTGAGTCAGCTAATGATATATGGATTCACCTTCCAAACTTTTTAATGTTTATTTCACCATATTTGAAACAACCTGAACATATCTTGAATATTTTTCCTGTGAAGAAATTTTAGCAATATGAATGTTGGAAATTTCCAAATAATATGACAGATCAATAATTTCTTTGTCTCTTTTACCTTTTGCTGCCCCCCTCCACCCCTCCCTCCCCCCCAAAAAAAAAAAAAAAGATGTTTGTGCATCTGCACACCTGTTCATGTGTAATGTAAAAATAGCTTCAGAACTTCAGTAGGTTTACATTTCCATACACAGTGGATGGATTACTATATTGAGATGACACAAAATATGTAGTTAGACTACTCTGGACATCATTTAAGCCCTCTAGATAAAAGGTTAATTAAGCAAGGTAAAGGTTTTTGCTTTATACATATTTTTTTCTAGATTACCCTTTGTTTTTTTCCTTTTATATCTCTTCACTGTGTTCTATCCTATTCTGCAAGAGAAGCTGTAATTCTGGATATTAATTATTTACAGTATGATTTCCATAAGGTCATGCCATAGTTTTCACTTCAGAGTTTCTCACTAATCAGGAAACTTCACAACAAAAGTACTTTAAACAAAATGTTACAATTAAGTTGGTAAGAAATTCATTTTGGAGACAAAGTGTGTGATGATAGTAAAATTTGATCTTCCACTTGTCTGACAGAAAATATATATAAATATTGCCATTGTTACATCTTTCTGGAAGGATCTATACAAAAGAAGATTGTATTTCAAACAACAGTATATTTTTTTTTAATTTCGTTTATTTAATTATTTCTTTGTCTTCTAATAACTACATATCTTCATATTTGTTTGGGTTTTCTTGGAGGGAGGGTCCAAATTTGTGCTTTATAACCATAGAACTTTATGAAGAAAGCTTTAGAAAGAAAAAGTACTCTATTTTCTAGAGAGACAAAGGTAGACAAAAAGTCACCTAGTCCATGAAAGAGATATACAGTGAATTCAGCTTCAAAGCCTGGTGAAAATTTCAGCACCAATTCTGGTATAATAATTTATTATAAGTTTTGTAAAGGCCAAAGGTATTAAATTGTTTAATAAAAAATTATACAAGTGACAGCATAACCTGGATCCTTAGGATTCATAAATGAATTTTTAGCACATAAAAAACAAAGTACTGTAATTCTCAAAAAAATCAGTGTGCAAAAGCTAAAGACATCCTTTTCTTATAAGCATCAGAGAGGATTTTGTTTTGAAATGTTCTAGTGGTTACACACCCTGGACAATGATATTTGCCACAATAGAACCATTATCTAGAAATACGCCAAATATTCGTTACTCTTTTGGAGAAACTTTTTAACAAGTTTCATTTTGGATTTTGAATCTGTGAGTTAGTTTCAATTTGGACTTTGAATCTGTGAGTTATGTATTCATAAATACAACATAATGGTCCAAATTAAGAGAAAGGATATTATCACAACCCAGAAACCAAACGTAAAAAGGATGCATGGTCTATTTCTCTTAAAATCGGTCATCCTTGTCCTCTGCACCTACTTCTGCTTCTCAAAAATTATAAAAGGGTTAGAGAAGAGTAATCTCTTCTGATTATGCAAGTGCCACAGTGCAGCATTACTCACTTCACAGTCACAAAATAATTTACTGAAATATTTTTAAATAGGGTAGTATTCATGCTGGGGAGCAAACCTTTTCAATGGGATGGTCACTTGGCTCAGTCTCTATTGCACCCTCAGCTGAAGCTTTTGAAACTCTGAAATGGCCTCCTCCTCTCTTCCCATGACCCATCTCATTCACAGGCCTATGTTGCTGAGTCTTGTCATGTCTAGTAGCCTACTGGCAGTGAGTCTGCTGCAGCTCAGTGCCTTCTGGCCATCTAACAGCCAAATTGTGTCTATAGGTCCAGTACTCATGGAAACAATTGTATTCAATACACATAAAACCATGAATATGCTGTGTCAGGGACATTGGACCAGATCATCTCCAGAGGTTCCTTCCAATTCCTATCGTTCTGTTATTCTTCAAAATATTCTGTGTAAAGCTTGGTCAATTCTACAGCAGAATCTAACTGGGAGTCAATGAGATAACCACATCTCTCATCTAGGATATTAACACAAACATACAAACACAAACAAATGGTGTTTGCCAAGCAGCCTATGAACAGTTGCACAGGGCTGAGACTACCACCTAGAGAGCTCTTACAGGGATTAGACAAATGTTTTGTTGCAAGGTAGCTATGCCATTCACTTGATCTCAAGTTGGTCCATTGTCTCATCTCATCTCATCTCACCTCACCAGAGACTAATGATGTAGTTGCTGGACCACTAGGAAATTGGTGTCTAAGAACATTAAGTGTACACACATATGCAGTTCTGATATACCAGTGTATCACAACTACTATTACAGGAGGTGCCTCTGTTTCATACTTCCAACACTATTCAACACCGTAACTTTTAATTCCATTCATTTAGCCATATCCTGTTCTTGTTCCCAGACTCCCTTAGCAACTGCAGCCTGTGACTGGTTGAGCTGGGCTGTATTTCTCTGAAAGTTTTATACCTCTAATAATTTTTTCTTCTTTTTTTTCTTTTTTTTTTTTTTTTTTTGCATAGAAGGTACACTGCCTGAAAACAGCCACCTTAACTCATGACCTGAACTCTGCCTCAGACAAACCAAAGAGTATTTTTTTTTTAATTAAGAATGGAAAGGGTAATGCACTAAAAGAATATTAAACTTTGAGCTTAAAGAGAACTTGGAAGATGAGCATATGGGAACAAGGAACTTTTGAAGTGCAAAACGTTGATAAATTGAAAATCATATTAGGAGTTAAACAATACACAATGAGTAGTCAAAACTAGTTTGTCATTGATCTACCAGACCCTTAGTAATTCTTACTAATCCTTTATGAAGTCATACGTCAAAGATGTTAAGAAAGTTAACTTCTCAGAGACCACAGTAAAATTATATATATAATTTATGCTTATATATGTGTGTGTGTGCATATATATATATATATATATATAGTTTGCTTTTTGTTTGTTTCAGAAAAAGAATTTGTAAAATCTGAGTTTGTATTTTGGAGATAATTGATTTGATTAAGCATTATTTGTTTCACAGAATAATGATGTTCTTTATGTATTTTTGTCCCTTTTGCAAATGGGAAAAAAAATAATTGAAAGACCATAGACAACTTTCTAAGTTGCTCACTTCTGCTGTGTTGTGAGAAGGAATATATACTAAAAGAATATAAAATATATGCTATGTCACTGAAGCATTTCCATATAAGAAAATAAAATGCCTAGAAAGATTATGGTATCTGAAGAATTCAGCTTTAGAAAGTACAGATTGCAGCACTATCAAACTCTGTTATACTAGTTAAAATGTAGCAATGCATAGCCCTTTGAGATTACCACAAAAACGCAAGCTGCAAAACATAAATGGTATGCAATGATAGGCTTCCAACATCATGGAGAGTATTTCAGGGTCAAAATCATAGGGACTACTTTTAAGTGAACTTCATGCTTGTGGGTTTTTTGTTTGTTTGTTTGTTGGGCTTTTCTTCTTTTCTCTTTTCTTTTCTTTTCTTTTCTTTTCTTTTCTTTTCTTTTCTTTTCTTTTCTTTTCTTTTCTTTTCTTTTCTTTTCTTTTCTTTTCTTTTCTTTTCTTTTCTTTTCTTTTTTTCTTTTCTTTCTTTTCTTTTCTTTTCTTTCTTTTCTTTTCTTTTCTTTTCTTTTCTTTTCTTTTCTTTTCTTTTCTTTTCTTTTCTTTTCTTTTCTTTTCTTTTCTTTTCTTTTCTTTTCTTTTCTTGTCTGGTAGGTACTGATCATCTATGTGATTCTCCATACTTGTGATTTATAAAAAGTGCATTGCCTGGATATTTTAGAGTCTACCTGGATCTACTTCATTTTGCAATAAATGCTTGCATATCTGTTCAGTCAGAAAGGAAGCAAGACTGCACAGTACCGAGTGGCTACAACATTCACTCAGACTGAAAGGACAATTAATTTTCATTCCTGCTGTCCCATTATTTCTTAGTCTAAAATGTTTGTGAATGTAATAGAACTAGATTGCCCTTATCCTGTGGTGTATGCTATGCTACAGAATCATGTTTGCTCACTTTCTCTAGCTGATTGAATATTTATTTTATCAAAATGGAATCAATGTGCAGACCTCAACTCAGAAAGTTCCATAGTTTGTGCCAAAGCTCTATAGCTGGACATTTAAAACTGATGGGATAAATGAGCTTGCTCCCTGAGTGCACCAAAAGACTTCCTTTTCCTGTCTGCTACAAATTATACCTTAAGGCATTGATGTCTACAAAAAGCAGATGTAAAATCTAAATGTAAGGAAATGTCTCTCCATAGTATGGAAATTTAAGTACTTAGGAGGATAATATTTAAAAAGAACCCTGTAAGTTAGGTGTAAGGATGACCTCCAAGGAACAGTGGGAATGACAGAAATGGCTTCAGTCTAAGCTTTACATTCATTTTTAGAAGGGATTTACTTCCATCTCTTCTTTAACTCACCTATCAAAAGAATTTATCCAGATCACAGAATTTGACCTGACAGATAAATTGAGTATATTATGATGTCCAAGTATATTTACTGTAACTCACCTCATATTTGAGAGGAATCTTCTATGCTGAAAGAAGAGTTCTTTTTATTTAATCCTCATAATAAAGTTTATCACTGTTTCAAAGTATTTGACAGAAGTTGAATCAGAGTGATAAAACAATCATTTCCTTCAAACCATTTTTCTTTATATAATTTTAATCTGCCAACTAGGGCTCTGGAAAGAAGGGGGGCCCAAGGGAACTGGTTAATATTCAAACATTATCTCCTCCAAGCTCAAGAGAAATGTATTCCCTTGAATACCTGCACGGATAAGCAAGAAAGTCTTAGAAAACTCACATCCAAAAAGGAGGTTCACAATATGTGGAAAAAAGGACCAGTTAATTGGGAGGATTATAGAGATATAGCCAGAGATTGTAGAGATATGCAACAAGGAAGGCAAAGGCCCTGCTGGAACTAAATCTTGCCAGAATAGTGAAAGAGGACAAGAAGATTTTTTTCAGATACATCAATGGTAAAAGGAAGAGCAGGGAAAAGGTGGGCTCAATGCTGAATGAGAGGGGAGATATGGTGAGTGATGATGTAGAGATGGCAGAGTTGCTGAATGCCTTCTTTGCCTCAGTCTTCACTCCTAAGACCAGCCCTCAGGAACGTCAGGCTCTAGAAGCAAGGGAGCAGAACTGGAGAGATGTGGACATTCTGCTGGGCAGTCAGGACAGGGTTAGAGATCTCTTATACCATCTCAAGACACAAAAATTCATGGGCCCTGACTGGATGCATCCACGAGTGCTGAGAGAGCTGGCTGATACTGTTGCTGAACCTCTCTCCATCATCTTTGAAAAGTCCTGGAGAACAGGAGAGGTGCCTGATGACTGGAAGAAAGCAAATGTCACTCCAGTCTTTAAAAAAGGCAAGAAGGAGGACCCAGGCAACTACAGACCAATCAGCCTCACCTCCATCCCTGGAAAGATGATGGAGCAGCTCATCCCAGAGGTCATCTCTAACCATATGGAAGACAAGAAGGTTATGAGGAGTAGCCAACATGGATTTACCAAGGGGAGATCCTGTCTGACTAATCTGATAGCCTTCTATGAAGTTATGGCCAAGTGGATAGATGAAGGAAGAGCAGTGGATGTCATATATCTTGACTTCAGTAAAGCTTTTGATACAGTCTCCCATAATATCCTCATGGAAAAGCTCAGGAGATGTGGCATAGATGGTTGGTCAGTGAGATGGATTGCAAACTGGCTCCACAACAGAGTTCAGAGAGTCATCATTAGTGGCAAAGAGTCAACTTGGAGGCCTGTGGCAAGTGGTGTCTGACAGGGATTGGTACTGGGTCCAGTTTTGTTCAATATCTTTATCAACAACCTGGATGAGGGCATTGAGAGTACCCTCAGCAAGTTCACTGATGATACAAAACTGGGGGGGTTGGCTGACACCTGTCAGGCTGTGCAGCCATCCAACATGACCTGGACAGGCTGGAGAGCTGGGTGCAGGCAAACCTCATGAAGTTCAATAAGGACAAGTGCAGGGTGCTACATCTGGGGAGAAATAACAACAGGCACCAGTACAGGTTAGGGGCTGCCCTGCTGGAAAGCAGCTCCACAGAGAAAGACCTTGGAGTGCTGGTGGACAGCAAGTTCTCCATGGAACAACAATGTGCCCTTGTGGCCAAGAGAGCCAATGGGATCCTGAGATGCATCAAGAAAGATGTGTCCAGCAGGTTTAGGAAAGTTCTTCTACCTCTCTACTCTGCCCTGGTGAGACCACACCTGTAATACTGTGTCCAATTTTGGGGTCCCCAGTTCAAGAGAGGCAGAGACCTGCTGGAGAGAATCCAATGGAGAGATGATTAGGGGACTTGAGCATCTCCCCTGTGAAGAGAGACTGAGATCCCTGGGGCTGTTTAGTCTGGAGAAGACTGAAAGAGGATCTCATCATGTGTACAAATATCTGAGGGGTGGGTGTCAAGTGGAGGGGGCCAGGCTCTTTTGGGTGGTTCACAGTGATAAGACAAGGAACAATGGGTTCAAACTTGAACATAGAAGATTTCACCTCAACATGAGGAGAAACTTCTTTACAGTGAGGGTGAGAGAGCACTGGAACAGGCTCCACAGAGGGGTTGTGGAGTCTCCTTCTCTGGTGTTACAGTGGAGAGCTGGAATCCCCTTCCCACACTGACAATAACCAGGATAGCTCAGTCCGGAAGCAAATGAAGCTGTGTTTACAGGCAAAACTGCAAGAGTTGGGACTGTTCAGTCTAGAGAAAAGAAGGCTCCGAGGTGACCTTCTTGTGGCCTTCCAGTATCTGAAGGGGGCCTACAAGAAAGCTGGGGAGGGACTTTTTAGGATATCAGGGAGTGATAGGAGTAGGGGGAATGGAATAAATCTGGAAGTGGGGAGATTCAGGCTGGACATGAGGAAGAAGGTCTTCATCATGAGAGTGGTGAGAGCCTGGAATGGGTTGTCCAGGGAGGTGGTTGAGGCCCCATCCCTGGAGGTGTTTAAGGCCAGGCTGGATGAGGCTCTGGCCAGCCTGATGTAGTGTGAGGTGTCCCTGCCCATGGCAGGGGAGTTGGAACTAGATGATCGTTTTGGTCCCTTCCAACCCTGACTGATTTCATGCTTCTGTGATAATATGTACAAACATACATTACTCACAACTTTTACAAATATGTACAATCAACAGATAAACACAACAAAGCCCTTTGGGCTCCCCCAAAAGAAAGGGGCTGTGCTTCTTTTCCTCCCCCCTCCCAGAGCATTCGAAAGGGAAGAAAGCCAAGAAGCAGTGAGAGGTTCGTTAGACTTAGCTTGTCAAGGTCACTATGCGGGTGTATGTTATCTTCTGAAGACAGAAGAAGAAGAGAGAAGCAGAGTAAGCTGAGACTGATTGACTTTAAGTACTGACTCTTAAACATTTCTGTCTCTCCAATGGAAGTGTTTAGAATACACCCAATAGTGATTTATTTATTCTTTCACTTTTCTGCTCGAACTTTGTGAAGAAAAATTAAAGACACAGTCTTTAAAACCATCACATCTGGAGACTTTCAAAACCCACCTGGATGCATTCCTGTGTGGAATACCCTAAGTGATCCTGCTCTGGCAGGGGGGATTAGACCTGATGATCTCTTGAGGTCTCTTCCAACCCCTGATATACTGTGATACTGTGATACTTAGTTAGCTAGTAGGGACACTTTTTGACAATTTCTTATGTTACATTTGTTTTGTTTGTCTGATTTTATACTTTTTTTTTTTTGTCCTTTCACATTTTGCTTCTATTTTAAATGAATTTTCAGAAACCATTTCACTTTTTTTTAGGTTACCACAAGCAGATCTATTTCTGGAATTGCAGACCACTTTGAGAAGTAAGCCTCTGCGTGAAACTTTAACTCTGCTGGGAAATTTTCAATAACATTCTGCTGCCTGCTTCTGGCAATCCACATTTCATTGTTTGAGAGCAAATACTTTCTGTTTACAAATGAGATATGTAGAGATTTAATTTGGTTTCCCCAAAATACAGATTCCTCATGAAGAAGCAATCTGAGAGATATAAAATCCTAGTACCACGTGTTGTTCAGTCATTCTACTCCTTCTGTTTTTAAGTTATGTGAAATTTAGGCTTAAAAGGTGACAGATGGGTCACTTAAAGCGAAACCTTGTAGTTAGCCAGATATCAATTTATCATACCTGAGACCTGATTTGCAGAGAGAAGAGCAAAACATTTACTGTCAACCAGGAATGTAGCCTTGTGAAAACAAATTATCAAAAATATTATTAATTTTACAGGTGCTTATGAAGTTTGATCCCTGTGATAGCAGTTATTGTGAAAATACTAAGCGTTACATTACAAACATTACTTTTAACTGCCAAATTGAAATACACTATAAATATTTTTGTGTCTAAAACTAAATGGCAAATGTGGATTGAAAGATTTGTGCTAGAATAGTTTTGGAAGCCTATAGAAAATATCTTCTACTTTGCATAAAATTAGTAGAAACAGTAGAAAATCCTGGCATACTTTATGGACACACATAACATATCATCACGATGTGTTGCCTGAATGTTCTCAGATCAGAGAGGAAGTTTTTCAGTAATAAACACTGGCTCATTTCAGAAAACAAACAATTTGTCTCTCTTCAAGTCCCAGAAAGCTATAATCTCTTTTTGTGTGAATGACCACTGCTTTTTAGCACTACATTCATCCAGGGTGCTGGATTCCTGCAACTGACATTGAATTGAGAGAGCTTAGCTTTTTACCTTAGATTAGTCTCAATTAAGAGGATAAAAATTATTTTAGAGACGACTATAACTCTGACCATATGCTACATATAAATAGCACATTGTTAGCATAGGATAGGATCCAGCTCTACAGCCAGAAAGCTAAACGTGTCTACAATATCAGTGTTGGCTGATTGTCTAAGCTGACATTATAGCTGCTGAATACATGAATCTGATGCTATTTAAGACACCCCAGAGTATAGCAAATGGCCTTAAGACCATGCTCTAGTACACCACAATTATCCTACAAGTTGAGTAGTGTATCTACCTGATCTAAGTCTCTTTATATCAGACACCACAGGGCATCCCAAATGTCTCTAGCCACTTGCCCCTCAGAAATTACTGTCATGCTCTCCAGTGACTCTGATGAGCAGGGACTTGAATCATCACTTAAATAATTATATCACATCAATTAAATAATTATATCATGCCTATAACACTGTGGGATGTCTGAGATAATTGCATAGGCATACCAGGTATTACATGATTTTCAGAAGAATCATGATATCTCAAATTAGAGGTCAGACAGAATAACAAACTAGATATTTGGCACCAGAGGTCTACCTGTAGGCAAGTGAAATCTGCCTATAATGTTAATTATTTTACAGAAATCGGTTCTGACACAAATATCCTTCTCTGTTTGAAGGGGATTTTACAGGTTATAGACTTTTATAATTAAATAAATAAATATTTACAAGCCTCCAAATATTTTACATAAAATATCTCATCTATACGTGAGTAATAGTGATGATTTTAAGCTAACTGGAGAGGTCTTCTCTCTTTCTTGAATCAAAAGGCAGAAGTCACAATTTTTTATCACTGGTGAGGAAGTAGATGAGACCATAGGCATAACAAAAACTGTATTTGTATAAGTAAGCGTGACATAACAGGATCTTCTGTATTAAACATTTCTCACACAACTTAAACATTCACAAAATATATTACTAATGCATCTTATTGATATCCTTCAAGAGGATCGAAAATATACATATATAAATAAATAACTTAAATCTTGAATTTTAAAAGATATCAAAATTTTATGTATGTACTGTAGGGACACCTCATATATGTATTTCGTACTTAGTTTTGATCAAGGTCTCATAGACTTGCAACAATATGCAGTTTTGTTTTGGAAAAATTTAGAAAGAACAATCTTGAATTCTTGCCAGGATGAAATCCTCTTCTCATGATTAGCTTTTAATACCATTTGGTAAATGCAGCACAATAATTTATGGTGCTTTCAATACAGTTAGAGAAATTATAATTAAGAGTCTATATTGTTTACATTAGGTCAAAACTAGCACTTTGAGACTATTCATGGGCAATTCACTCAAACAAAATAGTTTTACACACCTCACAGGAAAATAAAGTGCAGTTATTATCACTTGTCTACTTGTAGGTCGATTTCTACAATTAAATTTCAGTATCTGTTGTGGTGTAACTCAGGTAATGCATGGATCAGTTGATTCTAAATCACTCTACTGATTTAGAATGCTTATTACAGTAACTAATGCTGAAAGAAAACTCCAGCTGAATGCAGTTACCACAGCTCTCATCATTCCAAGTGGAGCACTCAATCCAGGCTAATACAACACAAATTTCATCTTGCTTCAAAGTGATGACACAATTCTAGAAGTTCTTTGTGGAGGGGATTGAGTATACCCTCAGCCAGTTTGCTGATGATTTGAAACTGACTGGGGGTGACTGACACACTGGAAAGCTGTGCCACCATCCAATAAGACCTGGACAAGTTGGAGAGCTGTGTAAAAGCAAACCTCATGAGATTCAATCAAAACAAGTGCTACATCTGGGGAGAAATAACACCAGGCATCAGTACAGACTAGGGGTCATCCTGCTGGAAAGCAGCCCAATGGAGAAAGGCCTTGGAGTCCTAACGGACAGCAAGTTATCCATGGGACAGCAATGTGCCCTTGTGGCCGAGAGGGCCAAAGGCATCCTGGGATGCTATAGGAAAAGTGTGTCCAACAGGTCTAGGGAGGTTATCCTCCTCCTCTACTCTGCCCTGGTGAGACCACACCTGCAATACTGTGTTCAGTTTTGGGCTCCTCAATTCAAGAGAGACAAGGATCAGCTGGAGACAGTCCAAAGGAGAGCTACCAGGATGATTGCAGAACTGGAACATCTCTCCTATGAAGACAGACTGAGAGACCTGGGGCTGTTTACTCTTGAGAAGAGAAGGCTGAGAGGGGATCTTATCAATGTCTATAAATACCTCTGAGCAGGTGTCAAGATGAAGGTGACAGTCTTTTTTCAGAGGAACAATGGTACAAGCTAGAATACAAGAGGTTCCACCTCAAAGGAGACACTTCTTTATAGTGAGGGTGCCTGAACACTGCAACAGGCTGCCCAGAGAGGTTGTGGAATCTCCTTCTCTGAAGACTTTCAAAACCCGCCTGGATGTATTCCTGTGCAGCCTGCCTGAGGTGATCCTGCTTTGGCAGGATGGTTGGACTAGATGATCTCTAGAGGTTCTGTGATTCTGTGACACATAATTAGCATGATCTCATTTTTCTAAACATAGCGTTTATCCCATAAGTTTTTACTTTCAATAATTGTATCTGGTCATAATGAAGAAAGAATTATATTATGTTCTTCTGTAAAAGACTTTAAATGTACTTTGAAGAAGGATTTTTCACAATTAGAATTAAACTTTACGCAGTGTTTTAATAGTACAGTTGATATATCCAGAGCACTAAAAGCACTGCATTATCAGAATAAAATTCCTCAATGCACATTCCACATGAAAAGCCAAAGGCATAGACATTCAGAGAGACTGGATTACAAAATCTTCAGTTTTAAGTGTAGATTTAGAGGGTATGATCTCCAATGAGAGATGTTACAGAATACAAGTAATTCAAAGACAATATTTTCTTCAGGTTTGTATAAGACCTTTGTAAGTATATAAAATATATATATATATATATATATATATATATATATATAAGTATAAATTTATCTAGCTCTTTCAAAATATTGATTTTTCTCTTTGTGGTTTACTAGTCCCATATATGAATAGGATAATGTATGCAAATAAACTCCAGAATCATGGAATGATTTGGGTTGGAAGAGACCTTAAAGATCATCTAGTTTCAAACATCCCACCATGGGCAAGGACACCTTCCACTAGATCAGGTTGCTCAAGGCCCTGTCCAACCTGGTTTTGAACACCTCCAGGGAGGGGACATCGGCAACCTTCCTGGGCAACCTGTTCCAGTGTCTCACCATCCTCACTGTAAGGATTTCTTCCTTATGTTGCCTTCTGTTCTAAATGACAGCCAGATGGGCTAAATTTAAACCACAGTATACTAATAGAAATGTTTGCTTTAATTTATCAGCCCCTGCTAATTGCTTTTTATTTGCTTTATGGTTATCCAGTAATGTGCAAGGTATCAAAATTTTATCTGTTGTAGTAATGCCATATAAGCACTGGGCACTTCAGTGGAGAATGAAGTACACTGATATTAGTATAAGCACTAATTAAACAGCAGCAAGGTCAGTAATAACGTAAGGACATGCTTATATTATGCCTAATTTGTGACAATAAGAACATATGTATAAGTTTATGTTTACAAAACATTGTAAGACTTCAAGAATCATCAAAGGTTTTCAGGAATCATGTTCTATCCTCAGTCCATTTAAAGAAGAATTGTAGATAAAATAACTGTTCTGATGAAAATCAGAATTTGAAAGTGATGGAATTCTCTTAATCAACAATGCAAATAAATTTCAACCCAGCAATCACATTTCATAGTCATTCTATTGAAACAAAATATGCAGCAGCTGACCTTACTGCAGAATCAGTAGTTAGCTAAGATCAGTTTAAAATGTTACCCTCTTGTTTAACTAAAATCCTATTTTTTATATGAGAAAGACCAGGAATTAGTAAATATTGTCATGTTTAGAATTTAGATCTGTTATTGAAATGAATCTAACATATTACTATTCATGAATTACACTTGCTAGTTTCTGTATTTGTATAAATGATACTTATTGGATAAAACTGCTGAGACAAATAACAAAAAGCTCATTTCACTTCCTATATAAGAATTAGTCTTTACATCTCCATTTTAACTTCTCCACAAATGTAGACTCCACAACATCCCTGGGCAATATTGTGTTCAGATTTTGACTATGCTTACAGCAAAAAAACCTTGATTTTAGCTTTGACCTGTATTCAGGTTAAATTTCATGTGTTTTAATACATGTCCATTGACTCTTTTCCTTTCACTGGGTTCTACTGGCAAGAGTCTGTCTCTCTCTTCTTCATATCTTCCCACCAGCTATTTTTTTCATTTTAATATGATTCCCTCTCATAGCCTTCTCTTCTCCAGCCTGAATATCATCAGCTCAGCCTCCACTCCTGCGAGAGAGATGCTCCAGTCCCTTCCCCGTGTGCGTGGCCCTTCTATGGATTTGCTGCTGTAAATGCATGTGTCTCTAGTATTGGGCAGCAGAGAACTGAACAAGGAACTTCAGTCTTCAGTAGAGGAGAAAGATCACCTTTTTTAACCTGCTGGCAATGCAGCAGATCAGTATCAAAATTAATTGCAACTCATATCTCAGTTAGAAGTAATATACAAGTTAGAGAGAAATACTACTGACATATGTTGATGACAGAAAAAAGAATCACAATTCAACAATCAGGACATCTTTGGTCAACTATTTGAGAGCATATCTGCTTTTAATGGATTAGATTAGATGACTGAAGGGATGCTTTCAATCTGTCCCTACTTTGATGTGTAAAGGGAGGTGTGCAAAGACATCCTCAGAGTAAGAGTGAATAGGTATTCTGGCTTACTATGAGATTCCAAAGACCACATCAGTCATATGCCAACAAGAGTGGGACATTCTTGCTCCATACTACAGGACGTAAAAAAATTATTTAACATTAGTGCAAATATGAAGACTATAGTTAAATAAGATTTAACATATTTTACAAACTATTTCAGAGGAATTTGTGTCCTTCCGTCGTTTCATGACATTGCCAGAACTTTCTTCATTCTCATTTCATTTCCATTCCTCTGCCCTCATTGCTCCTTGCAGACACCTACTTTTTATGGAGAAGCAGTTTTCCTTGTTCAGGCAGCAGTTTTAGTTGTCTTCACGCTGACAACACTTGTTTCTGTCTTCTTGACACGATCCATTTTTATTATCATCTTACACTCTACAAAACCTTTTTAATTATTGTTGAGTAACAGTGGGTTAGATTGGATACAAGTCAAATATTCCTTATTGGAGTCAGCTTTCAGTTCCTCGTCTTAGTGGTTGCCAGTTGGGTTGTCTGGGGGCCTACAAACTGTCATTCCCATTGTCATGAACTTTGTGAATACAAGTAAAACAGAGAGGTACACGGGTCAGGGTTTTGGTTTTTTTGTTGGTTGATTAGTTGGTTTGTTTGGTTTTCGCCTTGGGTTATAAATCAAACAGACTAAAAAGAATCAGTAAATTAAAGCTAGAACCACAGTGCCCCGTTCAGGGGTATGCAGATAAATATTTCTGAAATGGGTATTTCTTGAATTTGAATGGTTGATATGCTCTGTCAGAGGGTCCACAACATATGATGCCTACTGGACATCTTACATACAGCAAAGAGTGCCTGAAGAACAGTTTCTATAGACAAAGACTCCATGACAAACAATCAAGCAAACAAACAAAAATGGATGCTCTAAGTACTTACCGTATGCTATTTGAGTTAAAAAATTTGGTCCACTACTTAGAGCCTGAACAGTTACACTTTTAAAATTATATGTGAAGGCAAGTACAAATCACAGCATATTTGTTATTCAGTAAACATGTGGTTAAGTTATTTCTAAATGGATCTGACATTAAAAAAATTACCAGTAGGAATAATTTCAATTATATCTACAAGTGGAGACTATTTTAACCATCAGAAAATTATTCCAAGTGCTACTTTATTTTAGACTTCTGAATTATTATTCTCTTTAGTTGCTGCATTTCTCTTAAGTTTATTTCCTAAATATTCAATTCTGCAATTCTATACTGATTTTTTATTAAAAATAAAAGATTTATTCTATTTGTTTTTCCTAATGCATGAGTCTCCAGTCTGTAACATTAATTGTGCATTATTTCTTCTTACTGAACAGCAATTTAGTTGCAATTCTTCTTTCATCTCTGCTGTAGTTTAAGCTTTTCCCAGAGTCCAACAGCCCAAAGGGAACAGATTTAGATTGCCTTGCCTCTCTCTTTTTCCCAGTAGGATAAAGGTAAATTAGGCAAGAGAAAGGAGAGGTAAAAATCATGAAAGAAATGGCGTGGAATCCGTTTGGAAGTAAAAAAGGTAATTTTAACAAAATATATATAGCATTTGAGTACAGGGAAAGTTACAGAGGTATAAGGAAAAGGGTAAAGAGAAAAATATACAAAACCAGGTCCAGCTGGAATTGGATTCCCTTGATGTAAATGGATGCAGTTCTTAGAGATGCAGCATGGAGGTAGGCCTAGCCACATGCTAACTGCAGGAAGCAGGAGGTCAGCAGGTATACCTCAAGCCAGTGAGATGCAGGAGAAAGAGAGTGAACCCAGACAATGGCTCCCCTTAAATAGGATTTGCTGGACAGGATGGGGTAGTGGAATAGACCCTTAACCCAGGGGACCTCTCCCCCTGGGAAACCCAAATCTCCCTCTGCCCGTCTGGATCAGGTTTCTTTTGTCCACCTGGGGACTGGGTTCTTATCAGCCCCCCTCCAGGGATGGGTGTAACGTGGCACAATCTTATTCCATTATGATTCTCTGTTTTTCAAACTAGAAGCAAGTAGGTGCCTCATCTCTAGAAAAAATGCCACATTCAGTTTTTGTGACCTGAAAAGGACACACATGGTGCCTGTGGTATCACTTTGAATAAATAGTTTGAGTATAGTGTACATACAGTTCTTGCTGTTTGCTACAGGTTTGCTTTCTTCACATTGCAGTAAGCTACTTTCATCAGTATGCTCAGTGCACACAGAGTGAATCAACTAATGCCAGGAATGTGGGCTGTATCCCCGCACTTGATAATGTGAGCATTTTTCTTCAGAACTGTATAATGTCAAGGCAATGCACAAACAGCAATTATTATCTTAAGTGAGACCAGGGGAAAATTTTAAACTTGGAAGACAAAAATTCTGAATCTTCAAGTTAAATGTTATTTACATATTAACATACACATATAGAAGCCTGATTTCCCTCTCATTATTCAGAGACATTGGCATGCCTTCAAATATAAATGCCTTAATAAAAATGTAATTTATAACAAATTACAAAATTAATCATATTGAAACATTTTATTCTCTCTAAAAGTATCCAGAAAAGGAGATGGAAACATTTGGGACATTTGTTAAGAGACAAGTGAGACCATCTGCTATGGGAGGCATGTCATTGTGCAGATCAGTCGGAGAACAGTTTTAAGGGACATTCAAAAGTATTTCTGCATTGAGCTGAGTAATGACTCACAAAGAAAAACCTCATGGGGTTTAAAGAAGGAAGAATGTATGCAAAGTTAACTCTAGGAAAAAAAAAAAAAAGAAAGAAAGAAAAAAGGTGTGAGAGCTTTATTTGTTCTCTGATGGTGAACAAACCAAGAGTTTAATTATACAGGGAGGAAGGATTCTAGTTCAGACTTTTTCTCTTTCACATGTTACTGTAAGACATTTTCCATGCTTCAGTGATTTTGGTTTTGTTTGTTTCAAACCAAAATTAAAAAGCAGTATCTCTTGAAGCTGTCATTTAAACATTTCAAACTCTACACCAAAAACTGTTGTTGGTTTTCCATACATACACCTAGTTGTGGAAAATGTTATTAATAGATGTCAAATAGTTAACTATGGAGAGACTTTCATCTTTATGATTTGTATCTGTTACCTGGTTTTACCAGGACAAAAATAGTAGTCTCCCTTTCAGTATTGTTTTTACCAATATGTCAAACTTTGAAACAGCCATCCAAGCAGAATCACAATAAATGAAATTAATTGCAGCACAACAATAAGTCTGCCAAAATAAACACACACATTTAATAGTTCAGAATACCTCAGTGCTTTATTAAGAGATAGTGATTTCATGGCATGAAAAAAAATGTCTTCCAAAGAGCCATGAGGTCAGTTCAGGGCCCCTATTTCTATATTTTAGTGGCAGAATCCATCAGGAAGAAAGAGAAGTGTCACTGGTTTCTGTTTCCTTGGCAACCTGTGTTGCCAAACAACAGATTGGGTACCTTCTAGCAGGTTTAAAATTTCAGGCTGCTAACATACTGATTACAATGATAGCAGAAAAAATATCATTTGTTGGATGCTTTCCTGATAGAAAAACAAGATAATATTTTGCATATTCCTTCATCTCCCTCAAAACTGTTTCCTGTTTCCTTTGTGTTATGCTTGTTGGTATCATTAGCTGTAATTAATCTGAAGTCTAATTCCTGCTCTAAGACTCTTTGACTGCATAATACTTCCTCAAATCCCCTCTTGATAGTACTTTTTCCTATGCATGGTCTTTTGTACAATGACAATTTCAATAAGATGGTCGAAGAGAACAAGTGACAAATTTTGTATTGATTTGTTTAATTTTGTGGATTTAACCTGTTTGCACTTTCTCTGCTTGTGGGATGCTACAGTTTTAAAATATTTGCAATAATAATGAGATAACTAGGTAGGATTGGGTACCTCTAGCTACAGGGCAAATTTAAGGATAAATACAGCTGTTCCTGTTAATTGGCATGTCGATAAAGGCTACCTCTGGTGGGGCTGGAGTTTTAGACAAACCGGTCTGGAACAGATGGTGTAGAGCTTCTTTCTCATCTAAGGGACACTATTATCTACAGACACCCAGGTGGGAGTCCTCTGATCAAATGTAGATGCCTGAATTTAAACTAGTTGCCCTAGGTTCTTTTTATTGCCAATGAAGGAAGAAATGCCGTTAGGAAGAAATCTATTTCAACCTAAAGCAGACTAATAAACTAGGAAAGATGAACTGTGCCCTGTATGTCCGTATTTCTCTCAGTTGGATATAAAGGAAGCTTAGTGCTTAGCTCAGGCACACAAGTCGACTTACTGCCTAAAACTTGGTGAGCTGAACCCACTTTTTTTTTTGTTTTGTTTTGTTTCCTTGTTGTTTTTTTTTTTTTTTTTCCCAAGGGGCTCCCAGTTTTCATTGTCATGGACATTAACTGAGTCTAATTTTGTGATTATCTTGGCCACACCTTTTCTGCTCTCAGTTAGATTATCAGATTCATCAGTCACTCAGCCATGGGTCAAGTTTAATCAAAAGTCATTGAACTTGTTTTAAACCAGAAGACATGTGGGTTTGAATCAATTTGCTCTATGGTAAAGTACTTCTATGATGTTGTTTCCAAGTGTTTGTACTATTTCCTTTAAATTCCTCTTAGAGCTGTGTTTAAATTCTGTTTGAGCATCAACTCAAGACGCAAATGCACAAGTTAATTCAATGAAGCTATCTGCATTTGAGCTAAGTGTCTTTGTTCTGATTATAATTCATGGACACATAGAACTCAATGCACTTGCCATTACTATGAGGTAAGAAAAACATTAACATGAGGTTGGAAGATATGGCACAAGAGCAATGGAAGACCTGTATCATGTTGATCCAGGTGGAGGCCAAGTGGTTCAACTACTTTAGGACATCTACAATTACTTTAGAAATTATGACAATGAACACTGATTTTTTTTTCCCCCTAGTAAGATCATTTGACCATCTGTAAATGTATACTTTCAAGTGAAAAAAAGCAGCTCAGTCTGCTTCCAAAACGTCATACAGAATTTCCCTGATAGCTTGTAAAAAGGATAAAATAATATAATTCAGGACAATCTATAAAGCAAAATTTTCAAGGGTTAAAATTTTCATTAGTATTTGTTTTGAGCAGCTCCGTCCAGATAGGTACAGAGATAGTGTTCTGAAAGGAGATGAAACAGTCCTTTGTAATGATTCACAAATGAAGAGTCTTACTTGCTTATCTGGGGGTCTTTTTTTCCAGGACCGTGGCTGTTCTGGAAACAGTCAACTGCTGCTAAAATCATCTACCATAAGATTTGGTTCCCAAAACAATTTCTCTCTCTTCTCACGTCATCACTTGGGAAGATACTAGACGGCTTTACTGACCTTGACTGCATCGTTTTTATTTTGGATAAGTCTAATACCACAGTATATCAGAGGTTGGAAAGGACCTCAAGAGATAATCAGATCCAACCGCCCTGCCAGAGCAGGATCACTTAGGATAGTCCACACAGGAATGCATCCAGGTGAGTTTGGAAAGTCTCCAGAGAAGGAGACTCCACAACCCCCCTGGGGAGCCTGTTCCAGTGCTCTGTCACCTTCACTGTAAAGAAGTTTCTCCTCATGTTGAGGTGAAATCTTCTATGTTGAGGTGAAATCTTCTATGTTCAAGTTTGATATCTCTGCTGCTGTCTCTTGTTCCTTTTGTACAAAGGGGTAAGGGGGAAGCAGGGAGTGAGAAGGTGTTGCAGCTCCCCTGGTCTTTGACCAGGGGGCCCTAGTGCTGTCTGTTAATTGTAAATCACTGTAAATGTTGTAAATATTGTAAAATTTTGTATATATTCATTGCATTCCATTGCAGATTGTAGTTTTGCTTGTAAATACAGCTTTCATTTGTTTCCACTGAGCTGGTCTGGCAGAGTTAATGTTGGGGGGGAATCTCTAACCCACCACAGTGAGTGTCATTCTTTTGCTCCTTTTGGGGCAATAGAGCATCTATCCTGCTGTACACCGGAACACCCTCCTTCAATCTTGGAACCTGAGCCAATGTAAATTGGAAGAAATATTATCAATGAGTTTAGCCAGTTGAATCTGCAGGTAGGCATTTAATACCATACTGACATCATGCCAGTTTTAAAAGAAAGGTGCTGCCTGAAGAAAACTATAAAACATAAGGGGTCTTGAATTTCTGATCATAACATGAGGCTTCCTTTTTCCAGTTTCTGTTTTTGGGGTGTTGGTCTTTTTCCATTAGGCTGGCCGTGGCCTTGGAGAATCAGGCTGGGGGCAGGGCTAGGAGGACATTTTATGGATGGCTTCTATTGCTGCTTCTGCTTTTAATGTGCTTTTCTGCAAAATAGGTTAAGGTAATTGCACTCTTACTGTTTCATTAAACACTCCTTATCTCAAACCAGGTTTTTTGTGTTTGTTTGTTTGTTTGTTTTTATTACTTTCCCTCTTGTATGGGTGGGACAAGCTTGCTTATAAGAGTGGGCTGTCTTAAACAGTACATATATCTTGATTTCATTGACATTTTATTAATGTACTTGAACCTGGAGTAGCTCCAGATTTGTAGGAAGTGACTGTACAGAACCAGACACCTTCAGTATTTATTCAGGATATCAGAATTCTATGTCAAAGCCATAGACACAGCTTTGTCCTCTGGGAGAAAGACTCACCAAATATGCAGAGTGTATCACACATTATTTTAAAAAAATTGCTGTCAAAAGTATTGTGCTGGTCCCTCTGGGTTCAGAACACTGACATTTATGCAATCCTTTACCCTTATCAGACAGTGATCACCCAATACTTGAAAGCATTGATTGTGCCTGGGTTTTTTTCTTTCTTTCACTCAAAAATAATCTAGCTTTATTTTATTTTTTAATATTCCAATTTTACTTTATTAAGATCACTCTTCTATGTCTCCTTATAAATGAAACACCTGCTTATAAACATCCACACTAGTTCTGACAGGAAGTGAAATCAAATTAAAGATGAAATATGTCATGGCTTGGGATTTTTCTCTAGAATTGCAAATGGAAATAATTTTGGTTTATGGAAATAAAATAATTTTCTGTGCAAGCTTCAACTGTTGTACTGGACATGGAAAGTATTTAGTACTGCTCTTCCACTAGATACCAGACAGGAAACTATAGCTTTCTCCCGAGCATACAAAGTTTTGTCTTAAAATCCTTTTATCTTTCCATCAGACTAAAACTACAGATGAATAAAATTCAATTAAACATTCTCAATTTGTGTTATTTATATTCCTCTTGAGACAGAACGCAACAGTATCTCTGATTATTGTCAAAACCATCAGTAGAACATTGGTCCAAATAAACTGTAGTAAGTATATATTTTTTGTCCAATGTTTCACAGAACCAGAGAATTGTCAGGATTGGAGAGGACCCCGCAGATCATCTAGTTCCAACCTCCCTGCCATGGCCAGGGACACCTCACACTAGATCAGGGTGCCCAGAGCCACATCCAGCCTGGCCTTAAAAACATCCAGGGATGAGGCTTCCACAAGCTCCCTGGGCAATCTCTTCCAGTGTCTCAGCATCCTTATGGTGGAGTCCTTCTTAACATCAAATCTAAATCTACCCTCCTCCTCTAGCTTGGATCCATTTTCCCTAGTGCTATCACTAAAAAGTTCCTCACCAACTTTCTTGTAGGCCCCTTTCAGATACTGGAAGGCAACAAGAAGGTCTCCTCGGAGCCTTCTTTTCTCCAAAATGAACAATCCCAACTCTTTCAGCCTGTCCTCACAGGACAGGTGCTCCAGTCCTCTGATCATCCTCTTGGTCCTTCTCTGGACCTCTTCCATCATGTCTGTATATTTCTTGTAATAGGGGTTCCAGAACTGGACAAAGTACCCCAGGTGGGGTCACACAAAAGCAGTGTAGAGGGGAAGAATGACATCTCATGACCTGCTGGCTACACTTCTTTTAATGCAACCCAGGATATAATTGGCTTTCTGGGCTGCAAGTGTAGACTGGAAGCTCATATTGAGCTTCTCATCCACCAGCACCCCCAAGTCCTTTTCTTCAGGGCTTCTGTCAAGCCAATCACTGCCCAGCCTATATCGGTGCTTGGAATTGCCCTGACCCAGATGCAGGACCTTGTGCTTGGTCTTGTGGAACCTCATGAGTTTGTCATGGGCCCACCTCTCCAGCCTGTCAAGGTCCTTCTGATGGCATCCCTTCCTTCCAGCATATCTGCTGCACCACACAGCTTGGTGTCTTCAGCAAACTTGCTGAGGGTACACTCAATGCTACTGTCCATGTTGCTGATAAAGACATTAAACAAGACTGGTCCCCGTCCTGATCCTTGAGGGACTCCACTTGTCACTGGTCTCTACTTGGACATGGACCCATTGACAGCTACCCTGTAGGTGTGGCCATCAAGCCAGTTCTTTATCTGCTGAGTGGTGCATCTATCAAACCCAGACTGCACCAGCTTGGAGATCAGGATGTCATGTGGGACAATGTCAAAGGTTTTGCTCATGTCCAGATAAATGACATTGGTTGCTCTCCCCTTGTCTATTGACGTTGTGACTTTCCCATAGAAGGCCACCAGGTTTGTCAGGCAGGATTTGCCCTTGGTGAAGCCATATTGATTGTACCAAATCACCTCTTCATTACTCTTCTTCCTCAGCAGTGCCTCCAGGAGAATCTGCTCCATGGTCTTACCAGCATGGAAGTGAGACTGACTGGCCTATACTTCCCTGGATCATCCTTCTTTCCCTTTTTGAAAATGGGAGTTATGTTTCCCCTTTTCCAGTCTGTGGGGACTTCACCAGACTGCCATGACTTTTGGAATATAATAGAGAGACGTTTAGTGACCTCATCCACCACTTCCCTCAGTACCTGTGGATGTATCACATCGGTTCCCATGGACTTGTACACTCTCAAGTTCTTCAGATGGTCACAAACCTGACCTTCATTCAAAATGGACCATTTCTTCTTCCAGCCCCTGCCATTATCTTCTGTGATTTCAGAAGTGAGGCTGGAGCCTTTGCCAGTGAAGACTGGTAAAGAAGTCGTCGAGAACTTCAGCCTTCTCCACATAACTTGTCACCAGTTCTCCTATTTCCTTTCTGAGGGGGGCCTATACCTTCCTTAGTCTTCCTTTTGCCATTAATGCACCTGTAGAAATTTTTCCTATTCCATTTGATCTTCCTGGCTAGATTTAATTGTAACTGAGCTTTAGCCTTTCTAACCAGATCTTTTGCTGCTTGAACAGCTTCCTTGTATACCCCCCATTCTAGCTGTCCATTCCTCCACTCCTTGTACAGTTTCTTTTTGTTTGACACTTTATCTAGGAGCTTCTTGCTCATCCAGGAAGGTCTCATAACATTCTTTCTCTTCTTCCTCTTTGTTGGTATACTTTGCTCCTGGGCACAGAGAAGGTGATCCTTGAATATGGACCAGCTGTCCTGGGCCCCTCTTCCCTCTAGGGCTTGGTCCCACAGTACCTTGGCTAGTAGATCCTTGAAGCAATCAAATTCTGCATGCCTTATGTCCAGTGTCACATGCTTGGAATACATCCTTCCTGAGGATGCCTCAGGATCCCTCAGGATGCCCTGAGGAACTAAAATTCTAGCACATCGTGGCTAATGAAACCAAGGCTGTCCCTGAGCCTCATATTGGTCACGAGTCTTTCCCTGTTAGTGAGAACAGGGTCCAGCATAGCACCTTTTCTTGTTGGTTCCTTCACCATTTGGAGGAGGAAGTTGTCATCTATGCATTCCAGGAACATCCTGGATTGCTGGTGCCTTGAGTGTTGTCCCTCCAGCAGATGCCAGGGTGATTGAAATTCCAGAAACACCAGGGCCTGTGAACATGAAGCCACTTCTGTCTGTTTATGTAGGGACTCATCTGCTTGGCTCTGATGGTCTCCTCCCCTCCTACCTTCCCTGTCCTTCCCAAAGAGCTTGTCATCCTAAGTTTCAGTAATAGTAGCTATGGCTTTCCAGCAGCACAGTGGCCCTTAATTCATCCTGTTTATTGTCAACGCTGTGTGCATTCTCATAGAGGCACTTGAGCTGGGCTGGCCGTGTCACCCTCTTAGGTGAATCCCCCTTGATTCTCTCTGGGTGTCTTGGTGCATTGTTCCTGTCTTGCCTCAGGGCAACAAATTGAGAGCCCTTACTAGTACTCCATCCCTCTGTCCTTGCTGTGCTGCCCCTTGCCGTGTGTCACAGACAGGCATGAGATTATTAACCCCTTCCCCCTTCAAATCTAGTTTAAAACCCTACTAGTGAGCCCTGCCAACTCCTGCCCCAGATTCTTTATCCTCCTCTGGGACAAGTGCAACCATTTGATATTCACAGCTCTGGAGCCCTGTATACCAAGCTGTGATAGTAAAACCCACAGACCTGTTGACAGCACCAGTCCCAGAGCCATGAACCAACCCATCAGCTCTTCCTGTACATTCCCTTGTCCACCGCTGATGTCAGGAGGATGGAAAACATGACCTGAACTCCTGATCCCTTTACCGGTGGCCTCAAGGCCCTGAATTTTCTTTTAATTGATTGTGAGCCTCTCGTTGCTGTATCGTCACTACCCACTGGAAAGCCCAGAAGCAGGTAATAATCTGAAGACACCACAAGGGTGGGAAGTTTTCCTATGATGTCCTTTACCTGGGTACCAGGTAAACCAGTTTGCTTAACCAGTTTCTTACAAAATTATATCAAAATATAGTATTTCTGTTTAAATAGTCCTAAAACTTGCCAGAGGTACATGGTGCTTGTTCACAATTGATTATGTGGGTATTGCATCCTTTGTAGAAAAGGACTGACTGGGTGATGCAGATCATTTGCCTTGTTTTGGCTAAAGCAACTAGAACAAGCAGGATGTTATACCTGGGAGTGCATGCTGCTTTACTGTTTTCTCTATAGCACACCTGCTTGCTCATCGAAGGGGTGGTTTGTGGTGCAGTATAGAGTGAATAGAGAAATCTGTCCAACACAAGATCCTGCACCATGGCTTAAGACTCACAGACTCCTCAGACTGTGATTAATCTGAACTGAGGTTGGATGTGTAGAGTACAGCTGCCTGTGGTTACCCAGCCACTCGATGAGCCAGGAGTGCTGCAAAGCAGACTGATGATTAATCTTGTTGCTGAAAGACGTTACTATTAGAAAAGTCTGTAAGGCCAGAGGACAAGGTAGAGGAAGAGGAAAAGCTTTTGGCAATATTGAAGTGAGACCAGTTTTTAAAGCCTCCTGAAAACATAAGATTTAAGCAGCAAGAGGGCTTTCCTGAAGCGTGGCTCAAACCCACAGCCAAGCCTGACTGGAGACAGAGAAGAGATCCTTTTTTTGTTCTACAAATCATTGGACTACCAAGACATGTAGAGGAAAGAATTTCTTACAAGGACATGGTGGATAGTCATTTTTAAGACTTTTTGTTTAATCTGCTTCACCTGAGAGACTTTCTCCATTTTGATAGTCTCCTTTTTCTTGTGATGAAATGAAAAAGTAGCTGAAGTGACCATACTTGCCTGTGTCCTCACTTTGTAGAAGAAGAGTAGTTTCACATCAAAGCTCTGATAAACACTTTATTTAGAGAGTGGGAGTCACTGGAAATTTGCATACTTTTAAGATAGTGAAGGAAAGACTAAAGTCAGAACTTCAGAATAATATGATTATTTTAAGATTGACGTTAAGCATATTGTTTCTGGTTGTTTAACCTGGCCTTCTGCTAGTCATGTTTCCAATTGAGGTTTTAATACAGGACAACTACAGAGGTTTTAATTATAAAGATAAGGAATTCACAAAACTCAAGAGCTATTAGCAAGACTCACTGTTTAGTGAGAGCCTCACTCTCACATGTAGAAGTTTTTTTCTCTCTGCATGAAAACTGAGAACTTTTGATTTTCAATAGAAAGACAAACCTGGAGGATTCCATAATTTGCAATATAATATTAAAAAATGAGAAAAATAGGTGAGTGTAATACGAAAATAATTCTTACAGCACCCAGGGCAGAAAGAGGCTAGTGAGCTCTAACATATTTCAGTTATTACTTTTAACTAAGGACAAAAAAGGCAAGTAAAAGGTGACAATTAAACAACTTTTTTAATAGTGTGCTGATTTTAATGATTTAATATGTGCTTGTTTTAATGTTTTCAATGAAGACTGTGATAAATGAACTTAATGAAGCAACCTATTTGTCTCTTTGTGGGCAGTGAACTGTGACTTTATTTTTTAATAATAAACAAAAATAAGTGCTTGACCATTTTGCATTCATGTTTTAATTTCAGTCTCAAATGGAGAAGAAAAAAAAAAAAGCTGTGTTCATGATTACTGTAAGTTGGAAGAACTGGTAGAAATTAGGACTGGGAAGTAGAAGGAAAGAAATTGTAAATTAACAGGTTCCTAAAGAATATAAGAGTAAGAAATAAAGGATGGAGAATGGTAATTTTTGTAGAATATCCGAAGAGAGGGAAGAATGAAAACAGATATAAGTACTAGCATTATATTAGAAAATAAATATGCTATAGAGCAGTTTTTTCCTAATACTATAAAAAGTGGTTTTAAACAAATGTTTCTGGGGACCATTATCCCTTCTGCTTTCTAAATACAACAACATTCGTGACCTTTCAAATGTTGTGATCTTTCACAAAAGAAAAATGCTGAGGAGAAAAGCTTTCTGAAAAATACAGCATGAATACAGGGACCGTAGCACTTGAAGAATTAAGACAGTTTCAGTCAAAATAAGTATGATTTTTACAGTGCAAGGTTCTAAAGAAACTAATGGGACTGTTTCTTTGTATTTTGCTACTATAATTACCAACTCTTAACATAAGGTGTTGCTATCCTTTGGATCATTTGGGCATATTTAACCACTCACAAAAAGGCTCTGCAAGCATGACATGTGCAGATAAAGGAATAAAGCAATTATTTATCCATTGCTACATGAAAAATGTAGTTAGGTGTAATGAGCTCCTAGGTTAAACATTAGTGTTCTTACCATCTCCAGATAAGGCACTGAAAACTCTTTCCTGCCCAGAGAGTCATAAGTGAGAAGTACAGCCTTAGCTTTTCCCTAAAGTGTTAAGTTTTGCTTATCTACTGATTCATGGGTCTTGTTAAACTGCCACCCCTATGGAGACCACTGACTTCAGGAACAGATTGACATTAATTGCACCAACAAACTCCCTGAGTTGTTTTGTGTCTGGGATTTATTTTTATTTTTTAATGACAACCAAGTTGATGTTTTTCATCTTGAACGTTTAAATTACTTACACTCCTCAGATCTATAATTGTACCTGTTTGTAATTTTCCCTTTCTTATCCTTCTCAGTTACACTTTCTAATAGCTCTTTCTCACCACTTAACAATCTTGTCATAAGTATGAACCAAGACTATGCTGCTGAGCTACATGAGAGCTGGGCCAGGAGTCGTAACATAGATGACTGGGCCCAGAAGAGTCAGGGGAGGTTACAACAGAGGTTACAGTGAGAACAGCTTTTACAAGAGTTGAATTTCCACAGCTTGCCTGGACACATGGAATAGAATTGATTGCACAGCAGCTCAGCTTCAGCCCACTTTGCAGCAGTGCATAAGTTAGGTGCATAATTACTGGAAGCTTCCTTTGTCAGGAGAGACAGAGAAGCTTCTCCAGGCAGAGAATTAGACCTTAATGGGCTAAATAAATATCTGTAAATATCATCCTTTCCCTCCTAACTCTCTCTCCCTAGAGGGACCTTTGTCCAACAACCCAAATTACATAATTTAGTAAGGAAAGTATCTGTACTCCCTAGGATGAATACAGGTCTTTACTCTCAAGAATTTCTTACTGAAAACTCAAGTATTTTCCCAAAACATACTGATAAAGATTGATCTTCTAACTCTTACTCATGCAAATAATTTTTACCCTTGAGTAGTTCTACTGAAATCATTCAGACCATTTAGATAAGTAGGAAGTACGTGTTACATAATGCATCCAAAATATTTTTTAAAAGGTTAAAACACACTCTGCTTGCTCTGGGCTCAGAATGGCATTGCTGACATTTTGTGAGGCACAGATCTGAGTGAAGGCTTCTGGGAAAAAGAAAGGTAAAGGACTGTGACACAAGCACATGATGGAAACTTCTGTCTCAGTCCAGAAGCAGGAACCTTGGAAAGTTAAAATTACAGTTTTGCTATTGCTGTAGAGATGTGAAGAATGCTAAAAACTGTGGTGAATGATGTTGCTGAAAGAAGCCACAACGTGGTCTTGTAAGTGGTCCCAATCCACACAGTTAAGCACCACTTAAGGCAGCAAGAGCTCTAGCAGATTTTCACCACAAGCCTCAGAGGTCTTCGCTGTTGGTCCTCTGCAAAGAGCTTCTCATTGTTTACAAGTATTTGGAAGAGATCAAGTTTCCCATACCAGAATAACAAAAGAAAAAAAAAAAAGAGAGAGGAAACCCCCTGCCACACAAACTATGTGTGCAAGTAGTGGAGTTTCCCTCAATGTACCCAGGAAGGTCATGGCAGGTGGAAAGAGAATTGTGAGGCTTGCACAGTCCGTGGAGGGGTCTGTCTACCATATTCCTCCACAGTTTGCACAAGGAAATAAAGGAGAACTCTGAATACAGGAATCCTCTCCTATTTTGTGCATGCCCTGAAGGAAGATATATGTGTTAGTGTGAGCTGAAATTCCCCCCACACCAACAATAACTAGGCTAGCTTATCCTCCACTACTTCTTCCCAGGACTCTCCCCTGTGTTTCTAGTCTCCTTGCACAGCCCTTCCACATGCCTGAACAGGCTGCATAACATCCAACCAGGCCATGAAGTTAGGCTGAATATGACTTTGCAAGCTCATATTTATCTGACTTCATGTTATCATGTCATATATTACCCAAATCCAGGGTAAAAAGAAGAGAAGGTAAAAATGGAGTAGACCATCATGTTCAGACCTGATTCTACTATCTACTAAACACATCTGCTAGAAAATACATAAAAAAAAAGAGGTGAGCATGGGTGTGTTCACAGAGGGCTGGTTTTTTGTTGGGGTTTTTTTGGGTTATTTTGTATGTTCTCCAACTCTTTCTCTCTGAAACAGAAGGGAAAATCAATCACAAAAGCCCTTCAAGTGTTTCAGAATACTGTCCCTGTCACCAAAGTGGTTAGCTTGCACTTTTTCCTTACCTTTTTGTTTACACTCTAATGTTCTAAGTTCTCACGGAATTGCAGGACCTCCTCACACAGTCCCGTGGCCAGGGCCAATGGAACAAAGGAAATGAATCTTGATGGAGGGGGGAGTTGTTGTAAGGAGTCACAGCTGTTGTGGAGCTCTTCTCCCTTTCTCAGGTGGTGGTAAATTCCAGGGCAGAGCAACCAAGAACAACTCCTTGGGTATCTTCAGGGAAGGGTGGGTTCTCTTGGAATGATGCACATGATGTTTTTTGTTTGTTTTGTTTTGGGTTGTTTGGGGGTTTTGTGTGTGGGTTTTTTTGTTTGTTTGTGGTTTTTGTTTTGTTGGTTTAGTTTGGGGTTTTTTGGTCCTATGACACACATACTCTTCCTCATTTTCTCCTCTTTTGTCTCATAGTCAATGTGATTAGTTTATCTCCTCAGGGAGACTTCAGGCTTTGTTTAGAGTTAGTTCTGAATACTACATTAGGAGACATCCTTGATCTGAAGGGCTCTGACACAAAGAAAGCATATCTGAGCTTCTGATGCAGACAGGTGCATTCTGGACAACACAACTGCCTAATTTACCCATGGCTGTCCCCATCAAGTCAAGCTGCTATTAGTTTCCTAAAACTTTACTTGGTTATGTGTCTATGAGCTTCATTTACTGCTGAACAGGCATACACTCTGCAAATCTTACTCATGCAGAAATTCTGAATGATTACAATCACAAGTAAAAATTATGTGGATGAGTAAGGGTTGCAGGATCAGACCATTAATTACTAAATGTCAGTATCGTACTTAGGATGAATGATGTTGTGGGAGTACAGCACATTCTAATTAAAACATTAGATTTATTTCTGCAAGTTAGTCATGAACTTTATAAAAGATCAGTGTTTCCAGAACTAAGAAACTTGAGAAATATTTCTTTTTCAGATAAACTCTGCTTACACAGAAAATTTGTATTCCATATATTAAACAGAAGTAAAGCAAAATGTCTAAAAATGTTAACTGATGGCTTAAGGCTGTCTGCAGGAGACTGGCTTTGCAGTCTATCCTTGTATGGTGTAATTTACTGTGCACTGTGTCAGAAGGCACTTACTTGAGACTCTCAGAAGATTCCAAGTAGTGACCAGTGTCTCAGAAGCTCTCTCTCAAAAAAAAAAAAAAAACCAAAAAAAACCCCAAACAAACAAAAAAGCATTACTTGCATTATGCCATTCAGTGCATTATTTGGTAAAGTCAGATTTTTTTTGAGAAGAGATATTTTAGAGATTAATTAATCACATCTGATAACACTGAGCTATATAAGCACTAAGAAGGAAAAATGAAAGATCAGGAACAGCTGTTTCTCTTCTCGCTCTCATTGCCAGGTATACAGATGTGATTCCTGTGTTTCCTGGCATAAAAACAGAAAGTAAAGGGACCATGGATGAATCACTCTCCCTGGATAGAAAATAAAACGTGTTATTTTTCCAGAAAATTATAGCATTCACAAAATATTAGGCTTGGTGAAACATTAAAATTTGCAAATATTATTTTAAGTGCTTTTACAGAAAGCGTTTCCCTTTTCTTCTCTAGCATCAGAAAGAAAAGGAAGAGGAGGAGTAGGATCTAAATGGAAGAGTGTTATTTTTATGACATTTTAATTTTATTTTATTTTAGGAAAAAAGTGATATGTGCATACTAGGTGGGGATTTAGACACTTAGAGCTTTATTCTATGTTTCTAA
This sequence comes from Indicator indicator, assembly GCF_027791375.1. Classification (NCBI taxonomy): domain Eukaryota; kingdom Metazoa; phylum Chordata; class Aves; order Piciformes; family Indicatoridae; genus Indicator; species Indicator indicator. The sequence continues at coordinate 36,283,098 of NC_072010.1, forward strand.
TTACACAAGGGTAGTTCCCATGGCAACTATTGCATCATTTGGCATGTATGTTACCTGAGGAAAACAGAACAATTCAGCAAAGAACCACATGAAGGAATTGATTTAGGGACCAGAACACCAGACACTGTCTTACTGATAGAAGGAAATGCTTTAACCCTGATGGGTGGCAAACCCTGGGAACAGAGTGCAGCTAGAAGGAAAACACAGACAAGTTGGCTCCCTAGAGGCCACTGTGGCCTAAGGGAGTTATGCAGGGACCTGATAACAAGAACAAAGCAAAACTTAGGACAGAATTATGGGATCCCTTTATCTCTTGCTTGACGTTTGCTTAAGCCTTCTGAAAAATATATGCGTTCGTGTGATACTTTCTCTCTGTAGCCAATCATGAATTTACAACTGTAGTATGGACATACCAATGACCAACTACAAGCTGCCTTCTGATGTTACGTTAACCTATATAAAGAAAAAGCTTTGTACAATAAATTGACACTTGGCTTGCATCAGGCCTCATCCCGTCTCTCCATCGCAGCAACCACACATTCACCATTGTGCAAGGTAAACTGATTTACCTGTTGCCTAATTGTATTTTCTAAAAACAGAAGGCTGCACCAATTTTCTGTGTCCACTTTTCTATCAAAGTTCACATTTCTACTCCCCGTTCTCTGCAGCTCAAAACTACCCTTCACTATTCACTTCTTAGAAATCTTGACATTGCACAATTATTGTAGAAAAAGTAAACCTGCTACCCTATCTCAGAGATTTATTTCTCCCTCTTCTTTCTCTTTCTTCTTCTAATACTGAATGTTATTGAATATTTTCTTTAAAAAATAAAAGTAGAAGATATGGAGTTTGACTCCTAGAGAAGACTAATTTTTGCTGATAGTATTTGCTTTAAAATTATTGTCACAAATCTAGCTAGCTATTTGCAAGAGGACAACTACTTTCTGAATCCACATCCTCTACACAGGACCCACTTAGTAATTCTTCATATGTAGTACCAATGAGTAGTACAGTAAAGATCTGTAAGCAAGAGCTGATGTTATCAAATACCCAGCTTTTCCTATAAGTCAAAGGTTTTTTCTCCTCCTACTTATTTTCCACATTTTGTGTATTTTCACTTAATTTCTTCCTCTTAGACTAGAATTTCTCCTGAGTATCTCTCTCAGATGTTTGGATTTTTAAAAACCTAATTCTTTCTTCCTTTCCTAACAATTAATTATTATCACCTATTATCTATGCCTAAGCTAGAAGTAATTCTCTTGGCTCCTTCTTCTTAATTTTTTTGTTGCTGCAAGAGACTCTACTTTTTTGATAAAACAAGAAAATCCTTCTGTCCTTCTGATTTGTAATTTCTCTAGTGGTTACTTGAATTCTATCTTTCTTTTACTAAATAAAGTTGGGAGTATACTATGACATGCCTGTACGTGTCAATATGTAGGCTAGCTATTTAGCTGCACTAACCTTCAAAAGTCAGCAAAAAAGTTGTTGTTTTTTTTTTCTTTTCATTCTTATGCCAAAGCATGTATTTTCTAAAGACTTAAACTGTAGTGTTGAAACAATAAAATGGACACACAATCTGCCAACAAACATTGCAACCAGGAAAAATACCACACCAATTCCACTACTATCTTTTTAAAATAAGTGCTATTTAAATTCATTCATTTTCTGGGAAATGATTTTCTGATCTATCAAGGTAAACAGGTACACAGGGATGCAAAATTAATCAAGAAAAAGGAAATGAGGTATTTTTATGTTGCTTTCTATCTAAGACAGCTCTCATTATTACAGTGGATTAAAGTGAAGTCAATTGGCTAAAGATAAGTGGAAGAACAGAACTTAGGAGCACTCAGAAAAGGACTTGGCTGGATAACTCCAAGACAGAGTAAGAGAGGATAATCTTTTGTGAATGACTGAATTTTTTGAACATAAATTCTAAGACATTCTGCAGAAAGTTTTTTTATCTTTATCCTATATAGAGGAATTGCAAAAGAAACAGTCAAAAAATACCTTACAATTAAGGATGTCCTTTCTTAGATTTTCAGAAGGGATTATGCACCTGAAATCTCCATGTGCATTCAATTTTCCTTCACAGCACTAGTTATAGAGAGAGTGAAGGTATCCCAGTTTCAGAAAGCTACCATTGTTTTATTTGAGTCTAGATATGATTATGTAGTCATTATCCTCCTGGTAACTGTGCTAAGATGCATGGAAAATAACAATGTGATTAGTGACAGCCAACATGGCTTCACAAAGGGCAAATCCTGCCTGACAAATCTGGTGGCCTTCTGCAACAGTTACAGCTCTGCTAGATATGGGAAGAACAACGGACATCATCTACCTGGACTTGTGCAAGGCATTTGACACGCTCCCACATGACATCATTGTCTCTAAGATTGGGAGACACAGACTTGATGGATGGGCCACTCTATGGCTAGATGGACAACTCAAAGAGTTGTGATCAATGGCTCAATGTCCAGGTAGAGACTAGTGACAGATCCTCAGGGATCTGTACTGGGTCCGATGCCGTTTAACATCTTTGTCAGTGACATGAGGAGTGGCATCAACTGAACTCTCAGAAAGTTTGCCAACAACACTAAGATGTGTGGTGGACTCACTTGAGGGAAGGGATGCCATCTGGAAAGATCTTGACAGGCTTAAGACAACAACTTGATAGTGTTGACAAGTCAAAGAGCAAGGTCTTGCATTCTGGGTTGGGCCAGTCCCAGGAACAAACACAAGCTGGGTGCAGAGTGGGTTGAGAGTAGCTCTGAAGAAAGAGACTTGGGTGTATTGATTGGTGAGAAGCTCAACATGAGCCAGCAGTGTGCTCACTCAGCCCAGAAGGCAAATCATATTCTACCCTCTATCGAGCATGGCCAGAAGGTCAAGAGAGGTGATTCTGCTCCTTTTTTCTGCTCTTGTGAGACTCCACCTCAAACACTGGATCCAGTTCTGGTGTTCCCGTCATAGGAAGGACACAAACTTCTTGGAGTGAATCCAGAGGAGGGTCACAAAGGTGATCCAAGGGTTGGAATATCTCTGCTATGAGGATAGACTGAGGGAGCTAGGATTGTTCAGCCTAGAGAAGACTCTGGGGGGGAATTTATAGCTGCCTTCCAACACCTGAAGGGATCCTACAGGCAGTGTTGAGAGGGACTTTTCATAAGGGTGCCTAGCAATAAGAAAAGGGGGAATGGTTTTAAGCTGAGGGACAGTAGATCTAGACTGGATATTAGGAAGAAGTTCTTCAGTACAAGGCAGGTTGTGGATGTCTACTCCTTCGGGGGGTTTTCAAGTCCAGGTTGGATGAGGCCTTGAACAGCTGAGTCTAGTGGAGAGGAGTCTTTGCCCACGGCAGGGAGGTTGGAAAAGATATTCTCTAAGGTCTCATCCAAACTAAGACATTCTATGATTCTATGAAACATCTGACAAAATTCAGCTACCTGATTTATACAACTCCTTTACATTCCCGCTTCAGTTTTAGTCAAGTTAATGATTTACTTTCAAGGACTTTTATTTTCCTTGACATTTTTGCATAGTTAAAACCACTTGGATATCATTTGCAACTTCAGAAGGAGGTTTCCAGGAAGCAATTTCCTCATAATATTAATTTTGCTGTGTAGTGCCTTGTATTCCAGAGTTCTTACTCATGACCTTTCATGCTAAATAAAGATTACATCTGAACATAGAACACTTCAGTCTTTAGAGAAGACTTTCACCTCATAAAAGAGGCAAAATCAAAGTGAAGGCAACTTAGGACTTTCATAGCTTTTAAAGGTGTGCAGGATTCCAGTGGTTTTTTAAGGAAAAAAAAAAAAAAACGAACCTGATGAAATTCCTGGTCATGCATGTATATAACCAAATAATATGATCCATTTGTTATTTAGGAATATTGTTTAACTCAAATGTTATTAATCCCACTTAAAAGCTTGCCTGTGTGGCAGACACTGAATAGTTTGATGTTTAATATTTTCATGGAATCATAGAACCAATGAGGTTGGAAAAGACCTCAGAGATCATCAAGTCCAACCTATCACCCAGCACCTCATGACTAACTAAACCATGGCTTCAAGTGCCATGTCCAATCCTTTTTCTTTTTTTTTCTTTTTTTAATCCTGTTCTGTCCCCTGGAGCCTGAAGATTCTTGTGTCTTATAAGAGGAGTTAAAGAGGGAACATATGGCAGTGAGATCCTCTCTATCTGGCTAACATGAGATCCATAGAAGTGGGTCCCTGCAACTGTTGAATGACTGACAAGGTAACAGGATGCTGATTCGATGACTTCTTTGTAAATTTAACCCACTAAAATTTACCCACCCTGTAACTGAAAGAAGCCATGTGATTCCTGTATCCACACAGAGTAAGAATATTCTTCCAAGCAGACAGCCAAACAAAAAGATCATGTCATTGACCATGTATGAAACTGATTTTTTTGTTTGTATTCTTGTTTCATGTGACAAGTAGTTCAATTTGTGTTATTGTATAAATACTTGTGCTGACAAACAAGAATGTGTAGCTGGGGGCAAGGAGAAAAGTGTGATCATTCTTTAGGACAGTAATGTGAATATGTGCCAATTAAAAATGTCTGTAACGCCGTGATTTCACTCAAGCAACTAGATCATAGGAACTTTTATATACCCCTCTTCAAAATCTGACCTGTTCTATTCATCCTGAGAGAACAATAAAGTATTGACTTCTGAGAGGAAAAATCTCTCTTGTAGTTAGCCCTCCTATTAACTGGGAGGGAAAAACTTTTGATTTCCATATCACAATCTGTATGAAGCCAACTGTCTTTAACCTAAACCATTGCTGGTATTCATTCAAATGTAAGTAAGGCCAGCTAAGAGTCCTGAGTAACACTGCCTTCCTTAAGTTTCTATCACCCAAGATGCTGCTCTGAATGCTGTACTATTCAAAGACTTAGTAAACTGAAGTGATACTTCATTTTAAGAGAGTTAGAGAAAATTTAGAGTGAAATTCAATGTGCAAAACATTCAATCAAAAACTAAATTGCTATCTCAATTGCAGAGCAATTCCAAGAAAATGCAAGTCAGTCTGATAACAAGAATACAGAGTGATGCAGGCTCAACAATTTATTTTTCTTCTTTAAGGATAAAGGCAAATTATGTTCTCAGTGCCAGGCATGTTCTGTTACAAACATAATTAAAGCATTCTTTCTGATCTAAATTAGAAACACAAGGAAAACAGGACAATATGAGATTTGCCTTTGACTTCACTGTAGTAAATAATTCACCCTTAAATTTTATCATATTTTTTATCATTATTTTGGTACAGGACACATTCTCCCACAGGCTTATAATACAAGAAACACAACCTGAAGAATTTGCAGGTAGATTTTAACATTAATGGGAAGCACTGAAGATGTTTGTGAGCCTCCATTGATGCTTTGATACTGTGAGATTCAAGAGTATGTCTGACTTGGATATGCTCTGGCTTTATTTGGACAGCACAATGGAATGAGATAAACAATAGTCATTCAACACACACTAAAGAAAATCTGTGTGTATGGCAGAGATGGAGCTGGAGTGTACTCTGGCAGACCCTTTTTTGACTAGATAGGCACAGCTTCCATTTAGGAGTAGGTGTTTGTGTAAGGCAAACCTTAAACTTATGTGAAGAGCTTTAAAATCTCAGTCTGTGAGTGAGCAATTATTTCCACTGAAACCCTGTTAAATTCGTGTCTTTATCCCTGCCCCTGAAACATGACATCCTGTTACAGAATCAGAAACCTCTAGAGTAACCTTTTCCATAGGTTTGCAGATAAACACAGAGATCATAAAGACTTGGTGGATATCAGTGTAGGATCTTCATTTACCTCTAGTTATCTTTTCTTTTATGTTCTCTCTTGTTATTGCAACCATCATTACTTTTAGTTAGTTTTTAAGGATTTTTCTCAGTATCAAGGATATTGAGGTTTTAAAAATTTCTCATTGTCCTATTTCTGACTGATTTCCTATGCTTTTCTTCTGACATAATTTCTCACTGAGGTGAATTCAATTGAATAACTATGAATTTCTCATTTTACTTACTATGAAAGCACGATAAAATATCCACATAATGTAATATTGACACTAAAGCATAGAGAATAAGGAAAAACGTGGACAAATATTTATTTGCATTATTTAATGGATTTGCTTTGGCCATGATCTCTGTTCTCAGTTATTTGCTTTCTGTGTTCATTTGAAAAAACAGATTTTATTGGAGCAAATGTTCACAGAAAATGAAGTTAAAAACCATGAGTATTTGCAGAGGCCAAACGTTTAATTCAGAAAAAAATATTTACAACAGAAATGCTTTATCATTTGCTCTGTGAGAGATCACAGTAAAGCATGCAAAAGAGCCATCCAAAACAAGGCAATGTTTGGCTGATTTGAAGTCACAACAAGTTCCAAAGAGTAAATATGTTTGAAAGAATGAATATTCAGAGACACTGTGATTTCTATGATAGAGTATATAAAAGAATGGACCTGGCATTCAGTGATGCATGGAATTTATTAAAGAAAACTAGGATTAGTAAAAAACCAAAAAGATCTGTTGAAACTGAATTTTGAGGGAAAACAGTATTCTCAAATGGTTTTTGAGTACACCTTGAAATCTTTTATTTCTGCTCATTTCCTTGAAAGATGTGAATGCTCTAAGTTGTGTCCCCAGCTCTAAGTTTTCAGGATTCAGGTGATTAATGTCTGGCAAGGACAATATATTTTGATTTCGTAATGAAAAATATTTAGTAGTCAACGTTACTCTAAGTTTGGTATTTTGTTCAGGGGAAAAACAAATAAACCAAAAATAACAAAACAAGCAAACAAAAAGTTCTAATTAAATATCATTTGAAGGATGTGTTTGAAAAGTGTTATCTCAGTTTCTTTCTTACTATTTTTATAAGGAGACCAAGCTTTTCTTTTCTTGGCAAGCTTGTGTCCTGAGCAGAACTGATGAGTATTGATTCAGTTCATATATATAGGTTTGTGGTGCTGAAAAATTAAGCTAAGATCTAATTCTATGATGTATATTTTTAATTTTTCGTTTTTGTTTTTTTTTTCCCAAGTAAACAATTTGTTCTGAAGTAATCTGAACAAAATGTAAAGCTTTCATCTTAGCAAGGAAGAAATAATAGTGACATCAGTAAAAGAAAACCAATGCATTATCCTAGTTTTATGTTACTTCTAAAATACTTTTTGTGCAACTGTTTCAACGGTCTCTTATAATTTAAATTCTCTAAATAATTCATATGCAATATTTGTTTAACAGAAATGATGGAAACAAATGGTAACTGATTATGCTTGGTATCTGAAAGTACTCCTTCTCCTTTCTAGGAGTAGTTGAAACCTCAGTCTAGTGATCTGGAAAGGTGTTTGACCTGTATATAAAGAGGAGCTGGTTAGCTAACTAAATGTCTGCATAAACCAAGTACCTGTAATTCAGGCTCTGTCTTTGTTATTGATATTTTCATATCTTGTTTTCAAGCAATATTTATTTTGCCACATTTTTTAGGCATATAATAAATCTTATTTTCTGATAGGTACTATGTATGTTAAGTAGGTTAGCATTCACAATCAGAAGGAAGATAGATTACTTTTGAGCTTCCTAACTTGATTAGAGAGGAACTGAAACATTGATGTTTTAATGCCTTGCTTTCTCCCATCAGCTGTCTTAAAACAGGAGTTCAGTTTTGAGATGTACTTTTTGGTGTTTGTTGAATTTTATTTTTTTTTAACCTGTATTTGCTGAAGTGACATAGGATTTGTTAGATGTTCTAGTATTATTGTATTTATTGTTCCTCTGTTTTGTTGAGCACCTGCAGGTGACATAATTGGAACACACGTGTTGAGCTTTTAGGAATTTTCCTATATCTTGGAATTGATTTATCTGCTGAATTTCCGTTGATATATTTGGCCTTTAAAGTACTTTATTTTTCCTTTTATTTTAGTTATTTGCTGTTACTTCCTGCTGACTTTGTAAGTTGCATCAACAGTCGGTCTCCTGCACCACGGACCCTGAGCATCTGAAGCAGGATGCACTCTCAGGTCAGAAATACACATCTTTAAAAAATGGTGTTCTAGAAGCAGCAATTAGATGTGCATGATTGCCTCCTAACCTGCTAAATGTCTGATTCAGATCTCCTGTTGTCAGTAAACAACCAGGGGCTGATTAAAAGTCTTGTTATCATTCCAAAACCCTCTGATGTATGTATGTATGTGCCAGTTTTGACCTCTTTTTTCAACTCTAAGTGTGTTTCTGGAATAGGTTACCTATTTCAATAGAAGAAAGAAAAGAAAAAGTCAACATGCCTGATCTGCAGGTGAATATGAAAGACTTAGTATCTAACCTTGCATTATTTCATAAATCCTTTTTCAACCCTTACAATATACTTACTCTCATTGTATCTCACTCTTAGTACCTAAATGTATTTTTTTTCCTTTTCCTTTAATCAGTAACAGAGAAAAGATTGACACTATTATAAGTAGAAATAGCCACAAAGCATCCATAACACTGAAACAGGAATAAGATTTTTCATGAAACTTAAATAATACCTTAGTCCTTCTTTTAAGAGAGTTGCATTGCAAAGCAGATATTAGTCTGGTTCCACTGTTTCTAGCTAGATTGCTATATGATATATACCTTATCTCTTACAAAGTAAAGGAAAATCATCAATAAAGTTCACATTTTCTACCAAAAACTTATAGAAGCTGTTTGGAGTTGTTATGATTTGGCAATTGGCCTTGTTGAATCGAATATAATTGACCTCTGCCAACCAATCTGGCCTTTCTAGGTCTCTCTGTAGAGCCCTCCTACCCTCAAGCAGGTTGTATAGCTTCTGGTTCATAGCAGCATGGTCTAGATGTGAACCAATGACTTATGTGGAAATGGTTTTCTGCTTTAATACCAGTTTTCTATACCTCTCAGTCTGACAACAGCCTTCAATTTAGTTAGAACACAATAAAAACATTAAGTTGTTGTTGATGACTCTTGAGTTAAGCATTTAGCAATGGAGTTTACCAACAACTGTTTAAGAATCTCCAGAACAACTTGAACAAAAAACCAAGGGTCCATTTTCTCAAGTTCTTCAAAGATAAACATATTCTTCAAGGACACTTCTTGTATTGTGTGAAAAAGTAGTATTCTAGTATTCTAGCATATCTTCATCCAAGGATTATGTCTTAGTAAATATCACATCTTTGCTCTCACTCTTTATTCAGAGTCCTGCTTAGAAATGATCCTAAGCAGGATCACTTCCACAGAATTGTTCTGCTGAGTGAGGCTAGCCCAGGTTCATCTATCCAGGAGATGTTATTCAGGGAAAACATGAAATTCCAGATATTTTTCAAAGTTCAGTCTCCTTACAGTCTTCCAGCACATAGAACAGATCTAGGAGAGATGTTCGAAAGAACATCCTTGCCTGACTCTTTTAATATCCATCAATACACATTCCACCTGTGAATCTTTCTAATCTACTCCTGAAGGTGCTTGTGCTGTCTACTTTCCCAGCTTCTCTAGAAGTTCACTACTGTCTCTATAAAGATGTGTTTGAAACTATCATCCTGTCACCTACAGATAATATATCGTAGTTTTGTTCTGTTAAGTCTGTGGTAAATAGACATTAAAATTAAAAAAAAAAAAAAATGGCTGAACTCAGGCATAGCTTCGGTGAGTTTCTGTTTGGAAAATGAAACCGTCTGTTGTCCTATGCTGAGTTGCATAAACTGAAACCTGCAGACACAGGAAGCATAGTGGCAGCTGTAGAGAGGACTATTCATCTGCTGTGAAGAAAAAGGACAATTACCCTCTGTGACAGCCTATCTGTGACCATCAAAGTGACCAGTCACTGAAGGGGAAAGAAGAAATTTGCTGAATAGAAAGCAAAAGGGTAACAAACAGAATTCTTCAGGTTATAGCCACAGGCTGAAGCTTTATCCCTGCATGAGTACAAGTCAATGTTTCCTCATAGTATTAAAACATCAGGACTGTCTCTTACTTTGTGCTATTAAAGGCAGTTTTAATCTGCTTTAAGTGGAGTTCTTATATACCACAAAATGAAGGCAGAATCTAAAATACTAAAGTAAACAAAATGTGATTCAGTAACTAGAATTAACTATTTTGCTGATGATTGTCTTTTTTTTTTTCTGGAATGGTGCTAACTGTCATGACTACAGTAAAGCTCATTTGTGCAGGAGACAAAGTTCTTCAGGACTATTTTCGATGTAAAAATTCTCGTAGGAACTAATAATCTTCATGATTTTGCATACAGGGCACATTTTCTTGACCTTGCTTTCTTTAACATCAACCCACAGTAGTAACTGGGGGTGGAAGAAAACAAACAACTGTTCATGTGGGAGAGACAATGAATGAACAATTACTTCTTGGTAGGTGTTAGTTAAGTTAGTTAAGATGCTTAGATATAATGAGAAGTACAGGATAAAAATCCATTTCGTATTGAATAACTACAGTTGCTGAGTGTTAGACGTAGTGATGTGTTTCTCTGTCACTCACTAGTACAACAAAACTTGGAACAAACTTTCAACTCAGAAACCCAGGAGCTTCTATGACATAAATTGGCAGTCAGCAGTATAATTCCTTATAGAAAATACTCCTGGGTATACATTCAAACGATTTAGCAGTTACTTTCTGTTTAGAACTAATACAACTTTTCAAAGCCATTTGGCACTTCTTTCACTGATTAATTTATCTTTTTTTTCTTCATTTTTTACACTCTGACTTTTTGAATAGTACAGAATTTCCTCCATCTTCTTGGTAAGAAATCTAAATTATAAACTTCACATTACAGATTAATAACAATCATTCCTAAATTAATGTCTTGCTTCCAGAGATTTAAATTCTCCTCTCCAGCCATTAGCGATTCTGTGGATAATATTTTAATGTGGTCTTTCTACCTGTTACTGACTCTTCATTTCATACTGACACTTGTCTTTTCAGAACTCCTGCCCTTTGACTTAGTGGGTGAAATTACTTTTCAGTAGATTGAAGTTTGTGTTACTCAACACAGAGAAAAAAAGTAATTATGCCCCAGAGGCCATGGTAGTATGTTTTGAGGTCCAAAATATAAAATGGTGACTATTAAATAAATCAACAAGACAACCCAATAATTTCTTAGACCAGAGAGAAAATAAATGACTGTCAGAAGATACAGATAAAATATCATTCATAGTAGGTGAATATATTCACTGCTGTAGGTAAGATGTGAAATAAGTCTTTGTAGCTGCATCGTCTTATCAAAACACAAAACTTCTTCTTAGGCAATAAATTTAAACATATTTCAGTATGATCCTTATTTAAACTGAATATTTAAAAACTGAGCTTTGAAACTGAACTTTGAGCACATATTGATTTTTCAACTGAGTGGAAGTCTCTTTTGCTTAAAACCGTATATAGTTAGAAATAAACACTACTGAAGAGCAACATGAAACTTTGAGTCAAAAGAAAACAGACACATCATCAGCTATTCTGTGCTTATCACACATTAAATATATTGATGGGATGGTCTACTCAGAAAAAGAAGATCATCAATAAACACCTCTAGGGGGAAATTTAAGGTTCAAGAAAAGATATCGGCAGCCTGTGAAGGAACAGTAAAGTTTAGAAAGAAAAATCGGTGTTTGCAGAAAAATGAGTAGAGTTTAATAGGTAAAGCAAAAGTGGAACATGCATGCAATGAAGCAAAAAAAGGAGTTAATTCACCACTTCCCATTATCAGGCAGTTGTTCAGCCATCTTCAGGAAAGCAGGGGTTCATCAAGACTAGGTATTTCTCTGAGCATCTCCCCCTTCATTTTTCTTCTCCTAGCTTTATATACTAATGTCATATGATATGGAATATCACTTTGATCAGTTGGGGTCAGTTGTCCCAGCTGTGTCCCCTCTCAGCTTGTTGTGCACTCCCAAGATACTTGCAAGCAGGGTGAGGTAGGAAGAAAAAAGCCTTAGCAGTATCTAAAACTTCCCTGTAATTTCAACACTGTTTCCAGCACAAGTCAGAAACATAGCCTAATATAATGAAAATTAGTTCTATTCCAGCCAAAAACAGCACACTGTGTAACTTAATTGATTACTGAGGAAAAGGTTATGCCATTGTACACAAAATACTTTTCTTAATACATTTACTGTGAAAGTATGGCAGAAACTTTCTTGCCTTAACTCTAAAAACTAAAGTTCACTTGCATGATTTTCAAAAGTGACCTCTATGTGTTAGGTATCTAAAATATCTAGGTTTTAGGAAAGGGTGTTAGGCTTTTTTTCACTTTCCAAATAATCTCTTTTTAATTTTCTCAGCATGAAGTTCTTTAAAGTTTTTTCAAGTTGGATACTCAGAATTGTCAGGTGATTTTGTAAATTGTGGCCCTATTCTCAGTAGCACAAGTCACCGTTACTCCTTCTAGACTCATGTTCACAAATTAAAATTGGTATGACCCAGTTCTTAAAATGTGGCACTTGAGATTTACACCCCTCTGCAGAGCTGTCTTTGTATAAAAGAGCAGATACAAGATGGATGATATTTCTGCCAGGAAACATTTATGACTGGCACCAATTTAGAGAGGGTTATTATTTTTCATCATTTTGTATTATATTTTAGATATTTCTATTCCTTTTTATATTATATTATCTAACAATATTATTTAGAAAGATTAAGTCAGAGTGATCACAAGGTAAAATGCAGCTTGACTTAAACTCTGTGGTAATGTCCTTAGGGACTGAAATGCCTGCTTTAACATAGAAATCTTTGTTTCCTTCTGACACTGAGCCACACTACACCTGCCAGTCTCCCAGTCGTCGCTTTTCCAGATTCTTTTTTTAAAACTAAGCTGAAGCATCTAATTAAGTTTAAAATAGAATGGCCCTGGGAACCACTCTTCTGAAAGCTGCAGTAGAGATAGCAGCTCATCTTAACTGGAGGCTAAGACTTGCAATACTGCATTCATAAAATCATGAGAGCTTTATGCAAACAAAAGTGAGACTTTTGCAAAGTCAGTGAGCACAAATCAGCTGTGTAAGTAAAGAAGTCAATCTACACACAGAGGAGAAATTAACTTTGGTGAAGTATGAGAGCCAGATGAACTGTTATTGCATGGATGAGCAATGTCTGTGCTGATGTGAACTTTCCAGGCCTGGTTTGGCACCAGCGTGGTTAAAGGGAGAGGAGGAATGGTTAAATTGATTTCAACAACATGTTCTGAAAAATTCATCTTGGCTTAATGGTAAATCTCTACTGTAGTTATTGCAGCCAATGTAAAACCCTAGGCCCTTGTTCCAAGGAAGCCTTCTGCATTAGAAACTGTTAGGTGCCTGAGGGATAAGCTGAGACGAAGAAGTGTGGTTGACTTGTTGTACGTGTATGAACTGCCTAACCATTTTAAGATGCATCTAGAAGGCCTGATTCTGAATGCCTGCAGTATCAGTTGAGTTAATTAATTTCAGTCAGCAACTCACCAAGGGTAAAATTCAGATTTTGAGGTACAGACCAAAACAATGAGCAGTCTGAAAACTGCAGTAGCTAAGAAAGCCCAAGCAATACAAATCCCTTTCTCTCAGCTTTTTCTGTAACCCAGTGAGAGAAAAGAGAAATGTTGTTTTCACCCTTTCTCAGCTGTATTAGCTAGAAAGAGAAGTGGAGAGGTCTAAAGTTAAGACCCTTACTACCCCTAGTCAGCTGTAAAAAGCACAAAGAAGTAGTTTGTTCATAAGCACTTGCAAAAAAGCTTGCATTGTTTTTATAATAGTTTACAGAAGCCTTTATCTTCTTCATGGTCTTGTATCAGATGTAATCCAGCTAACATTCTGCAAAATGTCATTTAAAATGCACAGTATCTGTTGCCATTCTATGTTTTTTAAAATTATTTTTAAAAATATATGTTATACTTTACAGATTACTGTGCACTTTAATATTAATTCAAATGTTTAAAAGGTCTTCACTTGTAAAAGTCTAGGATTTAATTTTCATAAAGTAATGTTGTCATAACAGATCAATTACTTCCTAGGCACCCTTCAAAAACAGAATCCTTGAATCCCCACCCGAAAGACTTTTGTGGAAACTACCACGGTTATACTTCCTGGGGTTCTTTTTATTTGCAATATTGGGTTTTGGAGGGGGTTTGGGGTTTAGTTATTTTTCGTTGCTGTTTTTTGTTTTGGGTTTTGTTTGTTTATATTCAGAGACATTTAACTAAATCAATAGGTGTTTACATAAATTCTTAAGAGTTAAAACCAATTCATTTCTTTTTATAATATTAATAAAAATGAAATACTTTTTTCTCCCTGAAATTTAACCTGGCATGCAGAAAATATACTTAGTAATAAGAAGAGGAAACAAAATCCAATATTTAAAATAACAGCTGACCAGTTTCTTCCTTTAATAGTTTGTATTACCATGAGAAGATATACGTCTTCATTGATATCTTTCACAAAGACAGTATATCTAAATTTATGTAAGTATTTTCTAGCAGCTAAATGGTCTGTCAGATGCAGAAGAACTATTCATTGGCACAGCTGCAATTTCTTGCTTTGTTCCTTTGGTTCCTTCATGTAAAGCTAAAGTATCCTCCTTTTCTACTCCATATATAAACGAGTATATAAAGAAGTATAAGTAATTACTTAGGAGGAAATCTCAAACATGGATCTTGTTAAATCATATTTTTTGCAGGAAGGAGCCAACAGTGAACAACAAAGGCAGGGAAAAAATATGGGAGTTGCAACGTTTAGAAACAGACTATCAAGGTAAAATCTACCTTGACAACAACAGGCCTATGTTCTTGTTTTCCAGAGCTGTACTTGTAAAAGACACAAGTAGTACAGTTTTATATTATGTTCCCAAGGTAAGCATATTCAAGAAACATTATAGAAAGATGATCCGTGAGCCTTCAATCATCTGTAAAATCTCTATTAAAAAGACAGTTATCCTGCCTATTGTATTAGTTTGGGGTTAAATTACCAAGGTAGGAATTATAAAACTATAGTTATTTTTATTTTCCCAAAACCCCGCCCCAAAACTACGTACAAAACTGATAAAAATTATTTACAGGTTCTATTTGGTTGTGAATTCTTCCAGGATGCTTACGGCAATTTTTGACACAATTTAGAGAGTTCAGAGACTGGAATAGGCTAAGCCACAAATAGCTTCACCCACTTATAAATCAAAAGGCCAACCAATAACCCTTAGGGAGATATGAGCGGGCTGGGTTTACTCATGAAAATCGGAGTAGGAATTTGGAGATGGTCCCTAGCTCACTGTCTCTGCTGACAGGCTCCAGAAACTGTCCATTTGTGATCCACTTCGAGGCTCAGGCTTTACAGGATCGTTCTCAGGGAGAAGCGAACCAGCAGGCAGGTTCCAGGCAGGCAGGCTCACAGATTTGCTGGCAGGCTCCCGAGCAAGATCGGTCCTAGGCTGGTGGTGGTAGGCAGGTCCCACGGCTGGCTGGCCAGTCCGGGGAGAAGTCAGCAAGAGCAGTGAGAGATGAATGTCCAAAATGGCATAGCCAAAATGAGCTGGCCTCGAAACACGGGTGAGCTGTGTGAGATTGAGAACGGCAGGAAAAATGAGAGCCCCGACTGCTCTCTGCTCACCCTTTTATATATTCCTAGACAATATGTTCAGGCCAGAATGTGAAATATCCCCCTTATCACGTTTCCAAATCCCTGAGGGCTTCTCCCCACACTGGTAAATCCCTGTGGGGCCTCCACCCAGCAGGGGCAATAGGTGGTTATTACTGTCATCAGGGCAGGGGAAGAGCATTTCACACCTTTGTCTCCCTTATTCAGACCTCTGCTGATAGAGAATGAGGGAAGGTGGGGGGATTTGGAGCACCCTGAAACACCTATGTAATATAAATGACAACATAGTAAAGAATAACCTCTTCTTAAAGTGTTTTATTGACAAACATGCATGGGCAAGTGCTAGGACAGTGATAACTTCCAATGTTTTGGAATTTTAGTCTTGAACAAGTGCAGAATCCTTGCAAATTAGTAAAATATCTGGAAAAAACACTTTGTCAACCTGAGAAGTCCAAAGAGACACAAATCATTGCAATGTGCTTGCACCTGACTCATGCCTACCAAACCCTTTTCAGCAGTATCCAGTGCCCTTGAGAAGGTGCAACTGGATGAGAGGACCAACTTGTGCTGATATTAGGTCACCTCTAAACAGAAAAGAAATACACAAAAAGGATGAATATGAAACAAAGTCATCACAAGAACAGGCCCTTTGGGCCTGTGTCTTGACTGTAGAAAAGCAGTCTTAGGAGTTACAGCAACTCAAACAGGACATGTCCTAGTCCCCACCTGTATGGTCCAATATCTCAGCTGTTAGAGCAGGTGCTCCTCTGCTCAAGAGAAAGAATATGGAAGGTACATACCACAGACTAGCCTGAGGTTTTACCTATGTGACCATGCAGAGGATATGAGGAAGTGGAATGGAACAGGTAAATGAGTTGCAGGGGAAAAGAATTGCAAAAGGATATTCTGCCAGTAGGAAATTCCTCATAGTAGAAGGGCTGATCTTACTTCTGATCTTCCTGAAGGGCTTTTTCAGTCATTTTCAGAAGCGAGTGACTCTTATCAAGATTAGAGGGGCTTTGCCTTCAGTCATGTGCAGAAACAAGACAACTGGTTTTACTGCCTGATTGGATCTGATGGCCTGGCACATCAGACCTACAGCAATATAATGCTCTAGTAAGTATCAGTGTACCTTAATGTCATTGAGATATAATAGGGTAGAACCCATCTATATTCTGAGGAGAAAGGAGGATCCCAACAGATAACTCTATTGGAAGTCCAACTGGAAATAAGCAACATAAACACCCCATTGTGACTGGCCCAGAGGCTCCTTGTATTCTTGAATCAGACTACCTCAGGAGAGGGACCAGTGGGCCTTTCATATAGGTGCCCAGATGAAGGAAATTCAACACTTGAGCACTTGGCCTAATCTCTCGGAGGATCCTCTGTGGTGGGGTTGCTGAGGGTTGAAAGACAGCAGGTGCCAATCACTACCACAATGGTAGTTGGCTGTATCTAAATCATCACGCTAAATATATATAATTTCTAGATATTCTCTCCTTACAATTCTTTCTCCCTACGGCCTGAAGAACTGCAATAATTTTTTCCTCCTATGTTGGTGATTTTCAGTGGTGCAAATGCCTCCCTCTTTCACTTCCTTTTTCCACAAAGGAGGACTAGGAAATGGGAAAAGACACCACAGCAACCTATTCCATTTTCCTTACATCTGCTTGTGACTTACAGCACCATATTCTTCTCTTTTTATAATAGAATTTCTTTTTTATCTAATTCTGCTCCCCAGAAAGAATTATTATGAGGATTCATTTCCCATGTTTGAGCCTAGGCATAAAACTAAATTCTAGGGATATGTTTAACAAATATACTAACACTATTAATACCCAATATTGGGTACTTTGAGAGAAAAAAGACATGCAGCCGCTCCTGAAGACTGCCATTAAGCTGTTCTTTGGCAAAACTTCTGACTTGAGGAGCTATCAAACATATCCTTAAAACTAGTAATCCTTCCTTAGCAACCTCTCTTGTAGGAAATGCAAGCGTTATATAACACTATCCTGTAAAATGTATTTATTTTTTATTATCCATTCCTCTGTTTAGTTTCTACAGCTTTTCTAGAAATTACTTCCTGTGTAGAAGATCCCTCTCACATCAGTGTGCTATTAGTGTTTATACCCCTGGAGCACTGCAATTCACGATCATCTGGCTCAGATCAGCCAGGTGGTGCCCTAGATTGCAGTCTTTCCCTGTGGGCACACCCTTTTTTGTAACGAAGGCATGCAACCTACTTTAAAAACTCCCACCCACATGCACAGACACACGCGTATGGAACTAGCCCTTTCCTTGCTGAAAGCAAAACTTTAAGGAAACACCGTAATTGAAGTATCCATATTTCTATTTGATAAGTAAACCAGTAGCAAGGGATCCTGCAACTTAGCTTACTGTGAACTGCTTCTCAGATATGTAGACAGTAATGCTTTTATTGTGGTTTCTTCTTTACTAAATAATAACCATTCTGTAATTTTTATTTAATATGTAGAGCTCTGCCTCATTGAAACATTCCTCATTACAAACTTTTCACGAGGCAGCACAGTTGAGCCTGACTTACACACAACACAGTTTTCTTTCCTCATTATACTGTCTTTATCTCAATCCATGAGTGTCTTCACTTTTACTCTTCCAATTGGCTCCCTCATCCCACTAGGG
This sequence comes from Indicator indicator, assembly GCF_027791375.1. Classification (NCBI taxonomy): domain Eukaryota; kingdom Metazoa; phylum Chordata; class Aves; order Piciformes; family Indicatoridae; genus Indicator; species Indicator indicator. The sequence goes on from NC_072010.1 coordinate 36,301,339, forward strand.
GAGTAAGCAAACATCTGTTGTTCTTAGTTGCCAGCTGAGGTTAAACCATGACGTGGGAATTTGCAGCCCTCTAAGGGACATCTATAAAGAAATTGTATGACTAGGAAAATACTTAGAAATCACACATACAGCAGCCCATAGAACTCTGTTATACTGGAACTTTATTTAGAAAGGTGGATACAGGAAAAAACAAGCAAACAAACACAACACAACAAAGCACACCACTAAACAACACCCCTATGAAAGGCTAACATGGACTTTGTCTACAGATTGCAAAGAGTATGCAGTCAGTCATATTTTAATAGTAACGTGAGTCTGATCCTGCATGTTACTAAATATTTTAAAATGCCTTACAGAAACCATTAGGTATTACAGAACCTAACATTATGTTCAGAATAATAGTCACACTTAAGCTGTCTGTGGATCTGTACTGTTGTGTGTCATTTAGCCTCTGTCATTTAGCAAAGGGCCTGCAAAAAGGCAGTAGCTTAACTAGGACATAGGTAGCATACAGGCCATCAGTGCTTCTGACTTCCCCACAAAGCAGTAAATTTCCTTTTACATCCTTAATCCTACACAATCTGAATCTCTGTAACAATGCCAGTTTAATTGATTTGAACATTTTCTTGGCGGCAATGTTAGAGCTGGTTAGCCACAAAATTACTCTGAGCCTTCAAACATGAAGATGTTTATGAAGGATAAATTGTGTCCAAAGACAAGTCACTCCTTCCTTCCCAGCATCATACAAAGTCCATTAAACTGTATATAATATTGGCTTAATGCTGTTTTCTTTTATGTCAACAGAGAAAAGTCCTGGACATATGCTCATTGCACTGATTAGGATTTTGATGATCTGGGTGCACAGTCTCAGTGCTGTACTGTCTTCCTATGCAGTCCATTGAAAGTAAGAAAGAAAAATATGATCCAGTTTACAAGTTCTACGTCCAAAAATATGTAGGTTTGGTGTAGTTAGGTTAAACTGCTAATTTTTTCCTAACTGAGGCTTCTTTCTTCAATGTGTTTCATTATAAGGGAATAGCAGCATTACTTCCTCTAGCTGCACATAAAAGAAAAGTTGTAGCTCTTCTTTATTAACCATTTAAAGCTTTGAAGCTTTATTACAAGTCTCTGGTTCCCTGTAGCTATGAAAGGTGTCTCAGCCATGGAGAAAAATGAGAGACTCAGTGAGAGTAGTAAGGGGAATTTATCTCATCTGGCTTAATCTGTCATATTCACTACTGACTTTATAGACTATGGAGGAAATAAATCCCACTTTTTAGTATATAACTCATTAAACAGTTTTAGATGTTCAGAAGGCATCAAGATGAGTGGAGTGTTTGAAATGTGTGAAGGACAGGTACCATCCAGAGGGACCTGAACATGCTTGAGAAGTGGGCCTGTGCAAACCTCATGAAGTTCAACAAGGCAAGTGCAAGACCTTTCACCTAGGTTGGAGCAACTCCTGGTATCAATATAGGGTGGGGGGTGAAGAGATTGAGAGTAGCCCTGCAGTTCTTGGGTGTACTGGTGGGTCAAAAGCTGGACATGTGTTGGCAGCACACAGCCAGAAGGCCAGTTGTACACTGGGATGCATCAAAAGAAGTGAGATCAACAGGTCGAGGGAAATGATTCTGACCCCCTCCTCCATTCTTTTGAGACCTCACCTGAAGTACTGTGTCCAGCTCTGGAGTCCTAAGAATGTTGAAGCAAGTCCAGAGGAGTGCCGCAAAAAGAGCCGGAAGGATGGAGTACCTTCCCTGTGAAGAAAGACTGAAAGACTTGGGATTGTTTAGCCTGGAGAAGTGTATGCTTCAGGGAGGCTTTATTGCAATCTTTCATCACTTAAAGGAGGCTTATAAGAAAGATTGGAACAGACTTTTTAGCAGAGTCTGTTACAATAAGACAAAGGATTATGGTTTTAAATTAGAAGAGAGTAGATTTAGACTAGATAGAAGGAAGAAACTTTTTTACAATGTGAGTCATGAAACACTGGAACAGTTTTCCTGGAGAGGTGGTAGCACCATCCCTGGAAACATTCAAGGTCAGATTGGACCAGGCTCTAAGCAATGTGATCCAGCTAAACATGGTCCTGCTCACTGAAGGAGGATTGGACTAGATAACCTTTAAAAGTACCTTCCACCCAAACTATCCTATGATGCTATGATTCATGAGGAAAAAAAAAAAAAGAAGAAAAAAGAAAGAAAAAAAACCCCCACATACTGTTTATAGCAGGCTGTCCTGGTTTAGAGCAGGACAGATTGTTCTATTGCTCCAAAAGGGGCAAAACAATGATGCTTATAGAAATGGATTGGATAATAATGGAAAGTTTAAATGGAAAGGCAATTAATATACTCCAAAAACTACAAAGCATAGTGGAGAGCGTAGCAAAGCATAAAAAGTTTAATGAAATGCCCAGTCTAATCTTAACACAAATTCCTTTCCACCAGACCAAAAACCCAAACCAAAACAGAAAAACCACCACTCCCCTTCTCCCCACCTGGGGTTCACTAAAACCCCAGGGCTCTTTATTCCCCTGTCCCCCCACTCCCAATTGCTAGGCTGGTTTCAGGCTGGCCAAGCCTGAACTGCCCCCCTTTTTACCCTGGCATTAGGCCTAAACAGGCCAAGATTGCACACAAAAAACCCCAAATTACTTAGGCCATAGAGGCCTGGGGTACTTCCCCATTGTAACCAGCTAAGAGAGCGTCTCTTTCTCTCACAAGAGCAGAGAGAGAAGAAAGAGAGAGACAGTAACTGTGTGACCAGATTTTAGATGTTGGAATGTGCTGCCCAGGAAGGTGGTGGAGTCACCATCCCTGGAGGTGTTCAAGAGGGGATTGGACGTGGCACTTGGTGACGTGGTTTAGTAGTCATGAGGTATAGGGTGACAGGTTAGACTTTGATGATCCTTGAGGTCTTTTCCAACCTTATTGATTCTGTGATTCTGTGATTCTATAAGGGTGCAGGATTTATGGCATACGATGATTAATAAAGAATAGCAGGGGGTTCCCCGTTACCCAAAGTAAGCATACTTGTAGACTATCGTATGTGCAGTTCTCTGAGACCTCACACCTCCCCTTTGAGGGAAGTCTTTCTCCTCTTCTGCAAACTCCTGCCCCAGTGAATTCATCATTTATATCGTTTTCATAGAAGTAAGGCACCATAAATGCTGTTTTGGACCTAAATTAGGTATAATCTGAGCGTTTCAACAGACACCAGAGTGCTGAAGATGCAGAAACTAACCATGAAGCCTATCCAAGCTGTTTTCCACTACCACCTTTGCTTTGCATAGCTTAGAAAACTGTTAGAATCACTTCATTACATTTTTAACTTTACTTTTTTCTCTGCTTTACATGAGTGTTCTTCTCTATGCATTAGGAATTTCTAAAATCTAAAATTTATTCTGTGATGGCAAAAAAAACCCCAAACATTTTAACTGATGTCTTTGTATGTCCTTCTAGCTACCATCTGCCTGTGTATTGTTTTATTTCCAAAACAAAGGATAAACAGATGATATTGTTTCTTCTGCAATGTTTATTTACATAGGTGGGGTTTGTATTATAAAACTGAATGCTGCAAGCATTCTGTAATGCGCACACAGCTTAATGCTTACTGCCAAGTCTGACTATGACTATGACTATGACTATGACTATGACTATGACTGTGACTCTGCCTAAGAAATTCAAGTTACAATGGAATAAAATATTTAACAAATTATTTGGTACCAGATTTCTTCATTGTTTTAATCTTTCATAGCATGTCTCAGTGCGATTAAAGGGTGTGCAAACTGATTATTTGCACACAGAAATATGAATAGTCTGCAGCTGATATTCTCGACTGCAAGACCACAAAGGCACATTTAATGCATATTTATGGTATGGTATGAAACAATATGAAATTATACTGATGTATAACTACTTCATATTTAGATTCCAATCTAGTTATGTGGAAATGCATTGTCTGCTGGAGTGAGTTCCTTAGATCTTGGCTTTGAATTCACACAGACACGGCCTTTCTCATTTCTCTGATTTCTAAAACAGATCAGTAGAAGGTAAACAGATTCAAAACAAGTATGTAGAACTTTAAGTCTATTACTTCAGCCCCATGAATTAAATACAGGTAAAGGGAAATAGGTAGGCAGTAAAAATGAGATTTCTTTATTCTTTTTGCCCCTGAATAGAGCTATGAAATGGTGTATGTAAATTAATTATATAACTCTAGATACCACATAACCATGTCCTACAGTTTTGTAAAAGGTACTTTTTTCCAGGAAGTGTATCATATTATGTATGCATGTACACAAAATTTCTTAAGGCCTGTGCCTTTAAACTGATAAATTTATACAGAATGTAGGAAAAAAACCCAAAAAACTAACACTGACACACCACTACTCTAATCAGTAACATAAACAAGTAAACTTTTCAGAGGGAAACTTATCTTCACTTAAGGACTGGACATAGATTCCAGAAGTGTTGCTGTTCTACTGGAAGACAAATGGTTATCCTTTTGTACTATGCTGTGACATACAATGGAACACTGTAATTGAAACTGTGATATGAACAACATGATTACAAAATTTGACAGACATTGGATACATGTATTAATTTAGTTACATTTCAGACACAGAACATGTTTTATTGTTGTTATTGCTTCTTTCCATTTACAAACACCATTTACAGAATCACAGAAACACAGAAACATTTAGTTTGGAAAAGACCTTCAGGATCACCAAGTCCAACCAATAACCCTACTGTGCAAAGTTCACTCCTAAACCATATCCCCAAGCACCACACCCAAATGACCTTTAAACACATCCACAGTCGGCAACTCAACCACCTCCCCGGGCAGCACACTCCAATGCCTGACCACTCCTTCTATGAAAAACTTTTTCCTAATGCCCAGTCTAAACCTACCCAATTGTAGCCTGATGAGAGACCTGTCCCCTCTTCCAAAGGCCATAGACTCCTTTTGTTCTTGAGGTCTAGCCAAAGGCCCCCTTGAGGTGGGGTAGGCTTTCTGGTTATCTAAGATGTCAACACATTGCTCTTGGGTTACTACACCCAGAGTTCTCAGTGGCAAGGCCAGCTACATCCCCTTCCCCCTTTAAAAGTAGTTTAAAGCCTTGTCAATGAGCCCTGCCAACTCATGTGCAAGGATTCTTGTCTCCTTATGGGACAGATGAACTCCATCTGTCTCCAGTAGACCTGGTGCCAAGAAAACTTCCCCATGGTCAAAACCCCCAAAGTTCTGTTGGTGGCACCAACTTCTAAGCCATGTGTTAATCACATGGATTTTTCTCTTTCCTTCAAAATTACTTCCTATCACTAGAGGGATTGAGGAGAACACCATTTGTGCTAAGTAATCTGCCCAAAGCCCTGAAATCTTTTTTAATCGCTTTTGTACTTCTATGCATTGCCTCATCACTCCCAATCTGCATAACCAGCAGCAGGTAATAGTATGATGGCTGCACCAGATCAGGGATTCTCTTAGAAATGTCCCTAACCTGTGCCCCAGGCAGGTAGCAGACCTCCCTATGGGATGGATCTGACCTGCAAATTGGGCCCTCAGTTCCCCTTAGAAGGGAATCCCCTACTACTACCACCTTTCTTTTTTTCTTGTTTGCACTAGTCCTAAGTTGTGCAACTGGCTGACAAGTCCTGGATGGCTGTGGCATGGACAATCATCTCCATCCCTGTTTTTCTGACCTTCTGTTTCAAGAGTCCCATACCTGTTTTGTGTGGGCAACAGGGAAGCCTGGGGGGATTGGGAGGGGACTCACCTGCCTCTCCTGTCTTGTTGGAGAGGAACCTGCCTCCATTCCTCCCCATTTCTTAGATTTCTTCCTATTTTCAGGTGACAAGAAGGCACGGGATCCCCTGCTTCTTGTGCCACCCACACCTGCTGACCCTCCCCCCAGGGACTGCAAAGTCCAACTTCCAAGTATATCTCCTCTCCATATCCCCTTATAGTCCTTAGCCTTGCAACTTCTTCCTTGAGCTCATCCACCACGGTGAGCAGATCATTCACCTGCTCACATATAATATATGTGTTGTCTCTGCAACCTTCCATTACAAGTGCCAGGATCTGGCACTCACCACAGCCAGGGGCCCGGATACCTACATGTCTGCTCAGAAACTCTGTCTGGGTAGCCACAGTTCTACTGACAATAGCCCTCAGCCTGGTTGTAACCATGGCTAGATCTGTACCACTGACTTCACAGGCTGCTGGGACACACCCAGATAACTTACTTTGCTTTTTGAATGACCTTGCTCAGTGTCCAGGGGTCATAAACCCCAACGAGTTACAAACAGCTGTGGCACCCCCTGGGGCAGCCACAATCATAGTTTGATCATCCTGTGCTGTGTGGGCAGTTTTTTGTGTTTTTGTTTGTTTGGTTTTGTTGCCTTTTTTTTAAATATATGTCTTCCACCTGACTGCTGACTATGTTTTACCAGGCTACCACAGAGGCTTCTGCGCTCTGTCACTTGACCCAGAACGCATTACTTGCTGCAGTCCAGTCCGATGGCAGCTCTCTTGCCAAATGGTTCTTGCACAGCTTTGTTTTCCCCGTGATTAAATCTCCTGTGCCTGACATCACCCTCCTGAGCAGGCATGCGAGACGACGACCCTGCTGGTCCTCACTGTCTGTTGGGGTCTTCCTGCCTGAAAAGCCCCAAAAAGAAACCAAAATAAAGCACCTCTCGGCTCGAGCTCACCAGTCCCAGTCCTGATCCTGAGTCACTCTCTTGCCAAATGTTTTGCAATGTTTTGATTAAATTAAAACATTGCAAAAATACCAGTGTCAACTCCATCATCCTGACAGCTTTTATGATCCCCTGCCCTTAATTTTAATACTGCCAGATATCTTGCAGTTGTTTGCCTTCTTTGGACTGTGAAGTAATCACTATCAACCTTTTGCCTATTTCTACAAGTAAACATTTTTCATTTTTTTTGCCTGTTTATTTACACTCTTCCCATAATACTGTAAATTGTGGGCTTACATACTGTTCAGATTTCAAAGTACAATTTCAGCTCCATTATTGTAGACAGACTCAAACTACCATTTTATTATGTTTCACTATCAAAGACTAGTCAAAAAACAATCAGTTGAATTCCATAAACAATATAACTTACATTCACACATTAAGACTCACACAATCTACTTATGCTAATGAACATTTCTCTATTTACTTTTGAAAGCTAATAAAGTTCTTATAAAAATGATCCCCATTGCAGCAGCATTCCTTCTGATGCAGAATATCAAATCTTGTGTTAACTTGGCCACCATTTTTGACCCTCAAGGTCCTCTAGAATCACAGGGCCCTTTGATACTTTTCTCAAGCACACTACAAAAATACCATGGCTGTAAAATGTCTGATCTTTAGTATTCTATTCTGAAAACATTATCTAAGATGTATATTAGCAATTTACTAAATAGTTATGTAATACCTAGCTAAACAATTTCTTCACTGTTTCACAGTTGCTCTTTAGCCATAATACACAGGACTGCTGACACACCACCATGGAAATAAATAAAGCAGAAACAGTAGTCAGCCTTATCTTTTTAATACCAGAAATGCATATTCACCCTTATCTTATCACACAAACGCTAGAGAGGTTTGAAGCAAGTTGGGTTTTTTTAAATTATTTTTTTGAAATATTAATGGACAGTGTGTTCTTTATTCTTTCACAGGAAATACAACAACATACTGTTACATAGTTATTGCTCTGAGGTGGCCGGTTTTCAGCAGCAAATTAAACGAATATAGTAAATCCTGTTAATAGTTAAAACTTAAGTTTAAGCGTATCAGAATGAAGGGCACTTGTGAAAGCCTGGTCAAACTGTAATCAGTAGCAGTAACCTCATTGATGTAACTGATGGAAGGTTTTCATAGAATGTTAGGGATTGGAAGGGACATTGAAAGACCAGCTAGTCCAAGCCCCAGCAAAGCAGGACCACTTAGAGCAGGTCATACAGAAATGTGTCCAAGCAGGTTTAAAGATCTCTTGAGAAGGAGATTCTATAACTTCTCTGGGCAACCTGCTCCAGTGGTACATCACCCTCACTGTAAAAAGGTTTTTTCCCATGCTGAGATGGAATCTTCTGTGATTGAGTTTACACCCATTGCCCCTCATCCTGTCACTGGGTATCACTGAAAGAGACTGCCCTCATCATCCTGACAGCCACCATTCAGATATTTGTAAACATTGATAAGGTCCCCTCTCAGCCTCCTCTTCTCCAGACTAAACAGCCCCAGGTCTCTCAGTCTTTCCTCATAAAAGAGAGATACTTCATTCCTTTAATCGTTCTCATAGCCCTCTGTTGAACTCTCTCTGGTTGTTCCCTATCCCTCTTGAACTGAAGAGCCCAGAACCATACACAATATTCCAGATGTGGTCTAACTAGGGCTGAGTAGAGGGGGAGAAGAACTACCCTTGACCTTCTAGAAACACTCTTCTTAATGAACCTGAGTATACTATTGCCGTTCTTGGACACCAGAGCACATTTCTGTCCAACAGATAACTTACTATCAACCAGGACTCCAAGGCCTTTCTCTGTGGAGTTACTCTCCAGTATGTCAACCCCTAACCTGTACTGGTATGTAGTGTACAAGACTCTACACTTATCCTATCTTGTTAAACTTCATTAGGTTCATCTTTGCCCAGTTGTCCAGTCTGTCTAAGTCTTGCTGAATGGCAGCACAACCTTCTGGTGCATCAGCCACTCTTCCCAGTTTTGTATCATCAGCAAATTTACTGAAAGTACACTCCGTCTCTTCATCAAGGCCATTGATAAATATGTTGAACAAGACTGGACCCAACACTAACCTCTGGGGAACATCACTAGCTACAGGTCTCCAAGTGAATTCTGTGCCATTGATCACAATCCCCAGTTCTCAGTCCATCTCACTGTCCACTCTTCTATCCCATGCTTCCTGAGCTCTCCCATGAGGGTGTTACATGAGACAGTGTCAAAAGCCTTACTAAAGTCAAGGAAAACCACATCCACTCCTCTGCCTGCATCTACCCAATCAGTAACAATGGTGTGTTTCAACCACTGTGACATGGAAATGACTTTCATTAAAACTACAACAATTATAAGGCTGTTGATGATACCAAGTCCTAAATTCTTTGCTCAGTTGGATTGAAATCAAAAGTAATGCCTTAAAGTAATGTCAACTACTTCAGAATCCAGACTAACAATAAAATATAGCAACAAATAATATATTTCATTTACATCTATACTTTTATACTTTAGCTACAGGCTAAAGATTGACATGAAGCCACATAAGAGTGACAAGAGCTACAAGCAACAGTTTAACATCCGCATTTCTTGTTAGAATGCTGAAGAGAAACAGATAAACACACACCCACAGACAGCTCAGCTGATCAATTTTTCAAACAGCAGACATTCGTTAAGCAAGTGTCCTCACTTTAATGTGTAGAGTCTGGGAGCAGAACCCTGGAGGGCATTTCAAAAGTCAAACAGGCCTGGTGGAATTGCTGATAGAACTGTACAGAAAATCAGCAGGCAATCCATAATTTGGAATAACTCCAAGATTTCTTCTCTGCAGGACAATGGAACTTAGGAACATGGCAATTAATATTTTTTACCTGGAGGGATATTTGGAATGGATGAAAACAAAATATATTTTTCTTTTTTATCACAACTCTGGGGGTATCTACCAGCACAGTAGCTTTTGCTTTTATTTTTATTTGGTTCTGTCCTACCACAAGCAGAAAGCAACACATTTCTTCCTTCAGATGTGAGTTGTGACCATTCATATTTATGAGTGTAAATCTCTAGCTACATTTATCTGAAGTTTCTGGCATTCCCACTTCTTTAAAGACTTACCTTTGCAGTTCACAGTGGCATTGCCTCTAGCATATATGTTCCTTACTATACTGTACACTGTGTAGCTATGGTACTGAAGAGTGATCAAAAAGCCTTTTTCTCTGGACAGATGCCTTTTTTCTCTGGAACAATGCCTTTTTTTCCTCTGGACCTTCAGATTCCTCCTTAAAAGTCACCTCTATGGGAATACTTAAAACCCTCCTTGCATTCTGATAATGGCCAAGCGCATGGTGACTTGTAATTACTGTGATTACTGCTATAGACTAGCTACAAATTGTACACGTCTGTGCTAAAACATCCTATAATTTTTGTTATCCCTTCCTCTTAACATCCCACACTTGTTCTTTTTTTAATCCTCCTGTAATGTCATATCTAAATTTTTAAGTTATATAGAACAAGGAGATTTTTATGCATGAGTCAGTAAGTTCAGAACAATTTTTGTACCCAGTAATATTTTCTACCACTAGAACAGATTCAGCAGGGCCCCTTGTGAAATAGCAGGTACTCAGCAGAATTCAAGATACTCCCTTCTGTCATGTGTGGCTCTTTCATACACATGACAGTGTGTGTATGTGTTTGTATGAGTGCAATTTTACACACATACGTAGACATATTAGTCTCAATAAAGATAGTTCTTCTAAATCCTCTTGTAACAAAAGATGACGATGATGATGATGATAATAATAATAATAATGATGTTAATAATAATAATGTTAATAATAATCATAATAATGATAATAATTTCATTGGAAGTAAAAACTTACCAGTCCTAAAACTCCTTTGAAAATCTTTAATGAAAAACAAAATTCTCAAAGTTCATTTTAGCCTTTTCCAACGAGAATACCTGACTAAGTTCAAAGGAGTTTATGTATATATATAGATGTAGATATAGATATAGATATATAGCTATAGATACATAGCTACAGATATAGCTATAGATATAGCTATAGATACAGCTATAGCTATAGATATAGATACATAGATATAGATATAGAAATATCCCTTCTTTACCTTGAAATCCCTTTAATCCAATTGTCAATGAGTTATGAACAGGAATATTTCCAGTAAAATAAATAGGAATAAGGAGTTCATGACTTGACTCAATTTTTTTTTATTTTCTTACATCTCTGTCCTGTGATTTTCAGTCACACATTTCTATCCAATATCATTAAAGCATAGCGTAAGGCACCTCATGACTTAATGCAAACTGCATTAAAAACAATAAAATAGCATGAAATATACCATAAATAATTCCATCCTTTAAGCTATAGCTATCTATGAATGTAGCATATGGCAAACAGAATTGAAATAAAATGCTAATTTTCCCTCTTTTTGCAGAATAACAGAGGCTGCAATAAACCTGCATTCAAAGAACACTGGATGCCAAAGTCAAAATTAAGACAGAGGTGTAAGTGATGAAAGAAGACAAGTGGCATTCCTCAAAGATCAGCATTGGGACAGACACTGTTAATATCATTGCTGGACATGAGCAGTGGGTATGAGTGCACCCTCAGCAAGTTTGCTGAAGGTACCAAGCTCTGCTTGACATACTGGAGGAAGGTATGCCATCCAGAAGGACCTTGAAAAGCTTGAAAGGTGGGCCTATGCAAACTTCATGAAGTTCAACAGGGAAAAGTGCAAGGTCCTGCACCTTTGGTGGGGCAATCCCAAACACAAATACAAGATGAGTGACAAAGAGATTGAGAGCAGTCCTGCAGAGAAGGACCTGAGGTTACTGGTGGATGAAAAACTGAAATTTAACAAGCAATTTGCATTCACAGCCTGGAAAGTAAGTTGCATCCTGGGCTGCGTCAAAAGAAGTGTGTCCAGCAGTTTGAGGGAGGTGATTTGTCCCTTATACTCCACGCTTGTGAGACCCTATCCAGAGCAGAATGTTCAGCTCTGTGGTTCTCAACAGCAGATCAACACAGATCTGTTGAAGGGAGTCCACAGAAGATCCATTAAGATGATCAGAGGCCTGGGGCATCTCTCCTACAAAGGCAGACTGAAAAAGTTGGAGTTGTTCAGCCTGGAGAAGACAGTAAAAGAAGTAATAGCTTTAAACTGAAAGACGGTGGATTTAGGTTAGATGTTAGAAAGAAGTTTTTCACTGTGAGGATGGTGAGGGTGGTGAGGAACAGGTTTCCCAGAGAAGTTCTGGATGCCCTTTCCCCTGAAAGTGTTAAAGGACAGACTGGATGGGGCTTTGAGCAACCTGATCTATGGAAGATGTCCCTGCCCATGGCAGAAGGATTAAAATTAGATGATCATCAAGATCCCTTCCAATCCAAAGTATTCTGAGAGTTTATTATTCTATATTAATGACTGAGGGAATAAAAACTAGTAGCTTCCAAATCATCAGATATTCATCGACTGACCTGATAATCATCATATGATTAATGCTATCTGTCTCTCTAGATTGTGTTTTCTCTTTTTTCTTTCTCTTTTTTCTTTTTTATTTTTTTAAATAAAAGAAAGCTACACATAGTAGTTCTTTTCCAAGGTGTATTATAAAGATATTTATTTGGTTCTATTGCCCCCCTGATCTTCCACATTACAATTCAGGTTTTTCAGTTAAAGTAGTACATTGATTGTGAGTTAAATTTATTTTAAGGTGATGCCTTTCATCTGATTTTATGATAAATATTGATTTTTATTTAGCATCTACTGTGTGGTTTCAGTAAAACTAATAATGAATCTTGTTGCATGTTATTTACCATTTGATCCTAGTTTTGTAGCTTAGGGACTTTCTTGAAGGGATGTGCTATGTTAATAAAAATCCTGACTTGCTCATCTTGTTCATTTGTCAGGTATGGAAATGTTTCTATTACTGCCAGAGCAACTTTAAGATTACATCTTTACACTGGAAAGTTCAGGTACTTTAAAACTTAATATGTTTGTTTATTTGTTGTGTGACTTTTACAAGTGGTGTATTAATCCTTTGTATTTATTTATCTTTACTTTAGCATATTATTGCACAGTCGTACGCACCTTCTTGAGCAGGTAGACCACGTGGATGTATGCAACTCCTCTCAGCCTTGCTCTGCTGCATTTGTTTTGTTGTTCCACAGAACCAAGCATGAAGTGATTTACACATATTCACATGGTCTACCTGCTTGATACCTTTCAGCCTGATTTTGTGGCCATCCAGTCACTGTGAAGAAAATCTGCTGTAGTTTATTCCTAGATGCATACAGCTGATATGGAAAACTTCCTGTTTTCCCTTCTGCTGGCATCTCATGATTGACATGAAGCACAGTAAAATAACGGCAATCTGCCTCAAGTGCAGAGAGTTAATATTTTTAAAATCAACATTTTCACAAAGGAAATGTAAGCAATAACATCTCAAGATGAGAGTCCTTGCTTTTTGGAGTCTCCCAAAACTTACAGATGAAGTGCCACGACGATATGATTTGACCAAATTTCTATAGGATTTCTAACCTTTCTATCCTATATGAGTCACATTACAGCAACACATGTTGTATGACTGATCCCAAATTTCTTTATCCAAGAGACCCACATAAATTAATTTCAGTCTAAATTCTGCTTTCAGCATTTTAATATGAATAACAGTTTCTCAGTACAGTTAAGATTAATGCATATTGTAAACACAAGAATTGTTAATAAACTAAGTTTTTGCAACAGCATCTTAAGCCTTTTTGATATGTTGTGAACAAATATCATATAAGAGGTGACGATTCAGTGCTCAGATCAATTATTCATGAATTACTATTTGTTAATGACTTATTTAAACCATTAGTCATTGTTCATAAATCAGAGGTACTGTTTCTCACTCCCTATATAAGAATGAAATTTACTAGACTATATAACAGAGAATGACAGCATCTTAACATAAGTATTTTCAGGTAAAAACCATTAATTAAAAAATACTGACAGTTTCAGATTTTGCATAATCTGCTATTTTTAAGTTACATCCTTGGATCAAAATGACTCAAGAATAAACATAAAAATATATATATTTTTAAATGTATCATGTCTACTTCAAAACGTTTGGTCAACTTTTTTTATTGATAAGATTATTTCATTAATCCATGGCTACATTTATGAAGCTTTGTGAAATTGTATTTTAACAAAATGGTGTTAGAAGAGTTAAGACTCAAACAATACTTTGCCCATTAACATAAATTATTTGAAAGACAAAGCTGAATTTAACATACATATATACAAATTTGTATGCATAAATAAAACAAATGGCAAAAAATGAATGGTATAGATTCATTTTTCTTAGTTTTTTTTGTTGTTGTTGTTTGCTTTGGGGTTTTTGTTTTTGTTATTTCTTTTTCCTCCTTAATCTGATTGACCTAATGGTAGCTTCTTTCATTACTCTTATAGTTTAGAGGACTGTTCCTTATTTTGAAGTCTTCTACTGTTTAGAATCCAGAGTTCTAGAGGTCACTTACGATGAAAGAATCTTTGAACATCCATTACCTGAAGGCAATGGAAGATTAGAGCTGTCATTTACAGAAGTACATATTGACAGAAAACTGCTTTTTTAAGTCGAATTTTGCTTTGAGAAACTGTGTAATACAGTGCTGTCCATCAAGTGAGTAAAGAAGACCTAAATATGAAAGATAATTTGAAAGCACTCAGTGTCAGTGTTTTATCACCTATCAATTACAGTGTATTGAAAACATTCTGAATGACATATTTTGATATTTTATAAACAAAGAGACTATATATATCAGTAAGTATCTGATGCACAGTTTTTACCCTCATTTTCTAAGAAAACAATTTTCATGTAATGATTTATCTTTATATGTTTCCATGTGTGTCTCTGTCTCTGTAATGCCATCTACATAACACAATTTTGAGCTTGCTGGCAGATCTGTAGCAATAAAGACAAAAAGGCACAAAGATAATAAAGTTTCCTGAAGTTTTTGAAAATAGGTTGTAGGGGAAAGAAAAGAGATTCAGTGAGTTCTTCAGCTTCATAATAAATAAAAGAGAGCTCCAGTCACTGGATAGGGCATTGGCATAAAGAAGACAGACAAAACAGGAGTGCAACAGGCACTTGCTTGTCCTGGATAAACTGAGGCACGGCATGATTCTAGTGGCAAGGAGAAGCAGGCTAAACTTGGCTCCAGCTTCTAGGCTCGTGGCTTCTCCAGCTTGCTGTGTATAGGCTCATGGCTTTATCCCAGGCTTCAGACCAGGCACTCGAGGCAGGGCCAGGCAACTCGAGGCAGCTTCATACAAGACAGATCCAAGAAGGCAATTCAAGCATGGCTTGAGCAAGGCAAGGCTTGAAAGCAAGGCAAGACGACTACAAGACAGCCTGAATATATAACTTGCCTAAGATCCATTGGGCCAATAGGGCAATTGAAGCCAACATATGGAAAGGCATTCTGCCAGGCTATAACCACAAAAGTCAGAAACAAAAGCCTTGTTTCTGGGGGAGCAGTGGTGAGCATACGTGCTCTTACCCCAGGTAAACAACTTACCAGAAGTGCATGGTCCTGTCCCCTTTGTTCCTTTTCCTGCGTTACCCTGACTTTCTGCAGGAAGGAGCAGGGAGAGTGGAACCATGTCTAGACACCTTAAGGCCTGTCTGGGTTTGTACTGGGCCTGTTTTGGCCCTACCATGACAGAACCTTTCAGAGATTTAAAGTTTCAACACCACGCAAGCTAAAGCGAAGGGATATTAAACAGAACCCAAACTGGTGTTAAACACGTGAACACTGAAAAGATAGTCTAAGCTGCTGAAAGACTCGTTACTAAAGCTGCTGCTATGCTGGTTGCCGTGGCTAGCTCTCAGGAGCTTGCCAGACATGAACTGGCTCCTGGGAGCGGTCCTTTCCAGATACAGTGGAGGCAGCTTTCTCCCATGGCGGGGCTGCGGCATGGGCTGCAGGGGTTGTGGTGGAGACTGGTTCACCTGGAACAAGCTCTTGGGTGATTCCCAGCACTGGCGGTCCTGCGGAATCTGCAGGACACTGTGGGGGGAATAGTCACCTCCCAGAGCAGTGTGAGAGCCAGGTAGGGGGTGGCACAGAGCGGCTTTCCCTTGTCTCAGGTCAGAAATGAATGAGCATTGCCAATTCTTCTCGGTGACTGCTTTCCCATTTCTAAGGCTATAGGTCAGTCCTTTGGGAAGCTGTCTGGGGCACGCACAAGTGGTCTCGGCAGAGCAGAGGCAGTGCTCTGAATTGTCTTGGAAGTTAGCTCTCAGGTGTGGAGTGGAGTGCAGCTCCTTCTCCCATGGCTGAGCAGCCAGCACAAGGGCTGCAAGGCGCAATCCTTGCTTTGTGAGCTGACAAAGGGCTTTGTCTCACAGTCCTGCAGCTTGTGCTCACAGCAGACACTTAGAACTGCCGAAAGGGATTTGGGCAAGTTCTCTCCAGTTGGCAAGGCTTACCAAGGGGACTCAGTCCTGGACAGGGTGTGGGGGCAGCTTCTTCCTATCGGCAGGACTGCAGATACAACACAAAACTGGCTGTAGTTGCAGCGCAGCTTATGCGAAGGACTCTTTGCTGGTTTCCAGGTAATCTGGAGCACGGCACTTCGAGGGTAGGTGAGGCTTCTCTCCAGATTGCAGACAAAGGCAGAACACATGCATGAGTGCAGAGCATGTGCACAAGAGCTTAATAGCAAAAGAGCAAAAAAAGCAATAGCAGAAGAGCAAAAAAGCAAGTTGTTTACAATTTGGGTAATGTTTATACTTTGCTTAAGGCTTGGATTTAGCCAACAGTCAAATGCTTGGTAAACACCACTAGCCACTAGCAAATCATATAGAAATAATTATGCCTATATGTGGAAGAAGCACGAATACAGCACAAACATACCACAAGGTGGGTCTGTGATCTTGTTTACCCCCAAAAAGCCAGGTTGGGTTGTTTACCCTGCTTGTTGACACCTGGCCTTTTGTTTTGTCAGCTGTGGCTGAGTACCCACTCCAGAAAGGAGAGGAAAGGGGATTTGAACAAAACATGTAGGGACAAGTTTGGGCAATATTTGGGGAATAATTCTGGGCATAGGTACCCTTTACCACAAAAGCTGATAAAGATCAGCTCCCCACAAGACCTTACCTTGAGGCCTTTCCTGCCTGGGGTGGGATGGTTGGAAGGGTGGGGATGGCTGAAGCTTACAAAGCCATCAGTCTTTGCAGTTAACTACAAGATGCAAATCTGAAAAAAATAACCCAGACTTTAGTTCCATGCTCACAGAACAATTTTCTTACAGCTTTTGTGAACACTGGTCTATGAGGAATACCTCATTTACATTACTATTGTGTCTGTAGTCTGTTAAATGCCTTGATCTTAATTTTCCAACAAATGAAATATATGCCTAACAGAAGTATACATGTACGAGAATGATGAATATACACATACAATTGCATGTCTTCACATGTCAGTTCAGAACTCAGAGATGTATTTTTATTGCTTTTCAACTTGGATTCCAAAATTTCTGTATTACTGTAATGGCACATATAAGTCTTATGGTTCTATAGCTTTTATTTTAAATACTGTAACGCTTATGGAAACAAATTATTTCAGAAAGCATACAAATAAAAAGAACAACAACAGCAGCAAAAATTTTCAAATAGTGATGTATGTAATTTCCTTCTCTTTTCCTTCTTGTTTTTCTTTTTCTTTATTTATTTTTCTCCCATTACAAGTTTATGATTTGATTTTATGATGTGCATTCCTTTTGCCCTTTGTGAGCACACAAACTAAACGTGAAACTACCTGAAACAGAATAGCCAATGTAACAGTTTCATGTCAGATGAAAAAAAAAAAAAAAAAGAAAGAAAAGAAAAAAGGGTTTGAATTAAACAAATTAATCATTTATAACTATTTCAATAGACTCTTCACTTGGCCTTGAAGTGCAGTTCAGAATAATAAAAGGGAAATGATGTCTCAAGAGAATTTAATCTGATTCTTTTTCAACACTGAAACTATTCTGGAGAATTTTAACTGAGGTAGTAGAAGTTTCATTTCAGATAAAAGCAGGGAAAGAACACCTTCTTCACTTCTGTCTTTACCAATACTGTTGGGTCCCAGGACATGGGAACAAAAATGCAGGCTGATGCAGACACAGACCCCCCTTCAATGGAGGAAGAGTTGACGTGTCAACTACTACAGGAGCTTGATCTGTACAAATCAATAGGCCTAGATGCTATCCAACCAAGGGTGCTAAGAGAGCTGGCTGATGTTGTTGTAAGGCTGCTCTCCATAATCTATGAGAAGTCATGGAGATCAGGAGACATACATGAAGACTGCAAGAAACCTTGTGGTTTCTTCAGAGCATGTCGAGCAATATGTTGATCACAGACCTGCTGTTCTCAATGTGGAGAGCAGAAATACAACTGACAGACCAGTTGTGAGGAGGTGACCACTGCAGAGCCGGTGGCTATTTGTTAAGACATATTTGAATGTCACAGTTCCACTTGCCCACAGCCTGCCTCATTAGGCCCACAGATTTACCTTTATTTAAACAGGTGCCTTTCTCCCCAGTTGCCTTCTCATCCATTTCTAAGAGTCAATACTTTGTTATGTTTCTCTCCCATCCTTTTCTCACGTGGTTTGGAGGTGCAACATCCCTTATCACCTCGAGGGCCTCATAGACTAAGCAAGATTCCAAGGAGGACACAGGTAATTAGAGTCTCACTCTAAGCCCTGGAAAAATTATGGAACAAATCCTACTGGGGACTGTCACAAGTCAGCCGAAGCATGTAATTTGGAAAAGCCAACATAGATTTGCCAGGGGCAAATTGTGCTTGACAAATGTGATTGCCTCCTGTGATAAAGTAACTCACTCAGCCAATGCAGGGTGAGCAGTTGATATCATCTACCTGGACTTCTCCAAGGATTTTGACACAGTCTCCCACAACCTCTTCCTAGAGAAACTGACACTAGCCTAGATAGGTGATCTGTGTGGTGGGTGGGGAACTGGCTGACAGGCCATACCCTGAGAGTGATAGTCAATAGGTCTTTCTCAGCCTGGTAGCCAGCCATAAATAGGGTCCCCCATGGACGGATATTATGCCCAAAGCATTATATCTGTGCCTTCATAAGTGGAAAGGTTGGCACTGCAGAACAGAGAGCCACCCTCCAGGAAGACCTGGACAGGCTGAATGAGTGGGCTATCAAGAACCTTGTGAAGTTCAATGGAGACAAATGTAGAGTCTTGCACCTGAGAATAAATAATCCAGGAGTGCAGTTCAGACTGGGATCCCCTGGCTGGATAGCAGCCCTGTGAAAAGGGACCTGGGAGTCTTGGTGAATGACAAGATCAACATGAGTGAACAGCCTGTTGCAGTGGCAAAGAAAGGCAACAGGATGTTGGGTTGCATTATCAACAGAGATAAGGAAGTCATTATCCCACTCAGCTCTCTTCAGACCACATCTGGAGTACTGCATGTAGTTTTTGGTCCCCACTGCACAAAAAAGATGCAGACAGGCTGGAAAGCACCCGGAGAAGCGCCATGAAAATGATCAGAGGACTGGAAGACCTGCCATATGAGGAAAGGTTGAGAGAACTGGGTTTGTTCAACCTTGAGAAGAGAAGGCTTAGGGGAGACCTACTTGTGATGTACAAAATTAGTGGCTAGCAGGAGGATGGAGAATCCCTTTTTACATGGAAATGACAAGGGGTAATTGGTACAAGTTACTCCTGTGCAAATTCTGATTGGACTCTAGAAGAAAATTTTTCAACATGAGAACAGTTAGACATTGGAATAATCTCAAAAGGGAACTAAGTAGATTCCCCTACATCGGTGAGTTTTACAACTCAGATTGACAGGGTACTTGACCATCTCATTTAAACTACACTATGACCTAGAAAGGTTGAACTAGATGATCCTTGGGGTCCCTTCCAACCTGGCATTCTGTGATTCCATGTAAATCTCCTTTTCCTCACTAAAGGAATACAGAAGAAGGATTTCCCAGAAATTCAATCCCCATAGTACAGGGACATGCATATGTATGCTCACATAAACACAAAGTCAAAATATGTCAGACCAGTAAATGAACCGAGTATTCAATAAATTACCATTATTCTAGGTCAAGTCTTACAAAGTATTACAGAATCATCATTCTCAAATGAGGTGTTTACAATTTAACACTTCAACAAGTGCAGTCACTATGCTAAATGAACTTTGTCTGAAAAGCTAGACAATTATTAAAATCCTTCAGTAGAGGTGAGGACTTTTGAGAATCTAACACTATTATTCAGAAATATGTTTTTAAGGTTGTTTAGCACCAGAATTTTCAGAAGTATTTAGGACTCAACTCATTTTTAAAGGCCAGATATGGTGTGTCATGTTCAGTTATAGACCATGTGAACCTTTAAATATCTCCACACAGTTTGGTGTCTGAGCTTTACAACAACCAACAGACATTAAAAAATGTCTAATACTGTTTGAGAAGGCATGGGGTATAGCCATCCTATCTGCCACTTCAGAAGAGTGATATTAATGGATATTTCAGTCACATGAATAAATAAGATCTTGATTCCTAAATTTGGGGGTCTACCATCTGGAACAGAATCTCTCCCCTTGCAGCTTGAGAGAATTCGCTGTACTATTAGGTTTTCAGCACAAAATCCTCCAAAAAAAAATGTACTGATTTCTATCAACTCTGTCATCTTTGCCAAGAGATATTACCATATTAATTACTTCACACTAGTTGACTAATGTGCTGGGATTCATTGCCCATTTTCAGATACTAAAATTGTAGAGCTAGTCACAACAGGTACAATTCATCTTAGCAATAGAAGTGTCTTAATTAAGACTTTTACTAAGAAACTTCTATTTCCATCATTGAACTATATTAATACAGTGGCAAATTTATCTGTAGGCATCTAAGATACTTTTGACTGATCCTACTTACAGTGTTTTTTCCTTACTCTTCAGTGACATATGTATGTCTCAGTCCTTTTATGCTCAAAAAAGTAGGCTTATGTGAACTGTGGATCTGAATGTTCAGTTCAACAAAAATTATTTTTTAACACAAATTAGAGCCTTAGTTTGAAATTAGTTCCTGGCTCACTACGCCCTTAAACAGTGAGTACTAAAATCTCTGGTATACATAGGATCTGAAAGACAACCACAAAATAAGGCATCATTGGCTATGTCTTGCTCAGTTGACCAGAGGCAAAATTGGTATCTGCAACTGCTAAATAAAAGAGAACTGGAGATCTATCTATCTCTGCCAGGTGTTAAAAAAGTGGCTTAAGAAGTTATTGGTTAGGGATGTACCACTTCAAACAGACAAAAGAAAACTGGGGAGGATACTCAAACCCTTAACACCTTATCATACACACCTCTTCTTGTTATCTCATTTCATGGCAATGTTGTGAATTACTGTAACATTCTCCTCCTCTCTCTCTAAAGGCCTAGCCATTAGCTAGACAAGTGTCTATATAAACTAGTTGATAACTACTTGGCCTCAAGGAAAGAGGTTAGTGTTTGACTCTCTTTTATTAAGCACCATAAGCAAAGAACCATTTATGTCTTTAATCCATTGCTTTTTAATATAAACTATCAGTATGATAGCAGCTTCTACCAATCTTCTCTACGAACAAAATGTCTCCAGGGAAAAAGACTGAAAATAATTTTCAACTTTTTTAACAGTTACAGAAGGTTAGACTTAAAAGATGTTCTTCTAATTGCACAACATATAACATTCTCATTCCTCTTTCTCTTTTACTTATGACTTCACTTGACAACATTGCTAGCTTCTGGGGAAATTTTCGCAGCAAATTTTGGCATCTTATTTGTGAGGAGAATTAAAAGGCTGAGAAGGATGATATTTGAATATAAACCACAAGGAACAATCTATTTTTTTTTTTCAGATCTTCAGCTTAAAATTTGAAATCAAGTACTTAGACCCTGATTCTGCAGATGTATTGTAAAGTTTCTTGTTACTGTGAATTGAAAACTAACAATTGTGCTATGACACTTCAAAGTCACTTCTTTAGCTTTAATCAAATCTTTATGATTCTTATGATCCTTTTTTCTTCCTGATATATTTACAGATACATCTGTGATATATATTCTTCACATCAATGACTTCACGGTCATTAAAGTTGCTTAATTTGTTAATACAACTATAGGAAGTATTGTATCTACCCAAAAATGTAATTTCAGATATTAAACATCATGTATTTTATTAGCAGAAAATTATATGATAAAAGATTAGCTTGGACAGTCATTAAAATGTGATCAAGTCAGGTTTTGGAGAATATGACTGAGTACTTAAGTGGTAGAAGTAGTAGCTATTGTATTAGCTACTGAATTGATACACTGGCCCATAAATATATAATCACATTGTTTGTTGTCCTGAGTTTTAAAGACCTTGCAGTATGAGCACAAGGAGAAAATATACCTGAGGAAAACTGAAGAATGTGAGAATAGCACAAATGCAGATTTTGTTTAAGAATGAAACTAAATTTAAAAAAAAAAGAGAGAAAAAATAAGAAAAAGTAAAATAAAATAAAATAAAAAAGAAAGAAAGAAGAAAGAAGGAAAGAGAAAGAGAAAGAAAAGAAAGAAAAGAGAAAGAAAGAGAAAGAGAAAGAAAAAGCGAAAGAGAAAAAGAAAGAGAAAGAGAAAGAGAAAGAGAAAGAGAAAGAGAAAGAAAAATTAAAAGAGAAAGAGAAAGAGAAATAGAAAGAGAAAGAGAAAGAGAAAGAGAAAGAGAAAGAGAAAGAGAAAGAAAAATGAAAAGGAAGAGATAGGGAAAGAGAAAGAGAAAGAAAAAGAGAAAGAGAAAGAGAAAGAGAAAGAGAAAGAGAAAGAGAAAGAGAAATAGAAAGAGAAAGAGAAAGAGAAATATAAAGAGAAAGAGAAAGAGAAAGAGAAAGAGAAAGAGAAAGAGAAAGAGAAAGAGAAAGAGAAAGAGAAAGAGGAAGAAAGAGAAAGAGAAAGAGAAAGAGAAAGAGCCCCGTACCGCCCGCCACCGCCCAGCCACCGCCCGCACGCGTCCACGCTCCCTCTCCCTCTCCCCGCGCCCTCTCCGCCCTCTCCCTCGCGCCCTCTCCCTCTCCCGCTCCCTCTCCCTCGCCTCTCCCTCTCCCGCCCTCCCTCTCGCCCTCTCCCCGCCCTCCCTCTCCCGCTCCCTCCCCCTCTCCCTCTCCCTCTCCCTCTCCCCTCCCTCGCCCGCTCCCCTCTCCCTCTCCCCTCCCCGCCCTCCCTCTCCCGCTCCCTCGCCCTCTCCCTCCCCCTCCTCCCTCCCTCTCCCTCTCCCTCTCCTCCCCTCTCCCTCTCCCTCGCCCTCTCCCTCTCCCGCCCCTCTCCCTCCCCTCCCTCTCCCTCTCCCTCCCCTCTCCCTCCCCTCCCCGCCCTCTCCCTCTCCCTCTCCCTCTCCCCTCTCCCTCTCCCGCCCTCTCCCTCCCCTCCCCTCTCCCTCCCTCTCCCGCTCTCCCTCTCCCCTCCCCTCCCTCCCTCTCCCTCTCCCGCGCCCTCTCCCCTCTCCCTCTCCCTCTCCCTCTCCCTCTCCCTCTCCCTCTCCCTCTCCCTCTCCCTCTCCCTCGCCCTCTCCCCTCTCCCTCGCCTCGCCTCTCCCGTCCTCCAACCCCCGTCCTGTCCTCACTTCCAACCTACTGCCGGCCGGCCAAAGTCCGTCCGCCCGGTACCCTGACTCCGCAAACCCCATATGCGCTATGATCCACGCCTCACACCACTCCATACGGTAGGCAACGCCATAACAGATCCAATGCAGTCCAACTGTAACCCACCTACCGTGATCACTAAGCTATATCCTGAAGAGCCACATCTACATGCTTATGAATAAGTAGCATTACTCTCATTTTGCAGTTTCCAGAACACTCATTTAGGTCAGGAAATGCAAGTTAGAAATTCTTTCTCTATTTATACAAGTTTAAAATTGTGTTTTCTATAGTCTGTTGAAAAAAAATTATCTTAATACTGTAGAACAGGGTGTTTTTTTGTTTGTTTTTGTTTTTGTTTTGTTTGTTTGTTTGTTTTCCCTCCATACCATATGTCTGTTCAGTATAGAAATGTTCTAAGCTCTATTCACACTCATCTCTAAATATTGTGTCTATTAAGATTTCCTTTTGGAGGTATAGCTAAAGTATCTTCAAACAAAGGAAGAACTGAAATATGAGTACCCAATAAAATTTCTGAAACCTCTATCTGCTAGAAATTATCTACATGCTTAACCCTAACATGATATTCAAGGCTATGAATCTCTAGAACCTCTAGCAGCTGTATAGAATCTAAGGCTAAACAACATTTTTATCAACATTCCACATTTCTTACATTAGGTGGCTTGCATTTCTTTGTGTTACATTTTGTGTATATCATTCTAAGCTACTCAAATTTTGTAGAGAGCCTAAATTTTTTGTAGAGAAATCAGCAAACAGAAAGATATTGAAAGCTTGTCTCATTGTTTGACTATGAAATCTACTTAACCTCTAGATCTCAGAAACCAGGTATGCAGAAGACACAGCTTAAAGCACCTATCTATAATGTGGCTAGTGTAATAATTCATAAAGGTTTCTTCATACATTAAATGAAATATCACATTTCAGCCCCAATTAACATGCACAGCAAATTAATTTTCATGAGCTTTCCTTTCCATTCATCACTGATTTAGCAATGTGCAAGTATGTGATGCCTCTGAGTAATTACAGGTGTCTGTTTCATTTTTACTAGACAAGTTATAATTAATATGTAAATTATTATCTTTTTCAGTGGGAGCAAAGCATATTGGTATTTTTAAGAACAATGTGTGAGCTGTGGGACAGTGAGAGGATAAATATAGAGAGTGCATTTGTATATGTGCTGAATAAAGTAAATTATAAACTTCTCTGTCTCTTACTACTATCAAAATTGTGCAGAGCTATGCGACAGGAGGCAGCAGAAACTGAAATGTAAGTAAAAACAAGAGATGGGAAGACAGACACAAATGGTTTCCCTGTAGGTAGACACAGCAGCAAAATTGTAGGGGGTGATGAAATCCAAGGAAGATAGAAAAAATGAAACAACAGTTAAGTTTACTCTGAACTTGACTTATATAGATGTAAATCAGGCATAAACCCAATGTAACTATTTTGGTTTCTAAAGAGAGTAAATCAGATATGAGTTTGAACAGTTATGTGAGAAATTTCTCAAGTCCACTACTGTGACACAGCACAAGCCACATACTAGGACCATCCATATATTCCATCATGGTTGGCAACATGAACAGCGGGTTTGAGTGCACCCCTCAAGTCTGCCAAAGGTGCAGTTGGCACTCTGGAAGGAAGGGACACCATCCAGAAAGACTTCAAATGTCTTTAGAAATGGGCCCATACAAGCCCCTTGAAGTTTAAAAAGGCCAAGTGGAAGGTCCTGCACCTGGCATGGGGCAATCGCAAGCACAAATACAGGATAAGTGATGAAGCGATTGAGAGCAGTCCTGTGGAGAAGGACTTGAGCTTATTGGTGGATAAAAAACTGAAAATGGGCAAGCAGAAAGCCAGATGCATCCTAGGTTGAATCAAAAGAAGTGTGTCCAGCAGGTTGACGGAGGTGATTCTGTCCTACTCCACTCTTGTGAGACCCCACCTGGAATATGGCATTCAGCTCTGTGGTCCCAAACAGAAGAAGGACATAGATCTATGGAATCAAGTCATGAGGAGGTCCATGAAGATGATCAGAGGCCTGGAGCACCTCTCTTACAAAGGCAGGCTGACAGAGTTTGAAGTTAGTCAACCCGGAGAAGAGAAGGCTCCTATAGCAGCCTTCCAGTACCTAAAGTGGGCCTGTAAGAAATCTGGGGGTGCCCCCTCCCTGGAAGTGTTAAAGGTGAGGCTGAATGGGGCTTTGAGCAACTTGATCTAATGGAAGGATACCCATGGCAGTGGAGTTGGAAACAGATGAAGTTTCCTTGCAATCCAAAACATTGTATGATTCTATGATAACACATTCCACATGTCACTCTTTTTTTTTTTTTAATTCCCCTACTACAAGAGCTCAATTTAGCTTTTATTTCAGGCCTAATAACATTTTTAATATAGTTGCTAATGCAAGCAGATAGGCCAAATGTCATCTTTCAAGCTTCATTTTAAAATCAGTTAGATATTTTCCCCATGACTCTTACAGGAAAGCTATTCCAGGAAACTTTTTTTTTCCCTAATTTTCAGAAAATTTGTAGACATTTACTTTTGTGATAATATTGGCCTTCAGCTTGAACAGATTTCTTTTTTTTGTTACTTTTTTGTGTGGTGGATTTAATATTATCTGTTTTTTCAGACTTAGGTTCCAAAATATTCTCATCTTTGCATGAAAAGTTGTCTACTTCCTGATCATCTTTGCCTGAACCTGCTTCAACACAGTTTCCTCATTCTTCAAGACAGGTGACCAAAACTTCAAGGATAGATGACCAAAACAGTGCAGAGCCACAAAGATGATTAAGGGAGTGAAATGGCTCCCTTATGAGGAGAGGCTGAGAGAGCTGGGTCTCTTTAGCTTAGAGAAGACTGAGAAGTGACCTCATTCATACTTCTAAATACGTCAGGAGGACAGAGCCAGGCTCTTTTCATTGATGTCCAATGACAGGACAAGGGACAACAGCTGGAAGCTGGAGCATAGGAGGTTCCACGTGAACACGAGTAAAACTTTTTCACTGTGAGGTTGACAACACTGGAAGGGGTTGCCCATCACCCGGATGCATTCCTGTCTCAACCTTGCTCTAGGTGATCTGGCTCTTGCAGACAGTTGGACCACATAATCTTTCAAGGTCCCTTCCAACTCCTAACATATTGTGATTCTGTGAGTCTGTGATACTTTGAGTCATTCAGGAGAACTCTTATCATAGTTCAAGGACACTTGGTCTTCATAGCCATTAACCCCTGAGTCATGCAAGAAGGTCTTCCCTGTCATACCAAAAATTTATTTAACTTTCTGGTTTATATGGTCATATTTATTCTCTCAAATATGAATATGATTTAAAATTATTTCATTAATATCTGGATAGTTCAAGATTTTACTACTGATTGTGCCTTATTTTCTAGATAATCTCCATTATGTTCAGTCTTTTTAAGAACTATGCAGGACAGCTTTGTTTTTCCTCTATATTCCACTCTTTAGTATATAAAACTTGCCTTTTCCTGATCTTTAAAGCCAGGAATAGGAGCAAAAGAATTGCAGGTCTAACCTAATATTCCCATTTGTGATACTAACATTGACCTCAGAAGTAGTAAGAAAAACTTCAATGTGGTGATTTGTATTAACTTTACAAAGGCAAACCCTCTCTCACATAGATAAAAAACAAATAGTAGTTAATCACACTCATAGTGTTTATAATATTTTGACAGACTGAGGCACAAAAAGAAGATATTAACTATTAAAAAAGTATTACAATTTGAGCTACATTCCTGACTCAGAGTTTTGGGGCTTGGATGATATTGGAAATGAGAATTTGAAGATTATTTTCTCTAGTGCTTTATTTTGTTCTTGTTCTTGCTATCTTAATGATTTGAACACAGAAACTATGAACTTTGTTTTAAGTGTATCAACTGAACAAGCTTTTAAAAGTATATACTTCTGAGGGTTGTACAGCTGTTAGCTTTTAACTCAAATCTGCTACATGATTGCTGCACACTTCACTCTTCTCTGGTGTAAGTGCCATTCTCCTGAGAAAAGTCAAGTTTCATGTCTCCATTCTGCAAGAAACTCCACTTAATTGAACTCCTGTGCCCACATAAAGCCAAAGGTCTGATGAAAGTCTTGGTTAAGGAAATTGCCTTGGAGCTAGGAGGAGGAAATTGAATTACTTGTATGAAAGAATTTGGTTATGAGAACTTTTCTTCGAGCCACTTGGGCTTGACAGGTTTAGCTACCAGAGGTATCAAGGTTTTAAGGGGTTTAATGCCATATAAACCCTGTATATGACTGAAGCATTAAAACCTTTTGCTCAGTCACAGTCCTATTTCTACAGATATGAACATTTTTCATAAGCACAGACTATCTTCTAGTTGTGAGGTTTCAGTGTTGAGCATAGAGCTCAGAGCGTGCCTGTCTTTTCACAGAATTAATGTAGCAATCATCCAGCAAAAAATATTACTTTATTGCAAAGACTGAGAAAACCTTATGAGTGCTTAAGCTTCACTATATAGTCAAAATCACTGTCAAATATCCTTTTAAAAGATTCTTAGAACATAGGTAGACTAAAAACTCATAGGACCATGAATCCACTGAGAAAATTTTCTGATGCATTGGAGAAGAGAGAGTATTTTGAAACCTGTATAAAAGCACAAATATTTCACTCCAGCTTCACTAGTCCTAAGGGATTCAGAGTATCAGTATTGAGGCTGACCACTTTGATAACTAAAAATTCTTGCAGATTCTGGGGCTTCAGAAGTGCTCCTGAATATCTTTCTGCACACCAGTATTCCTTTTTGATCACACTGATTAGTAGAAAACACTGACACCTTGGATATCATCTCTTTACCTGGGCTGGGTTCCCTTGCTGTTTACTCTTTGAATACCCAAGACATATCCTAAGGAACTGGAAATTTGTAATGTTCCCACTGCCCTGCTTATTTGTCAGACCCTTGGTTAAGGACTACTTTATTATTATTGATTATTCCTTAAAAAACACTACAACAATTGCTTAGTTGGGAATATAAACCCCATTGTCATACATATAACTGTAATCTGAAGCAGAGGAGTAGGTATGAGAGCAAAGAATCAGATAAGCATATATGATACTTTCACCTTATGTTTTCCTAGCCTTCAAGTATTTACAACACAAGAATTCCTTGACCCAAAAGTTGTTTTCATGTTTTCAGTAACCATGGATTTCTTTGTATGATCTTGCTCAGTCTCTCTCTAAATATGGCAAAACTGCTAGGCTAAGATTAAACAGGAAATTATTTTGATTATTTTGAACCTTCCTTGAAGCAAACAAAATATCTTTTTTATATATCTTATGTTTCAAAGGGAACATCATCCTGAGGGAGAAGGCCTCTCTTCAAAGTCCTTCCAGATGCCTGTATGCATTCAACTCTAAACTTGCTTCTGCTCTGGAACGTGTCTGGAGAAGGGCAACGAAGCTGGTGAGGGGCCTGGAACACAAACCCTATGAGGAGAGGCTGAGGGAGCTGGGGTTGTTTAACCTGGAGAAGAGGAGGCTCAGGGGTGACCTCATTGCTGTCTACAACTACCTGAAGGGAGGTTGTAGCCAGGTGGGGGTTGGTCTCTTCTCCCAGGCAACCAGCAGCAGAACAAGGGGTCACAGTCTCAAGTTGTGCCAGGGGAGGTATAGGCTGGATATTAGGAGGAAGTTCTTCACAGAGAGAGAGATTTGCCATTGGAATAGTCTGCCTGGGGAGGTAGTGGAGTCGCCATCCTTGGAGATGTTCAAGAAAAGACTGGATGAGGCACTTAGTGCCATGGTCTAGTTGATTGGATAGGGCTGGATGATCTTGGAGGTCTCTTCCAACCTGGTTGATTCTATGATTCTACTTTTCTTAGAGACAATCTACCCATTCTCCTTAATTAAAATGTGTACTGGCCCTCTTTGTTAGAATTGGTGTCATCTTGCAATCTGACTGAGTAGTTAACCTCATTATAAAACTCATCCCCTTCATGTCATGACATAAGGTACATGTTCCATTATGACGTCAGTTTTGGCTCTTATTTCTTATTCTCAAAGATAGAATCACACCTTCTATTGCTGACCTTCATTTCACATCAAACACAAAAAGTGTTTATGATTGTATGTTTCTTCAAGCTTGATGTAGCAAAATTTAAAATGCATCCTGGTAGTGTTTTAATACCTAGATAGATTGTTTACACACTCTGCTGGTGTGGAGTTGCTCTTTATGTGAATAAGCAACTAGAATATGTTGATCTCAACCCAGAGGGAGATGATAAAAGTGCTGAAAGCCATTAGGGTTAGCTTTTGGGTAAGAGTGAAGGGATGTACAAACATGGATGATACGGTTGTGGGTGTTTACTACAGACCACCAAACCAGGAAGAAGCTTTGATGAGGCCTTCTACAGGCAGCTGGGTGCTTGTGGGTGACTTGTGGGTGACTTCAACCACTCAGATATTAGTTGGAAAGATCACACAGCCAAGCACAAACAGTCCAAAAGGTTCCTGCAGTGTATTAATGAAAACTTTCTCCTGCAAGTAGTTGAAGAACCAACAAGGAGAAGTGCAATGCTGGACCCAGTATTAACAAACAAAGAAGGACTGATTGTAGATGTCAAGACGGGGGGTAATCTTGGTTGCAGTGAATGTGACATGTTAGAGTTTAATATCACCAGAAAAAGAAGCAGGGTGATAAGTAAAATTTCAACCCTGGACTTTAAAAGGGTCAACTTTCCCCTCTTCAAGACTCTACTTAGAAATATCCAGTGGACTAGGGCTCTGGAAGGAAGGGGTACCCAAGAGAGCTGGTTAATGTTCAAACATTACCTCCTCCAAGTGCAAGAGAAATGTATGCCCTTGAAAAAAAATCAAGTAAGGCAAGCAGATGACCTGCATGGATAAGCAAGGAACTCTTAGTAAAACTCAAAAATAAAAAGGAGGTTTACAGTATGTGGACCAGTTAATTGGAAGGATTATAGAGATATAGCCAGAGATTGTAGGGATGCAACAAGGAAGGCCAAGGCCCTCCTAAAACTGAATTTTGCCAGAATGGTGAAAGCGAACAAGAGTTTTTTCAAATACATCAATGGTAAAAGAAAGAGCAGGGAAAAGGTGGGCCCACTGCTGAATGAGAGGGGAGATATGGTAACTGATGAGGCAGAGATGGCAGAGTTGCTGAATGCCTTCTTTGCCTCAGTCTTCACTCCTAAGACCAGCCCTCAGGAACGTCAGGCTCTAGAAGCAAGGGAGCAGAACTGGAGAGATGTGGACATTCTGCTGGGCAGTCAGGACAGGGTTAGAGATCTCTTATACCATCTCAAGACACACAAATCCATGGGCCCTGACTGGATGCATCCACGAGTGCTGAGAGAGCTGGCTGATACTGTTGCTGAACCTCTCTCCATCATCTTTGAAAAGTCCTGGAGAACAGGAGAGGTGCCTGATGACTGGAAGAAAGCAAATGTCACTCCAGTCTTCAAAAAAGGCAAGAAGGAGGACCCAGGCAACTACAGACCAGTCAGCCTCACCTACATCCTTGGAAAGATGATGGAGGGAGGAAAATAGGTGAGGGAAGAGCAGTGGATGTCATATATCTTGACTTCAGTAAAGCTTTTGATACTGTCTCCTATAACATCCTCACAGAAAAGCTCAGATGTGGCATAGATGGTTGGTCAGTGAGGTGGATTGCAAACTGGCTCCACAACAGAGTTCAGAAGGTTGTCATCAGTGGCACAGAGTCAACTTGGAGGCCTGTGGCAAGTGATGTCCCCCAGGGATCAGTACTGGGTCCAGTTTTGTTCAATATCTTTATCAACGACCTGGATGAGGGCATTGAGAGTACCCTCAGCAAGTTCACTGATGATACAAAACTGGGGGGGTTGGCTGACACCTGTCAGGCTGTGCAGCCATCCAACATGACCTGGACAGGCTGGAGAGCTGGGTGCAGGCAAACCTCATGAAGTTCAATAAGGACAAGTGCAGGGTGCTACATCTAGGGAGAAATAACAACAGGCACCAGTACAGGTTAGGGGCTGCCCTGCTGGAAAGCAGCTCCACAGAGAAAGACCTTGGAGTGCTGGTGGACAGCAAGTTCTCCATGGAACAACAATGTGCTCTTGTGGCCAAGAGAGCCAATGGCATCCTGGGATGTATCAAGAAAGGTGTGTCCAGCAGGTCTAGGGAAGTTCTTCTACCTCTCTATTCTGCCCTGGTGAGACCACACCTGGAATACTGTGTCCAGTTTGGGGCTCCCCAGTTGAAGAAAGACAGAGATCTGGTGGAGAGAATCCAACAGAGAGCCATAAGGATGATTAAAGGACTTGAGCATCTCCCCCATGAAGAGAGACTGAGATCCCTGGACCTATTTAGTCTTGAGAACAGAAGACTGAGGGGGGATCTCATCAATGTATATAAATATTTGAGAGGTGGGTGTCAAGTGGAGGGGGCCAGGCTCTTTAGGGTGGTTCACAGTGATAAGACAAGAAACAATGGGTTCAAACTTGAACATAGAAGATTTCACGTCAACATGAGGAGAAACTTCTTTACAGTGAGGGTGACAGTGGAGGGAGAGCACTGGAACAGGCTCCCCAGGGGGGTTGTGGAGTCTCCTTCTCTGGAGACTTTCAAAACCCACCTGGATTCATTCCTGTGTGGACTACCCCAAGTGATCCTGCTTTAGCAGTGGGGTTGGACCTGATGATCTCTTGAGGTCCCTTCCAGCCTCTGATATACTGTGGTACTGTGATTACACTGAAATGACAAACAATTCTACTACTTGGATCAAAATTTTCCAGAGCACCGTTTGAAAGGGGTCATGGTACATGCTAATACCATGGGTAAGTCTCCAGTTGTACAGTAATTTGGAGACTTTTAAAGTGGTGTATTAGTATCAGTCGTTTACAACTGATAGTGAAAACATCAATCACTACTCTTGTAGCTTGTGCATCCCAAAATAAATTAATCTGAAATGTAGGCCAACATAATTTAGAGTATAAAAGAACCTGTTCCTCATGCAGTTAGAAAAACATTTCTCTGTTATGCTGTAATTTCATTTTACAAGAAGGGATGATATTTTTAAAATAATATTTTGCAATTAAAATTGGAGGTAGTTTTTCCAAGCTCTCTTTTTTTTAATATATGTATTTATGTATACTTTATATATATTTATATATTCTTTATATATATACTTTAAAAAAGTCATAATGTTATGTACATTTTTCTCATTATTAAACAGGTCTATTAAGTGCCTGATTAGACAGAATGGAACTAAGAACACACACAGTTTAAATCAGGTCTGAGTGCATATTTATCTGCATGGAAATAAAAGAACTCTTAGAATATGACATCTTTTCACACAGAATCACAGAAACATTCAAGTTGGAAGAGACCCTGAGGATCACCAAGTCCAACTGATTACTCTACAAGGTTCACCCCTAAACAATATCCCCAAGCACTATATCCAAACAACCCTTAAACACATCCAGGGTGGTGACTCAACCACCTCCCTGGGCAGCCTGTTCCAATTTTCTCTGAAATTTTTTTTTGCTAATGTCCAGTCCAAACCTACCCAGTTGCAGCTTGAGGCCATTCCATCTTGTTCTATCACTGATTACCTGGGAGAAGAGACCACCACTGGCCTCTCTAAAATGTCCTTTCAGGTAACTGTAGACAGCAATGAGGTCTCCCCTCAGCCTCCTCTTTTTCAGTCTAAACATCCCCAGATTCTTCAGTAGGGGCTGAATATAAAAGGATTTGAATAATGTATGGATTCTGGTTGTTGTGAAGAATTAGCTTTTCATTGTCCAGGCTAATTTAAACATGTAATATAAAATATTAATAGCCATGAAGATTGCTGGCATCTAAAGCAACCTGATGCTTTTCAAGCTTTTGAGAAATATATAAAGCACTAAATATGAATAATACCAGTTTTCATATCAAACATATGATACCTTATTGAGGTACCAAAGAAAAAGGACAGAAATTATCATATGGAGATAAGAAAACCCTTTCTAATGAAAATAACACAAATAACTCATATCCTATAGAAAACAGATCACTATGAGGTTTAGAAAATTGAAATCAAACTAGCTGAATCACTTTTCCCCCCCCCATATACTTTTTTACACCCATGACGAGGCAGTGGAAAACAATTTTCACAAAATATTCTCAAATTTCTAATTAAACCTAATTATTATAAAATTATTACACAAATTGTTATGCAGTAATCTGCAAATAATCAACTTTAAAGATAACACATTTGATATCTTTCTGCTGAGGTTATCTTTGTTTAGTAGAATTTGATCTACATAGGGTGCAGATAGCAAACTTAAGGGTAAGAGAGACCACAAGAGAGAAACATTGTTCCTTAGTTAAGGTCACTGATTTCAAACACAATCTGTCTGGTTTTAGCTACTTCTTAAATGTTCTCTTCCTAACATTTGTCAGGAGGCAATGTCTTATTTTCTTCAGGGTATTATGTAGTATAAAAATACTAAATATTACATATTGAAATATTCTAACGTTTTCTGTATCAGCATCTTCTATTGGCAAATTAGAATCTTTCATTCAAATCACAAAAGCAAAACACTAATATATTTTTGGTACTGGAGAAGAATACAGTACAGGGAATTGTAGAGAAACAAAACTATATTTTGAGTAAAGGAAGTTTGCTGTCAACCTGGTTGGTTTGTTGGGTTGTTTTTTTTTGTTTTGGTTTTTTTTTTTTTTGTTTTGTTTTTTTTTTTGGTGGTGGTGTTTTTTTTTTTTTTCCAAAGGGAGATTTATAATCCCCTGGAGTGATATACACATTTAGATGTGAGTTCCTCTGTATTTCTGAGCACAAACTGCTAAGAGCGACAGGGCATGAGATTGGAGGTATGTCTAAGCATTCACACAATGTCTAGAAATAGAAATCAGAATGTCTCTAGAAACAGAAATCTATCAATCTGAACTCTAGGCAGCCTACACATAAAAACTCGAAGAATTATATCCAATTTTATGCAGACTGGAAGTCACCTCTCCACAGGCAATAGGGTTCTTGCTCATTATACCATAAAATATCCTACAAGGAAATATTTTCTACCCTTCTGTTGGAGATGAGTTCTATCAGACAAGAAAGCAAGCTAGTCAGCTAAAGATTAAATCTGTTCAGAAAGTAATGGGTGGAGCTGTGAGACTCTGGGGTTTTTTGTTTGGTTGGTTGGGGGGGTTAGTGTTTTGGGGTTTTGGGTTTTTTTTGTTGTTGTTATTGAGGGTTTTGTGTGTGTGTCTGTGTGATTTGTTGTTGTTTGTTTGTTTGTTTTTGTTTGTTTCAGGGTTGCTTTTATTGCAGCTGCTTTTAAGTCCAGCAATAGCCTAATGTAAAATGCAGGTAGGGTAAAGTACAGCTCTGTCCAAAACCTAAGATTTACTTCTTTTTATGCTGAATCATACTGCCTGTCTCTAGCTCCTCATTTCAGTCTGTAATTCTGATATACCTGGCTATATAATCTTAAGAGTAAAGTTGTCATTAGTTTTGTATAAGGTGTCTTTATTTAGTCATACTCTCTTCAAATATGGGTTTAACTTTTTCTACGTTTATCTCCCAGTCCCCCCAGATCAGTACTAATTTATGCAAAAAGTTTATTAGCATGCTTCCCTCTTCAGCAGTCATTAGCTAGACCAACTGCAAAACAGATAAAGGCCCCTCACATTTCCTGTCAATTTACTTCATTGTCAATAGAAGACTCAAACATAATGGTCATAGCATCCCCCAGATGTGTAAAAGGAGCTGACCAGTCTTTCTCTTCTATGGCAAATTAAAAATCCTTAAGCAGCTTCACCTCATCACTCATTTCCAGACAGGAGCCATTTGATCAGCTAGTGAAATAGTTGGGTGGGAATCATACATCAAAACAGTCAGGGGGAAGTAATATAGTTGAGAAGCAATGAAACTCTCACCATTGTTAATTTGTTGTATCATACCAACTGAAGACACAATGCTAGAAGACTGTTCGCTCAAGGCAATACCAAGACAAAATAAAAGAAGTTTGGGGTTGTGGTTTTTTTCTTCTCAAAATAATTCCTAAATTAAGTTGTCAGAGATCCCAGACTTATTTAGATTGGCAATCAGTTTTAGAGAGATGGCAAAATTCTAGTGCAATAGCATCCTAGTAGGTGGGACTATAATACACTCTGAATTTATGCCATCTATTTATCATTTATCTATTTATCATATAAGATATTGAGACTCATTAATGGAAGATTTTTTTCAGTCTAGAGAGAAGTTCAATCAATCTTGGCAAGACTGAATGGGAAGAAGTCAAGACTTTGTGACCTTACAGTACTGTTGGGTTTTGATTTTGGTTTTGTTGGTTGGTTTGTTTTGTGGGTTTTGGTTGGTTGGTTGGTTTTGGTTTGGTTTGTTTCTTTTTTTTTTATTAGATTTGGATTTGCTAGATTTAAAGCCACTCTTTTATGAGGGTACTTTATACTACACAGAATAAAGGATATCTATATGCATAAAAGTTAATGATGTGTGGTTTGAATGCACCTGGCAGTCAAACACCACACAAGTGCTCCCACACTCACCTCCCACTCCAGGGAATGGGGGATAGAACTGGAGTAGTAAAGGCAGAACAGATTCATAGGCTGAGTTAAAAACAATTCAATAACTGAAATAAAAATAATGACAATAATGATGATTATAGTAATATTAATGATAAAATAATAGCTCCAGCTTCCCGGCCAACCCTCATCTATATACTGAGCATGACATTGTCTTATATGGAATATTCACTGGCCAGTGTTGTGGGTTGGATTTGGACCCCAAGAAATTGGAAATGTACCCCCAGAGTAAATTACCAGACACACTCAGAACTAGGAA
The DNA here is from genome assembly GCF_027791375.1 of Indicator indicator. NCBI lineage: Eukaryota > Metazoa > Chordata > Aves > Piciformes > Indicatoridae > Indicator > Indicator indicator. The sequence goes on from NC_072010.1 coordinate 36,337,625, forward strand.
GCAAAAGTGAAGTTATATTTACAAAATAGACTAAATATGACATTATAAAAGGTAATAAGACATGTACAAAATATGTTTGCATATATTTACAGCTCAACAACAATCAGAAATACTGCCTTATACAAATTCATCTTTTTCCCTGCCCAAAGGAAGCTGCAAGCTTTTCCCTGCCCACCCCCCACTTCTCCTTTGTACCTCACACACACGGTCAAAAAAAAAGATTATTTTACCAAGGCCACAGAGAGAAAGTAGTAGCAAGCAGAAGTGACAGGGCAGAAAGAACTATCTGTGATATAAAATATAAGATTTTCAACACGCCAATGAGATGATATGAACTTATCTATTATTATTGTTCTGTGTTCAATCCCTAACATTATTTACCTTCTACTTGAAGTCTCTGAAAAAATCCTATTTACAATTAATGTCTAAGCTAGGCACTAGCTCTAAACTGCAATACCAGCTTTGGTCTGTTTCTTCGGCTATGTTCCCTCCCAGCTTCTTGTGTACCTGCATACTAGCAAGACATTGGGACTTGAAAAGTCCTTCATTTCTTAGTAACAACTAAATACATCAGTTTATTAACATTCTTCCGTACTATATCCAAACCACACCATTACTTTAGGTACAAGAAATAAAAATAGCTCTATCACTAGCTCAAACCAGGACAGTGACCATTCAAGAAATACAATTGCTTCATTGCAGCATTTCTGATATTTAGAATGTGTGAGGCAGCATTGCATTTTATGCCTGAATAATGATCAGATTAGTTTGTAGGCACCTTAATATGGCCATAACTTCAGTAAGACTGGGGAAGCTGTACAGTCATTTTCCCTTTTTCTTTTTATTCTGCCACATCGGCTTCATTCGACTCTGAATACTGAGATTCAGAGCTTTCCTTACCTTTGCCATAACCTTTACTCACTCTCATTCTATATATGTGATACAGAGAATCATGCAATGTCCTGGTCTTCTCAAAATTTGCTATAGCTGAAATGGGAATTTAGGGGACAGTGTGATGAAATTCATTCTTCCACACATCCAAATGAAGGAGGAGACAAGTTAAGCATCTCTTTATATTTAGAAGAATACTCCCAGAGTAAGATCTTACTTCCAGTATACCCAAAGGTAGAATTCGTCTCACTTAAATTTAAACACCTGCTTTAGGTGCATGATCTTGATATGTAACCTCATCTTACAGTTAATGAGGAGGAATATGTACTTCTGGGTGCAATTCATCTCATTCAAAAGCAGCTGACCGAAAGAGGACAGTTAAACTGTGCCTTAGAGTAACCTGTTCCTGTGTTTCGTTATTTTTGAATATAAAAAAGTTTAAATTGCTATCTTGGATGAGGGCTTCTACATCTAAATAATTCCAGTGTTAGGGAAGATGAAACTCACTTTTTTTTGATCATACTTTTCTTCACTGAAGCCAAAAGGAAATTTGTCATTATTTGTCAAATATATAAATAGTGTGTCTCTTTGTTTCAGTAAGACATAGATCATGTGCCTTTCGAAAAAGAAATGGTACTTGCAAAGTAGTAGGGTTTTCTTAAGCACAGAGTTCTTAACAATCCTGGTGTTCAACAAAACCAAACCAAATATACTTACCCTTTTTTCTCTTTTTTTCTTAATACAGCAATATAACAACATAGCCCTGCTCTATAAATCTGGTTTAGAATTCTTCATTCCATTTCTGGTAACAACAGTTGAACAGTCTACAGAAGTGACTATTATTCTGGTTTAGTGCAGACTAAAATGCCTGCCTTGTATATTTAGCCTGTTCTTGTAGAGTTATGACATGATATTAAAAAAAAAAAAAAATCATTTACAGAGATGTTTTGTTCCTGTATGGTAAAGAACACTTCACTTCAGTCCTGATATGAGAAGGTCTAAAAGGTCACTTCTTTCCTTATACATGCAGGTTCCTCATAATGCTAACTTTTTTTTTTTTTTCCTGAATTCCATTAGATGCATTCAACAAAAGACCTATTTAGCAGGCATAGTGGCTGCAAATGTTAGGAAGATTTGAGAAGAAAATTACCGAAGATGCACTTCAATACATCCCTTTGCTTCAATACATTAATTTTTTAATTGTGTATATGTTGTTTTTACAACCCACAGAAGTCTTAATTAACACCTAATGGGTCTTTCATTTTACATGGAAACCTCACATATGCTTGTCTTACAATTTTATTTGCATAACAATGCATTACTTCATTTTCCATTAACCTCAACAATAACCAAAATGTGATTGCTCACTTCTACTCAGTCAAAACACTTTGTTACTAAGGAAGTCTAATTCTAGAGGTTTATTTTATGTGATTTATTAATGAACTATTTATAGTACCAAGAGTGCTTTTAGGAGCAGTTTACCCAACCTATGAATTTGGGTCAGTCTGATATTAATGTAATGTTTCTGATTTACTTGGCAAACAACCTAACTCTTTTGAGCAGCGTTATAAAGTTACATTTCTATGCAAAGTTCACATTTTTTCCCCTGATTGCCTTCTGGAACACATCAAATAAATTTAGTGTACACGAGGAGCACATGCTATCTAAGTACCCAGACATGATATGGAAGGGAGTTGAAGGATGCAGTCTGTAAACACCTGGCTCCAAGACTGGTGCTACAGGCACAGCTTTGGGTTCTTTGATAATGACTGGTTTTGTAGGACAGCAGGATGGATGGTAGTACGTGGGAAAGGCTTATCTCTCAGTGGGAAAAGTATTCTAGGACAAGAACTCACACGGCTGATTCACAGCCTCATTCACATGAAGATATACTGTAATACAGAGCTTTAAACTAGGGTTGAAGTGGGATGGGGTTATGGTTGTTGCTGGGCTTGGACCAGAGGGGCAGTGTTCCAGTATTAACGAAGAGCAGAAGGCCTCCCACACCCCCAGGGTAGAATCCATGTGCTCAGCTCACTCCCTGTGCTGTCTGTACACCAACGCACGCAGCATGGGGAATAAACAGGAGGAGTCAGAAATCCATGTTGCAGTCAAGGGGTTATGATCTGGTGGCAATTACAGAGACGTGGTGGGACAGCTCACATGACTGGAATGTGGTCATGGATGGCTATGTCCTTTTTAGGAAAGACAGGTCAGCTAAGCAAGGTGGTGGTGTTGCTCTCTATGTGAGAGAGTAACTAGAATGTGTTGAGTTCTGTCCAGGGGTAAATGAGGGGCAAGTTGTGAGTTTGTGGGTGTGAATTAAGGGGCAGGCTGGCATGACTGATACTGTTGTGGGTGTTTATTACAGAACACCTGATCAGGATGAGGAAGTCTATGAGGCCTTCTATAGACAGCTGACAGCAGCCTCACAATCAGAGGCCCTGGTTGTCATGGGGGACTTTAAGTACTCAGATGTTTGCTGGAAGGCCTACACAGCCAGCCACTCATAATCCAGGAGGTTCCTCCAGTGCATTGATGATAACTTCTTGATGCAAATGGTGGATGAGCCAACTAGGAGAAGAGCGCTACTGGACCTGATACCAACAAGGAAGGACCACGAGATGGTGGAGTTCAGGATCTTGTGTGGTAGAAACAGAATACCAAGCAGGATTATGATGTTGGATTTCAGCAGGGCCAACTTTGGCCTTTTCAGACAATGGCTAAGGGAAATCTCATGCGACAGGGTATTAGAAGGCAAAGGGGAAAAGGGAGCCAGGAGATCTGCATGGTTAAGCACTAAGCAAACAGTGGAAGAAGACAGTCCACAGATCATGGAAGAAGGGCTGGCCACTTGGGATGAGCATAAGATTGTTGTCAGAGGACGTAAGGAGGCTACTAGGAAGGCTAAGGCCTCCTTGGAATTTGGACTTGTGAGGGAGGTCAATGACAACAAAAATGGCTTCTGCAAATACATTGTAATAAAAGCTAAGACCAGAGGAAACGTCGACCCACTGCTGAATGAGGTGGGGGCCTTGGTGTCAGAGGACACAGAGAAGGCAGAGTTGCTGCTATCAGGTCTCCCCAGAGCCTACTCTTCTTCAGGTTAAACTGCCCCAGCTCCCTCAGCCTGTCTTCATAGAAAAGGTGCACCATTCCCCTGATTATTTTTGTGGCCCTCCTCCAGACCTGCTTCATCACCTCCATGTCCTTCCTGTATTGCAGGCTCCAGACCCGGATGCAGTACCGCAGGTGAATTCTCACCAGAGCTGAGTAAAGTGGCACAATTACCTCTCTTGATCTGCTGGTCAAGCGCCTTTTGGTGCAGCCCAGCATGTGATTGGCCTTCTGGGCTGCAAGTGCACACTGTCTGCTCATGTCCAGCTTCTCATCCATCAGCACTCCCAAGCCCTTTTCCACAGGGATGCTTTCTATCACCTCATCCCCTAGTTCACATTGATAGTGAGGATTGTTCCAAGCCCAGGTGCAGAACCCCACCCTTGCTCTTGTTGAACTTCGTGAGGTTCGCTTGGGCCCACCTCTTCATCTTGTCCAAGTCCCTCTAAATATCAATATGACAGTTTAGAGCCCCCTCTTCCTCTCAGGCTCATATAAATCTGCTTATAACAATGGAGTTTTAATTAACTCCTGAGAAGAATAAAAAACTTAATGTATGCATTAAAAGGGAATGCACCGTAATGAACAATCTGTAACGTGTCTTAACTTAGCTGCAAAATCATGGGATATACTCACATGAGATGTTCATGTAAAAAAAATAGCCAAAACAGATTTGTATCAAAAAAAGAAGGATTCAGAAATGTAAAGACAATACAAAAATGGCAAATTATGATTTAGTTCAAATAAAATTCAGCCAAGTTTAAAACAATTGTTGGTAACATGTCCTAGGACTCGTTTCTATGTTCTACCAAGTTTCTCTTAGACAACATTTTGAAAACACTAACTGTAAATTACAAGACTTCATTCATTTAATTGCTAACAAGACTTGGTCCTACAATATTAGTTTGGTTTTTTTCTAATAACAGGAAGCTTTCCTACAATAAAGGTAACAGACTTTTGTTTGAAATAGTTTGTCTCTACTGCATTTGGATCTTATGTCATATTTCCTCAGAAACTGCTATATTGACTAATTGTCCAGTTTAAAAAAAATCTGCAACTTCTCTACTTAATTTCTTCTGCTTCATCTGCCAGCATTGGTTCAGTTACGTTATGTCTTCTGTATGAAAATATCATGTATCAAATATCATCTTCCTCATACAGTATGCTTAGGTCATATTTTCATATACTTTTAAAATAACATATCTCATTCTTGTTGTTTACAACCTCAGAATTTTTTCTAGATTATCTTAGAAAATGATCAAGGAAGTTCGAGATCACTGTGAAAAGAAAAGTGACAAAAATATCATACATTCTCTGAAGAAAGTGAATTTGAGATTTTAAGTTGTTTTTAGAATGGTTCAGGCTCCTCAGAAGTGTTTTTTAAAAGAAATTCTTTTTTATATTCTTCTTAGCAAAATAAGTAAGGGATCTGATTTTCAAATTATTTGGTTTGTAAATATTTTTATGTTACTTAGTAGGTCGTATAATTGTATTTTATTCTTGAGCACTACATTATTTGTCTAACGATATTGTCTGTATGTTATCTGATTGTCTGTACCCTAGAGGTACTATTAATCTTGACTGAGCTTCAGTGCAAATGATTCTAAAAGCTTAAGTGAAAAAAAATGTGGTAACAAAAGTTTGGAGACAAAGAGACTTGATTCAGGTGATCATATATAGGTATTTAAAGCCATTTAAGATGGATATTTGCATTCTGTTGGGTTTGTGAGGTATCTTCTAATCCCCCATATCTCATGTTCATCTAGAATGGATTGCGTACCTATATATGAGTAACCAAAGTGTTGAAATTCTAGATGACTATAAATTGATAAGAAGATTCCAAATACCTTTGATGCATATTACAGTATTTTGTATGTCATAGACCAGAAATTTTAGAAAGCAAATTTGGACTCTAAATGTGAAGTTGATAACATTCTAATATGAAAAAAATGTTACTTAGTTATTAATATGCTACATTCTCTCACATTTTGACATTAATCATTGGGAAAACTACTGTGAATTAGTACTCTTTGAAAGTGAGTCAACAAACTAGTAAAAATAAAAAGTGCATTAAAAACACACTTTTGCACATAGTTATTTGGTCTTTAGTGCTTACAATAATAGCTTTTAATTATGTTTCAATGTATTTTACATGAAGACACAAGCATTAGTAATAAAAAGTCTTTTCTGTTATTAATGCTTTGCTGTCTTGAAAGGGTGGCATTATGCAGATTTGTCAGACTTTAAACACACAGATTCATATTGCCTTCATAAGGAAAACAGATTGATTGGTTGGTTTGTTTTCAAAGAACCAACCAGGTAGGCAGAGACCTACAAGACCATCCAGCCCAACCTATCACGGAGCCCTGTCCAATCAACTAGACCATGGCACTAAGTGTCTCATCCAGTCTCGGCTTGAACATCTCCAGGGATGGAGACTCTACCACCTCCCTGGGCAGCCTATTCCAATGGCAAATCTCTCTCTCTGTGAAGAACTTCCTCCTAATATCCAGCCTATACCTGCCCTGGCACAACTTGAGACTGTGTCCCCTCATTCTGCTGCTGGTTGCCTGGGAGAAGAGACGAACCCCCACCTGGCTACAACCTCCCTTCAGGTAGTTGTAGACAGCAGTGAGGTCACCCCTGAGCCTCCTCTTCTCCAGGCTAAACAACTCCAGCTCCTTCAGCCTCTCGTCATAAGGCTTGTGTTCCAGACCCCTCACCAGCTTCGTCACCCTTCTCTGGACACAATCCAGTACCTCAACATCTCTCTTGAATTGAGGGCCCCAGAACTGGACACAGTACTCAAGGTGTGGCCTGACCAGGGCTGAGTACAGGGGAAGAATAATCTCCCTTGACCTGCTGGCTACACTATTCCTGAAACAGGCCAGGATGCCATTGGTTCTCCTGGCCACCTGGGCACACTGCTGGCTCATGTTCAGCCTACTATCAACCAGCACCCCCAGGTCCCTTTCTGATTGGCTGCTCTCCAGCCACTCTGTCCCCAGCCTGTAGCGCTTCTTGAGGTTGTTGTGGCCAAAGCGTAGAACCCTACACTTAGCCTTGTTAAATTTCATCCCATTGGCCTCTGCCCACCCATCCAGCCTGTTATTGGAATGTTCCATTATATAGAGAACTTCAGAAAACTAAATGATTCTTCTGAGGAAACATACATAAGAATCCAATTATAGATAAAAGAACAGAAAAAAAAAAAACCCTGATTTTTACATTCCATAGGTAGGAATTTAGACCTGCTGCATTTCAATATTTTGGGTAAAAGGCTTCATTCTAATCCATCATTGTCTTCTCTCTTATGAAGTGCAGATCTTGACAGTGGCTTAATGTAAATATTGTGAATGTTGCTACTCTTCATTGTACTTATTAAGAACGAAGAAGCAACTGTATGATTGGTTTATAAGCACAATTATAGTGCATGTACACATACATACACACACATATATACATATATATGAGAGTGATGGACAAACAAGAAGTTTGTTCTATTTTTGATGCTCTCTATCGGTCTAATCTTAAAGTCAAAACGCAGATCATTATTTCCATGAATGCTGGATGAGGGTTGTAGCTTATCTGCCAAGGCTATACGGAAAACCTATATATTAATTAGGAAATTCATGTAGGACTTCTTAAAATGAATATTGCTAATGTTGTTCAATACAAAAATTTAGAAAAAACAGTAACAGAAATCAAATTCAGGTTAGAATTCCATTGAAGCAAAAAGTGAATATTAGTTTAGAAACTAAAATAAAGTGTTCAGTTTCTGGTGTTTGTTGTGGTTGTTTGGTTCTTTCTTCCCATTGGTTCATTTCCCTTTGGTTCATGCCATACAGAGAGGCACACTGAGCAATACAATGCTATTAAAATATGAACATTGAGCAGGTTTGTAAATCTTTTCTGGTAGTTGCTACAAAGTTTTATTTTGAAAGAGATATTTTATGCTGCCCAATAAACCCACAAAATCCTACCACCACCACGAACTCAGGAAAAAAATATGAAGGTTTTAAAAAAAAGAATTGTTCAAAGGGGATTTAAAGTGCCAGCTGCAGGTCATGTAAAACGTGTGAGAGTTCACGAAATTTTAGTAAGCAGAAAAGCTCATAAGAAATAATGCATTTTGAAATATACCTTCTAGCTTCCTAAGCAGTCAAAGGATTCACTGGGTGAAGCCCAGTGTTCCAAAAGCTATTGCTTTACTTTTTATGAAGGCTAATTAGCTCTTCCAAAACGAAGTTTATTCTGCTTTTCAGAACAATTATCTTGAAGGAATATTGAACACAACATCCAAGAACCTAACTACCTCTTCAACAAAAAGGTGTTTTTTCTCAAGTCCAAGGTTGAAATAGAATATAAGTCAAACTCACAAATTCAACCCTATAAAAGACCTTTGACACAATTTATTTAGCTTGTTTCCAATTGCAGTAATTCAAACTCAAAAAATCACATCTAGATACCCTAAAGAAAAAAATAAGGATCACAGGAATACAGTATTTCAGCATGAATATGTACATACTTCAGACTAAACAATTTTCTGCCATTTCATTGAGACAGAATTTCATATATACAATTTTAAGTTCCATATCATCTATAATGGGAAAAAAAAAAAAAGATTCAGATGTGATTGTCCTTTTCCAAATTTCAAATGATTTCTACATTGGAAAAAAAAAAATCCAAAGAACTGCTAAGCATGGTAAATAAAGTTCCAGAGATGAAGGGATTATTTACTACTATTAATAACAACGGCATTGTTTGTTTCACAGTGGTACCACTGTTCATTTTCAAAGCACCTGCAGACATTTGACCTTTATTTTCCAATGACCATTAAAGTTTCAATAGAAACACTTTGAAAAACGTCAGATAGTATCACCAAGAGCGTATCTTTCCTCGCTGAGGGAAGTGATTTAAAAATACAACTAATTAAAAGCATTTATCATCTTTCTGCTTTCTGCTTTTTTTCTGCCCTTAACTACAATGCAATCATTTTAGTGATTGAGATCTTCAAGTTTGTGTGTTTAAATTAATTACATGCTTAAAAATGAGTTAAGCATTTAGTGGACAAAAACACTTCATTGAATGTTAGACTATTATTATGTGATACGTTATATACTTTCTGTTAACTCCTACAATGTTCTTCGAAAGATATATTAAATTCTCTCTTTAAATCTGTTAAAGAAACTCAAATATTCTAAACTGTACAGAATATCTGCAAGCAGCCTATGTAACATATTTTAATATAATAATTAAACTTTTAAGATTTTAAAATAAAACTTTTAAGAATTTAAATTTTTAAAACATTGATGAAATAGTTAATAACCAAACGTCTTTGTTTGCTTCTATTCTATGAATCACTTTATAGTCATAGTACATTTGGTATCCAGGAAAATCTTCGCTTTCCCTTAACTGGCTATTGTTGAAAAAAAAAACATTGGGACTAGAAACTCAATTGGTGAATCAGAATTTCTAATCAATAGTCACTATCAACGTGTGAATATAACAGAATGGGGGCAATGAAAGAGTTTTCTTGCTGAATGTTACAGGGAAAAAAAAAGTTAAAATTTGCCATTTTGACTAAAGCCAAAACAGATGTTTGATCTTGAACAAATCTGTTTAAGGGCTACTTTCACTGACAAGAGGAAGAATGTTTTTAAGAGGATCTCTTTAGAATATAAACAAAATTAAAAAGCAACATATATGGACTGGATGTAAGATTTGATTAGTATTATTTTGAGAAGATACAAGAATTCAAATTCAGTACAACAGAAGACAAATTAATACATGGAATGAAACCATTTATTTAAAAGGAATAAATAAGAGGGGTCTCCCAGGTAGAAATTTCTGAAGGATATGTGATATAACTAACGCTCCCTTAAAAAAAAAATGGACATTCAAATGAACCTACCTAGCCTCATATTTGAAACAGAAAATGGAAATTAATCCCTTTTCAAGGAGTAGAATTTTGATAATGAAATACTGAAAATGGGGGGAAAACCAAATCTGTTCTCAAGAAAGAACTAGAAGAGTTCACAGAAGAGTAACTTCAAGACATTAAAAAAACCCCATATTAAGTAGTCCTTGAAACATAAACTGTTGTGTCTCTACAGTGTATTTATATGTAACAAAATTGTATCAATATATTACAAAGATTTTGTGTAATATATATAAATATATGACATAAAAATACATAGTATTTGATTTGTTGAGTTGTGTAGGGATGAAGTCAGAGAGGCCAAGGTGCAGCTGGAGCTGAACTCGACAATGGATGTAAAGAAAACCAAGAAAAGCTTCTGTTGCAGCTACTGTTCTGAGGGCAGCTGCTGGATGCACACAGAGTACATGATTCCTTAGCTGACCAATTCCTTAGCACACTGTGTAGAGCAAAACAACAACATTCCTTGTGTGCCAACAACAACGTCCTCACATTGCTCCTCTTGGATTGGAACTTGCTGCAGAAGCCACCTTCTTGACATGCTGGCACCTCTCATGGGGAGAAGATTTTAGCTTATATATATGGTTGTAATTTCCTGGTTAAGGGATGGATAACAAAGGGTATTAAAAGAGCCACTCTGAGCACTAGTGACTCTCTCACTCTTGGGTTAGCGACTTAGGTAGGAGCAGTTTTGTTTAGGGCTGCTAGGGACTTCTGCTTCTGTTAGTTTATTACTTCATCTGGCAAGGGCTTCAGTGCAGGGATGCTGCGAGGGATATGCTCAAGACTTCTGTTAGCTGCTTTGTCTGTTTAAGGACTTCTGGGACTTCTGTAAATGGGACTCAGACTCCGTAATGCTGGGGATTCTACAATGTGGCAATAAAGGACTTCTGGGAGGACTTCTGAGATTCTCTCCTCTCTGCATTTCTGGAATCTCGTTGCTGTACAGCAATGAGGTTCATGCCTTCATTTGTCACCTAATGTCAGCCCATACCAGGAAAGAACAACAAGAAAGGCTTCTACAGTACATAAACCAGAAAAGGAGGGTTAAAAAACCTGATGAGCAACAGCAGTGAACTAGTAACAATGGACAAGGAGAACGCTGAGATCCTCAACAAATTTTTTGTCCCAGTCTTCACTGGAAACGCCTTTCCATATGGCTTTCATGTTGAGGGCCCACAAGATGGAGACCAGAGAGAAAAAGTCCTTCCCACTGTAACTGAAGACAAGGTGCATTACCATCTGAGGAACCTGAAGGTATACAAGTCCATGGGACCTGATGAGATGTATTCCAGAGTCCTGAGGAAATTAGCTGATGTAGCTGCCAAATCACTCCCCATGATATTTGAAAAGGTATGGTAGTCAGGTGTAGTCCCTGGTGACTAGGACAAGGGAAACAATACATCCTTTTTTAAAAAGGGTAGAAAGGGAGATACTGGGAACTATTGACCTGTCACCCTCACCTCTGTGCCTGGGAAGATCATGGAACAGATCCTCCTAGTACTCCATCCAGGCCTGGAGCCTTCAATACAGGAAGGACATGGAGCTGATGAAGCAGGTACAGAGGAGGGCCATGAAAATTATCAGGGGGTTGGTGCACCTTTGCTATGAAGACAGGCTGAGGGAGCTGGGGTAATTTAGCCTGGAGAAGAGGAGGCTCTGGGGAGACCTAATGACAGCCTTCCAGTACCTGAAGGGGGCCTACAAGAAGGATGGAGAGAGACTGTTTACAAAGGCCTGTAGTGATAGGATGAGGGGTAACGGCTTCAAACTAGAGAAGAGCAGATTTTGATTGGATGTTAGGAACAAGTTCTTCAGCATGAGGGTAGTGGAACACTGCAACAGGTTACCCAGGGAAGCAATTGAGGCCCCATCCCTGGACATATTCAAAGCAATGCTTGACGGGGCTGTGGGCAACCTTGCTTGCTAGGGAGTGTTGGACTAGATGACCTTTGGAGGTCCCTTCTAACCCAGACCATTCTGTGATTTAAAACTAAATTTAAACTAACTCTTCTTCCAAATATTTCAAACACCCAGTGTGCACATGAAGAGGAGTGATTACATAAACATCCAATAGCCAGTCATATTGTCCAAATAATTTGGTAAGAGAGGATACCAACATGCAACAATCTCATGTTTTACAAGGATCAACCTAAAAGAATTTTGCTACACACATGTACAAATCATTAAAAATAAGGATAGAAAATGAAAAAAAAAAAAAAAAAAGAGGAAGACCTTTAACACCAAAGTGAAGTTTGGTTTCAGCTAACATTTACTTCCAAATACAAGAAATAGCTTAGCTTCATTCTAGAAGAGGCGACATGTTTATCTTACCTTGTGCCCTCCTGTCACCCAGTAGTCATTGACTTACCGTATTGTGACCTTTATAATAGCTTTATAGAGGATCAATCAGACCAAGGCAGGACTGTAATACAAAGAAGTATTCATTATTTTATATTGGCTTAAACTAATAGGCGTGACAAGTAAAACACGGGTGATTGATTTCCTGACCTTTAAGATGTTTTATGTGTAAAGTGCATAAGTTCCAGTCATACAAGATATTTAATGTTACAAATGAATTTTAACGTTTAACTATATTTGTGATATGTTGTCAGTGGAACTTATATTTCATGACAGCAAAATTTACATCTCTTTGCAATGGCTCTTCTCATGAAATTTTCTGATACCTTTCCAGTTTTTGTAGTATGCGTATACAAAGAATAAGATGCCTTTTGATAGCAATAATTTTTTTATAATTATATACTGAATTGGAATCAAGCCAAAATAGATTTTTTTTTCTAGGGCTAACATTCCAAAGAGTTACACAAACTACTGATGTATCTTTAGGACTGATTATAAAAAGACAGCACGAGAAATCATGTTGGACTAGGAAAAATAGGTGAAAAATGCACGTCTTCCTGTTTTGACAAAAATGAGAACCTATTTCAGAAGTAAATTCATGACTTAAGATAAAGAATTCATTTCATTGCACACGCATTTTTTGAACTACAGAAAACAACTTTTAAGCACCTACTCACCACTTAGCTAGGATTTTTTGAAATCTGATATGGCTTTACGCAAGTAAAATGATGATCAATTTTGGTAAGTGAATCAAAGGATCTAGTTTTCTAGTCCTCTGTTTGAAGATATTAGTTCTAAGCATGACATCAACTAGACATCACAGTGAAGGAAAGCAAGTGTTAAGCCATCTATTTAAGGTCCATATTTATTGTTATTTGCATGTACTTTTACTCACTTTTATAACCAATGAATCTTTTGTGATGTTTAATGCTTTGAAAAATCTGTAAGTGGCCCAACATGTACCTGGATTCTGTCTAGAGACTGGAATACAGATATCATTAAGTGAATAGCAAATAATTATACTAATTTTCCCTCTAGGGTCTTCATAATTCGCAATTTAGTGTAGGGTTAATTTTTTTGCACTTCCATAAATCTGAATAGAATCACAGTGATACAAGTATTACTTTTTTAATGCATACATTTCGAAGTTTGACCTTTTTTTCCACTACCTAGAGTCATCAACTGTTTATACTTCTGATGTTTTGATTAAACCAGAGGTGTCTGTCTTTAGTTGAAAATGCAACAGGTCTTAAAAACATCTTCAGTGGATCATTTCAACACCTTTATTATCAAAAGCACAAAAAACCATAACAACAACTGAAAAGTTGTTGTTGATCTTATTATGGCCTTCCAGTATCTGAAGGGGGCCTACAAGAAAGTTGGGGAGGACTTTTTAGGATATCAGGTAGTGACAGGACTATGGGGAATGGAATAAAGCTGGAAGTGGGGAGATTCAGACTGGACATGAGGAAGAAGTTCTTCACCATGAGAGTGGTGAGAGCCTGGAATGGGTTGTTCTGGGAGGTGGTTGAGGCCCTGTCCCTGAAGGCGTTTAAGGCCAGGCTGGATGAGGCTCTGGCCAGCCTGATCTAGTGTTCCTACCCTGCCCATGGCAGGGGGTTGGAACTAGATGATCCTTGTGGTCCCTTCCAACCCTGACTGATTCTATGGCCACATGTGGGAACCCAAAAAAAGCAAATGATAATGGAATGTTTAGATGGCCTTCATGTCTGTAAGGCCCTGGAGTTGATAAGAGATGTTGTACCACCAAACTGTGTGAGAAAAGGATGGGAGTAAAAAATAACCAAGTGTTGCCTCTTTAAAACGGATGGGAAAGCAACTGGGCAGAAGGGCACCTGTTAAAAAGATAAATCAGTGGGCTTAACAAGGCAGGCTATGGGAAAGTGGAACTGTAACATTCATGTGGATGTCAATAAATAACCATCAGCTCCACAGGTCTGAGCCATTTGGCCCACCTGCAGCAGTGGTCACCTCCTCTCAACTGGTCTGTCAGTTGTATTTCTGCTCTCCATGTTGAGACCAGTGGGTCCGGGATCAACATATCACTAAATGTGCTCAGGAAAACACACAGCCACAGTCTTGAATGTATTCTTTTAGCTGTAGTTCTCACTCTTGCATTATAAGCTTCTCAGCCACTAGGGCAAGATGTGGATTCAGAATGTGATTGCATTTATGCAAAAGGGGGAAAAAAAGGTGATCACCATCAATATTTAGGAGGCCGGACTTAATTGCATTTTTTGAACTTTCTTACCATTAATTTCTGCCAATTTCCTATGTCAAGCAGTTCTGTGTAATTATATAAAATAAACATACATTTAGCAGCTCTGATATTATGTGGATGACTAATTCTTTAATCAAAAATGCTAGAAATAGTGATAATTTTTTAATTAAGCACTCTTTTCTAGGAAGAATTGGCATGTCCCCTGTTATACAGTGATGAAAGAGTATACAATAGTATGTGAAGCCTAAAAGTTCCTGTGCTTATCCTGCTGGATGACTAGATGGAGAAAAAAAAAAAAAAAAGCCTCTGTATGAAATAGGGTGGAATGAGCATGATTTCCTTCTATTTGCATCTCCTGTAACTTTCTTCCTCCTGTGCTTTCTCTTTTTTCCCCAGTGTTCCTTTTCTGAACTGTGTTCTAGTAAAACCAAGCAAAAAGAATCAACCACTCTTTTGTTAATGTCTGGCAGGATTTGATCTGAAGAATTATTATTTCCAATTTTTATTTCTTAGAAATGGAGAAGATGTAGGGATTTTTTACCTCAACACAAGTTTTCCATTCCCTGTTCCAAAAAACAAGACCTCTTGGAATTCTTTCTTACAACTGCTAAATTGTCCTCTCCAATCTGTCTTGTCCTCTCTGAGATTGTGGTCTGTTTCAAGATATTATCATTCTCCTCATAGCAGATGAGTGATATATTTTCAAGATATAATGTCTTGTAAATTGACAAACATTCCAAGAGGCTGCTGAGTTAACTGAACATTCCCTTATGATCATTAACTAAGTATTACTGTCCTACTAATAAGAGTTATGACAGATTTTTTGTTTCTGGAAGAGTTAACTTGAAAGATTGTACTTCCGGAAATAATGAAGTTTGAGGTAGTGTTGATTCCGTATTAATGTAAGAGCAGAATGCCCAACTGTAAGCATCTGAAAAATGCAAGTCGTATTTCTTCATATTTTTTTTAGCATCTCTGTTAAATTAAATCCTTTGGTCAATTCACACTTCAGTGTAGGCAACAAGATAGAATTCTTCAATTTAATCACTTCAAAAAGGAACAACTACCTGGAAGGTAGGAAAGTCATAGACATAAGGTAAAAGGGTAAATAAAAAACATGTACAAACCCAGAGGCAGCTATCAACAGATTCTCTGGATACAAGATGGATTCTCTTTAGATGCAGTCCTTAGGAGTCTGGAGCAGCATAGAACAGGCACCACCACACGCCTAAGCAGCCACAGCAGCAAAAAGAGACCTGTCAACGAGGTGAAGGCAGGAAAAGAGGGAGAGGCAGGAAATGCCTTCCCTTAAAAAGGGTTGTGGACAGGAAGTGGCGGTGGAATGGACTTTGACCCAGAGACCCCTCCCCCTGGGAGGGAACCAAGTCACTCTGCCCACCTGGGTCAGGTTTGTTTGTCCCCCTGGGACTAGGTTCTTTTCAGCCCATCCCCTCTTGGGTGCAACCTGGCACTCATATGTTTGGGGGTACTGGTCGACAGCCGCCTGAACATGAGCCAGCAGTGTGCCCAGGTGGCCAAGAGAGCCAATGGCATCCTGGCCTGCATCAGGAATAGTGTGGCCAGCAGGATCAGGGAGGTCATTGTACCCCTGTCCACAGCACTGGTTAGGCCACACCTTGAGTACTGTGTCCAGTTCTGGGCCCCTCAGTTTAGGAAAGATGTTGAATTGCTGGAGCAGGTTCAGAGAAGGGCAGCGAGGCTGGTGAGAGGCCTTGAGCACAAGCCCTATGAGGAGAGGCTGAGGGAGCTGGGACTGTTTAGCCTGGAGAAGAGGAGGCTCAGGGGTGACCTCGTTTCTGTCTACAACTACCTGAAGGGAGGTTGTAGCCAGGAGGGGGTTGGTCTCTTCTGCCAGGCAACCAGCACCAGAACAAGAGGACACAGTCTCAAGCTGTGCCAGGGGAGGTTTAGGCTGGAGGTGAGGAGAAAGTTCTTCACAGAGAGAGTGGTTGGCCATTGGAATGGGCTGCCCAGGGAGGTGGTGGAGTCACCATCCCTGGAGGTGTTCAAGAGGGGATTGGACGTGGCACTTGGTGCCATGGTTTAGATAGTCATAAGGTTTAGGGTGATAGGTTGGACTCGATGATCTTTGAGGTCTCTTCCAACCTTCTTGATTCTTGATTCTTGATTATATATATATACACATATATATATACACATATATACATGTACTTATGTATATATATATGTCAATGTGTGTGCACACACAAGCTGGTGTTGTGCATGCGCACATAGTCACGCCTAACACATACACTTTTTTATATCCTTCTAGGACTCCCATTGTTATCTATTGTCAAAACTGAAGTGTCAAAAGAATCAAGATCTTTTGCAGCCCAGCTTCATCAGATTTAAAAGCCTTGTTTAAGAGTCTCAGAGTTCACTTTCTTTGTGGTATTAGGGTTTTGTCGTTGTAATTTAACAGATTCTAACATTGGATTTCTCTCTTCATGAGGTTGTGGACATGTTTTTGTTTGCTTGTTTGTTTTGTGTGTGTGTGTTTTTTTGGTTTGTTTGTTGGTTGTTTTGTTTTTTTTTTTTACTGGAATATGTTTTAAATCATAAAAACTGAATTTTACAAACCTGGGAAAATTCAGTCGTTACAGAATACAAATATGACTATCAGAACCTTCTGAAGAATAACAATTTTCAAGAAAAGCTGCAGAATAATCTCATCCAGTGGCTTTTTACAAATAGCTTTCTTAAGTTTATCATGTAAGAAATGACTACCTATTCATTATATCTGAAATATAAGAGGAGATTTCTATAACTAAGACTGAGAACACACTCTTGAACTTCAAGGTGAAGAAAATACACAACTTATATTTGAAACAGAGCTTATTTCATAACTTTAAAACTGAGTATGCACCAATTTTGTAGTTTATGGTATTCAAACCATTTGGAATAGATACTGAATTTCTTGAAGGTCTTTCATCTCTCTTTCACTAAAACATTAATTACAATAAATAATTAAACAAAGTAACTATATCTAAGCAATCACAGATAAAGCTAAAAGCAAAGTTCATCTTTGTGGTAGCAATATTTCAGCTGAGAAAATTTACATGAGATTAATTAGCTAGTCATTCAGGAAAGAAGCACAGAATAATTCAGCATTGAAACAGAATGATCCACCCAAAATCATGTTAAAGGGTGACATTGATCTGACTAAAAGGAAAGAAAAATCCTAAATTATTCTTGGCTGTGCCTGAGCTAATTGCAATAGGTTCCATTCACAATCAGTGCAGAGAAACAGACATTTAGAGGTATGATTAATTTCATCCCAAATGAAATGTGTAAAACCACTAAGAGTTTTTAGAGCTCTTAGAGCCTTTTTCCTCCACTAATCAGAAAAAGGCACACACAAAGACTGGTTTAGCTGTCAATCTCTCTAGTGTAGATGGTTGAATACAACTAAATCATAACTCCTGGGATTTTATAATATATTTGCACTGGTTTTGGTATATCTAGTCAGATTGTATTTTCAAGATCGTTTTAATGGTAGTAACAAGAAGGACTAATTTAAATGGAATGGAACAGACCTAGATGAACAAATTCTAATGAAGTTTGCAAAGCTGTGAACCTGTCTTAGAAAATCTCTAGTAAAAAGGTAAAAGAAATCATACAAATGTGATAGCTTTGAGCATTAAATTCAAACTTTAGGCACTGATAAAAAGGTAAACACAGCAATAAGAGATTTAGGCAATAAAATACTAGTTTAACACTAATTAAATCTCTCAGACTGAATAAAATGTCATTATGAATTTACAATGTTCTGCCCAAGAGACCATCTTAAGAATATACCATATGCCTAGTCACGTAACATAACTGACATTTACAATAAGCAAAGTTATGCTGATTTCAGCAGACACTCCTGTAAGCTATGTTTAAGAACACTTATATTCTTTCATTAACTAGATAGGAATGTGTGTGCTTGGCTTTTCTTTCTTTTTGTCTCTGCTGTTAGCAAGATACTATCTTTCTCAGTGTCTGTGCCTATCTAGAAGTTATCATCATGATATATGAGTGAATTAGGATAATAAGGAACCATTGATTTATATCACGGTATGTATATGAAAAACTACAAAAATTCATTTTCAAACCTGAGTTTACCCTCAGCATGCTTGAAATGTGCAGTCTTTGAAACTGGAGGTATATATAGAAGCCATCCTTCAGAGATTCTGGGTAAAAAAGAAAACTAGCTGTAAAAAATGTTACATTCATTTAAAGTCTGGCTTAACTCCAGGTATTTGAGGATTTCATTATATTTGAAAATGCTGAGAGGAAAGGAAAAGCCTTTTCAGTTACTAACTACATGCTACTTTGTTCTTCTTTAAACTTTTTTTAATTTTTTTTTCAGCCTGCTTATCACAATGAATACTGGGTGGGCTGGTTTCAAACATGTAAACATAAGATTACAGGGCCATTAATGACTGCATATAAATTCTTGTGACTTACAGCTGCTGCTGTAGGCTTGCTTGATTCACACTTGCCACATTTGCCAGCCTCATGTCTTAGATCACTGCAAATGTCAGTGAATCATGTTGCATAGGAAAATATCTGTTTTACCTAAAAAATATCATCTAGGCTTAGTTTGTCAGTAGGAAGGTAACTTAACTGTACAAGAAGTTAATGATTAAAGTCTTGGGTTTATGCAAGGAGGAATCACCTTATACTTAGTTAATAATTTATTGTTAGCATAATTGAAATTATAACAGCCTAATCAAAAAATCATTATTGGTTCAGATGCAACTGTTAACAGTGAAAGAAAGAATATTTCTATAGAGAAAAAAGTCTTAATAAATGCCCATGGTTTACAGTTGTAGAGTCTCCAATGTCAGGGTCATCCCATAACTGTGCTCTTTTGTACCTCATCCTGTGTCCCCACTTCTCTGCTGTAATACCAGGCCCTTATTTCTGTACGCTAACATAAGGTTAGCGTTGTAAAATGATAACACTGTTTCTAAGACATACAAAAGCAAACCAAATTGTCTAGTCAATTAGAAAAATTACTGTCACAGTTAAACCAAAGCTGCAGGAAGATCAAGAAAAGATCATACAGAGCAGGTGCAACAAGGCTGAGTTGTGTCAGTATTCTATTTCAAGCTGCAGGGTAACAAAACTTGGGGTTTTAGAGCTACTTCAGGTGCCAAAGAACATTCTGCCTTCCTCCAGCTGTTCAATTTAGATACACTAAGATGTCTGAAAATGGACATTTGGAGGCCAGTTAGAACACTGGTGACGACAGATATGATACCATCTGCATAATATCCATGTTCTGAAGAGGCACCTGGAAGCCCAGGACAATTCTCTAAGGCAACTAGGGTGGCATAAAGTGCAGATGTTAAACCTGTTATATACACAATCAAGGAAGAGAAAAGGCTCTTCTGAGGTGGCAGATAAATTTAATGTGAGGAAGTGACTTAAGTCAGTCTACTCTCTTCTAATTATAATAGGAGAATACACAGCTGTCTTACACTCAGAAACTTCAATTTAAGACAGCAGAACTAAAACAGTACGAATAATCACTAATGCTGCAATAACAACACACATTTCTGAATTGTGGTTGTTTATGTGTTTGCTCCACCATTATTCCAACCCATCAGAGTAAGAGACTCCTCTGTTTTGGAAGTCGCACATCCATTTTAAACTGACAAGAGATTTTGATACAGCACAGTGCCGTGCTAACAAGTTTACTGGTATTCACTCCGTTCCATCAAGAGCCTTTATGCCTTGTTGATTATTGTCTGTATAAGCACACTCTCTCTTTTTAAATCTAAAAAAACTCACTTTATTACATTTTTCTTTTAAAGTGTGAAATCCAGACTTTAACTGTCACACCTCTTAATTAACTTTCCTTTTTTGTGCTTTGTGAAACAACTGTTTCAGTCCTAACTCCCTCCTGTTCTTCACATCAAAGAGCTTTTCTGTTAGAAAATAAAATAAGTTCTTAGACAGGTGGAATAGCTAAACTAAAGCATACTACATGAGTTGCGGATAATGACATTCAACGAATTTCCTCTATAATCATCCTTAAATGGCTGATCAGGGTGTATATATGGAGAGGAACTGATTGAATAATGTAAGCTATCCTTCAGCTACTGTTATCTGAACTAAATTAATCATAAATTATTCTATTTTAATGCAAATGTACAAGTCTAGAAAGCTTGCAAAATAAGATCCACATGTTTTGGGGGCTCTCTGAAGTCCGTTTGTTGTGTGTGGTGCTGTTCTGAATTTCTGGCTATTTTATTTAAAATTCTGGTCAGTTTTTAAACTGTGATTGCAAATCCCCATCATTAGGGGCGTGTAGAAGCTTAAAAAAAACAAAGACATCTGATGACTCAAAGACATATTTTGAAAATTCTCACTGCATTAATTAGTTGTACCAGATAAAGTGAGCCAAGTGGTTCGTTGCTGTTTTGCACTACCTTTTTTTTTTTTTTTTTTTTGTAGCTTTATAATCTGAAGGAATCTTGAGAGACTTACATTGTGGAAATTTTATCTTTAAGAGTGTTTCCTCTCTCAGCGACCAGTATTATATTCTGACCTTGGTAACGCCTGCAAAAAAAAGGATTAATACTCTCTGATTTATCGAATGTCTCATGATTACCCTTTGTTTTATTCATCTGATACCTAAAAGAATCACTCCTAGATACAGTGACTCACTCTTTCCTATCTAACATTGAATCCAGTGCATGTAACTCTTGCCTAATTTGAGGTTCATGCACTGAAATTCACGTATGCCTCTAGTGAAATCTAAACTGGTAGATAGGCTCCTAGGATTTACTGACACTGGTACTTTAGTTTAAAGGGCATCTCCCAGGCTGTCTCTGAAGTTTCCTGAGAACATAACTTCAGATACTTGTATGAGAAAGGCACAGGAATAACCATTTGCATACTTACCTAGCAGTACATATTGCCCAGGAAATCAGAGAAACTGGTTGTATAACTGCTTTAATCTAAAGGAGCTTAAAAACGTTTTTTTGTGTCTTAAGAAAGTGCCACAATCACCTTACAATAGGATATCTTTGATGGCAACATTGTCTGTTCCTCCTTCTGAAAGCAAACCATGGTTAAGATAAGAATGCAAAAGGTTCAGATATAGAACAAACATTTTTATGACATCTGATTGGAAAAACAAAATGAAACTTTGAATCAATTCAAAATGCATAAGGCCTTTGTGTGGCAACTGTGTGATTTTTTTCAAAGCTAAGAGTTGAATTCTGAAGGCTTTTTACTTCTAAAATATTGACCATGAGATGACCAGGGGGCTGGAATAGCTCTGCTGAGAGGACAAGCTGAGGCAGCTGGAGTAGCTCATCCTGGAGAAAAGAAGCCTCCGAGGAGACCTCATCATCACCTTCCAGTACCTGAAGTGGACCTGCAAGGAGGCTGGAGAGGGACTATTTACGAAGGTCTGTGGTGATAGGATGAGGGGCAATGATTTCAAATTAGAGAAGAACAGATTTAGATTTGGTTAGGAAAAAGTTCTTTATAATGAGGATGGTTGAACACTGGAACAGGTTGCCCAGGGAAGTGTTTGAGGCCCCATGCCTGGAGACATTCAAGATGAGGCTTAACAAGGCTCTGGGTGACCTGATCTAGTAGAGGATGTCCCTGCTCACTGCAGGGATGTTGGACTAGATGACCTTTAGAGGTCCTTTCCAACACTGAGTGATTCTATGACCTTACAGAAAGAAGCAATCAGTAATGCCTGGGATGTATGTATCAATGAACTGTATGAGGTACTGAGGAAGGAAAACTTTACAGCAGAAAATGAGAACTAGTCTGTCTTAATCTACTCAGTCACTGAAAGACAATGTTAATGGGCTAATGAGACATGTAGCTTTTTTGCTATTGTTTCTTGTCATCATTTCCTTTCATCTTCCACAATTTCCTTTCAATCTGAATTTACATTCTATGTAAATCTACTTTCTATCACATTTCAAACTAAGATAAAGATATTCTAAGTTATATGTCACAAAATAATACTTTTTATGTTAAAAATATTGCATTTCTGAATTCATTTTTTTTAAGTATAGCACTTCATGAAGTGCCTCTTTGTTGTGACTGATTTTTTGTCTTAATTGTTTAATGTACAAGAGGACACTAGAATTCCTGGAAATTACATCGAGACTGTTGAAAATTATTTTCTTAAATAATCACAAAATATCGAACTGAGCCTGATTCTGATGAGAATTAACTTCATAAAGAAAGCAATATGGATTTTTCTTTCCATGTTTTCCAGAAAGAACAAAGCATGATCCATAGTTTGCAGAATACCCAACTGACCAAAGAAGAAAAAAAATTCTGCTGAGTTCATACAAGATAAATGTTTTAAAAAACTATTTTTTGTTGAAAAAATGGCCTTTTTGAAATATTCATCAGTTCTGACAGAGACATGAGTCAAACATTTTACTATCAAAAGATATTTTTTACATTAAAAGCCATTCTCAAAAAAAAAATGTTCTATTTCAGAAGCAAAAATTAAACTCACAAAGAAATTAAACTATCAACAGGTCAAAATGTAAGAGACAGATGCTCATGTCTTGTAGAAATCTCCATGGAAGGCAGGGAGTAAGAAATCCTTCTCCAGGATTTAAAAATCTCTGGAATTTCTTCCAGTCATTACTTCAGGGCTGAGAGTGAGTCTTCGCTCTTTCTGTCAAGGTCCTGGCTTTGTCATATGTGAAATGTCTCTTCTGCTTACTGCCATTAGACTTTAGTAAATTCCTTTGCAGATTCCTCTCTGTATGAGGAACTGCTCCAGGATAAAAATGATGACCCTGTTCCTTAGGTTGGCATCTGAATTTTGGCATATGAGTAACTCTGAATGGCAAAGTATGAGCTGAATTTTTGCATACACAAAGTTAAGAAGCAGCGTTAGGGAACTGTTTTCATGTCAGAAAACAAATGGAGCATGTAAAGAGGAAAAGAAAACAGAAGAAATGCAACAGATAAAGATGAAGGGTAAAGTGCATCAAAACTATGTTTTCAAACATTATGTGAACTGACTCTTTAATCAGTATGGCCCCTTATAAACTTTACTAGAGACCAAACCTGTAACATACTGTTTAGCAGTAATGATGTGTGGGTAGCAGTTGGATGCTTCCATGGATTTCAGAGGCAAAAATATATGTGACTATTTAATGCATTTTACAGATCATAGAACAGAAACACAGAACCATGGAATCTTAGACTAGTTTTGTTTGGGAGCAACCATTAAAGGTTATCTCACCCAACTCTCCTGTCATGGACAGGAAACCCTGTCAAACATTTGAACTGGATTCATGATTTCCTTTTTTAGGTTCTTCATCAGCTCAGGTCATTATATAAAGAAGTGTCTATCACCATCTACTAGCAGAATATGGAATTCCAATGACTTTAAGAGACTCCTCCTGAGCTAGCTTTGAAAATACACATCGTATAATCAAGACAGGATTTTCTAAGCCTAGATAGTGTTTAAAAAGAGACTGGAAACATTTTTAGATAACATGACATGAATTTGGGGGTTAAAACCATAAAATATTTGTATTTTAGCTGCTACGATCTACTTCTTCAAATGCAAATACTAGCACTGATAATTGAAGGATGCAAGACAAGGTTTGTATAGGAAGATAATATTCTTTACAAGACAAAATGTTTTGAGTAGGAAAAAACAGGCTTTTATTTTCATATATGTTTTCTTATTCATGCTTGGTGATTGCCTTTCCAGCATGTAATTCTTGTCTCAGTCCAGTAAAATCTTTTTTTATTTTCCTAAAGGCACTGTCACTTCTCACAAGGCATGCCTCCTGAAGTATGCGAGACATGCTGATGGAACTGTCTTTATTACAGCATGAAAAAGTTATAATATGTTGATGGCATAATATATACAATGTTGCAAGATGAAGGATTCAAAATACTGCTTTGAGGTTGCAGAAATCAGTCAGGTTTTGTGACTAGCAATTTAACTGTAGTATACAATAAGCTACTTAGGGTCTACCCTTATCCCTTCTTTGAAGTGCAGAGTTATTGGCAAAGTTCTAGAAGCATCAAGCACAATGATTTTCATATAGTTCCTGAACACTAAGGAGAGATTAGAAATAAATACAGTGTCTAGTTGTAACTACAAGCATTATGAAGCAGTGCCAGCTAGACAAATTGCAGGTTTGCCAAGCTTTCCATTTCAAGGCCCATCTTTTCATTCTAGGTTTGGCTGTACCAGTTGTGTCTTTTGTCATAAACTTGAGTATCCATCTTTTAATATTCTAGTTGCTCTGTTGTAAAGTGCATTTGGAAAGTAAAAAGAATGAAGAGGGGACCAGCTAAGAAACTGTAGACTTCACCACTATGAAATTTAACTGTCCCCAGTGATAGCCTTAATTTCTCATGCATCTGAATGTCTACTTCACCTAATATTGCTTACTATCCAGTTACCACTCATGCACAATTTTATTTTAAGCAGAGTTTTCCCTTGATGGTTTAGCATTATCCCTATTAACTTTGTAAGATTAATTGGAGCCTTTTTATTCATTCAACAGACTTTCCACAGATTAGATTGAGCACAGGACGCTTAAAGGACAAGAAAGAAACCGGGAGTAGTCAACATGGATTTACCTATAGGAAGTCATGCTTGACCATCTTGACAAACCTCTATGATGAAATGACTGGTCTGGCAAATGAAAGGAGAGCAGTGGATATTGTCTACCTCAACTTTGGAAAGACCTTTGACATAGGCCTTTGACATAAGCCATAGACTTATGTATGATCAGTGTCATGAAGTCTAGTTGTAGTCTAGTAACTAGCAGTGTGCCCCATGGGTCAGTACTAGTCCAGTCCTGTTTAATATTTTCATTAACAACCCAGATATTGGGACAAAGTGTACCCATCAGCAAGTTTGCTGATGACATGAAACTGAGAGGTATGGCTGACCTGACAGAGGGTGGTAATGATGTCCAGAGACAGGCTGGAGAATTTAGTCAACTGGAATTTTAAGGAGTTCAACAAGAATAAATGCAAAGTACTGCACCTGGGAAGAAACACCTCCATTCATTAAAATAGGCTGGAGGCCATGAATCTGGAAAGCAGTTTGGCAGAAAAGGCCCCAGAACCTGGTGGACAACAACTTGAACTAAAACCAGCAATACGCTCTTGCTGCAAAATACGCAAATGGTATTCTGGGCTACATGAACAAAATACTGCCAGCAGATCACAGGAAGTGATCCTTGCCCTTTATTCAGCAATGGTGAGGCCACACCTGGAGTCCTGTGCTCAGTTCTGGGATCCTCAAGTATGAGAAAGACATGGACATATTGGAGAGAATCCAATGAAGGGCACATGCATGATGAGGAGATAAGAACAGCTCACATATGAGGAAAGAATGAGGGGGCTGGGACAATTCAGTTTGAAGAAGAGAAGTTCTCAGAGGGAATCTCATCAGTGTTCATGAATACCCAAAGGGAGGTTATAAAGAAAAGGGAACCATGTTTTTCTCAGTGGCCCCCAGTGACAGGACCAGAGGCAATGGGCACAAACAAACAAATGAGGTTCTGTCAGTGTCAAAATACACTTTTTTTCTTATGATGGTGACTGAACACTGGCACAGGTTGCTCAAGGAGGTTGTGGAGTTTCTCACCTTGGAGATGTTCAAAAGCCATTTGAACATGGTCTTGGGCACCCAGCTGTTTGTTGAGCAGGGCAGTTGGGCAAGATGACCTTCAGCAGTGTCTTCCAATCTCAGCTATTTTGTGATCAAAATATCAGGATAAACAGAGAGTGTTGCAATCTACTTTTTGTTAGCATGAAAGAGATTATGTATATTTATTGCAAAATATTGTTATGAGTAGAACAAAATGGATTTAAGGTTTGAAAGTAGACATAAGGAAATACAAGTATGATTTCATTATTGAAATTTCACCCTTGAAATGTGTCAGTTCATCACCTCTTCTCAAAGTTCTGTCATATGTTTTCATTGAAATGGACAGTAATTAAATTCACGGTATTGTCTGTCTTTCATTTATTTGTGGAACATTTTTTCACCTCTAAATTTCAAGACAACAAAATACTAATATAATTCATATAGTTACAGAAAAAGAACACAATAATATTGCTAAATTTTAATTAATCCTTGTAATGTCAGAATTTTGCATAGAAAGAAAATAACTGTGCACTACTGTCATGGGTTGAGTTGAACCTGCTGCTATTATTCATATCATGCTGTGGTCATGCAAGCTTCAAAAAATGAAAGTGCTATCTGGAGCAAAATCCAAGATTACAACCCTGGACTTTAGGCATTGAAACTTTCATTGCTTCAGGTATCTGCTGGTCAAAGTATCGTGGTATCATGCATTGTATTACTAGATTAATTAGATTATTAGCTAAGGTAATTATGCATTGTGCTTATGATATCTTATGTAGTATTAAACTCATCTCTTCATCTCAACCCTGAGTTGAGTGCGCGTTACTTTTCCCGTCACTTTTGTGTGGGGGGAGCAGGGAGTTTAGCCCTTGCACTAAATCATTACAATGTAAATTAAATCAATGTGACCCACAACTATACATTATCCCTGGTAGTTGTCTACATTTTAATCAGGCAAATACTTCTTGCTTATAGAATCATAGTATCATAGACTCAGTCAGGGTTGGAAGGGACCACAAGGATCATCTAGTTCCAACTCCCCTGCCATGGGCAGGGACATCTCACACTACATCAGGCTGGCCAGAGCCCCATCCAGCCTGGCCTTAAACACCTCCAGGGATGGGGCCTCAACCACCTCCCTGGACAACCCATTCCAGGCTCTCACCACTCTCATGGTGAAGAACTTCTTCCTCATGTCCAGCATAAATCTCCCCACTTCCAGCTTTATTCCATTCCCCCTAGTCCTATCACTACCTGATATCCTAAAAAGTCCCTCCCCAACTTTCTTGTAGGCTCCCTTTAGACACTGGAAGGCCACAAGAAGGTCACCTCAGAGTCTTCTCTTCACCAGACTGAACAGCCCCAACTCTTTCAGGCTGTCCTCACAGGAGAGGTACTCCAGCCCTCTGATCATCTTGGTGGCCCTCCGATCATCCTGGTGGCCCTCCTCTGGACACGTTCCAGCATGTCCATATCCCTCTTGTAATAGGGGCTCCAGAACTGGATGCAGTACTCCATGTGGGGTCTCACCAGAGCTGAGTAGAGGGGGAGAATCACCTCTCTTGACCTGCTGGCCACACTTCTCTTGATGCAGCCCAGGATCTGGTTGGCTTTCTGGGTTGCAAATGCACATTGACAGCTCATGCTGAGCTTCTCATCCACCAGCACCCCCAAGTCCCTCTCCTCAGGGCTGCTTTCCAGCCAGTCACTGCCCAGCCTGTATTTGTGCTTGGGATTGCCTCGACCCAGATGCAAGACCCTGCTGAGAGAAAAAAAGAAACAAAAACCAGAATTTGGTAATTTGGTAAGCAATTAAAATTCAAAATAGGTCATACTAGTAAAATACATGAACATAAACACCTGATTCACAAAATGGACTAGGGATTGAAAAACTCTTTTTCGGCCATGGATTTTAATCAGAATAGACACTGACATAATACAAATTAGTGTGGCATGATTTCTTGAACACAAGTGCATAGGAGAAGTGAAATACTGAAATCTCAAGACATTCTTGTTAATCTGAAGACTGAAAAGCCATGAGTCTACTGGTTCACTCTAATCCAGTCCAAGGGGAGAGAACCCTTTGAGTTTGTCAAGCGCTTTGAATAATAAAGTAAAATATTCATTTGCAGAGATATTCTTCTATGTTACTTAAGCGAG
This sequence comes from Indicator indicator, assembly GCF_027791375.1. NCBI lineage: Eukaryota > Metazoa > Chordata > Aves > Piciformes > Indicatoridae > Indicator > Indicator indicator. The sequence goes on from NC_072010.1 coordinate 36,365,975, forward strand.
ACACAAGGTTTTCATCTTACCAGTTTTCATTTCTAGTCACCTGACTTTGAATGGGATCCATGTCCTTGAACAATGCATCTGGATTCTCTGAGCAATACACAGGGCAAGATAACTTATTAGTGTTCCTATATTAGTAGCAAGTACTTTCTTTATTTGAATCTTCTCTACCAAATAGAGCCAAAAGATGAGGAAATTGCTAATAAAACATTATCACTGATAAAGAATAAGAGACATTTATCACACTTCATTCTTACTGACAGGAGAACTGTCTTCTCATGTTCTATGAAATAATATATTCTAAAGTATTTTACTAGAACACATTAATATTCTCTAAATAACATTACATTATTCTTAGAAAAAGCTCATATCTAGTTTGGTTATTTATAGTAGTATTCATTAAATGTCATGATTTGTTGTATCAATAGGGCTTTGCAAGTGATTTTTCTTTCTTCAGTACTCTGATGGAATAAAATGTAGTGGAAGTGAATATAATTTTGAGATGCATATAATCTCTTATGAGCAGTAATTGATTTTCAGACAGAGATTACATAATATCTAAAATTTGTTGTGTTAGTGTTTAGATTCACATTGCATTGATAAAGTGGCTACAGATATGTTTCTGAGTATTGTTATTTATTCTTTCAGTTATTCATCCTTGACAGCTCTTCTTAAGAACTTTTGGTACTGTGCAGTAAGAGATTTTATTTAATATCTTTTCAGTTGAATAAAATTGTTTGACATTTTATAAAGCCTTTAATAAAAGGTTTCAAACTATGTTGTCAGGGCTGGAACCCTTAAGATGCTTTACCTGCAACATCTCAATGCATCTCTTCAAGATGACCAAATCATACTTTTTGTTATCATGTAACATAGCATACTGGTACCTGCTATACCTCCCACATATTTAAGAAGCTTTATCTGAAAAACAGAGTATTTGTCATAATTTCTTGGCTATTATATAGGCTAATGTATAGGGAAGGCTAAATGTGGCCCATCAGAGTCTTAGTACAAGTGATTCAAAGTAGCTAAAATTGATCTAATTTACAGACTAGGTTAGTTTTAATTTGAGTAGGTAGCAGTCAAACCAAATCAGCTGGTTTAGAAGCTAAAAATTACTTTTCCAAATGGATGATATTATGAGAGTAGGTATAAATGACCCCTTACATCATATAAAATAACATAGAGTTTATGGCCATAAAATAATTAGAAAATTCAAACATCATCCTGTTTAACAGATAGTTCATATACTTGCATATAAACATTTTAACTAAGAAAAAATTATTAAGTAGTGCTATCACTATGAGCTTTGAATGGTCAGAAAGAGAATCATCTCAGCTAATCAAGTGAGAAACTTATTGCCTAATAGATATTTAAAGAGCAAGACTAGGAAGAACTCTGCTTATTATTTGTGTATTTTTTTCTCGTTACCCAAAAAGAAACTCAGGTTGTTTATCCTATACAAGTACCTATAGGTAACCAATAAAGTTTTGGGGTTTTTTTTTCTAATTTTGGCATCTAGTGCTGAGATGCTCCAGAGCTGGCTGAATTCCAGAGGTCTTTTCTAACCCATACCATTCTGTAATACAAACTAGACCCTTTGGGAGACAGATGATTCCTTGCTTAGGAATAGCTGAAGGCTAAATGTGATACTTGGAGCATGTCAAATGTTACCAAACACTGGCCAGCTGAGCTGAGCCCTTTGGAGAGGAATTAATCATGCTTATTGTAGGTCACTGCAATGTAGATGTTTAAATTCTCATTATAATAAGCACCCAGTTGATATAGTCAATAGAATCTGGAAAGCAATTTATCTCATCCTAAAGCAGGTAATCATATTTGACCATGTGTCAATTACCTTAGGTGAGATATGAATTGCTGTTTAGACTCCATTGAGTCCATTGACTAGTTTCCTGTTACCTACAAGGAAAGTCTAGACTCCTTTCTTGGAGGCATGTGTCTCTATCTAAAGTTAGATGTGATGAATCACACCATCAATTTAAATGGGAGAAATCTACTGAAAGTAAAGTTCCTCCTGATAAATATTCAAAACATAGGTATTTTCCTTTATGACTTTATGATTAACAAATAAATTCCCCAAACATTGTTTCTGATGACACACCTTTTTACACAGCTACTACTGACTACATCAAGTTTCATGAGACTGATTCCAAATTGTGACAGACATCTGAAAAAAAAAAAAAAAAAAAAAAAAAACAGAAAAGAAAATTAAACCTGCCATCAATCTTTGCATGTGGAAGTTTGGAATATGAAATGCAGTATTCTGAGATACGAACTAACCTATAAAATCTTATTTTCACTGACAGAAAAGAACAGAAATAAATGAAGTACAAGTATATGCTTTATAATGCCAACTGTTCTAAAAGGATAGTAATGTCTGGGAGATCAACAGTTATGATGCAAAAAACCAATAATGTCTTGAAGTACCATAGCTAAATCTATCAGATGATCTCTGTAAAAGCTCTGGGAGTATAACACTTGCACTCCTTTCACATAACCAAAGTTGCTGTTACTGAACAACTTATTGCCTACAATCTATGTCTACACATCTCTGGTTTCTTCATTGCAGTTTGTTTTGCTGTGAGAATCACACTTAAAGGTTCAAAGTCCTTATCTATGAGTGAATCCACTATTTAAGACCTTTCAAACTCCTACAAATTAGTAAAATAAACTATCTGAAGCAATGAAGGAAAGAAAGATATAGAGCTGTGAGAACGGGCTTAAAATGTACATTTCAGCCAAATCAACAGCTTGGCAAGTAACATTCATTGAGAATTACTTCTAAGCAAAAATAGTAGTAGTAGCTAATGAAAGAGACCACACTGAAGGCACAGATAAAGTTATCTTAACACTTTGTGAAGAGAGGAAAAGGTAAAGTTAAAAGAACACAATATGGCTGTATTTTTTTGGAACTTTAAGTCAGAACTTGAAAAAGAATAATTCAAAAGTGAAATCTAGACACAGAGAAGCCTTGGTTATAAAAATCACCAAGGTAAAGGCATGAAAAGAGATGCAACTATCAAACAGCATTATTGAAAATATAATGTTTCTGTAGATACATTGAGAATGAGATGGTTAAAATTCTAAATTCATTGTTACATGGATACTCTACCTGTTAATGAAAAGGTGATAGCTCTGGTAGCAAAATAATTACGTTTGCAAAGAATTACAAGGTTAGTGTGTACATAAATCAACACAGACACAAAAAAAGGATTTTCCTGGCAGGAAAACCATTGGATGTTCACCATATAAGTTGGGATAAATTCCGCTAGAAGTACTTAAGTAGCAAATTCCATGAGAATAAAGAGCACATATGGTACATATCTACGAAAAGAGTAAGAGAAAGGACTCAGAAAGCTGTAAAATAACAAGCCTAACTCAGATTTCTAGATTCTGATCTTCTTCCTCCTCTTCCTCCAACTTAAAATACTAAAAATTATCTTTTCTTTGAAATAAAAAAATCAAAGCCCCTCCTTATCCCAGCAAAGTGGAATTCACATTTTAGACTTTAATTCTTTACAGTTAACTTAAAATAAAATATCTATAGTTTAAAAAAAATAAATCAAAATAGATGCACCATTTCCTGTTCAGGGACAACAAATAAAGTATTAATCCAAGAAACTGCTCAATTGTTTTCCTCTTTCCCATTTTAAAGACAACCACTTTTATCAGCAGTATTGCTGACTTTACTCAGGGATGTAGAATGCATGTTCACTCATTTCATGGACTTCTTTACTATTTTCCACAGTTACCTCTATTGTGACAAGAATACCTGTCAGAAATATTTTGTTGTTTTATTTGTCTTAGATCTAGTTCCTTTCCATTGGTGTTTATTGTTTTGGTGGTTTGCCTTTTCTCTTTTTCCTGACAGTTACCGAGGTGCTCAGCTCCAGCAAGTTCCAGATGTCTTTAAAAAGTCTGATAGAGTCAAAACAGATAGTTGAGCTGACTCTAGCTTTGGTCCATTATCTTTTTTGCCTCTCTGGGCATCTGGTAAAATCAACTTCTCATAGAGTTTTTTCTTGCATTTTAGAAAAGAATTGTGGCAGAAGCAAATTCAGCTGCCATAAGAAAATTAAAAAGAGTTATATGAATAGAAACACATAACTGATGAGGCTGGGCCAAACTATAACAGGAAAATATTTATTATTTTTAATGTTAAAAATAAATAAGAAAGAGAAAGATAAAGTATGGGGAAAGCTAAAGTGATAATGAACTCAAAAGCCAGTCTGGTTTATTTAAATTATAAAAAAAAACGTTCAGTACTATCTGAGGTGCCTTTGTGAACTGAGATACACCTAAAGTAGCAGATTCAATCTGTCATACCTACAGGAGAAAATATAAAGGCACTGCAGGGCTCTGTAAAATGATTTAGGTGCCCGGAGTGAGGTAGTCAGATGAAGGCCACATCTCCCACAGAAATCAGAATCTATACTGCTGAGTGTTTTTCAAGCATCACAGGCCACCATTACATCGCCTCTCATGTTCGCACTGAAGTTCAAAAGCCCAGTTATTTGAGCCCAGCTAAACCTGCAATACATTTAAGGTAAAGATCACATCTGAGTTTCCTCTCCTTTGTTCTTCCCTCTTCTTTCCTTCCCATTGTAAATTAGGAAGGAAACAATGTATAGAATAGGTTTAAAATGACAGAGTTCAAAGCTGTGAGAACAAGCCTGGTTTACCATGAAAATAACTGCAAGAAACAGATGTTTGAGGGGATTTTTTTGTTCATTTGTTCTTTCTTTACCTTCTCACTGGAAAATGAACAAACAAAACTAACCATCTGAGTAACTGATTTGGACTGATTTAAGCAGGTCAGAATTATCTACTCAAATCTTAACCCGATCTTCAACACCTGTTAACAGAAACACCACTTTGTTTTTACTGTATCTGTTTTTGAGGGAACAAGAATGAAAATAAATTCTTTTTTAGCTCTTTTGTGTCCTAGTTGCAATAATTGATTTAAATTAACTTCCTGCTATGGGAATTTTAAGAGAGTGCTAATGCAGCTTATACGTTTGTTCTTCTTTACCCTCGATGAGTATGTATAACACTCAGCAGGACTATGCCTTGTTTTTAACAGCAAGCAAAGGCTGTTTAAAAAATGATGTTTTCAAGTTTGATTAGAAAGTAACATTGTTAGAAGTAAGAAAAAGCAGTTAAGAGTAAACTGCAGGTATTATTAATGTGGTCATTTCAGAAGTATGTTTCTTGATAGAATGTTACTGTTTCTGCTCACAGCAGGCTGACAGACTAGGTGTAGAGAGACTAATAAAGTTTTTGTCTATGTTTATGTCCAGTATATAAGACAGCTAGACTGAATAGAAAGAGAAAATTATGTGCCACTAATCCTCAAGAGAAATGCCAGTACAGATAGAAACTGTCAGGAAATTGTCCCCTTTACAACAGAGAATTTAGCTTCAATCTTCTAATAATCTACCCGTACTCTATACAGTACTTCTTCAGGAATCATGGCTATTCTATGTATTGCAATTATAAATTATATAAAAAAATACTCTTTTTGCTGTCTTGTATTACATATTACTTTTTTTTTTTCCACAAACCTGAATGTTTCCTACTGTTTCAGATTACCAGTTTTGAGCAAACAAGTAGCATGCTGAGCTCCCAGAGATTCAAAAGTAGTAACATGGCAAGCGTAACCTCCAGGCATCGTTTTCTCTGTGCTAATAACGGTGCATGCTGGAAGCAGCCTAGCCTTGGTTTTAAGTTCTGAATGATGCTGAAATTTGTGTCTCTGCATCTCTCATTGATAATCTGGCATTCACTTGAGTCATATATCTGTAAAGATATCTGTCTCTGCTATCTATATATATCTTTGCTATGGCAAACATTATTTGTGTTTATTTACATTATATCTATGTATATATGCAGCCATTAAAATGTTTGACTTTTAATGTTATCTGATACGATGTGTTTTTGTTTTCTGGGATATATTCGTTTCCACATTGGTGCTTTCTATCTAAGCAGGAAAATAGGCATAGGAGATGTTTACAAACATATGTCTTGTTCTAGGAAGGCATAATGTCAGTACTGGTCCTCATTGCTATATCTTGTAATGATGAACTACAGCTGTCTCCTGCTTTCCATGCTACTGAATGTAGCAGTGTAATGAAGTAACTATTATTATTCCTGATTAACATGTAGGGTTGGTTTTGTGTGGTGTTTTGTTGGGTTTTTTTGAGGGGTGTATTTATTTTTTATTTGAGGGGTTTGGGGTTTTTTTGCTTGGTTGGTTGATTGGTTGGTTGGATTTTGTTTGTTTTGTCTTGTTTTTCTTGTTTTTTGGTTTTGTGGGGGATTTTTGTTTGTTGGCTTTTGTTGGTTTTGGGTTTGGGGTTTGTTCGTTTGTTGTTTCTTTTATTTTACAGGATGCTCTTTTGTCTTATTTAACTGTAGTGCAATGCATAGCTATCTGATATCAAGATACACTTTTTTTGGGTTCTGGGACTCTCTCATGGGGAATTTTTCTGAATATACTTCTATAGTCTAATATTACAATATATAAATGAAATATTTGTATCTCCTCCATTAACTTAGCTCATATTTATGAAATAAATAATTTCCCTGCTGTCCATAGAATTTCCCAGTGCTGTAATTCCTGTAATAGAAAACCATAACATTTATTTTCAGTAATGACAATGCAGAAGGCAAAAGAATTAAAAGTGTTAAGGTCTAAGTTTAGCTTAATGAGTTTAGATCTTTCATAATGAAGGTAGATATCTAAATTACAAGTAGAAATTAATAATAAATTACTGAACCAGTGACTGTAGAAGTAAGAGCTGAACAAATATCTGAAGACACTTTATTAGCAAGATGTAAATCCTGCTGTCATGCTAGAGAGAAGCCAAACATACTGGCATGCTGTTAAATGCTTAGTTTTGCATGAGTTACTGAACTTTTACATATGACTGAATGTATTTTTAGAAACATTTGAGCACTTTTTAAACATGCAGAGAGTGGAGACAGAATTAAGTCTCAGGGTTAAAACATCAAAGCTAGTCTATAATTTTAACTAGTTTTTCTTCTGCTAGGACTGGGGTCTTTACACAGCTTGTCTTTCCCTGTAGATTGCTGGTAACGTTCCACTAGCATCTTTGACTACTTTTTAGTGATACAGTGCTATGTTATATGTTACATTGTATTATATCACAGCAGTTTATATTAGTCTACGAAAGCTTGGCACAATGTGAAGCCAGCACTACTTCTACAGCCAGCATTACTTCTACATATTTTCTTCAAGTTAAAAATTTTCACTTGAGGAGCTCAGTAAAATGCTATAATATGAAATATATGTATATGTTTCTACCATTTTTTAAAAAATACTTGTTTCCTGAATGTATTTGACTCTGTATAATTACAAATTTAGTCTCACAGGTTTTACATGGCTGATATAATAAAGTTCTTTGTTTTCAGAACCATTAAGTTATCCACATTCCTGCCATAATGAGAAACTCAAATTGACCTTATATCGACAGTAGGTGAAATATGTTGATTTATCATTTTCTACTTTAAGAGATATCTTGCAGCATTTCCAGATTGCATAAATCAAGCTTTCACTGATTATCATAACAATGGGAAATATGTCATCACATGGTATTTGTGACAAAATATTTCAGAAATAGAGATATGCTTGATGGTATTGGATCTCTTTTCTGTGTCTAGGATATATTTCTCCTTCCTAGAACAAAATATCTAATTCAGGCCACAAGAGCATCTGTAACATGTATTAGCTTCTTTCAGATTGTCTGATAAAGAATATTTTCCATTCATATGGGAATTATAAGTTGTCTCAGTCCATTCATAGTGCATGAGAGGGATTCTTTTACTGATCCCCCAAATGAAACCAAGCAGGTATTGAGAAGTTGGTTGAGAAAGGCACTTAAATTTTATTTTGCTTATGCTTGCAGAGGAGAAAGTTAGAAATAGAGAAAAAGACGAAAAACAAGAAAGAACAAGACCAGAGACACCACCATGGATCCAGGAACGTCTTGCATGTCTTATGAGTTGTATTGGTGAGGAAACTTTAAAAAATTCACCATTTTATAGCCTCTCCAATCTCATATGTGGTCATACTTCCTCAACTTGTTGCCATAGTTATAGCACATTTGACTTGCTCAAACATTATCCCACTTTTTTTTTTTTTTTCTTTCCATGCTGCTTGGCTCTAAACTGCACGTGTGCCAGTCATCTATGGGATACTCTCTCTTATCTGGAGACCCCTGAAAGACTGTTAACCCTTGCCATGCCTCCTGGTTGCAGTTGCACAGTAAGACCCAGCTTCCATTACAACACTTTTTAACACAGAAATCACAGGTTGTGCAATAAGCTCTAGCTTGCATTGCAAACAGCTTGCAGGTTTGTCACGTTATCAGTTGCTGTAGTCAAACCCCAAAGGTTTAGGAGACATCCTGTCCAGCCATCACGGAACAATCTTGAGACAGAGGTCTTGGTTTAGTTCTCCACCTAGGGATAGAGAGAAATGACGCACACCCGAAGACAGTAACTAGACAAGAGCTAACAAAGCCAAAATCCCAAAAGTTTCCCATCACTAACTGATGAGACATAAAGAAACCACAGGCACATCTTTGGAGAAGCCCTCCTGGCCGTAGTAACCGAAACAAAGAGAAGAACTGAAACAAACAGCAGGAACATGAGGAACTGGGATATCCCAGGAAGTTGTTCGGGAACTATGAAAAATCTATTAAGAAGGGTTTAGGGGAAGGAGCTTAAGGAGAAAAAAAACAGCAGAATTAGACAGAGGGCAGGGCAGGTGTAAAGCATGGCTGATCAGCATGTTTTTTGGAAGGAGCTCTCCACCTGATCACTGTAGTGTGTTCTGTCTAATTAAATTTTCTCTTAACGACCTCTCTGAGTAATCTCATTTTCTATCCCATGTGCATCAGTGATGCAAGGGCTCAGTGCCAGCTCGTGGAGTCAGCCCCCCAGTCTGATTGTGAATGTCCCATGTTTGTGGTGTCAGGTACTGTGGCCAGTGGGGTCTTTAACCTCCAAACACTGGGGTGAGAACAGCATGAGTCCCAAAACCCAGCTGCCAGGGGGATGGGCATAAGTGAGGCAAGTGGGGCTTGATGCAGGCATGTGGAACAGGATTGCAGGTCACAGACCACATGCTGGCTTCTGGCTACAAGTCTCCATACTTTGCTCAAAGCAGATGTGTGTGTGAATTTGCTGGCAAACTACAAGCTGAAGTAGCTGGGGAGTAAGATGCCTCAGGTTTGGGCCAGGGTATCATGTGGGTGGTGGGTCTGTGTTGGTATTTGAAGTATTGGAGTGCCTGCAGGATGAGTGTGTGAGTGCTGCATGTGTGCAGAGAGCTCCTAGCTGGACCAGGTGGCAAGATGGGGATACATGGTGGAGCTGAGGGGCCAAAGGGTGATGGACAGACAAAGGGGTCATGTTGGTGCTAACGGGATCCACAAGTGTATGTGTGCTTGTGAATCTAAAGTGCGGTGTGTATGCTGTATGAATGACTTTCTGCCTGTCAGCCCAAGAAGGAAAGGTCATGGCTTTCCACACCTATGTCTCTGGTGTGAGTCCTGAGTGAGTGCTGCTGGAGGCAGCACTTTATCTGTAGCCATCTGTGACCAGCCATGTCTGTGGCCTCTGTGTGCTTGTGGGATCCATATTTAGCCTCATTGCTGGTTTCACCTACAAACAGGAAAGTAGCAGCTGTGTCCATTGGACTTGGACAAATACTCCAGTGTCTTGGGGTCTTGTGCATAGTGGCTGGGCAGAAGGAATTCCCAGGACCATTGCTGCTGGAGGTAGCACGTAATTCTTACATCCATTTAGGCATAAAAAAGGTTATGACAACATTTATATCTGTTATTAGTTTACACTAGAAAGTTACATACGTGTGTCAATGTAATTTTTTTTGTTGTCTATGTTATGTTATTGCTGATTGCTCTCAGAAGTCACAGAGTAGGAAAGTCATGTTAGGTATTGAAACATTCATAAAATGTTCTGCATATGCAAAACTAGATGAGAAATATCACAAAAATGAGGCCTTCAGCAGTCGAATGTGGTTGGGAAGCATCCCTGTCCATGGCAGAGAAGTTGGAATAGATGATCACTAAGGTCCCTTCCAACCTAAGCCATTCTGTCATTCTATGATAAAAATCACATGCAATCATAGATTACAAACCAAAAGACTTTTGAAATCGACTTGCACTTAATGGAGAATCTCATTTAAACTGAACAGGGGATTTTCTTTACACAATAATTTGAGATGGAGAAGAGTATTAACTGCCTTATAGAGAGCTACAAGATTACTAATCACTTTTGCCTCCTTTACAAACTACTGTTAACATTTTCAATGCTAATATTCCTTTTCTGCTCTTTTATGTTCATCTGAAATGTACTTTTACTTTTCCACAGCCTAAAATTGGTACAGAGCTTTTTAGTTTGTTTAGTTAACTGGAATCAATTAATTTTGTATAAAGCAAATCTGTACTAATGGGATTAATTTCCATAACTTTTACATTTCTTTATGAGGCTTTACTAAGTACCAATTACCTTCTCTACTAGTCTATTTTTCAACTGTTTATTGCTACAAGGCTAAATATTTTGCAAATAAATTTGATTTGGTAGTTTATCAAGTTCTGTGAGGTTTAATCTAAGTAGGTGGCCTGATTTGACTTAGAACAGGACTAATTCTATTCAGTGATTTTATTTTCAGATAAGTCTCTAAGTAACCACACTTTCTAAAATTAATGATGTATTTCTGCAGACAGTGTCTGTTTCTACTAGTGATAGCAGTCAGTGTTTCTAGTTAGTACCAAGGATTGGTACACAAGCAAAGGCCACTGATAAATCCTGTGTGCTGCTTTAGTGGTGCAGAGTAAAAAGCTGCAGCTGCAGGGAGGATTGGGCAGGACAGGAGAACCTAAACTGACCAAACAGATATTCGATTTCATATATGTCATATTCTGTATAAAGCTGAGAGATTGTAAGTGTCTCTTCTTCAATAGTTGGCACCTGAGGAGGACCCCCATCCTGCCTTTGATCCCAATCTGTGAACTCCTGAATCCAGTTCCAGAATCCAGCTGCTGAATTCAGTTCCTGTTTGCTGCTGTGACCAGTCCAGGACTTCACAAACACCTGCCCAGGCTATCAGTGGTGATGGTGACAAAATTGCCATCAGGAGGGTTGGGTTCAGTGTTGGTCTTGCATATGTTTCTATACAATTAATTGTATTGTTATTATTTCAATTAAAGTAATCTCATTCCCTTTGGGAAGGGAGGGAGGTTAATAGAATGCATCTGTGATTCTGTGATCTGTCACTTTAGTGGCCAGTCCATGCCTAACACTTGACAGTAGGCTAAAACAACTTCTTTCTAGTCTGTGTGAGCAATTGATACAGACACTTCCATACTGATAAAAAAAAGCACGCATTGCTCTTCAAATATCAAATTATTTAACTTGTGATAAGCAAAGTGCTTATCTGAAAATGCTACTCCTAAATAAAGTGATATTGTGTGTAAATAACTTGAAAATTAGATTAATTGTAGAATTGTCAGGGTTGGAGGGGACCTCAAGGATCATCTAGTTCCAACTCCTCTGCCGTCGGCAGGGATGCTTTCTGTTGTAATCCCTGATTCAGGGGCCATTAGTGATGAATGATAAGGCACAAACCTCTTTGCTGCTCTATAACAGAATTCCAGGAATGCAAAGAGTAGAGAATCTCATAAGTGCTTTATTACAGCATTGCAGAATCCCAGAGTCTCAGAGTATCTCTAACAGAAGTCCAGAAGTCCCCTCTTGCCTGAAGTAGCTGATTATATATACTTAATCTTATCTTTCACATTAACCCATTTAACCAACAGAATTCAGCCCCATACACAAGCTAAAAATATTCCCCTGTATAAAGCAATAAAAATAGTTCCCTATAAAGAGAGGTCTCAGCACACTCAAAGGTCTAGCTTTTGCAGAATATTGTTTTCATTTGGCATGTACACAATGTTTTGTTTTGTTCTTCATAAACAAGTTCATAGCTTGTAGTTCTTCAGTTAGGAAATGTTTCTCAATTCCATGCCTTCTGCATTAATCTTAGAAGCTTTTGTTGTTTGTAGAAATAGCAGCTGCCACAGCTTTCCACTAGATCATGTTGCCCATAGCCACATCCATCCTGGCTTCCACCACTTTTTTGGGCAACTTGTTCCAGTGTCTCACCACCCTTATAGTGAAGAACTCCTTCCTAACATCTAATCTAAATCTCCCCTCATCTAGCTTGAATCCATTCCCCCTATGTTGTTTCTCTGTTCCTGGTTCAGGGCACCATTGGGTGATGAATGAAGGCACGAAGCCTGGTGCCATATAGCAACGAGATTCCAGAAATGCAGAGAACAGAGAATCTCAGAAGCCCTCCCAGAAGTCCTTTATTGATGTGTTGTAGAACCCCCACCATTACAGAGCCTCAGAGTCCCACTTACAGAAGAAGTCCCAGAAGCCCTTAACAGACAAAGCAGCTAACAGAAGTCCCAAGCATATCCCTACACCAAAGCCCTTGCCAAAAGAAGTAGCGAGCTAACAGAAGCAGAAGTCCCTACCAGGCATAAATGAAGCCACTCCTTCCTACATCCCTAACCCAAGAGTGAGAGTCACTATTGCTCAGAATGGATCTTTTACACCCTTTGTTATCAATCCCTTAACCAGAAACTACAACCATATATATAAGCTAAAAATCTTTTTCCCATGAGAGGTGCCAGCATGTCAAGGAGGTGGCTTCTGCAGCAAGTTCCAATCCAAGGGGGTCAATGTGAGGATATTTGTGGCACACAAGGAATGTTGTTTTGCTCTACGCAGCGTGCTAAGGAATTGGTCAGCTAAGGAATCATGCACTCTGTGTGTGTCTAGCAGCTACCCTTGGAACAGTGGCTGCAACACCCCTGGTCTTATCACATCCTAAAAAGTCCCTCACCAGCTTTCATGTAGGACCGCTTCATGTACTGGAAGGCCACAATAAGTTCTCCACAGAGCCTTCTATTCTCCAGACTGAACCACCCCAACTCTCTCAGCTTGTCTTCATAGGAGAGGTCATCCTGCATCCTGATCATCCTTGTGGCCCTTCTCTGGACACGTTTGAACACATCTATATCTTTCTTGTAACAGGGGCTCCAGAACTGGACTCAGTACTCCAAGTAGGGTCTCGCAAGAGCAGTGCAGAGGGGGAATCACCTCCTTTGACTTGCTGGCCACATTTTTCTTGGTGCAGCTCAAGATACAGCTGGCTTTCTGGGCTGCAAGTGTACACAGAACTTCTCACCCACCAGCACCTCCAAGCCCTTTTCTCCAGGGCCACTCCCACGCTAGTCACTGCCCAGCCTATAGTGATGCTTGGGATTTCCCTGATCCAGATGCAGGACCTTGCTCTCGGTCTTGAACTGTGCACTTGGTGTAATTATAATGAGTTTCTCTGAATTTACCTGAGATGACAAACATTTGTCAGATACTGAGGCTGAGTAATCATTCACAGCTCTATGGGAAGCAGAACTTAGAGCTAGCTGTGGTTTGTACATCAAGGCCAATGTCCTGCTGCACCTGCACTAATTATGAAGTACATTCTTCCCAAGAGGAATTTTCTTTATATTGCCTTACGCTATTAAAATGCTGGTTTTGAAGTGTGTATTTCTCTACTAATGTATGACTTTCATCCTTCACATTCCTACTCAGCTTCTTAAATGTGTACAGATAAATTTCATCTGATGTCATTGATTTTATGTTACGAGCACATTCACAAATGGACTTAAAATAATTATTTTTAAATTAATATCATAACTAGTGAATTTTTCAGTCTTGATTTGTCATTGGAAAAGCCATCCATACTTGTTCTGGAAGATGCAGACCCATATTTTGTGGTACTAATATGATTGATTTTACCTGAAACTAAACTTTTTTTCTCTTTGTCAAGTGTTGTTTGTTTTTTTTAAACTTTTTAGGGAAAAATTAAGTAGTTAATCTAAGTGAGGTGTTATCGCAGTATCACAGTATATCAGAGGTTGGAAGGGACCTCAAAAGATCATTCAGTCCAACCCCCCTGCCAGAGCAGGATCACTTAGAGTAGTCCTCACAGGAATGCATCCAGGTGGGTTTTGAAAGTCTCCAGAGAAGGAGAATCCACAACCTCCCTGGGCAGCCTGTTCCAGTGCTCCATCACCCTCACTGCAAAGAAGTTTCTCCTCATGTTGAGGTGAAATCTTCTATGTTCTAGTTTGAACCCACTGTTCCTTGTCTTATTACTGTGAACCAGCAAAAAGAGCCTGGCTCCATCCACTTGACACCCACCCCTCTGATATTTATACACATTAATTCTCTTTATTATCATTGGAGGGAGGCAGGCACCCAGAAAGGGCAGTTAAGCCTATTCAGACACATATCTTTTTTTGAGAAATAATTCACTTAGAATTACACCATATATATTATGTTGCAGTCACCTTTATACAGGTTCTGCTCATGGCAGCAGTGTTTACCTCATTGCAAATGAGGCATGACAAAATGTTCAGGGTGTTTGTAGCCAGCAATGAAAACAGCTAGCTCCTCTAGTTCTCTGATGGTGTATGCCTTCCTTCCTGGCAGTACCTTTTACAACACGCCAGAATCATACATTACTCTCATGTAGTTTGTTAGGAAACAAAGTACATAAAACAAGCCAAATAATTAAACACTGAAAAACTGTGGATTTTAGCAAAAGCGTGAACTATGAAGGAAAAAAAAACAGTTTAGAAATTCTTTTTGGTACCAACTCTGAAAATGAATAGAGTTACATCCTAATTCCCTTGGATGTGGGTAAAAAACAATAGCTATTGTGAATGGTGACTGCTCATTTTGATGTTCAAATCAGCATCTGTCTGAAAAGATTTCATCATATTATAAATAATTTTCTCAAGCACTGTAGATCACTAATTTTCTTTGGAAGCAAATCAGCCAACATGTTATTCAGGACACACCTGGAGGGCAATTTGCTTGACTCAAGTTTTGTGAAACAGAAACGACACAATGTTAATGTGCTTTTAAACTACTTGCCATATCTAAGCATTAAATAAGCAACTGGGACAGACCAAACTGAATTCATTGAGATATCATCCATACAGTCCACTTATTTTACCCACTTGTGATGGAAAACCTTTTATATGAGTAGTTAACATGTTCACATTTTCCAAACTTGGCCTTTTCAGAAATCCCAGTGACAAATTATTTGCTGATTTATATTCTGCTTTACATTTGAAGAAAATATGCCCATGAAGCTTAACTTAAGACATTTCAGATATTTTTGTCTCTGTATCGTTACAGTATTGTTTAAATATTTTACTTAATGGCTTAGAATGTGTGGCACTGGGGGAATATATTGATCTATAGAGAGATCTATTTGCAAATAACATCTACAAGAACACTCAAACTCAAGATCCAATTAATTTAGGTGTTTACAAGCATTTATATTCAAATATCAACATGTAATTTATTACTCTTAATTTATTAATTCATCAATTAATACGTGGCAGCTTTTGCATAAATAGGATCTCAGTCTCTATCATTAGTACTGCTAGCAATCATAGTAATCATAGTATTTATGGTACATTTCAGTTAAGCTTAACTCAATTGATTAGGGTGATTGGAACATCCTCTGGAAGGGCTTATCTTTTTCCAGTCATTCATCATAGATGATTTCAGTGCAAAAGTTAGTCTAAATTTAACTAGGATGTACCCTGTCTATATTTAGGCCATATCTGGGGCTAAACTATAGCAGTTACTCTGTCACTTGATGGCGCCTCCTCAGCAGATAAGAAGAATTAGGGAAAAGAGAGAAGACAGGCTGAAATGACAATGGATTTAATGAAATAGCAAACTGATACCAATGTTAATACACCACATCAAAAGTTATACTCAGCCCAGCAGAAGTGCAGCAGTCACAATATCCAAGAAGGCAGTCCTCAGACACGGGAGCCCACATACAAAGCTCTAGCAGAAAGCCTCCTTCTCTATAGCAAACTTCCTTCTTTGTATGGAGTGTGATGTTCATGGCATGGGATAACCCTGTGAGCCAATTCAGGTCAGCTGTCCTGGCTGACTCAGAACTGCCGATGGCCTGCAGCCCATGGCTGGCCTGTGATTCTGCCCCAGGAAAACCATGATATATTTGTAATAGTTTATCTTTCAAAAGCCACCATCTCAATGATAAGAAATAAGTAGTTACCATCTCCAGCGTCTTCAGACCAAGGACTCCTGCTCATTCTAATGCCCAAAGACCTGCAGTCTCTGCCCAGGCTGAGGAACGTGGCTGCTGTTGTCCCTTCGACCAGCAGTGAGGCTCACACAAGCTCAGAGGACGCTGACACAATCAGTCACACAGGCAGCCACAAAAAAGGCACTGCCTCTATCAGTACCCACATTCAGGACTCACATCAGACACAGGGATAGGGAGCCACTTCTCTTTTTCTTGGGCTTGTAGAGACAGAAGGCTACTCGTGTACCACACACCTCATTAAAGATTTACAAGCACACATACATTTGTGGATCCCCTGAGCACCAATATGTCCTCTCTACCCACTCAACACTCCTGTTGACATACAAAGTATCAACTGAAGAGAAATCACAACAGGTAACATTTCTGTAAAAATTCTGCTAAATCCACTGCATTGCATCATGCTATGACCTAACATAAGGACAGAAATCTGTCGAGCAAGCTGGAAGGCTAAGATGTTGGAAGATGAGTCCTTTATCCACAGGGTATATTGGAGGCAGGAAGAGGCCTGGATGTGTTGATCAATCAGGGTGGATCATGATCTGATACTAATTGTCCAGGGACAAACCCAGGATCTTTCTCAAGTCTCTCTCAAGATTAAATATAGCCACTTGATACAACTGCCTCCAAATACATCAGCATCTTGGCAGGAGTCAAGATGGAGTAAGTTCATTTGCAAATTAAACAACAGCAACTGAGTTATAAGGTATTTCTTGGGACTCATTGATCACAAGGAAGGAAATAATGCAGCTAGTCATTAGTCCCAGGAAAGTGTTCTGGTTATTTCATTATTTTCTACACATTCCTAAATGGTTCCTGACAAGGTTGAATAACAAATGCATGCACTTCAGGATGATAAGCATCTTAGAAATGCTTATGGTAGAGGCCTGAAGGTTGCTATTGCTATTATAAGGTGAGAACAAAAAAATAATCTCTTAAGGAATGTACCATTGTGATGGCTCTTACTATTTTACTGGCGTGTGTAAAGTTTTCTAGAAAATTAATGTGCCATTTACTAAGCAAGCAGTTTCTGTGAACTAGCTCTCTACATCTGATTCAGCATGTAATTAATATTTAAACATCTTTTTCCTCTTCTTTATTTTTATATTGTTTCTGAATGACAAATATTTTTACAACTTAAATAAACATTAACCAGGTTCTTTAAATTAATGTTTGTGTATATTTTCTGTTTTATTTACGTACTGAATGACTGACTGTATCTGTTTCTACCCTTAGGTGCATGCCAAGTACCATATATTATTTTTCCTGTTAGCAGAAACAGAATTTATTCATTCATTAAGGCATAACCCAAAATTATCAGTAGTAGCAGATAGAACTGAAAGATCATTTCATGAGTTTGGGATTCTGTTAATAGGAAGGACTGCAAACTTAAAATACTTTGCAGTGAGAACTATTCAAAACAAAGGCAACATGTTCTACAAAAAACAAAAACAAAAAAGATGGAAAAAAGGAAAAGGAAAAGGAAGAGGAAAAAGTAAAAATAAAAAAAGAAAAGAAGAAAAGGGAAAAAAGGAAAAGAAAAACTAAGCCAAAATGGAATCTCTTTTCCATTTAAAACCTAGAGATACTGTAATTCTTTGAAAATTAATTTGTGTATGTGGTTTTGTACATCCATTTTTATATTGGAGCTTGTGGTGGATTGATTTTGAATTTAACTTACCTGGTATTGCATTTATCTGAAACACCCTTGGGAAATACACTGTTTACAAATAAGCTAAAGTGGAGATCATATTTAGGCATATCTGAATATAACATTAAAAATATGTTTGTCTCTGGGCAGTTGGGTTGGGTCCATGATATTTCACAGCTATTTTGTATGAATTTTCTTTTCAAACCTATTTATCTCAAACACTTTAATACTCTTGCAGTGGAATCCATGATTTAATTCTACCTTGTTTCAAAACTTTTGAACGTTCCTATGACTGGTCATTCTCTAGTTAGTTCGTTTGTTTGCTTGTTTGTTTGTTTGTTTGTTTTTCTTTAATAATAAATACTAAAGAATCATCCCTTATTACTCATCCTGTACCACATCATTCATGATATTCTAGGCATTTCTCATAGCTCCCCTTAGTCATACTTTTTTTCAGACTGAATAGTTTCTAGGCTACTGAATATTCTCCCTTTTTATTTTTAAATATAGAGACCAATGTCCAAACATGGGAAGACAGAGAATATCATTCATGCTTTAAGTGATGAGTGTAATTAGAACTGACATGAAGTTGGTCTCAGTGGCATGAAAGACCATACCAAAATCACAACATTCATGGATTCTGGAAGACTGCCCATTACATTTACTTTCTCTGAGGCTTTTGTAATCCAGCTATGTACATTTCAGTTAAAACAACAGAAAGGAATACAGTATTCAATATTTGGATTCCTATCATTATTTATTTATTTTATCTTTTTTAGATTTATTTTATTGCTGCTGAGTACAGAACAGAAAATTTTGGAGGATGATCCACAGATCATACACATAGTTTCATATCTACATAGACTCTAATATTTTTAAAGCAATAACAGCTAATTTAAAGTATGTTACTCCAGGTCAACTGGATCAGGGCCTATAGCCAGGCTTATAACTCTGTTGAAAGTTTTACTCACTTTTCACTAGATGTAGAGCTCTAAACATCATTCTCCTTTGTTTTCATGAAGTTAGAAGCTAAAACTTTTGTAGTCTTGATTATGGTGGTGATTCCTAATTAGAACTTCTCAAGTATAATCCCACAGAACTGTTTTATCTTCTAAAAATGAACTGGGCACACTCTTTGGTTAGGATTTGGTTTATGTGCTAGCTTGTTTCTAGAATACATAAAGCTGAAAGAACCTCTAAAGATCATCTACTTCAATCCCTCTGCCAAAGCAGGTTCACCTAGAGCAGGTTGCAAAGGATTGCATCCAGACAGGTCTTGATTATCTCAAGAGGAAAGTCCACAACCTCTCTGGACACTCTGTTCCAGTATTCTGTTACCTTCAGAATAAAGAAGTCTTTCCTTACAGTCATATGGAACTTCCTGTGTTCCAGTTTGTATCCATTGCCTCTTACCCTGGTGCTGATCACTGCTGAAAGATTTTGGCCCCATCCTCTTCACGCTTCCTTTAGATATTCGTAAGCTTTGTTAAATTCCCCTCTCAGCTTTCTCCAGTATAGAGACCCAGGTCTCAGTCTTTCCTTGTAAGAGAGATACTCCAGTGTCCCCCCCCCCCCCAGTTCCCTAATTAAATTTACAGCTCTAATGAAACCTGAAAATTTCTTGCCACTTGGCAAAACAGCAATAAAAGGAGGTATTCAGTCCTGCCCTTATTTTTGGCTTTATACTTTGAATGGGGGAAAAGTGATTAATAAAGAATAGAATATTGTAAAGCATGCAAGAAAGTATATCAAAGGAACAGATTTCCATACAGGGAAAACTTCCTATGGAGTACTTCAGTGCCAGACATTATGTATTACTGATATTATGAAAAATATTTATTTATAATTCTACATACACACAATCAGATATAATAATATAAAATATTAATAATTGTGATTATGTTACATACAGCATAACACAACATAACAAGATGTACCTATAAATATATTTATTTTTATATATTTGTATTTTATAGTTTATATATAAATATTTTTATTTTATATTTATATTTATATTTATTTGTATAATTATAGCTATACTTTCAATAATTATTATATGGAAATGTTGCATTCATTACTAAAAAAGAAAAAGCCAAGATAGTCACAATGTTATCAGAATTCAAATAAAGTATTTTACTGGTCCACAATCATCTGTATTAATCTGAAAATATGTTAAAGAGCTTTTAAATTATGGACAAAAATTAGAATTGAAAGTAGAGAGGCAATACTAATTCTGTCATGGTATGAATTACATGATTTTGTTTTTACTGAGTGTACTGTAAAAAGCTTTTCTTGGACTTTCATAGTGCATACTGCCAATGACTTTCACCCTGAGGATTTAATAGCCCTGTGTGGCATTTATGGTCTTTTTATATCAATTTCTTGATAGATAGTGTTTATTCTACGTATTGCAGACTCAGTGGTAGAGTTTATTGCACCATCATTTTACACGTCCTCAAAGCATTTCAGCTCCTACTCCTACAGTATGATAAGAAAATATACGTTTAAGATATAGATTTTTGACTCCTACCATGCAGACTTTTGGACACATTCAGCTGTATAAAATGTTTTGCAATAGGATATTTGAGGTGTGCAATTAAATTAATGTGTCAATGATAATATCAGGAATATGTAATCTGTGGAGTCATGCCGCCTTAAGAATAAACGACCTACTAAACCATTAACTTCTGAGACATTGATGTGAAACGCTGATTACTAATTCATCTCAACAGGAATGTTGACATATTTGTCCATAGCAATAATTGCTGCAAAAGTACACACTTTTCCAAAGCAAATACAAATATTAAATTTCACATAGCAGCTCAGTTAATGTCCAGTTATCTTACTTAAAATGGAATAGATTGCTCATTTCCTTTTTTTTTTTAATTTTAATTTTTCCAAGGTAGTAAAAGCAATTATAGTAGTTGTCATTCTTATAGAATAATTGCCTGTCAAATTTAATTTGAAAAGCATGTCATTTTAACTCATATAATTCTTACATAGTTTTAAAATCCCAACACCTTCTTTTTAAGTTTGACTTGTTTGGGCTTTTTATTTTAATCAAAAATAGTGAGATTTTCCAAATGTATTATTCTTTTACATCTTAATGCAAGGTATCAACTTACAAAATTAAGAGACTTGGTCTTGAGAAATTAAGGTATTAAAAATATGTCACTTTAATATCCCTTGTAATTCCCATTTTTCCTATGGAGCTACCTTTCTGTAGCCATGTTGGAAGTGGTTTGTTTTTTTCTTTTCCTGATTGGAACAATGAACTTGAACAGGCTGGAGAGCTGGGCAGGGAGAAATTTGATGAAGTTCAACAAGGGCAAGTGTAGAGTCTTGCACTTGGGAAGAAACAATTCCATGAACCAGCACAGGTTGGAGACAGACCTGCTGGAGAACAGTGAAGGTGAAAGAGACCTGGGGGGTCTGGTGGATGGAAGGGTGACCATGAGCCAGCGATTTGCTCTTGTGGCCAAGAAGGCCAATGCCATTCTGGGGTGGATTAGAAGGGGTGGGACCAGTAGGTTGAGAGAGGTTCTCCTTCTCTGCACTGGTGAGGTTGCATCTGGAGTATTGTGTCCAGTCCTGAGCCCCTGAGTTCAAGAAGGCTACTTGAAAGAGTCCAGCACGGAGCCACAAAAGTTATTAAGGAAGTAGAACATCTTCTGTACGAGGAGAGACTTAGGGAGCTGGAACTCCTCAGCTTGGAGAAGAGGAGACTGAGAGGTGACCTCATCAATGTTTATAAATATGTAAAGGGTGAGTGGCAAGAGGATGGAGCCAGGCTCTTGTCGATGTTGCCCAATGACAGAACAAGGGGTGGTGGGTGGAAGTTGAGGCATAAGAAGAGAATTTTTTTCACTGTGAGCGTGACAGAGCACTGGAACAGGCTTCACAAGTGGGGTGCGGAGTCTCCCTCTCTGGAGATATTCAAAACTCACCTGGATGCATTCCTGTGTAATCTGGTGTAGGTGATCCTGTTCTGGCAGGGGAGTTAGATTAGATGATCTTTCGAGGTCCCTTCCAGCCCCTGAAATTCTGTGGTTCTGTGTTTCTGTGAAATACCCAAAAGTATAAATAATATATATGGTATTATCACTGTGAGACAGCTGATAGGAGATATTCAAACTCTGTACAATAGAGACCTACTCAAACACTTTTCTATTCCAGAAATAACAAGTTTATGTCTGTGAACTGCCTAAAGTACAAGGAATGGGAACACTATCAATCTGCCATATGGCTGTATTGCAGCATGTTGCTACACCAAGATGTTTTCAGTTCCCTTTTTTCTTTTAAGAATCACCACCTGTTAATGTATTTTGTGTGTAACTGAATGTTGTTTATGCTCTTCTCCATCTCCACTCTGCTAAGTAATAAAACCAAGAAACATCAAAACTGATTTACAATGATTAATGATGGTGGAATTTGCCTTTGCTGTTTTCTACCTGAGTCAGAATTTGTATTATTAATCTGGAGGGGTATAGGAAGGAAAGTAGCAATACCTAGAAAAATGTGGGGGGTGTGATCTGTATCTTGAAACAGGTGGCAAAATTTGTTTGATGGGAATATGCACCTTCTCGTATCCAAAAATTATTTCCTTTTTTATTGCCTATGTTTTCATAACCGTTACTCAAAGTAGTACCTATGTTAAGGGTATTTAAATTAAGAGTAAAATAAACACCCTTCTTGCAGATACCTGAATACTTTCTCTCTAAATGTAACTTTGCAAAAGTTCTTTAGAAACATGCATTAGGAGCTTAACAATTAATTGCTCAAACATCTTAATGATTTTCAATTCCTTGATAGATTGTGTCCTGGACTATTTAATTCCTGGAGCAAATGACTTTAAATAATATTTTTCTTCTCCCCACCTAAGTGTTTTCACTATCTGTATATCATAGGCTGAGTCTAATCAGAAGCTGGTTGCTTGTTGTGTCTCCTGCCCACTGGGATTGGGGAGAGGAATGGAACAGAAAAATCTAGAAACACATGGGTCAAGATTAAGGCAGTTTAACAGGTGAAGCAAAGTTGCACAGGCAATCAAAGCAAAATAAGGAATTAATTCACTGCTTCCCATCAGCTGGCAGAAGCTTAGCCATTTGCTAGAAAGCACAGACTCAGAACACATATTGGTTAATTCAGAAGACAAACGCTGTAAGAACAAATATCCCACCTTCCACCTTCTTTACCTGATATTTCATTTCTAGGCACACCATCATATGCTGTGGGGTATCCCTTTGGTCAGCTAGGAACTGCTGACCTCACTGTGTCCCCTCATAACTTATTGTGCAGTCCCAGCCTATTGGCTTAGTGATGGGGTCAGAGTTAGAAAAAGAGGAAACCTTGGTACAAATTTAAAACACAGCACCACAGTTCTTCCCCAGCCAGCACCATCAGAACATGGTATTGGCTTACTCTTCTTGGAGTCCCATTAGATTGCTGATCTAGGTTCCTACCTGAGAAAATGTTACTGAAAAAAACCCAAAATACAGTTATAACATGAGAAAATTGTAACATGACTGTTCATTCTCAGATTTGGTGCAAAATTAAAAAAAAATAAAGCATATAACTAATATCCTTTTTTTTTTTTTTTTTTTTTTTGGCTTCACAACTCAACAGAGTTGCTAAAATCGTAGAATCATTTTGGTTGGAAGAGACCTGTAAGATCATGAAGTCCAAACATCAACCCAACACTACCATGGCCATTAAACCATATAACCTAAAGTGTCATGTTTACCCACTCTTTGAACACTCCCAAGGATGGTGACAACACCACCTCCATGGACAGCCTATTCTAGTGCCTGAAGACCATTTCAGTAAAGAATTTTTTTTTTCTGATATCCAGTCTAAACCTTCTATGGGACAACTTGAGGCTATTTCTTCTTGTCATATTGCTATTTACTTAGGAAAAAAGACCAACACTCCCCTCACTACAACCTCCCTTCAGGTAGTTGTAGCAATAGAGAGTAGAAAGCAATAAGGTCTCCCCTCAGCCTCCTTGTCTCCGGAGTAAACAATTCCACTTCCTTCATAAACCTAATCCACACAGCTTTTCAGTGTTGAATGTTTAGTTTGTTTTACACACTTGTGTGTCTAATGAACTATCTGAAAATAATGTTGTGAGGGGTTTGCTACTGGCAAGGGGGGCAGATTATGCCAGCAGAGAAATATAATCAAAAAGTAAATATAAATATTGAAGGGTTTTGTTTTATTCCCTGTTATGCATTTTATCTTCCATGAATATATTTGCACAGAAAGAAAATCTGTGTCAGCACATCTGTGTTTTAATATGAAATTCTGTTTCTATAGGAAAACTTCCTGAGAGGTTACTTGATAATGTATGCATTCATTCAAAGACACATATATGCATATTTTTATACAACAACTGTTATTTGATATTAGTTGTGGATTTGGGAAGGGTTTTTTTTCTTTTCTTTTCTTTTTTTTTCCCAGCAGCTAAGTCATACCAGGAGACGAACAGGAAAGTAACTAAGGACCAATATATTAAGTGGCACCCCAAATTCTCCACTGAATTATTTTCAGTATTTTATACTTTGTAGAGGTAATAATTTTTATGCAGAGAACAACTGCAAAGCCCATAGACTTTCTCAGTTATAATTGCATCTCAATGTAAGGACATTTTTTTCTATCTGCAAATTAATGTTAACTGCACTGTGAGTGAAAGGATTTTTTTTACTTTTATTAAGTGATATAAACATACTTTTCAAAATCACCTAACCTAAATTATCCACTGCATAACTGATAAGTGATTTTGCTGTCTCTTGTAATTGTGTGCAATCTCTCTAATTGTTTAGAAGTTGTAGTCCACAGAAGTATTATTTTGCAAGTAGATGCACTGAATTACTTTGGTAAATTCTGCAAAATATGATGTAACATGTGAATAATTTATCCTCAGAGGCACGTTCGTCATTCAATTAAAACTGAATATCATCAAAATACATATTTTTCTGGAAACTTTCAGTGATAAACTTCAAAAAATTAAGGCTACTGTATAACCTGCTTAAAACTGTTTCAGTCTTTGGTTGTGTAATTGCCTTTTTCGTTTCTCAGCAGAGTGTCTGTAAAGCAGCTGTGATCCCATATATATATATACACGTACACAGACTACACACAGACAGAAGATAGTCTGTACTGATTGAAAATACAGCTGATCCATATTTAGTGCTGCATCTTTATGCTGTTAGCCGTCAGGAAACAGACATATTGATTACTGTCAAACTCACTGGTAACCTTGCAAGTTGAAAAGGTTCTGGTTTTGATGCAGAATGGGTATGATGTCCTACACTAACTGACAGTGCTCTGTTCAGATCCGATTCAACCCCATTGACAGTGAAAGAGGGATTGAATTTTTAGGCCTATTTGAACCACACTATGGGCACAGCTTCTCTGCATACTGGGTAACGTTGGTGCTCACATTTCCTCTTTGGTTTCAAGTTTTAAGTGTGGTCTTTTTTTTTCCTTGCCTTTATTTTAAAGAGTTTATTGACACAGTGAAAGAAATTCACCATATGTTTAAGAGTTCACACAATCTAAAATCACAAACCATTTGTATGTCACAAGCAAAAAATACATTAATTGTTTAGTCATGCATTTCAAATAAATACATGAGCAAGATTAATTATTTTACATTAATCTTACATGCACATTCATATGTTTATATTACTGGGTAGACTGAGACCATTCTAGGGATCTTTGTATCTATAGAAGTGCAAAGAGCTTCTGTCACATTAGCTAAAAATTAGCATGAAATTACAACATAGATTTGTGTGATGGTTTGAAACTGTCTTTTTAATTTTTCCTTGCAAAGTTCAGAACAGAGAAAGTGAAAGAATGTAAATAAGTCACTATTGGGTGTAAGAAAGCAAAATAATGATTGTTCTAAACACTTCCATTGGATAGATAGAAATGTTTAAGAACTATTACCCAAAACAAAGTAGGCACTCTGCACATTCTGCGTTCTGCAGTGGGGCAGTTGCTGGGCTGTCTGGCTGCTGTTTCTTCCTCTCTTCTGGCTGAAGATAACACACTGACCTTGGCAGCTAAGTTAACAACTTTCTGCTTAACAAACTCTGCTTCTCTGTCCAGGGGGGTCTGGGGGGAAGCTCCTGGGAGAGGGAGGCCCCTTTGGGAGGGTCCCCTTGGGGGGAAGCAAAGGGAGCTTGGTTGTGCTTTACTGTTGATTGTATATATTTGTAAATGTTGTGAATTTTGTATATTTGTACATATTCATTGCATTTCATTGTAGATTTTAGACTCTGCTTGTAAATACAGCCTTCATTTGCTTCCAGACTGAGCTAGCCTGGTTATTGTTGGTGGGGGGGGGGAATTTCAGCTCACACCGACACAATTTGTGAGAATATTGGCATGAAATCCCGGTCTAGGTTCTAGAGGCAAGTATTTTACATGATCACATTCACCTCAAAACTAATGGCTTTTTTCTTTTTTAGTATGTTGGAAACCTTTACTTTCTATATCCTCACGGACACATGGTTGTGTTTATAACAATTTGAAATAGCTCCTTGTAATAAATTTGCTTTCATCAAATAAAATTATATAGCTATGAATAATGAAGAAACAAGTAAAATTGTGCAGT
This sequence comes from Indicator indicator, assembly GCF_027791375.1. Lineage (NCBI taxonomy): Eukaryota > Metazoa > Chordata > Aves > Piciformes > Indicatoridae > Indicator > Indicator indicator. Next base: position 36,392,543 of record NC_072010.1, read on the forward strand.
ACTCACCAAGCAAAATTTGTGTTTGAGCTCTGACTGTATAATTAACTGCTTAGAAAGGGTTAATGTTCAACTTTCTTTTAGAAAAAAAAAAAGAAAAGAAAAAAGAAAAACAGAAAAAAAACATGGCCTTATTTCATTATCAGAAATGGCATTTTTTACATCTTGCATTGGTTCATAATTAATATAATTAGAGAAAGACACTGAAAGAACTTCTGTGGCTCATAATTGATTCCCTGCTCATTTCAGTTGCATTTGTAATTCTTTTTTTTTTAATTTTACCAGAGACATTTACGAGATAATAGCTGTGTGTTCGTTCTAAAGCAGCCTGTCCTAAAGTACAAATCCAAGCTGACTCACCGAGATCGCCATATAAAGTTACAAAATTATTCTCTTGGAACATCACATTAGGAAATGTCACAGCAAACTTGCTCGCTCACATATTAACAAGGCTTACATATTAAAGATGTGGAAGGAGAGAGTACTGAGATCCAAATGGTGTTTATATTTGAATTTGGGGTTCACTGATGCCAAATCTTTTGAGCTTCTCTAATCAGATTTTGCTACCATATGGCAAGCATCAGTTTATCTTTATCTTCCCCCTTTTTCCCCTCAAATCCCAGAGCACCTGGGCTCTGTTGGAGTCTCCTCCCACTCCAGGTGTGGCTACTTTGCTCTCTCTGCCCACTCCCCTTTTTAATGCCCCCCAGGAAAGGCAGAAGTTCCAAGCTGAGCCCATCTGGGCTGAGGAGCCCTCATCACTGGTGAGTCCCTATCCACTGGGTGATTGGTGATGGGGAACAAAGGCTGGGGGTCCTGGTGTCCCCCTGGTTAGTTAGGAATAGGGTTGATGGCCCCTCTTGGGCTGCTTCAGCTAACAGAATAAATCATCGTTTTTCTTACTGCAATTGTGTGAGGTTCAACAAACCCAGGTGCTTGGGTCACAACAACCCCACGAGTGCTCCAGGGACAGAGTGGCTGGAAAGCTGTCCAGCAGAAAAGGACTTGGGGTTGCTGATTGACAACTGGCTGAACATGAGTCACTGAGTGCCCAGGTGGCCAAGAAGGTCCAACAGCATCCTGGCTTCCATCAGTAAATGTAGCCAGCAGGACCAGGAAACTGATAGTCCCTCTGTACTTGGCACTGGTGAAGCCACACCTGGAGTACAGGGTTCAGTTTTGGGGCTTCACTCCAAGGCAGCCATTGAGGTGCTGGAGGAGGTCTGGAGAGGGACAGTGAACCTGGTGGGGGGTTTTGGAGCAGGTCTGGTGAGGACCAGGTAGGGGAACTGGGGTTGTTTGATCTGGAGAGGGGGGGGCTGAGGGGAAACCTCAGTCTCTGCAACTCCCTAAAGGCAGATAAGAGTGGGGTGGGTGTTGGTCTCTTCTTCCTAGTAACAAGTGGCATGAAATGGCCTCAGGTTATGCTAAGGCAATTTTGGGTTGGATAGTAGATGAAAAATCTTCCCTGACAGGGTTCTTGACCACAGTGAAAGGATCCCCAGGGAGGTGGTTGAATTCCTACCCCCAGAGGTGTTTCAAAGAGGCAGAGGTGTGGTTCTGAGGGACATCTGGGTGACGTTTTTTTCTGCCTTTTTTTTTCCTGTGATTTAGTGATGTTCTGACAAACCCCAATTAAGTGCTTCTCAATTACTTTCATATTGCTAGGTAAGGAATAGCCAAAACAGTATCTTAAAATCTCAAAAGGCTGTGTCCTCTCAACTTGTGTTCTTCACATTTGTCAAGGTATCAAGCAAATAATTGTATTCTGTTACGATTCAAGATGAGAACACACAGAAATTACACAGAAAAGAAAAAAAAAGTGGTTGAAGTAGTGAAAAACAAAATCAATTCGACACTGAGGACCTAAAGCAACGCATGGCTGAAGTTGTTTGTAGGCAATAGCTAGAGCTGATAAAATCCTCCAGATTAAAAGCATCTCGTAAGTCTTTTTCGGTTTTTTCCTCGAGATCTTCCCCAAACTTTGACTGGGGCCCCTCAGTTCAAGAGAGATGTTGAGGTACTGGAACGTGTCCAGAGAAGAGTGATGAAGCTGGTGAGGGGTCTGGAACACAGCCCTGTGAGGAGAGGCTGAGGAAGCTGGGGTTATTTAGCCTGGAGAAAAGGAGGCTCAGGGGAGACCTCATTGCTGTCTACAACTACCTGAAGTGAGGTTGTAGCCAGGAGGGGCTTGGTCTCTTCTCCCAGGCAACCAGCAGCAGAACAAGTGGACACAGTCTCAAGCTGTGCCAGGGGAGGTATAGGCTGGATATTAGGAGGAAGCTCTTCACAGAGAGAGTGAATGCCTGTTGGAATGGGCTGCCAAGGGAGGTAGTGGGGTCGCTGTCTCAGGAGATGTTCAGAAAAAGCCTGGATGAGGCATTAATGCCATGGTCTAGTTGATTGGATAGGGCTGGGTGATAGGTTGGACTGGATGATCTTGGAGGTCTCTTCCAATCTGGCTGATTCTGTGTAATCTGACCTTCTTGCGCCGAATATCCAGTGACTACAGATAGAAACTGAAAAAGTGTCTTGTGCTTTTGGATCCAACGTAGAACAGAGGCAAATGAATGGTGAAATGTTAGCTTTTTGCTAATACATACTGCATGGCAATTGTTATACCAAAATTTATGGGGAAGAAAAGGTTATTTGAATCCCAGTCCAGGAAACCTAACAGCCCCTGTTCCCTGGGACATAACAGTGTCCTGTCTTTTGGAAGATTTCATATGAGATATAAGTATTTACCCATATATTCCTTTTCAGGGACAAAATCTGGACTTACATATAGGTGTGAGAGACTCATCCAAATCTTGACATTTTTCCTGCTGTTTTTCCATGTGAGTACTGGTAATGCACCAGGTACTGCCATAGTCAAATCAAAAGGTACCTTGGTACCTTAACACCTTGGGTAATAAGGGAAGGAATATCAGTGCTTGGCTGCTCTTAGATCTCTCAGCTTAGGTTCAGGCAGATTCTAATGAGCAGGGAACAAATGTTCTGCTGCAAAAGGCAGTGCTAACAGTTTCAGATTTCTTGGTTATAATAGTATTCTACTAAAACTGTTTTTTTGCTTTATAAAGCCAAGGAACTACTAGGAAATATGCCTAAAATTTGTTTTCAACTATATAGATATACTGACAACTATACGTATGACAACAGTTGAATAAAAATTACTTAAAAGTGAATAATGATGGCTTTTCTGAATTGTGTTATATTTACTCTTCCTCTTTTTTTCTACCATCAATTCCTTAGAAAAGTCAACATGACAACTCGGAGAACCAGAAACAAGGTGCTTCAGAAAGGGAGAGTTTAAGTTGTGAAGGAATGTGAGGGAATTGGCAGTACAAGAAAAGCTGAGGTTATATTTGTAATGGCAAACTATCCCATTGCACAGGAAAGATAGGAGGTATATTAAGAGAACAATACAGAATCAGAAGATCTTCAAGAACATGGTAATAAATATTAGATAAATAAAGAATGGAAAGGAGTAAATGTCTAACAATGTATCTAACAGAGAGAAAAGAAAGTACACTGGAATAAAATCAGAGAGACTAAAATGCAAAATGAGTTTCTATTAGTAAGGAACAGAAAAGTCCTAGGAGAACAAAATTAGAAATAAGACAAGAAAGAAGCAAGGGTAAATAAGAAACATTGAATTAGGCAAGGACTGAGACAAATAATGTATTCTCTTCTTTAAAAAAAAAAAAAAACAAACAAACAAAGAACAAATTAACAAGCTCTCCTTCTCCTGATATTTTAACCAAATATATAAAGAAATAAACTTTATGAAGTGTTTTGAAGTACAGAGCAGAATATAGGAAGAACACACTATACTGTGTGCTTTTATAAAGTAGGGGGGGCAAATTTTAGTTGTGCATTTCGACCCCACGATATGAAATATCTAGAGCCCTGAAAACATTTTCAAGAAATTATGGGATCCAGAGTTTTAGCAGGAATATTCTTAATATCTAAGCTCATAAAAGAGATTGGGGGTGGAAGAAACAAAAAGGAAAGAAAAAAAGGGAACAGAGACCATTATAGCAGTGTTAGCCTAATTCAAATTTCTGGCAAGTATCTCTAAAAAATTAAGAAATCAATTTATAAGTACCCCAGAGATAATAAGGTGATAAAAATGGACAGCATGAGTTTGTCAAGAACCGATCATGTCAATCTAATACAATTTCTTTCCATGACAGGCTAACAGGCCAAGTGAATAAAGAAGCAGTAGGTTTGTTACAATTCGACTTTATTAGGAATTTTGACACTGACATCCAAGAAGTTTCTTACAAGCAAGATAAGAAAATGCAGTTAAGGTATAATTACCCATTTAAAACTTACTTTGAAGAAATAGTTATTAATATAATTAGTTAATAGTTATTAATAGTAATTAATTAACAGTCATAACCTAGGTGTGTGGAGAATGTGTGCTCAGGAGGCCAAGAAGACTAGTGATACCCTGGCTTGTATCAAAAACAGTATGGCCAGCAGGAGTAGAGAGGTGATTGTCTCCCTGTATGTGGCACTAGTGAGGCTGCACCTTGACTACTGCTCTCGCTACAAGAAAGACATTGAGGTGCTGGGGCATGCCCCCAGAGAAAGGTAACGAACCTGGTAAAAGGTCTAAAGAGCAAGTCCTGTGAGGTTTCTTTACTAGGATAAATGAAGGCTCAGGAGAGATCTTATTGCTCCCTACAGAGACGTGAAAGGAGGCTGTTCTAAGGCAGGTGCTGATCTCTTCTCTCAAGCAGCAAGAGACTGGAGTAAAGAGCCTCAAGCTGGGCCAGGGGAGATTTAGGTTGAACATTTCAAAAAATTTCATCACTGAAAGGGTTGTCAAGAACTGGAGCAGATTGCCCAGAGTAATGGTTGAATAATCATCCCTGAAGGTATTTAAAAGAAGTGTAGACATGGTGCTTAGGGACATGGTTGAGATTCAGACTTGGTAGTGTTAGGGTAGTGGTTAGAGCTGATGATCTTAAGGGTCTTTTCCAAACCAGACTATTCTATGTTTTCAGTGGTATTCCTCACAGAGATGCTCTGGACCTAGTTGTCTCCCACATTTCATCAATATTTGGAAATGGAAGAAAACTGTAATGGAGAGGTGGCAGTCATTTTCAAGGACAGAGTAAGAGTGTAACATGATTTTGACAAATTCGTACAAAAATCAACAAATTGAGATTCAGAGAACTTGACATTTGATTTTGTATTTCAATATGTGCAAAACATTGTCTCACTGTCAATATCAATGAGAATTGATATTGAAAGAATGCCAGTCAGAGAATACACAAATTCAATGGGTATACCAAAACCTAAGGTGCAAATTAAAAATAAAGGCAGACTAGAAAATATGATTTATTTTTTTTTCACGAGTAATGGAGCCAAACAAATAAAACAAACATGAATCTTGGCCTTATAATCATTTTGGAATATTCTGGAATATGTTAAAGAAGTATTTCATGTGTAATTCATTATCATGGTAATATGCTCTCTGTAGCAGAAGGAAAGTTCTGTCTGGAATCCTGCTTCTGAACACCCCCAGAGAGTCATCACCAGTCTAGACACCCTAATCTTCAAAACTGCTTTCAGATAGAAGATCTTTGCTCTCCTGCTAATTGTTTGCTTGTTTGTTTGTGTGTGTTTGTTTTTCACAGCAGTAATAATACTGCTTTTATGATGTGCATCATGACTTCATAAATGGATTCAGGAGCATCGGTTTTAGCACGTTATTTAAAGAAATCTTAGCTAGAATAACAAGGTACATATGAATAATGGTGCTAGATTTCACTAATCTAGAAATTCTTTCTCCCTGTAATGCTGCCTAATTTAAGATTCTATGATCTAATAGTAATCGTAGGCAGTGAACAATGTGTTTTGTGCATATTGAAAAGTAAAGCTGTGCACAGGACACATGCTGACTCAGAAAGGCCTTACAGCTTATGAAGCTGAAGAAAGGAAATATATCTTCTCCCATTTCTTGGTGCTATCATTCATGTTCTTCCTTACTGAATCTCAGACTAAGTAGAAGAGTGAAAGCATTATTGTCAAGTGTTAAGCTTTTGTGCACAGGCATACTTACTTCACTCCAGCTATTTAAAGGGCTGGTTGAGCATTTGCATGATGGTTTTTCTAAATGTTAAAATAATTATAATGAATACATGTATTTAGTGTACTTTGTAAAAGCTCATCTGCCATGTTGCGCTTATATTCCAATAATGAAGTTTATAAATTTTCAAGTGATTCTACTGCGTTTTAAGCATTAGTCCAGCCTAGGAATTGAACATCCATTCAACTTCTAAAGCTCAATTGACAAGGCAAATACAAGGCATGTAGCCATTTGAATGGCTTATTAAACTTCAATCATAACCAATTAGCAAGGATTGTACTGTTCCCCGCCCTCATTGGTAAATACTCATTTGTTTTCTTGTCTCATTTACTCTCATGTATATCCTTATTAATAAGCTTTCTCCCCTGCATAAAGTGACATGCCTGAAAAAGAGATGAAAGAAAACAGTGATGTTCTTGTAGATTACACATGCTGACATTCAAGGTCCTGCAAAATTTTATTCACTGAGGCTCTGGCCTTACACAGTCTTGTATAGCAGAAACAATAAAAAGACTACATGCTTTCCAGTAAGAGACAAAGATATAGAGTAGAGAAGTGCTACAGGTACTAAAATCATTCCTGAACTCTGGAAATATTATAGTTTTGTTTTCACATATAGGTACAAAAAATAAAGGTCATGCATTCTAAGAATTGAAACAGCAAACACTAGCTGAAGATGGAAGAAAAATGCACCTTGGTCTTTACATTGGTAGTCTGCGCTCCAAACTGCAGGGGGGTGGGGAGTAATCCTTTCATTTTTTGAAGACATCTGCTTCTGTAGGCTGACTGTAGTAATCAGTGGTGCTGAAAGTAATTCTGTAAGAAGGATGTGCATTAATTCTGATTTCCTCTTCAAACGTGTGTTGAATCTGGAGCCCACACAAAAGACATTGATGCTATGTGATTTCCACTCAGGTCTGGCCTCCAAAATCTTTTCTAGATGTGGAGTTCCTCTAAAGCTAGATAGCTTCACATGAGTATATATCCAAGACATCAAAAGTGTTTGAAATTGCACCAGATGTCTATGAATGGCCTATGTCGAAGTAACTGAATCATGCCTTACTCTTTTCTAGGGTTCACCTTTCTTGTACAAACAAGCAAGTAAGTCTAGTTTCCTAGGCAAAGCAAATATATGACACAAGCATGACACCCAATCTTTAAATCTTTATCCTAAATTTTGTGGCAGATTAGGTTGTTGTGTAAAAAATTATTTAGGAATGTTCTGCCAAGAAGGCTGAGTTTTGAAAAAGTGGATTGTTGGGATGCACTAGAATATTTTAGGATTTTTTAAACTTGCCCATTTTCTTTACTGAGATACTGGTTTGATGGGAAGTTAGTCCATTAAAGGATATAGTAGTACAGCTCAAGTAGAAACCCAGCAAACCTTGCAGAGCAACCAAGGGTTGGATTTGGTGTCAATGGAATGTTTTATGCACATTGCACACATTCTGGAGCCAAAAATCAAACATTTAATTTTGGTTGAGATGAAAATTTAAATGTTACTTCAGCAAGTTGTCAACATATTGATTAAATTTTCAAGGCTACTAGCATTTCAGTTGAAAACAGATTATTTTTTAAGATATGTATTAAAGATTTAATGAATCACTAAACACATCTAATAAAATAATAAATATAATTAAACTTAGAATCAGGATGCCTAAATTCATAGGTCTCTGTGTCATTATTTTAAACATCAAACTCTTTCACTTTAAAACATTTTTTCCTTCTGTGCTTATTTTCAGCAATAAAACAACTGAATAATGTAATATTTTACTATATTTTCTGTACAGATCTGTTTTAATTTAGAAGTATCTTACTCATTCAAGTATAGTAGTAATATTTTGAGTTCTCAACACCATTGCAAGGCATGATGTGCTTCTACAAGGTTATGCAGTCTGGTGAACTGACAAGCTTAGTTTGAATTCAAATTGCTGTTACCAACTTTATGTAAAAAATTTAACATTATTGTCATTTAATTCAATTCACTTGTTTGCATTCCATTTCTGCCCTCACATATTATGTAAAGTTCATTTAAAGAGCATAAGAGTTACAGATTCATTTTTCATGTGAAAGCAGTAGATAATAAAAAAATAAATGGGGAAAAAACATATATAAGATGGATATTAGGAAGTCTTTAGCTGTCTTCTGCTAATCTTAAACAATAATCTCCCTACATTGTGTATACTGAAACAAAATAAACTACTTACTGATGTATGTGGAAAAAAAATCTTGATTATTTTTTTTCTTCTGAAGAAAAACTTCAATAATGTTGCAGATACTATCTGCAATATTAAGTCTGTTTCTGATTACGAGTATTCATTCACATACAGGTAGCAAATGTTCCACATTCTTCACTAATAGTTCAAAAGTGTCTAAGAAATTAAAAAGTGTCACTATCTATTCCACCTGTGGTAATGAAAAACTTTTCAGAATTTTCCAGAATATTTCCCATATAATGAAGAGGGAAAGAAGAAAATGGGTGTTGTCTCAGCTCCTTAAATGTGTACAACCTTAAGCAACAGACCCTTAGAACAATCTTGAATAACAGCTTGTCTGTACTTTTTCATTCTTGCAGTGCCCTTTTTGTCTGTGCTTCTTGCAAAGGCACTAGTGTATTACCAAATTCGGAAGAGGGAGGAAGGGGACATTACTAGCATCACACAGACCAAAGATTAAAAACTCCCCCAATAGCAGTCTTAGCCTGAAGAAGTTTGAGAAAATGCCTCACATATCACTATTTCCTGTGGCTTTGTTTCCCTGTTTATATTGAGCTGTGCTTTGAAGCTTGAAAATATTGTATAGATAGTTCTTGAAATACAGCAGGGAAGAGAAACAAATAATGTGATTATTATGATTGTAGTGATGAAAATACTTCCTCAGATCTTACCCTTGTATCTCTCTTATGAGGAATAAACTAGAAGGGAGACATAGATACATGGAAATAAAAGGACTGTTTCACAAAATCAGAGCAGAAATCCATGGCAGTGTAGTGAAAAAAAAAAAAAAAAGAGTTGTGTTTTATATATGGCATGGATATATGGCATGGCTTGTTTGCTTATATCTACCCTAGTTTTACTCTTCTGGTGAACTTATTTTACACTATGTTTCAAAGCCTTGCTAAGTGAACTCTCACTATCCAGCCTACATATGGTGAGCTGTCCATGGCTGATAGACCAAGATCAGTGGTGTTATGTACATTTAGAGAAGATGTTAAAAGACACTTAATTTGTTGATAATGATGCTTAGAACAATCTGCTCCATCAGCAAATAGGGATACTTTCAAAAAACTTTGTAAAACTAAAAAGAAAAAAAAAAAGAAACAAAAGCAAACACAAACCAAAACAAAAACAATCAATGACAAAATACAACCACAAAACCAAACCAACAAACCAAGCACAAAGCTTCTTTTCACTGTGTGATAGAAGAATGAAAAAAAGACCTTGGTCTGAGAAAATGCCATATTGATAAGTGTTCCTCCTCTTCCTTTAAGATACTTAGGTACTGATACGCCGTTCTGCAAGGGATTCCTGTCATATTTTTTTGGCTTATTGCTACTTACCATAGTGCCAAATGTCCTCATCATTTCTATGCAGCAGTGTATAGTTAACAGCATGAGCCACAGGCAATTTAGAATAAGTGAACACATCATTTAAGGTACTTACCATGTGACTTGCACCTTCAGCAACTGACTAGCAGAGTATCCCTTAACAGTGACAGAAATATATAAAAAAAATTACTCGACATTTTTACTAGGAATATTTCCAAATATTTCTAAAACTAGTTCCAGAAAATACAAACTCGCAAAGAAGTAATGTAATATAATATAGGAAAAAAATAATAAATAATGTAATTAAGAAAACTGCAGATAGCTAGTTAGTATTTGGGAGTTTGCTTCTAAAAGAGAGAAAATTAGATCAAAACATAATTTGATGAAAACTGACAGATAAATAACTATTGAACAGGATTTTAATTACAACTACTGCAATAGATAAAATTCGTATTATCGAATTATTTGCTGAATAGAAGAATTTAAGATAGCAATTTCTATTTTTCATATGATAAAGATTCCTGCTTTTTTGCTCTGTTGTTGATTCACTATTCAATGAATATACTCCTTTACTGACTCCACTCTCTTATCAAAATTTCAGACAGGGACTACCATTTCAAAGACATTTTTCCCTTTTTTGCAATATTTTACTTTTTTTTAATTTTTAAAATTTTTAAATTATTATTATTTGGAAGTACAGATAAAAATTGAGTAAATAAATTCTGGCAAAATAAAAAAGAAATAATACATTAGACTGCATTCTTCTCTGATCTGTGATGCGATGTTAAAGAAATCACACATACTTAAATTGGTTGCTAAATGCTGAGTTTATGGTAGTGGAAACTGAATATGCTAATTTGGCCCAGTGACTATACTTACAAGAGATTAATGCCTTTATTACATGCTATCACTGAACTTTGTAATGAAAGAAAGCAAGGACAGAGATGACTAGCATGCAAGAAAAATGAAATATTTTTTTTTTCAAAACAGAGAAAAAGAAAACAGATGTTTAGAATTTTCACCTTTTGCACATTATCTATAAATTTAATTTTCTCTTAAATTTGAATTACTTGAATTTGCAGGAAAAATTCTCTGATAGCTTGTCACATTAGTATTAAACTGATACATGGGCTCTGACTAAGGTATTCTCTCTCCTACATATAGAGGAAACAATCCTAAACCATAGATTGACTTAATTATTTAGAGATAATTTTATTTGTAGGTAATTTTCATGCTGCATTGGATGTTTGTATAGCTGGAAGCCATCAGAAAAAAAAAATCCTAACTCCATGTTACATATGTAGCAGGAAATATTTTCTGTCATTTAGGTTTAGCAACAGAATTTCATCATGAAGATATTATTAGTGTTTGAATGGCTATTTTATTTCAACCTCATAAAAACTCTGAGAAGCTGCCAAGAAAGGAGAGAAAAACAGAGTTAAATTGAGGTTTTACGTGGATACAAAATGAAATAAGCAAGGTATAGTGCTCTACTGTCTCCAACAGAGCAGTTCCAATGCATAGAATAATGGATGGTGAATTCAGTGGAGACAGCCATCAAGTTTGTGAGTTTCCCTAAATCATCTCCCCATTTACCAGTACCGAAGATAGCATAATGGAAAGGAAAAACTGTTGCTATGTAGGGCATGTAGTACAGCACTTAAGTCTTCAAGCCATAAGGGTCCTCAAACCAGAGCAAAAATATCCAAGTAGAGAGTGTCTGTGAGAAGATATTAAGGAGGTAAAATTCCATTAAAATTTTGGAGCAGCTAATCCTGGAAACCTGATGAGAAAATCATCAGGAGTAGCTAGCATGGATTCACCAAGGGGAAGTCATGTTTGACCAGCTTATTAAAGTAAAAGCCTTTGACACTGTCTCACATGAGATCTTCAGTAGAAAAGTTGTTGGTGTGTGGGCTGGATGAGCAAACAGTTAAGCGTACTGAAAACTGTATGAATGGCTGCATTCAAAGGGTGTTGGAAAGAGCTTTGGCAGAGGAGGCCCTGGACATTCTATCAAACAACAAACTGACCTGGAGAGAGCAATGTGACCTTGCTGTAAAGAACACAAATGGCATCCTGGGCAGCATCAGGCAAAATGTCGCTAGCAAGTCAGACTGCCAGGGTTTTTTAGAAATTTCTCACTTGTCTGTAGATCATATGATATAGTCTACTTTTAAGAAAGGATGTGGGTTGTTTTTTGGGTTTTGTTTGTTTGTTGTTGTGTTTGGGTCTTTTCCTAATGAAGTCCAAGAACAGTAGGCATTAATAATACTCTTTATCTCAGTATTAGAGGAAATGAATACAAGCTGTGCCAGGGGAGGTTTAGACTGGAAACTAGAAAATATTTCTTCACTGAAAGGGTTATCAAATACTGGAATAGTCTGCCCAGGGCAGTGGTGGAGTCACCATCCCTGGAGTTGTTTGAACTGCATGTGAACCTTGCAGTTAGGAACATGGTGTCTTAGTCCAGAAGGTTCTTTTAAAACATTCCCATGTGTGAAATTAAGGCACAAACAAGCTCAAATATCAAAACTGAGGCTATTTATTAAAGGGCAACGTGAATGAAACAGAGGAAGGGAGAAAAGGGAGAGAGAGGGAGGAAAAATGGAGAAAGAGAGAGCAGGAAAGGAATTATATTATCACCCCCAAGACATTTTTCTGTCTTTGGCCAGAGGCGGTCTGGGAAGGGTGCTGATGAGTCACTTCTTCAGCCTGAAGGAGAGAAGGAAGAGAGAGACACACATCCTGAGGTCCGAGTGCTTTTTGGCTTGTGTTGTTGGCCAAAGGAGAGGAGATAGAGAGAGGTCCAGATAAAGTTCTGGGATGTTTTTCCCTTCTTTGAGTAGCCTCCATCATGCAGTCTTTTTCAGTGGAGGAGTTCTGCCTTACAGCAAGCAAAACTTAGGGCTTTTATCACAGCTTCCCCCTGGCCCCTCACCCTAGTGCAGGTATTACCTCCAGGGGGTCTTCAGCCATATTCCTGTGTGTTTGCAGGATACAGCACCAGAGTAGCCTCCACCCCTCTTTGCCTCCCACCTGTTCACCACATCCATACCCGGGCTTACCAGGCCATGATGTGCTTACCTCTGTTGCACATTCCAGCAGGTCTTCCAACACACACACACACACACACACCCCACCCCAGGGCAGCTAATGTCTGGTGATGATCTTACTTGTATTGAGACATTCCTCTTCCTATCACTGGACACCACCAAAAAGAGACTGGCACCTTCACCTTGACACCCACTCATATATTTACAAACATTAATATGATCCCCCCTCAACCTTCTTTTCTCAAGACTAAACAGCCCCAGTTCTCACAGACTTTCCTCAAAGGAGAGATGCTCAAGTCAAGCAATCACCCTTGTAGCTCTCCATTGGACTCTTTCCAGCAGTTTCTGTTGAACTGGGGAGCCCAAAACTGGACACTGATTCCAGGTGTGGTCCCACCAAGGGCAGGAGAACCTCCCTAGACTTGCTGGACACACTCTTCTTGATGCGCTGCAGGATGCTATTAGCCCTCTTGGTCACAAGGGCACATTGTTGTCCCAGAGATAACTTGCTGTCCACTAGTTCTCCAAGGTGTTTCTCCATGGGGCTACCTTCCAGCAGGATGACCCCTAATCTGTACTGGTGCACGGTGTTACTCCTCCCCAGACACAGGACTCTGCACTTGTCCTTATTGAACTTCATGAGGTTATATTTCAATCTGGGGAAAAGATAGAAGAATATTACCAGAGATTTTAAGCAATATTTGAATTAAAATAATAATAATAATTAAAAAAAATCCAGACAAACAAAAACCCCATAAAACAAAAATTGCAGAAAACTGAAATAACATGCAAGGAAAATAAATCAACAGAACAAACCTACAAATATAAAACAGTAAACGGCCAATGCCAAAAACATCTGAGACAAAAAAATAGGAAGGAAATATAAGGATGTTTTGGATTGTGAACTATGAATTGTGAACTATGTGTTGTGCCCAACATATCTGTCCTAAAATGAAAAAAAACAAGAGTACTATGGTATCAGAGGCAATCATAGTTTTTACAAGAAATGTGGAAACAAAAGAATTTAAAGGACTATAACTGGGCCAGCTTGATGGCCACACCCAAAGAGTGGCTGTCAATGGTCCGTGTGCAAGTGGAGGCAAGTGACAAGTGAAGTCCCTCAGGGATCAGTCCTGGGACAAGTCTTGTTCAACATCTTTGTCAGTGACATGGACAGTGGCATTGAGTGCACCCTCAGCAAGTTTGCTGATGACACCAAGCTGTGTGGTGCAGCAGACACACTGGAAGGAAGGGATGCCATCCAGAGGGACCTTGACAGGCTGGAGAGGTGGGCACAAGCCAACCTCATGAAGTTCAACAAGACCAAGTGCAGGGTCCTGCATCTGGGTCGAGGCAATTCCAAGCACAAATACAGGCTGGGCAGTGACTGGCTCAAGAGCTGTCCTGAAGAAAATTTTGGGGGTGCTGGTGGATGAGAAGATCAACATGAGCCAGCAGTGTGCACTTGCAGCACAGAAAGCAAATCACATCCAGGGCTGCATCAAGAGAAGCATAGCCAGCAGGTCAAGGGAGGTGATTCTCCCCCTCTACTCCACTCTGGTGAGACTCCACCTGGAGTACTGCATTCAGTTCTGGAGCCCCTGTTGCAGGAAGGATCTGGATGTGCTGGAACATGTCCAGAGAAGGGCTATGAGGATGATGAGAGGCCTGGAGCACCTTCCCTATGTGGACAGACTGAGAGAGTTGGGACTGTTCAGTCTAGAGAAGAGAAGGCTCCAAGGTGACCTTATTGTGGCCTTTCAGTATCTGAAGGGGGCCTACAAGAAAGCTGGGGAGGGACTTTTTAGGGTGTCAGGTAATTATAGGATTAGGGGAAATGGAAAAAAAAAGAAATGGGTAGATTCTTATTGGATGTTAGGAAGAAGTTCTTCACCATGAATGTGGTGAGACCCTGGAATGGGTTGTCCAGGAAGGTGGTTGAGGCCCCATCCCTGGAGGTGTTTAAAGCCAGGCTGGATGAGGCTCTGGCCAGCCTGATGTAGTGTGAGGTGTCCCTGCCCATGGCAGGGGGGTTGGAACTAGATGATCCTTGTGGTCCCTTCCCACCCTAATAATTCTATGATTCTACTTTCAAAACTAATTATTCCCCTCATATAGAAAAGGCTTAGTAAAGTCTGAAGTAGTGGTGTTTCCGTCAAAGGCTGAAAACTATGTTAATCTTTCACACAACACATCTGCAGCAAAAGCAAAATTCATTTAGTTTAATAATTTAATGTAATTAAGTTCAGTATAAAAATGGTGTTTATTGTTACTTATCACTATGGCTAAGTTTATGAAGAACTATTGTGTTGGAAACTATATCCTGCACAAAGATTTCAAGAACCAACCAACCAAACTAGGTAAGTACAGGTTACATAAGCAGAGATTACTGGAACACAGATACCCAAGGATGCAAGCCTTTGTCTTTTTGACACTGAATGATTAGTTAAGAAGACATCTTGAGCTTATCACGTTGCTTGCCTCTACCACACAATCATTTTTTATTAATTTCATGGCTTTGGAGAACAGCTGACATTCAATATGGCTGAGAGAGCTGAGATATTTCTAAACTGACTTCAGTAATCTTTCTTTTTGACAGCTGGCTTGGAATGAATGAAGTTCAATAATCAGCCACTCATATTTGAAATAGGAGCTCTATACCTGAGGCATATCTTGAACTTGTATTACAGATATGGTTGAAGCTATGAGTATGTTAACATTTTGCATAATTTTAGAGACTCTTCTCCAATCTTGATTGAATGCTGGATTTGCACAATCAATTACATTGAAGGAGATGTATTTATAACATTTTCTTGCTGACAATGGAAGCTGTTCAACTATTTTAATTCACAGTTTCTTGAGAACATCTCTTTCTCTGGACTATGTGAATTTCAGCTTTACCTTTCTTGTGATAAGTTTACCTCAAGAGTTCAGGTTTTAGCATTTTGGAGGACTGAGCGAATAGCATTTCCTTGAAAGTGTTTATATTGCTGAAGCGTTCAACAATTGCTTTTGCCAATTATTCTAGTAATTTCTACAGAGTATGAGCTCTGGACTGAATCTAAGGCATCAGAAATTGCAATTTTTTATTTTTTTTTTTTTTTAAGACTAGCCTATTTTCAACAGACTTTGATTAGCTTAGAGTGAGATATGTTTGCAGTGCAAAATATGATTGGTCTGCAGATTGAAAAGTTTGAAAACTATTTGCCTTTCCTGTATGAGTCTTTCCTCGTGGTTTAACTACAAAGGAAAAATTAAACTTTATATTTCCATAATTATTCCTTACAGCTGGTGCAATCTGGATGGGACTGCCTTTTCTTTAGTATTTTGAAATTTTAATTGAATAACTGTAAGACAGTTCTTAGATAATTTTATTTTTAAACATAACCAAAGGGGGAAAAAATAAATCTAATTTCTCTAACTGATGCAAACCAGCCACATGTGAGCGATTATTGTAGTAAGAGTTGTGTAAACTCTATAACTGTAAACCAAAGAAACATCTCCATCATAGGTGATACTTTATGTAAACCAGTGATATCTTCATGAATGTTCTTGTCAGCATCTAAACTCGGAGAATTACAATCACATAGTATGCTGCAAAAGTTGCTTCTTATGCCTACAAAGTCATCATGACTTTTTATTAGATGCTTTCCTCCCATTTCTTTATTATAGTTAAAATAAATGGATTTATGAATGTGTCCTACATTGTTCCCACTAGCTGTCATATTTCAACTGGAAATAAAACATGCAAAAATTGTAGTAGTCATTTCTAAGAGAACTGTGGCACAATATCCATCTGTTTTATTTATTTGTTGTAAGTTTAGTGTGTAGATTCTGTAAATGTTACTATAACGGTGTCAAGAAAAGAGATACATGGTTTGTTGCCTGTACTGACAGACTCACTCTAGATCATATGGAATGCCAGAAGAGAACAAATATGTTTCATCTCACAATGGCATCTGAGTGTGCTTAGCCAGGAGTGGCTCTGGACTTGAGAGGGCAGGATAGGCACAAGGGTGGATAGACAGAGAGAGGGAAACTAGATCAATAAAACTTGATGGGAAAATGGAATAAAATATAATTTGAAGAAGTGCAGACATCTGTGATATAAAACTAATAATGATGACTCCTTTTAGAGTCAAATAAAAGAAATTAATCAGAATATCCTAAATTAGACACCAAAATAGTTTTAGGATTCACTCTATAAGCATGTTTCTTTCCAGTAATTTAGCTTAGAGTGCCTGACACAGATATAGGGCTTTATAGATGTATACTACTAGCTCACATGCCTACCAGTCTAAGAGATGCCTAAGAAAAGAAGAAAAGAGACATTTCTGATATGACAAGATTATTTTCTCAAAGGAGGTAGTGTGGAGTTTGTTGGTTGAAGCACCCATGTATTTGTATTAGAGAAAAACAAAATAAAACAACCTGCAGGGAAAGGTCACATGTGTAGGTATTCAATGAATATAAGGGAAATTGACTATCAACCCCTTCTCTTAATGTGTCTTACCCAAAGGAGTTTTAATTAATTAATTAATTAATTAATTAATTTCTTTTAAATGGACTAGTAAATCATAGCATTCAATACAAAGAGATGCTTTAAGAAATTTCCAGGCACGTTTTCAATCTGTTAAGTGTAATAAATGGGCAACACAAGCTCTTCTTTAGCTAACTACTATGTATTATATTATCACCATTATATACTCTCTCTATTTTTTTCCCCACCTAAGAATATTGAAAACATTATGTTGCTACATGCTTTGTGGTCTTTGAAGAGCATCAAAGTGATGCTCTTCAGGTGACAAGAGGAAACTTGATAGTTTCAGATATGTATCTAGCCTTTTCCAATTTGTAAATCCACATCAAATATATGTTTTGTCAGTTTACTTTGTCTGAAGTAGCTTAGCATGAAAATCTGTAGAGAAATAGTAAAAAAGAATCACCTCCCTACTCTGGAAAAAAAGTGATAAATAGTGGTACCCCATCAAATGTCAAATTAGAACATCTAATATTTCAGTAATTACCTGTTTGATGAAAGAGAGAGCACCATTATTATTGCAGATGACATAAAACAAGGATGGACAGTGAGGATGCTGAAAGACAGGATTAGAATTTCAAATTATTTCCACAAATTGGAGAAATGGACTGGAAACTAAGGATAAAATTAAGCAGGGACATATATTTTTTCTTCAGATTAGGCAGAATTATTATCTGTTCAAATACTAGTCTATCAATTAATTAGTTAACACAAAAGGGTAAACAAGTCAAGGTCTCTGTTATGATGCATGAACAGTGTTGTATCATCCGAAAAAATAAGGAAAACTTCTAATGTTTTGAGCATTACATTTTCAGAAACATAAATATAAAGAAAGCATAATCCCACAAAAATATAAGAACGATCTAGTATAATAATCTAGTAAATATGAGGTACAAAAAGAGATGGAAAGAACTAACATGATTTTCCCTAGAAAACTAAGGACACAGTAAACCATATTCACATTTGTAGAAAACTGACATGGACAGGAAGAGAATAGTCTGTTCTTCAAGTGTAGGGTTTACAAAAAAAAAAAAAAAGGTAAAGGATGAAATTGCTGCAAGAAAGAATTTGGTTAGACACAAATTTTAGATGCTGAAATAGTGATGTTCTTCCTTCACAGGCAGCTGGAACACCTTTAAGTGTGATTTTTTTTCTTATGTACGTGTGCTGTATAATTAATAATCAGAGTTTTCACTGAGTGAATGTCCTGGGTTTGCTGGGGCAGAATCAGAGGCCAGTCATGGGCTGCAGGCCATTAGCAGTTCTGAATCAGCCAGAACAGCTGACTTGAGTTGGCTCATAAGGGTATCCCATGCAATGAGCATCACATTCAGTATAAAGGAGGAATTTTGCTAAGGAGGGGGAGCCTTCTACTAGGGTTTCCTGCTTGGTCTTCTCCTTGCTACCATTTTCCTGGTCTTCAGCACTGTTTTCCTAGGTATTGTGATTACTACTCTTTCTCTGGAATGAGTATCACTATATATATATTGTATTGATGTTGTATTCATTTGGATGTTTCACTAAATTTGCTTCCATGTCAACCTGTGGGTCTTCTCTTCTTTCTTATCTTTTTCCACTGGGAAGGGGTCATTGGATGATAAAGCAATTTCTATACTTCATCCTAACATGCAGGCTAAATATGGACACTGAATAAATTATTCTAGTGGCCCAAGCTTTTCTATCAACCATTATTTTCTCCTGGAAGTTTTTGGGACTGAGCTGAGCATGCCAATTCTACCCTGGTGAGGTGAGAGGTCTTCTAGTCTTCATTAATACAAGAACACAGCCCTACTGGTCCAAACCCAGTAACAACCCCTTCAACACTAGTTTAAAGCCCTATGAATGAGCCCTGCTAGTTCAAGTCCTACAATCCTTTTCCCTCTGTAAGATAAGCCTCTCCCACATACTGTTATCGGTCATGGTGTCCTATAAATCCAGCCATTATTGAAGAACCCAAAGCCCTGCCTGTGGCAGCAATCTGGGAGCCAGGCATTTACGGACTGGATTCTACTACTCCCTGCAGCTGGACACCTGCACTGCCACATTGTTGCACAGGAGCTCAGTCTAAGTTGCCACATTCTTCCTGGCAGTGGCTTTTGACCTTGTTATAACCATGTCAAGTCCTCTTCTAGGAGTTCTTTCCTCAGGCTTCACTGGTTCCAGGGAACCTACAAGCTGTAGACAGCTGCAGCACCACCTAGGTGCATCCACACACCCATCCTGTTTGCTCACTTTGTGGGCAGCAATTGTCCTCCCTGAGGCTTCTTCTAGTCTGAAGGTGTGATCAACAGTAGGTGGTGCCAGTTTCACCCATGCTGCTTCAGCAGCCCTGCCCACAAGCTGGCAAGGTTAGTACAGGGCTAGTGCTTTTCCTGGCTTCAAAGAAAAGCCCTCAAAAAGAGCCTTTTCTTGGCTGTTTTTGCTTCAGTTCCCTTCCCCAGTGCAGTCTTACCTGCCTTGAATCTGGTCTCCACAGCAATGTTTTAGATCATTCATATTCTTCTTTTTTTTTTTCCCCCTGTCTTTCATATTCTCCCTTTAAGACTCACTTGCATTTAGTATCCGTCAAAACTATTCTGTAATAGTCTGTTAAGACCAAATAACTTTTTGTATATGTATTTAAACAGAAATGGGACACTAAGCCAAACTACCTAGTTCCCACAAGTAAGCATGCATGTTTTTCATATTCTCTGACATCCCTGGTTTGTTCTTATAATGAAAACTGATGCATTGACTGAAATGAGTTTACACATTCTTTGGTAGAGGGATTGTAACATATTATGATTTGTCCTATGGTCATTCTCAGATTTTCTATTTGTGCAAGTCCAGATATCACAGTAGGACAGAAACTAATTCAGGTAGAGTCACGAGCACCTGTTAGTTAGTCTAGTGCAGCTGCTTAGAATCTAGTTTCTCAAAAGCTTCAATTAAAAAAAAAAAAAAAACTGAAAACATAAATTACTCATAAAAATCACTTGACCTTACTTGGTATGTCTGACTCAGAAAATTCTTGGCATAGAAGACTCCAAATCCAGCCTGTGTTTTAATTTTAGGATACAGTTTGGGTTGAGATCAGAGAAACCCATCTCACAAATCACCCACATGGTGACTACCACTGTGAATCCTTGACAACTATTGCCATCCAGCAAAGGAAGGAATGAAGCCAGACTCTTTTTTTTTTTTTTTTTTAGATTACTGAATTTTAAATTCTCACACCTTCTTCACATATGACAGGGATGGCTTGAAGAGTTAGTAATAGACTTGATTAATTTATTGGGTTTTGGGATTTCTTGCTTTTTTTTATTTTTATCAAGGCATTCACATTACACAATTAGAACTTTCACTGAAGTGGGTAAATTATTTCAAATCTTACATAGGTGAGGGAGGCTTTCACATCAAAGATTTCTTACTAGCAGTCACTTCCCTCTGAAAGATCTTTTTTATTGGAGCAGAATTTTGAAATTCAGTATCAAGTTTTAAAGTTCAAAGTAACAAGTAATTTTTGATGCTTCAGTTTTAGGTATCCAATTTGAGACACCTTAGTCCTGCTTTTTTGGTATGTTAAGACCCTATTTGTGAAAAAGAAAATTCCTAGCCAGGGTATCAGATGCTAAACACCAGCATCACACAAGTGAAAATAATAATAGTCTTCACTGTCAGTAGGGAACAAGGTTGATTTGGTATTTTCACAGAAATGGGTTGAGTCTAGAAACATCAGGAGGTCATCTTGTCCAAGACCTCTGCTTGAGCAGGGCCAATTATACCTTTGGAATATCTCCAAGGTAGGAAACCAGAACCTTACTGAATAATCTATGCTAGTGTTCAATCACTCTCACAAGAAAAGTTTCCTGACATTCAGACAGAACCTCTTGTGTTTCATTGTGTGCCCATTGCTTCTGGTTCTGTCACTAGGCATTACTTTAAACGTCTGGATCCATATTCTTTGCACCCTTTCTGCACATATTTATATACATTGATAAGATCCTAGTGGAGCCCTCTTTTCTTCAGGTTAAACAGCCCAGACTTTCCTCATGTGAGCTGCTCCAGACACTTAATCATCTTTGTGGCCCTTCTTTGGGCTATGTCCAATATGTCTATATCTCTCTTGTACTGGGGAGCCCAGAACCTATGCAGGGCTTAGTAGAGGAGACAGATCACCTCCCTCAATCTGCTGGTAATACTTTGCCTAAATAATCCCAGAATAGCATCGATCTTGGTATTAACCACATGGGAGAAGGTGAATATTTCTTGAAGGAAATTCGAGGGGATTCGCAGCAGCGGCAAGCACCCACTTCGTGCTTGTCTTCAGGGCAATTACCTGCTATTGTCCTAGTAGCGGCGTGTTGGGTCCCGGGCCACATCACAGCAGCATACTCTCTCTCTCTCCCTCACTTCTTCCAATTTGGGATTTGTCTTTGGATTATCCCTGCCCTTGGATTACAAATTGCAGCTCCATGTATCTCTCCAGTTGGCAAAGGTTTTGGTGTCTAGAAGCTCAATGGTTTGTGAATAACTAAAGCTAATTTACTTGGTTATTTCTAAAGTTCACAGACTGTTTATCTGTGGTTTAACTCCACAGAGAGGCCACAGGGGTCTATCCTGCCTCCCGAGGTGGTATTCTTGTTTGTTCCGGTGTTATAAGAGTTTCCATTTTGTTCCTTTGTATTCCAAGTTTCTGATTTTCTAGACGGTTATTCCATTGTTCATTAGCATCCTATCATTGACTAGGCAAACAAACCTGGATCAAATTAGCTTGGAAAAATAATTTTGATATCTAATAAATCAGATTCATATTTTATCAGATTTCCAGCTTATAAATTTTATCATAAACTATATCAGATGGGTTATGGAGCGATCATCCATAAAGCCCAGAGCTGAATAAAGAAATGTTGCTTATGCACAGCAGTGTCCAAGAAGTTACTTGATTACGGTGTCAATAGCACAAAGCAAGTTAGCTCTAAATCTCAGTAAGGTCATATTCTCATCTTCACTGGATTCAGTTATGAGTGTGTGTTTCTTGGTACTTCACAGTTATCATCTTTAATCAGTTATGGTAAAGCCCAAGGGAAAATGTCACTATCAATGTATAGAAGAAAAATAGAAAGATTTTATTTGAGAATCAGTGCATTTAGAAGAGGTACTTTTCCTGATGTTGACATCATATCTGGTAAGTCAAAATCTAAACCAAATATTTGTGACATGTTTCTCTTCTTAGGCAGTATTTTGACATGAGAATTCATGATTCACCATGAATTAATTTAGTAACTTGAATACCATGTACGGTTTTGGACTCCTCATTACAAGAAAGACATTGAAGTTCTGGGGTATGTCCAAAGAAAGGCAACAAATCTTGTGAAGGGTCTAGAGTGCAAGTCTTATGAGGAGTGGCTGAGGAAACTGGGATTGTTTGTCCTGGAGAAAAGGAGGCTCAGAGGAGACTTTCTTGCTCTCTGCAACAACCTGAAAGGAGGTTGGAGAGAGGTGAGGGTTGGTCTCACGTTCCAGAGAATGAGCTATAGGACAAGAGGAGGTGGCTGCAAGTTGCTTCACAGAATGTTTAGGTTTAGTATTAGGAAAAATTTCTTCACGTAAATAATTAAATGTTGTCACAGGCTGTGCAGGGAAGTGATTGAATCACCATTCTTGGTATTGAAAATACATGTCTCATTAGAGATGTTGTTTAGTGGTTGCTTTAGTAGTGCTACATTAACAATGGATACAACAATCTCAAAGGTCTTTTGTATCCTAAGTGATTATATATTTAAATGATTCAAAAAATTTAGGTGTTCAATACTTTGATGTTGAGAGGCAACTCTTCTCAAGCTCATATTCTTTAAAGTATGCATAAGAGTGAACACATTTTTTTTAACTCAGCCCATAAGACACACACTGTTTTATTTCACACTCATTGATTCCATGAAGAAATAAAGCTCTAACAAAAAACCTGACAAAGCCAGAAGTGATTTTGGCAGATTGACAAATCCTGAAGTTACTGCTTACAGTTATCACTCACAGACTGGAGAAATGCACACATTTATTTTATCTTTATATATTATTGCAAGTCTTCACAGTACTTAATTTAGCTTTTACTTTGATATAATCTTATTGATTAATCAGGTGCTTTGCTTGAAGGACAACGTTTCCATGGAGACTGCAGAGCAGGAAGGTGTATTTGAGATGCTAGACATCTGAAACAAATTATAGTATTTCTCTGGATGGATAACACTTCGTGACATGCCACATGGAACAGACTGGAGACCAGTGGTCTTATTAGCAAACTTGTAAAGATTAAATTGTTATCTATAATTGCCATTAACTCTTTACTAACTAGCAAGATGAATTCAAGAAGTGAGGGGAGAAGAAAAAAAAAAACCTAAAAGAATGACTCTTAGAGCTTTGTACTCCACAAAAATTTTGGCTGTTTGTCTCGAAACATTTAATATCTTGAACAAAACTCTGCTGTTATTTACTTACTCCCTTAATCATAGAATTGCCTGGTTAGAAAAGACCTTAAGATAGAGTCCAGCCATAACTTAACATCTCCCTGTAAACAACTGTGAGACCATGTCTCTGAGCACCTCGTCCAAATGGCTTTTAAACGACTCCAGGGATGGTGACTCCACCACTTCCCTGGAGAGCCTGTCCCAGTGCATGATGACCCTTTCTGTGAAGTAATTTTTCCTACTATCCAATCTAAATCAGCCATGGTGAAACCTAAGACCATTTCCTTGTCCTATCACTTGTCACTTGGGAGAAGAAGCCAGCCTCCACCTGCCTACAACCTCCTTTCAGGTAGTTGTAGAGAGTGATGAAGTCTCCCCTCAGACTCCTCTTCTCCAGACTGAACAACCCCAGCTCCCTCAGCTACTTCTCACAGGATTTGTTTTCAAGACCCCTCACCAGTCTTGGTTTCTGAGAAGAAAAAGCATCTGGCCAATGATTTAGAATTTTGAATATGAGAATATAACATGTTGCATATATTTCAGAAAAGAAAACAAGAACCCAACCTTAAGGGAATGAAATACTCATTGTGATGGTTTTAAGACTGTCTTTTAAATTTTTCTTCACAAAGTTCAAGCAGAGAAAGTGAAAGAATGTAAATAAATCACTATTGGGTGTAAGAAAGCAAAATAATGATTATTCTAAACACTTCCGTTGGAGAGGTAGAAATGTTTAAGAATCTCTACTCAAAACAAGGTTGGGATGTTGGGCAGTCTGGTTCTCTGCTTGCTTGTTGGGCTTCTGGCTGCTGTTTCTCCTTTTCTGGCTGAAGATAACATACCAACCTTGACAAGCTAAGTCTAACAGCCTCTCTGCTTCTTGACTCTCTGCCTTCTGCCAGGGGGTCTGGGGGGATTCCTTCTGGCTGGGGGGGAGGCCCCTTGGGGAAGGCCCCTTGGGGGAAGCAAAGGAGGCTTGGTGTGCTTTTCTGTTGATTGTACATATTTGTAAATGTTGTGAATAGTGTATATTTGTACATATTCATTGCATTTCATCATAGATTGTAGATTTGCTTGTAAATACAGCTTTCATTTGCTTCCAGTCTGAGCTAGCCTGGTCATTGTTGGTGTGGGATGGGAATTTCATCTCACACTGTTACACTCATGAAGAAGGTGAATTATCCTGCAAATTTAGAGAGTCACACTGCACAGATAGATAATCACAGAATGTTAGGGGTTGGAAGTGACCTCCAGGAAACATAGAGTCCAACCCCACTGTCAAAGCAAGATGGCCTAGGGCAGGCCACACAGGAATGCATTGGGTGGAGTTTGAAGGTCTCCAGAGAAGACTCGACAGCCTCTCTGGGCAGCCTGTTCAAGTGCTCCATCACCATAAAGAAGTGTCTCCACTTGTTGAGGTGGAACCTCCTGTGTTCCAGTGTCTATTTGCTTGCATATATCTCTATATGTGTTTAGGCATATTTGAATGATAGCAAATTGTAGCAGACAAACCTAACTGGAAAGCCTGACATGAGTCCATCAGTACTTGGTGTTAACGGGTAATTTTGTTACTGAGCAACTGAGCAGGAAAAACACAGGGCTGAACAGAGAAAACAAAGCAGCCAGTGAAATCACTAAACCATGTTTGTTGTTTGGTGGGTTTTCTGTTTGCTTGCTTTGTGTTTTTTTTTTGTTTGTTTTCTGAGGCACTGTCTGAAAGCCAGAATTTAAAACTACTACTGGAAGAGAAAGCTTATAAATTACAGGAATGAAAAATACGTATTTTGGAAACTTAGAAGCTTCCTTTTGCACAGCACAGTTCTCTGTAGCTTTTGTAAACTTTCAAGTAAATCTGTTTTCTGAAACAAATTTTTTTACCAGAGTGTAGTTACAGTGATTTTGGGGTTATTTTTTCCTGTTTAAAATTTTTTATTATATTAGTCTTCAGGTAGCTGTCAGATCTAACACAAATGCAACAGAGTCCTATTTTTTTTTTTAAATCTTGAAATGCTGACATAAATATAGATCTGTGAAAAAGAAAGCAACTCTGCTTACTGTAACCTTACAATTTTAATCCCTTCTTTTACAGTATAAAGACTTTTTTATAAGTAAAGAGATCATAATTTCATAGGAAATTATTTACTCACTTCCAGAAGACAGTAGGTAGATATTACTTCCCCTGTCAGTTTTTCTGTAATAAAGTTCCTTTAAAAGTAATATTGTTTTATTGAAACTTGTATTTATACCTACATTATAGCAACACAATATTGTGTTTTCTGAGGTTTGTAAGTATAAGTCACACTGCTGCCCCTTACTTATTCACATATAAATTTAGGCACATGCAATCCTTATTTTCTCTCCTCTTCATTATCCTTTGCATAGAGCGAGATCGGATGAATCAGTTCACTGCTAGGAACAATAATTCTTTCATGCCTTTCTCCAAAGAGACATTGTTCCTCATAATGAAAGAGAGAATGGGGACTGAGGACTAATAAGCCTTTATGAAAAGGGTTTTTTTAAATTTTTTTTTCTTAAGCTTCTAGGACAGGTAAACTTAATAAATCTAATGAAATAGTATAGTGTTTTACTTGCTGTGCTTTTATCTAATCCTTTATTATAACATATTTTTATCACTTTGATGGGTGTAAAGTACTAAGTGACTAGAAGCATTACACAATGACACTTGGAGTATGTTGTAATCAACAAAATAATCCTTCATGATTGTAGCCTTCCTTTGAAGGTCAGTCACAGTGCAAGGACATTTTGTCTATTCTATCTTAATACTACTTTCCCCTAGCTTTCATCTCTTCTGTAAACCACAAAACATAGTGGTTAATGGCTTAACCAGATGGACATAGATGTTAGTACCATTATTTTCCCTTTGAGGGCCGAACTATCACAGCAGGTCTGCTGAATGAAGCACAGTGATGTAACAATGTGCGTAGCTGCATGGAGAATCGGCTGTGAAAAGGATATGGAAAAACATGCTGACAAGTATCAGGATAATAAGAGGAAAAGAATATGAAAACTTGACTGTTAATCTGTCCTGATCAGAGTTGCACCATGTTTTAACTGTCAGCAGCAAAACTTGAACTGAATAGACTTCAAAGGAAATGAAACCTCACAAAGGATGTAAAGAATTATCTGAAAGTTGCAACTTTACTTGTTTTCTGGGACAGTCTATGCTGAGCATTTTTTGTTTCTAATTAAAACAAAATGCAGCCTAAGATTTCCATTACAGAGGAATAAAACAAACTTATACTTGTAGCGAATAGATACACAGTACACAGTAAACTGAAATCAACTTTAAATGCCAAACACCTTGGTAATTCCCTCAGAAACTAATTTAATGCTTGTGAAGTAAAAGAGCTATTGTTTGATGCTTTGTTCAACAAGAACTTTAATTAAAACTGGTTCAATACTGATATTTTAAATAACTATATATACTTCTACACTACAATGAGTAGAGTACAAGCAATAAAAGCAATGCTTGATATTATTTTGTAGTGAAATATTTTTTTCTTCATGGGAAAGTGTCTGGGGTTTTTATTTTCTTACTGAAGGAGTCACTTTTTTTTGTTACTGTTGCATTTTATATACAAGCTGTTTCAACAAAAAGTGGCTATACATTTTTTAGGAAAGAAGAAAAACTATGAGTTAATAATACGCAGTGCTGTATAACGTCAAGAGATAGTATTTTCAGCTGACACTGTAAAAGAAATACACTTTGAGAGCTTAGTTTCATGAACATGCTTAAGTCGTAGGCCTTTGAAAAAGCTGTTATTGACATTTCAGCAAAAGAAAGCGAGACTGTAAAGGCCAAACAAGATCCACCAGTATCAGACTCCAAACGTGTAGAAATCACTGTTCTGTGTACAGTCTTTAAACTGCTATCTAATTCCAATTCGGTAGACTTAATTTTCTTAGACTGGGTTTCCCTGATCCTGCCCAAAAAAGAATTCACAGAGCTGAAAGAAGAAATTACTGATCTATTCCTTTTGTCTAACAGTTCAGGCTATTTCCAGGGTACACTACAAAATGTTAAAGGACTTTTCCAGAGGTCTGAGACAATACAAACTAATTTTTGTCCTTGGTTCAGCTAAGGAGTTAATTTAATTTTTAGGATTCTCAGCCTGCAGTAAAGTTGTCTCAGTACCGTAGTAAAGGGCATTTTGAATTACTGTTTCTTCATGACAGAACTGCTTTGCTTCATACATTATAAATGCTGAAATAGTAATTTATCCAGATAGTAAGCATGTGGGAATTACTCTTTAGCTTGAAGGTTCATACTCTCACCTAGAAGAAAAAGAAAAAGAAAAAAAAAAAGTGTTGACTCTCTGTAAAATAAATGTACCAATTCATAAAAAAAAGTGAAAGACCATAGAAATCACAGAAGTGTCTTGATTTTATAGGGTTCACTTTTTCTCTTCCTTTGCCAAAAAACCCCATATACTCTATACCCAGTATTTAGTTTTGGTGAAAACCAGATGGACTTAATGCAAAATTGTCTGCAGCTAAGTCTATATTCCAAAACATTAAGAGCAAAATTACAATATTAAAAAATTTAGTCTACAATTTCTTTTTCCCCTCAATTAACCCTAAATAGCCAACGTGGATGATATGTAAAATTCTCTGTGGAGAGTTAATTGTTTTTCAGTTGTACAGAAAAGAATAAAATTAATAAATTTATTTGACATTCAGATATTCTTTTCTGTTTTCAGCTGTATAACTGAAAGCTCTGCTATTCTTTCAGCCTTAACTGCCATTAGGAAATATTGTTTAAAACCGGAAATCCTCACCCGTTCTGAGTGCCAACCACAATTAAAAGTATGATTTTTAGTAGATTTAGAAACAGCTTTGTGTTTCATGGTTTAGACTAGTTTTTCACAAACAAGTCCTTCAACTTTGTAAGTTAGTCCAGTGTAAATAGGCTATTTACTGAAAGTGAGTAATAAATGCTACATGCATTCCCTACTCATAACTTTTTCTTTTCCTTTAATTAAAATAAAAATTGAAATCTACTTTTTTGGGGTTTTTTACCTTTTTTTTACCTTTTTTTTTTCTTAATTGTGCTTGCTATCAGATTTATATCTGATATCAGGTATATCTAAGTCCTTTTACAGGGCTAGTGTCTTACATTTCCAATCTAACTCAAAGACTGAGCATACCTATATATAGTCAAGGTTGATGTTCACCTCCAATATGTGTTTCAAATGTATAAAATCCTTTGAATATTTCAAAATTATAAGGTAGTCCTTGTGAACGAAATTGGTAATTATAGTAGCTCTACCATATATGTGTGTTTTAAAGTATCTATTCTTTAAGTATGAAGAATGTTTAAGACAAAACAAATTTGCAGAAATAATGAATAACAAGACATATATTGAATTACTGTTATTTCTATGTTATTCCTTTCTTTTTCTGATTCTTAATTGCTGTGTCTTTAATTTTAGATGGCACACTGAATGTTACATTAATTGTTATACTGGGAGATCATGATTTTAGAGTCCTTGTTTTAAAATATCACATGTTCCTTCTGAATGTTTGGGTCCAAAATGGCAAGCAGTCAATATACGGTTAACTAAATATATTTCTCTGTCCTGGGTTATGTCTGCTGCTGTTATTCAAAACCATCCTGCTTCATGCCAGCTTAAAAATGAAAGTGCTGGCTGGAGCAAAGTATTATGGGGTTTGAAATACAGATTGTAACACGAGAGGCTTCCTGTTCTGATTGCTGCTTTTGGTTTCTTGTTTTGGGTGTTGTCTCTCGTTCACTGGGACGGCAGTCGGATGGAGAGGGATGGGAAGGTAGCCACCTGGCTTGAGTTTTTAGCTCACTGACTTCTGCTTGCTGCTGCTTTCTGCTGTGCTTTTTCTGCAAATAGGCTGAGGTAATTGTGCATTATGTTATCACATTTATATTAAACTCATTCTATCTCAACTTTTTGTCTAAACCCAGAGTTTTTTGTGTGTGTTACTTTCCCTCACTTCAGTGTTGTAGGAAAAGACTGTGTTAAATCAGCACACTCTGCCGCATTTGGGGCTTGAAATAAAACTCCACTATGCAAAGACAACTTGCAGGCAATTCTTTTTTGTGTCCTTACACAGACTTCCCATATCATTCTGCAAATTCTGTTACCCCCGGTGAACAATGACAGTAGCAAAAGAGGATTGCATATAGGCTGACAGGTACTGAATATAGAAAACTGCATATGAATATGTGTTCATTCAAGAGTAGCATTCACTCTAAAATTTTAGTATCCTTGTCATTGTTTTGTTCAAATTGTCTTCCAGGATGGAGCTAGGAATTACTGCAGAAGATAAAGTACTGAGCTGTGAATTTTTGCTTATACATTTTTAGCTTTTAAAGATCAAGCAAGTCTCCTTGTGTGCTACCTGGCTGATCTGGGCTTATTACAGCCAAAGTGAATGAAAAAGATTTTGCTCTTTGTCATGACACTTATCCTTTCATCCATTGAATGCAGTGGTGGTTGTTTTGGTTATTATTAACATGTAGATCCAGATTCTCAGATCTGTAAGAAGCTAAGAGTGTTCCCAGCCATACTATTTTACACAACCTCATTCAGCTTCTGATCCCACCGTTTTTTTTTTTCATCTGTAAGCTCTCATACCACATTACTCACAGTAACTTCCCTCCTGTGCATTTCCTTGCAACCCTCTGCATAAAAGTTTAGTTGATCTATTCTCCACTTGCAACATATAAACCAATTTTAACTGCATCTTCTGTGTTTAAGAGAGCTTGTGTGTATGTGAAAACGGGGGTACTAAACAGGCAGTCAGATTTTTCTGGAATTCAGTCTTCCAGTCTGTATCTACAAATGCTCACAGATTGATTATGGTAGCAAATGTTCTAGACTCAATTAAAACTAATCTATTAAAAAACTTTTATTGGTTATAGAAGTAATATATTTATATGTATTATTTGAAGAAGTGGAAACTACTTACAGCTTATAATAGTTGTTCCGGAAGCTCTAAGTATAGGATATACTGCAAATAAAAATTACAGAAAATGCTGTAAGTCAGGAAACATTGAGGTTTTTAGCATCTACTGTTACAGTTGGAGAAAAAACAGGTCAGAACAAAATCTATGATTCTGATCATCTGTCTATTGAACACAGAAAACCTCTGCTGAAGTCACAGTGGGAGCCTTGTATTCTGAAAGACTGCAAGATGATCCCTTTAAGTTGGCCTTTAGTTCTTTACATTTCATTTAATGAGATGATCCCACTGGCTTTAAGTGTCTTTGTAACATTCAACATATTCAAAGTGCAAACAATATGATACAGGTAATAAACTATCAGATGCCCCATAGAGAAATTTCTCACATCCACACCATACATTGCATCAGTCAAAAGATTACTTCTTCCTGTCATACTTAATGTTGTCCATTAACTAAACATTTCATAAAAGTAATCAGAATTCCACAGACACTGACAAAGCTGGTCTGGGTAAGTCCACTTTAAGGACTAAGAACTAACACTGAGGACTACTCATAGAAATAAGAAGAGGAAAAAATAGCAGAATACTATTTGCAGCTACAAAGACATACATGAAAATTTGCTCAGTTAAAGCCTTCAGGTAAAAAACAGTACTTCAGCTATTGAAGAATAATCATCAATCCGAAATCAATAAGTAACATTGGAACTTTCTTTGAAAAAACTGGAGATGCCTGCTACTCTTTGCTTCCACAAAATAACAAGATTTTCGGTAGGCTGTACTCAATGGTGTTTTCGAAATTCAGTAGCTGCATTTTTCAATTCTTTCTGCAGTGAGGATTAGCATCAGCACGGTTAAAAGAGGTTGCCTTGTCTCCCTCTTGAACATTTGATTAATCTAGAAGGCTGGAGCTGTGTATTTGAACCACCTCAAGGAACTGTATCTTAGTTTCTCCTTCACTGGGTAAGTCCAATGTCCAAGTACAGAATCAGGTGTCCTGCAGAGCCTGTGGAAGGGATTTCTATTATGAGAAACTGAGAGCCATGATACTCATTCTGAACAAAATGGTGTTTAAACAGCCTATTAAAAACTGCAACAGTTGAGTCTTGCTGGTACTTATCTCTGTATTGACAGCTTTATCTTAATCATAACCTGAAGAAGGGTAAAATTAAATGATATTAATAATTCAGCTTCATTTCCTTTTATTGAATGTGTGCAAAAGTTTATCTTTACAGAATGTGGTGAGCATAAATTAATTAGTGCCGGAGAGAAGACTGGATATTGTTTTAAGTACCATTAATAACTCAAAAGGTGTTCAATAGAATTCTGATTATTTTGAATTTTATCATAGTGTTTCAGTGCTGTCTACCCTGAATCTCTCCTGCTTAAATTAGAATGTGTATTTTATAAACAACTTCATATTTTTCTGGACAATATTTTGTTATAAATTATTGTCATCCGACATTCTATCATTACATTATGCCATACATATGACATCACATAGTAGGCTATAAGATTTAAAAGGTGTAATTAATGTGAAACTTGATATAAAACATCAAATTCAGGTGTTTTGGTTTTTTTAATGAATGCAAAATCTCACTAATATCAGTAAAAATTACACATAAAAGAAAGCACGTTTTCATGCTGCTATTAAACTGCACACTAGTCTCACAATATAAAGACAAGAGAAAAAGAAATTGGAATTGTTATTCTCCAAATCACAGTTCATTCTCAGGTACTATGGTAATGCATGGAAATAAACTTCTTCCTTGTCAGCCACCTTGTAGAGTAAGATGTACAATGAGGTGAGTTGGGATCTAACTGAGATTATTTCCCTCTCTCTTCTCTTTGCCTGTTCATTTGGTCCAAAAAAGGTGTGTTGTGGTCTGTGCTTTCCCCACCTTCTTACACTATGTTCAGTTATTTGACAAGTCTGTAAAGATTGAAGATACCTTAAATCAGATAGATGCTTAATCTATGCCATCATATTTTACAGCAGAAATGTTATGTTGTGACATTATTTCACCTAACAGAAAAAAAAAAGTATTTTTTTCTCAAACTCAGTAATAGGAATAAAATTCTGCTTGTCAGCAAATTGGTCTTTAAATGTCTGTACCTGTTATTTGAGTTGTAGTCAATCCATACGTAGAAAGGTAAAAATAGTAGTGCAAGCTGCTGTCAATTTACTGCATCAACATCCATCACGTGCAGTTATTAAATATACATCTATCATTTAATGTATTAGAAATAAAGTCATTGTAATACAATTTTGTCATAAGATCAATAACTTAGAAAATAAATGTCTTGGCTTCACCTTAGTGCCTACAGTATTTGGTAGCAGACAATCATTATCTTTTTGATATTGTTCTAGAGGTGTGGCATTATCTCTTAATTCAAGATCAAGTACAGCTGAAGTTCATTAGTTCTTATGTTATTTATAGATTTTTGCATTACAGTCACTAGGAGAAAGTACAATAAAACACCACTTGTTTTACTCCATTATTACAAACCTGACTGGTCACACATTTGCATTAAACTCTTTCATGCTTCTGGCTTATCTCTGTTGCACTGAAAATGTAATACAGAATGAATGCAATGGCATGTATTTATTAAATTTATAGCAAGCTTACTGCTTGTCTTCAGCTGATATGTAGAATAGGTGTAGGAGTTAGAGGCATAAAAAGTTCTTCTTAGTATTTTGCCAAACATCAGTATAACTCCTTTGGTTACTGAACTATTCCTACTGATTCACAGTGACATTGATAAGACAGCACTGTATACCTGTGAATATTTGTCATGGCTACAGCTTTCAGATAAAGTCATAGAATCATAGAATCAACAAGGTTGGAAGAGACCTCAAGGATCATCGAGTCCAACCTGTCACTCTACACCTCATGCCTATCTAAACCATGGCACCAAGTGCCATGTCCAATCCCCTCTTCGAACACCTCCAGGGATGGTGACTCCACCACCTCCTTGGGCAGCCCATTCCAATGGCCAACCACTCTCTCTGTGAAGAACTTTCTCCTCACCTCCAGCCTAAACCTCCCCTGGCGCAGCTTGAGACTGTGTCCTCTTGTTCTGGTGCTGGTTGCCTGGGAGAAGAGACCAAACCCCTCCTGGCTACAACCTCCCTTCAGGTAGTTGTAGACAGCAATAAGGTCTCCCCTGAGTCTCCTCTTCTCCAGGCTAAATAATCCCAGCTCCCTCCATGCATTTTAGACAGCTTGGGTGGATTTTTCTCCCCTTACAGGTTTTCAAGTTATTTGAAACAATTACATATGCTCATAGTGGAATAAAGAACAAGACTTAGTATAAACTAAAGGTTGTTTGATTATATTTTTTTTCTTCACGATTTTACCAAATGTCAATATTGACATTAATTTGTTTTGACTGTTTATAAGAAGTGATGGAATACTGCTGAATTTCAGCTCTGCTTGAGAAAAGCACCAGTGACTGGTGAGGCCATGGTTTGCCTCTGTGTTAAGGATATAATAGAAACTTTAGTGACAGGACCAAAACCCAACTCTTGATATACTTATGGTGTATCTTCTGGGTATGCTACCGCCAGTCTTAGAAGAGATAAGAGGCAGGGCAAAATCCAAAGGCAGAAATAATTTTGTCGGGTTTTGACCATTGGGAAGCTTCTTCCTTTCTCCTTTCTTTGCAACCTGAGTAAACTGGAAAGAAATTCTGAAACTGTAATTGGTATTTCATTGAATATTTGGGGTTTGTATTTTGAATTTCTTTTCTCATTATACCTTCACTTCATCTTGAATTCTTACGAAGTCTAGAAAGCACTGATTGGGGAAGCAAGCAAGAGAAAATATACCTGTACACAAAGACTTCAAACTCAAAGGAAATAAACCACTGGAATATGTTAAAGAATAAACAAAACCAAAAATTGTTTCTTAAAGAAGCTTGTGACTTTTGGATATGATTGAACTCTTAAATTAATTGAGCCTACATACAATTACTAGGAAATCACATGAATGAATTAAAACTCTGATGCAACATGATTTATTGTTTATAACATTGATAGGAAAATATTTTTAATAAAATCCTGACTCCCTTTGTCTGTGAAGAGCATGAATACCTGCAAAGATGTTATCTGTATAAATACATATTTGTCACTTAAATAAAAGTTAAAAAAATAAATCTGAAGATTTAAGTTGAATTAAAGAAAGCTTAAAAGCCAGTGAAACAATCTAAAAAGAAAGTCTTTGAATCCTAGCTTTGTTGGAAATGGTATCATTTTTCATGAAGTAATTATGAAATCCATCTTTTAAGGTAAGACAACATCTTTGTGGAGTTCTTGAAGAGATAAAAAATGATCTTTCAGATCATCTTGGTAGAATTTTTCCTTGTTATAATTCATAACTCTGGAATGGAACACAGTAGAAAACCTGAAATAATTTTAAACTAATGATAAGAATAACTATTTATGAAATTGCTTTATCTTCCTATCTTTGATGATATTTCATCAACATTCTTAGTCTGTGTTCATTTTTTTTTTTTTTTGCTGTCAGTCTAGACTCTATCAAATCTGCATAAAATGGGATTTATGTGAATAGATAAATATTCTAGGTATCCTTTCCTTTAATCTTACAACTATGTAGTAAAAATTATAGCCAAAGGAAAAGGAAGTTTGTCTTTAGACTCTCGTCTTAATATCACTGTATGTATTCCCTTTCATAACTTCTAATTATTTTCTAAGATGAATAACTCCTTTTTAGATACAAACTTTGAACCCCAGAAATGGAGCAGATAAATCACTCAGAGGAACATAGTTTTATTAGCATCGATGATTTTAAATCCATTTATTACGACTAATGTTGATAGAGATAAAAGGAAATAAACACAAATAAGTACACAAATAAACACAAGAGTACACAAATAAGTAACTACAAGTATTAGAGACCAGCTAAAGCTGAGATGAATCTTTAGCGTGCACTATGCTGATTTCTGCTGTTTAAGATGTTCTTGGGGTACTGTGTGATCGCTGTTTTATCGGGCATTGCAATAGATTTGTTTTCCCTTGGCTTTCAGTGTCTATGAGTCTTATTTTACTGAACCTTGCACAGATTTGGCTCTGTTCTTTGCAAGGTAATTGTCAAAATGTTTCAAAAGCATTAGTGAGGGAAAGATTATAAAATAATATTTCATATATTTAATCTTTTTTATGTCAGATTTTTAATCTTTTCCATGGAGTTCTCAGAGAACACGGAGAGTCATGTTTTGTGGCTGTCTCCTTTTTTGTGCTTTCCGTATTACAACCTTAAGATAAAAATTGCTTTTTCATTCTGTCAACAAATTTCATGAAAGTTTGCTCAGATGCATCCAATGAAATTGCTCATGACAGCAATGTGGATAGAAAATTACAGGAATGAAAGTAGAGCAGCACATTATGACTGGTAGGTGTATCTTCTACTATACCAAAATCATTTCTATATTGATCCAAAAGAGTATTCCTATGTATTTATAAATTCTGAGAAAATAGTGTGAGCCTTGTTAATTCAGAATGGTAAGACATTCTCAGTCTGGTACTAGACTCCAATTATATGTTCGACACTAAATCTGAACAGAAAACCTGCTGTGGTGTTTCTTCAACTGGAAGAAGTGTCTCAACTAATCAGCAAGTAATGTAAAGCGTTTCAGGCTTTTAGAAATGGTCAGTAAAAATTAAATTGGTAAATTTGACCTAGCTAGGGGGGAAAAAAATATCATATCTTAGAGTCAATGGTCAGTATTTAGGTAGTTTTTATCAAAACTTTCACTGACAGCAATGTTGCATATTATTGATATAAAATATTAATCAAACTGATAAAGCATCATTTCTGGCCATGAATACACTGTGTAATGAGACAGTTCTTGAGATCCCCAAACTAGTTCTCAGCAAGCTTCAGCCTCTATCTGGAGTGACACAGTGTCACATAGAGAGATGCTGTCTGAGACCCTGAAACATCATTGAAATGTCAGCTTTATACAGCATCATAAGAAATAATGTCAAAGTTAGGAGTAATTAGCTTGTTGCAGTTCTATTAAAATGAATATTCTTATTACAGGTCTACAGCAAATTCTCTGATAAACTGGGAAATCTCTGCAACACTTGCAGTATAGACAGTATAGGATTTACCCTAAGGCCAGCACACATCAGGGAAGAAAAAAAAAAAAGATACCATTGTAAAAATTATCTTCCATTTCAGAATCCAGAACAATTTATTAATGACCAGGTAAAATAGTTAATATCACATAGCAGGAACACAGAAAGCTTCTGTAAAAAAACAATCACTTTATAGCCTACAATTTTCTGTCTCTTGATAATGCTCAAGCTTAGAAGGAATAAACTAATCACATAATTGCTCTCACATTATACAGTTGTTCCTACATAAAGTGGTTGGCACTCCACTAACTAATCAGGTGTGATTACAACAGCAGTATTTGTGAAGACTTAAAAATGAAATCTTCCTATGAATCTTAGTAAAATGAAAGGCAAAATGAGTATAGCAAAGAAAATAATATGTAATAAACCTTCATGAGAAGCAACATGTCTGAGAGTTAATATTTGGATTCCAGGACAGATTGGTCTGAACAATGGATTCTTTCACAGTTTAGTGCTCAGGCTGCTCGAAGACCTGTAAACTAAACTACTTGATCTTTCCCCCCCCCTCAAATGTAGACAAATCTGGAAAAAAATATATATATATATTCAAGGTAACCAAAAAGTAAAATTCCAGTAAATCATAGAATCGTAGAATGGTCTGGATTGGAAGGAACCTCCTCTCCAGCAAGCACAGGCATCCTCACCTAGATCAGGCTGCCCACAGCCATGTCAAGCCTCACTTTGAATATCTCCAGGCATGGGGCCCCAACTACCAGCTGCCTCCCTGGTCAACCTGTTAAAGTGTTCCACCACCCTAATAGAAAAGAATCTGTTCCTAACATCCAATCTAAATCTACTCTTCTCTAGCTTAAAACCATTGCCCCTCATCCTATCACCACAGGCCTTTGTAAACAGTCTCTCTCCATCTTTCTTGTCTGCCCCCTTCAGGTTCTGAAAGGCTGCTATTAGGTCTCCCCAGAGCCTCTTCTGTCCCAGACTGTACAACCCCAGCTCCCTCAGCCTGTCCTCATAGCAGAGGTGCTCCAACCCCCTGATCATTTCTGTGGCTGTCCACTGGACCCTCTCCATCAGGTCCATGTTCTTCCTGTACTGAGGGCTCCAGACCCGGATGCAGTATTCCAGGTGAGGTCTTACCAG
Source organism: Indicator indicator (assembly GCF_027791375.1). NCBI lineage: Eukaryota > Metazoa > Chordata > Aves > Piciformes > Indicatoridae > Indicator > Indicator indicator. Next base: position 36,430,444 of record NC_072010.1, read on the forward strand.
AGCAGAGCAAGTGGCAGAGTCACCTCTCTGGATCTGCTGGCAATGCATCTTTTGATGCAGCCCAGGATGTGATTGGCCTTCTGGGCTGCAAGCGCATACTGCCTGCTCATGTCCAGCTTCTTGTCTGTCAGCACCTCCAAGTACTTTTCCACAGGGCTGCACTCTGTCACCTCGTTCTCTAGTCTGTATCGATAGTGAGAATTGTTCTGGCCCAGGTGCACAACCTGCTCATGGCTATTCTTTAGTGCCAACTCTTCGCTCTCTATCCACTTCTTTACATATAGCGCAACACCTCCACTCCTTCTTCCTGTCCCTTCTTAACAAGTTGTAGCCACTGATAGCCACACTTCAGTCATAGGATTCATCCCAACAAGTGTCCATAACTGCCACTATGTCATAGCTATCCTGCAGCAGGGTATCTTCTGTACTGCTATGCATTGGCATAGAGGCACATCAGCTGGGCTGTTGGCCATGTCACCTTCTTAGAGGGGCTCCCCATTGTTCCCCCAAGGCATTTCACGGGAGCTACCCTCCTATCCTATCTCCCACCTCAAGTGAAATGGCAGACTGAAGGCTGTCCTTAGGCTCATCTCTAGTGTGCCTGTTTTTACCCACTCCCCCTTTTACTGTCCACCTTCGAGCCTAGTTTAAAGCCCTTTCAATGAGCCCTGCCAGGATCTTTTCACCCCTCTGAGACAGATGTAATCCATCTGTTGCTAGCAGAGCCATATAAACTTCCCAAGATCAAAAAAGAACAACATTCTGTTGGTGGCACCAGCCTCTGAGCCACTTGTTAATCATGCACAATTTCCTCTTTCTTTCAGTGTCCCTTCTTACCACTAAGGGTATTGATGAAAAAAAACTACCTGTGCCCCTGATCTTTCAACCAGTCTTCCCAGTGCCTTGAAGTGTCTTTTGATTGCTTTTGGACTTCTAGTTTCGACCTCATTGCTTCCCAGCTGCATAACTAGTAAGGGATAGTAATCAAAACGCTATATAGGCAGCCTTCTGGTAACACCTCTGACCCAGGCATCAGGGAGGCAGTAGACATCCCTGTGGAAAGGATCCGGCCAACATATGGGGCCTTCTGTTCCCCTCAGAAGAGAATCACCAATAACAATTAGCTTCCTCTTTTTTTTAAGGGTACAAGTCCTAATGTGAGGGGAAGACTGATTTGCTTCAGGCCACCCACTATATGATGTCTCTTCTACATTCTCATTTGCCTCACCCTTGACTTCCAAATGCCCCATACCTTGCAATAAACAAACAAAACACACAAACAAAAAATAAGGAAAGTAGAGGTAAAATCTGAGTTGTTGTAACAATTTTCTTTTATTAAGTAGTATGAAATAAACACAACACTCAAGCAGGATCAATACTTAAATCCAAAGGAGTATGACAACTTCATGGAGATTATGGTGGTTTATTTTAGACTGAATAGACTGAACACTTTCCCTTGTATACCATTGCTAGTTGTGGCTATGATAAAACACGTTAAGTTTATATTTATATCTTTTCCCTTCCTAACTCTCACAAAACAAAATATTTAAAAATTACTGGGGGGAAAGATTTTTTTTTTTTTAATGACATTGTATTAAAGAAGTAAACAAAAAATAGAAAAGCATGAAAAGCTGGCAAGGGTAGAAGACAAAAGATATGGTACTATACATTTACACAAACAAAAAAGAATTCCACATATAACAAAGACCAGAGTCCAAGAGAGAAAAAAAATCAGTAAAGTGCTAAAAGCTATGATGATTCATTAGTTTACAGAACTGAAAAATCAGTGCAACATTATTTAAAAATGAATCATAATAAAACTAATCCCAATATTTATTTTCAGCTTTATATAAATCTACACAGTATGTAGCATAGTCAATGTTAATTGCAAGAACAGCAGTAAGACCTTTTTGCTTCAATTGTTTATAAAATATTTTTTTCACTATTGTATGTCATCACTAAGTCTTGAGGGTAGGCAAAAGAATATTTAAGGTACTTTCTGATAAGTAAGTGATTTATACACTTCTGTGTCTGATGTAAACCAGGAAAGTTTATTGTAATTTATTTTTTTATTGACCTTAATGCAACCACAGGTAATCAGATAGTATAAAACATCATAAAAGAATTTTGTTTTTTTTTCTTTTTCAGAGGGAGAAAAAATAGGGCATAGGAATATTAATTTAATCTTCATTAACATGCAGTGCTGACTGATAAAATGAATGATCCTTTTCCATCTGAAATAATGACTTTTTATTTTAGAATATATTATCTAAAGTGTTCTGACTTCAGACAAAAAGTAAAACTATTCAGTTTTCAAACAGATGGTTTAAATCGTTCCTGTTTAATATAAACATCCTATTTTAGGTTCTAATTACTCATGTGAAAAGATTATAATAAAATGTAAGGATGAAATTAATCTACTGAAATTCAAGCAGAAGATTGATTTGGAGGCTAGGTAATGCCAAATCTCCATACTCCCTCTGTCATCTAGTCAAATCATTCAATAATCAGCTCACAGTTATACCTCTTTCAAAAACATTTGAAAATGTCTTTGATGTCTGCCTGTTAGGTAGTTTGTAAAACAATGAATTGGGTTTTTTTGTTTGTTTTTTTTTTTTAATTATTTACTTGCAAACATGAATTGCTAAAAAATATATATAATATTACTAAGCTATTGAAAATACTTCATAGCTATTCATATATATTCACACTGAAAGAGAGGTCTTCTAAAGAGCTTCTGTGACAAATGTTCACTCTGGGTTTGCCATTCTCTGGAAAACACCAACTCCCACAAATGTAGTTACACACAGTTTGCCAAAATGAGTCCACGCAAGCTCATTTTTTAAATTAATTCATGCAACTTGTGATTTTGAAACTGTCTTAGAAGACCACAGGGAAAGATTATAGAGTGAGCAACTTCTGAGGAAGGCAGCACTTTGCTATATTGTGAGACTTCCTGTACAACAGGACCAGCCCACTTTCCAGAATCAGTCCTTTTTCAAAGTCACTGCACATTTCTTTTCCTAAAGGGCAAACACTGATCAATAGCCCTTCTTCCTTTTATTGTGTCTCTGTCTGTTAACTTAGAAGACCTTTTACACTTTTGTCAAGTGTAGCCCACATCTTCTAAGCAGTTATTGCTCCTCAAAGAGGGGTCTGTGATTGTAAAAGCCACACTCAGTTACCAGCACCAGTCCAACACACAGATGCTGGCACATAGGATATGTTCACTCTTTATCAAGCCTTTCCACGTCATTAACAAAATCAAAGGAAAATAAACACATGGTCACCTATGTCCTTGACCGTTTTCCCCATGTGTCAGAGGGTGAAAAGACATGAAAGTATCCATCTTTCTCCTCAAAACATAAACACTGGATTTGGAACTTTATTGTTCTAAAGTCAATGCATTTCATGTTTTGTATAAAATAGTGAATCCTGACATCTGGAACGAGAAAACGAAGTCTTCCATTTTTACTAAGGATACCCTTCTTGTCTAATGTTATTTCAAATTTCATTCCTTAATCATGATTCTTACACCCATCTAGGACGCTTTGTAGCTTCTTGGTCAGGTCCATGGCTTCAAACTCCCTTGGAATATAAAGCGACTAAAATAAAGTTTGTAGTTTTGAGTACTCTGGTGAGAGGTCTGTTATGTGAAAAACAGGCATCCCTCCTTAAGGAAGCTGTAGAAGCAGGCTTAGTTTCTGTATCTGCACAGTAGGCACAATTTTAAAGTAGATGTTATGACCTGATCATGTATTTATTTGATGATTCATCCTATTCAGGTTGAATCTTCAGCATTTATCTCTGGTTAGGTGGACTAGATCTTAGCTCAGTTGTCACTGTTTTGCAGGCTGGAGTTTCCCATTTTGTAAATACAAATTCATTTATTTGCATCTAAATGCATGACTTCCCTTTTGGTCGCAGTGAAACAGATACCGTTTGATTGTGTTCAGCTTGTCAAACACTTCAGATAACCTTGCAAAGCAATACATCCTCTTTATTATTTACTCAGCTTTAAAACCATCTTCATACTTCATCAGTAATGATTTTATAATTTCTTTTCAGTCATTCATAGAAGTATTTCATGTGAAGCCAAGGGCTGAACTGAATGAGACCTTACAACAAGAAGAGCTCCAATATTATTAATTTGTGTGCAATTTCAAAACCAATGGTATTAAAGACAGGCTGGATGAGGCTCTGGCTAGCCTGATCTAGCGTGAGGTGTCCCTGCCCATGGCAGGGGGGTTGGAACTAGATGATCCTTGTGGTCCCTTCCAACCCTGACTGATTCTATGATTGTATGTTTTCTTTAACATGGAGTAATTTTAATAAATAATTGGCTTTCCTTATAAAGTAAAACACTGTGGATGATCTAAACTAAATTATTGAAATAATGAAATTTCTAAGGAGTAAATGGAATATTTATTTTTCCAGTTATTGCCAGATATTTGTGGTTCTTCAGATAATGCATTAGTTATGCTTTCCATAGTTTATCTTAAAGTAGAGAACAAGCACATGTGCATGGGAAAGAGAAAAATAAGACAGAATTTTAAAGTATGAATTTTAGTTGCTTAAGTATCTCATTTTTGAGTTTTGTTTTAAAATGAAAAACATATGGGATTTGAACTGATGTTTTGCAGAGTATTTCACAGTTCATTTGAATTACATATACTGTCACCCTGGAAAAGATGCTTAGAATTTAAAAATCTCAAGTGCGTATTTCTACAGCTGCAAAATAAAAAAAATAAAATTATGTATTCTATCAACAAACCAGAAGAAAGATACAAACTTGCCTCTACTTTAGAGAGACAGATTGTATGTAGAAAAGTAGAGATTTCCCTTCTCCAAAATCGTGAGTTCATAGGTAGGCAGCTAATTGTGAAAGGGAACAAAACATTAAAAATCATTCCTAAAAATTGTTGTATTTTGTTTTATAATGTATTTCTCAACCACATGACTTATTTCTAATAATTACAATAAATAGAACTTAAAAATTAAATATACATATAACCTAATGAAACTCTGGTAGCACTTCTCACAGTTTTGCATTATACTTTATATTGAGCTAAAATGCTTTCTTCCTAGGAGCTTTTACTGCTTCACTTGACATGAGATTATCAAACTTAACATGGGAAGAAAAATGTTCTTTTTTTTTTTTTCATCTTAAACTTTTGGGGAGAATTATATATTTTCATTTTTACCACTAACTAAAGCATTAAGGATATTATCCCTATCTAAAAATTAGAGAGGATTAGTTTTCATTGTTTTAATCTGCGTAAAATTAATTCCTGTTGCAGCCACCGTTCTGAGGGCAGCTGCTGGACACACACAGAGTGCATGATTCCTCAGCTGACCAATTCTTTAGCACACTGCATAGAGCAAACCAATAACATTCCAGGTGTGCCAAGAACAACACCCTCACGTTCGCACCCTTTGATTGGAATATGCTACAAAAACCACCTCCTTGACATGCTGACACCTCTTACTGGGAAAAGATCTTAGCTTATATATGTGGCTAAGCTATTGATAACAAAGAGTATAAAAAACAGCCACTCTGAGCAACAGTCACTGTGATTAGGGTCTTCTGTGAGCTCTGGGGTTAGGGACTTAAGTTAGGACCAGTTTGCAAGGGTTTAAGGCTGCTAGGGACTTGTGCTTCTGTTAACTACTTCTTCTCTCAAGGGCTTTGGTTTGGGGATGCTGCTAGGGATATGCTCAGGACTTCTGATTGCTGCTTCATCTCTTAAGGGCTTCTGGGACTTCCTCTGTAAAGCAGGACCCTGAAATGCTAGAGATTCTGCAACGCTATAATAAAGGACTTCTGAGAAGACTTCTGAGATTCTCTGCTCTCTGCATTTCTGGAATCTCATTGCTATACAGCAATGGGGTTCATGCCTTCATTCATCACCCACTGGTCCCCAAATTGAAAGAACTACAAATTCCTACCAACCTCGGTAGGAAATACAGAAGTAAGAAATAACAGATATATTTATTTCCCTTAATTATCAATCTCATGGTAAAATTTCACTGTTTTATTTTTGCTAATCGAAAAATAATTTGGTTATGATCAAAGTTTCAGAATTATAATCTCTTTATGTGTACTTAATTTCATTTTAAATAGTTGCATAGTTCTCTGACAAAATGCATGTGTTTGGGTTTTTTTTTTCTGTCTCACTTCTTACCTAGTTATGTTTTTATTAGTTAATTACATTGCCCTCACCTTCTTTTTCTTTTTATGATTATAACTCCTGTGAAACTAGGAGATTTATGAACTTAAATAAATAAATATTCACTGTAAAATGTCACTGAATTATGATTATTTAATATTAGAAGATATTGGTGTATATTAGTAGATTTTATATAATAGGACTATAAAAATATGATAATAAGACTGGTTTAGACCTGAAAATAAAAATATGAAAGAACTAGGTAAAAATTGCAAGAAAATTGCAAGAATTTCAGTCATCTATGAGCAGAACTTCCAAGGACTCTTCAGCTGTAAAAAGCAGTTTTCCCCATCCAAATGATGTTTAGAGGACAGAGTAATATATTTTGCGTTGATCTTGGGGTCACAACTGGTATTAAACTTTTTATAAGCCATGGCAATGGCTTGAAGTGACTGTGTGCTTCGTTTCCCATGCGAGTCTCAATGTCTCAATAGAGTTCCTCACTAACTCCAGATTGTATTCTTCTTGTCCTTTGGGACAGTAGTCAGTCTCCATCATGGAATTTCCCCTTGCAAATTCTAAGCTCTTCCTCTCTCTGCTGAGCAATTGTGACTTCAGATTTTTCAACTTTTTCTTCTAATCATCCCAGACAATTTGGTCTCAGTTGCCTCATATAGTAAATTCTCTGTATGACTCAAAAAGCTGTTGTTATTACAGATGATGTCAGAATAAAGGGTGGCAATCCTCTATTACTCAACTATCATGGGGATTTTTATTTAACTGAATTTGTTACATAACTGTATTATTTTACTGCCAAATGTTCTGACAATATCTAAAATAATACCCCAAAAGTAAAATGAACATGTCTGCCATGCCAAGTCTCTGTAACTTGCCTGAAATTTAAGACTGAGACAATTTGGAATAATAGTTATAAATCCCTGAAAATCATGGTTCATAATGAAAACTTTGACAAACTTAATTGCACAAACATATAAGCATCATGAGAAAAACTGATGTTTTTCTAGTAACAAAATGTGTTATTGCACTTGTAAATTTGCTTTCTTTATCTGTATAGGGCATTAATGTAGTATATAGCAATACATTTATTACATGTCACAAATGTTAGAAATTATGATCAAAACATTGATGTGTTATGATTACAAAGGTAAATTTTTGTGAAGACAGTGAGTGTAATAAAGCTTCAAAATTATTGTCTTTGATGACCTTTTTAATAAATTCACAAAACTACAGAACTGCCAGAGTTGCAAGGGACCTCAAGGATGATGTAGTTCCATCTTCCCCTGCCATAGTGTCCTGAAGGGTCAAACCCCCAACAGCCCAGACAATGAGCTAAGCACCTGCAAATGTGCCTACTTGACAGTTCCTGGGGTCTAGATGGCCAAGGTAAATGCATAGCACGTGTGATTAACATTGTAAGCACCTGTGAATATGCAAACCTGGACACTTCTTGGGGTCCAGATAAACATGTACCACCTGTAATTAACTTTCTAACACATCTGTGAACTGTGTGTACCTCTGGCCATGTTTGGATATGCCCCATCTTAGAGGACCAGTTACCAGGGTTCTGTGTTACCAAAAGGCATTATCTTGGAACAATATTTAAACTAGACAAGAAATGAGGCAACTTGCCTTGTTCTCACTCAGACAGCAACAAGAGCCAAATGCTGCCCAAGTAGCAGCTGAGGGCCTGATTACCACAAAGGGACAAGAGCCAAATGCTGCCCAAGTAGCAACTAAAGAATCTGCTCTAGCAGACCAGCAACTTCATGCAGGCCTTGCACATGGACCAAGGCAGAAAGGGGAAGAGCTCCAAGGGAATTGAATCCCAGAAGAGGCTACAGTCCAGCGATAGAGCACAGAAGGGAAAGGCCCTCTAGCCTTCTCCGAGCCAAGGAATGCTCAAATTACAGCCACAGCATCTGGGAAAATACCAGACAGAGGAGCAAGTTGTGAGTACCCAACTAATCTGCCACGGAATCCCCTTTGTGGGAAACCCACAGATCACAGCACCTGTATTTCCAATTTGAATTGCTGTATTGGAAATGTTAGATCTGTGCTTAAATAATTTAACTGTCTTTATATGTGTAGCGTAAAACCCACAACCGAATAATTGAACCTGTGAATACATTTTGCAAATAAGATATGGTGGTATTTGAAGTTACCATTACCAGGAATTATTAATTATAAAATATATAAAAATATACTTTTTTATTATACATGGGCAGGGACACCCTCCACTAGATCAAGGTTGCCCAAAGTCACATCGAACCTGGCCTTAAAAATTTCTAGGGATGGGAATTACACCACCTCTTTATTCCAGTGTCTCACCACTCTTATAGTAAAGAACTTCTTCCTAACATCTACTCTAAATCTACCCTCCTGTATCTTGGATCCATTCCCTCTAGTCCCATCACTACCTGACACCCTAAAAAGTCCTCACCAGCTTTCTTGTGGGCCCCTTTCAGATATTGGAAGGCCACAATAAGGTCTCCTCGGAGCTTTCTGTTCTTCAAACTTGTGATGGTTTGAAACTGTCTTTTTATTTTTTCCTTGCAAAGTTCAGAACAGAGAAAGTGAAAGAATGTAAATAAGTCACTATTGGGTGTAAGAAAGCAAAATAACGATTGTTCTAAACACTTCCATTGGATAGATAGAAATGTTTAAGAACTATTACCCAAAACAAAGTAGGCATTCTGCACATTCTGCATTCGGCAGTGGGGGCAGTTGCTGGGCTGTCTGGCTGCTGTTTTCTTCTTCTCTTCTGGCTGAAGATAACACGTACTGACCTTGGCAGCTAAGTTAACAACTTTCTGCTCTAACTAAACTCTGCTTCTCTGTCCAGGGAGGTCTGGGGGGGAAGCTCCTGGGAGAGGGAGGCCCCTTTGGGAGGGTCCCCTTGCGGGGAAGCAAAGGGAGCTTGGTTGTGCTTTTCTGTTGATTGTATATATTTGTAAGTGTTGTGAATTTTGTATATTTGTACATATTCATTGCATTTCATCTGCTTGTAAATACAGCTTTTCATTTGCTTCCAGACTGAGCTAGCCTGGTTATTGTCGGTGGGGGGGGAATTTCAGCTCACACCGACACAAAACTGAACAACCCCAACTCTCTCAGTCTGTCCTCGTAGGAGAGGTGCTCCAGCCCTCTAATCATCCTCGTGGCCCTTCTCTGCACACGTTACAGCATGTTTTCCTGGAGGGTCAAACCCCCAAACATGCCTTACCACAGACAATGGGTTAAGCACCTGCAAATATGCAAACCTGGACACTTTCTGGGGTCCAGATGGTCCAGATAAACCTGTAGCACATGTAATTAACCTTGTAACACAGCTGTGAACTGTGTGTGCCCCTTGCCATATTTAGATATTCTCCATCCTATAGGTTCAGTTGCCAGGTTTCTCTGTTACCAATGTCTTCAGACAGTATTTAAACCAACCAAGAAGGTAGGCAATTTGCATTGTTTGTACTGAGAAAGTGACAAGAGCTGACATGCTGCCGCAGTTGCAGAAGAAAACCTTATCTTACCAAGCAAATTACGCCTGGGACTTGTAGCTGAAATGAAGCAAGAGCCAAGACCCGCTGGCAAGCAGGAGAGATCTTGCTGAGCAGAAAGGGGAAAAGCCCTGGGAGAACTGAATCCTGGAAGAGCTGCACTGATGCAGACTGAAGCAGTTAATGCTCCAAGAGCCCCGCGCTGGAGAAACCGTTCGCCCGAAAGCAAAGAACATCCAAGTTGCAGTAAGAATCAGTCCGAGAACTGAGAGAAAACCCAAGACCTCTCTGCAGCCTCAGCAGCCTAGAGGAGAGAAGCCAACTGCCACAGACTGAGAGCCGATCAAAGCTTTGAGAGCCCGAGGCTGGAGCACACAAGAGAAGCCGCCTTAGACCTCTCCAAGCCAGGAACCAGCCACAACCCTTGAGCTGGGGTGAAGACATTTGAATTATAGTTACAGCATCTGGGAAGGTACCGAACAGAGGAGCAAGTCATGAGTAGGCTGCTTATTTGCTACAGAATCCCCTTTGTGGGAAACCACAGATCACGGCTCCTTTATTTCCACTTGAAATCACTGTATTGGAAATTCCCAGATTTGTGTTTGAATCCTTTAACTGTCTTCACATGTGGAATATATTGCTCACAACCAAATAGCAGAACATGTAAATATACTTTGTAAATAAGTTATGGTGGTGTCTGAAGATACCACCATCCAAAATATTAAATAGTAAAATATATAGAAATGTTTATTTTATTACACACATCCCTGTCTTTCTCGTAATAGGGGTTCAAGAACTGGACAACAGTAGCCCAGACGGGGCCCCACAAGAGCAGAGTAGAAGGGGAGAATCACCCCTTTTGACCTTCTGGACAGCTTCTCTTGATGAAGCCCAGGATACAGTTGGCTTTCAGGGCTGCAAGTGTACATTGGCAGCTCACATTGAGCTTCTCATTCATCAGCACCCCCAAGTCCTTTTCTTGAGGGCTGCTCTCAAGCCAGTCACTGCCCAGCCTGCATCGGTGCCTCAAATCGTCCCAACCCAGATGCAGGACCCTGTACTTGGTCTTGTTGAACCTCATGAGTTTGTCATGGGCCCAGCTCTCCAGCCTGTCAAGGTCCCTCTGGATGACATGCTTTTCTTCCAGTATGCAGGCAGGAAGCTAATAAAAATATAAATTATTTCATTAATTCAGAAATCCTGACACCTGCATAACTTATACACAAATTTAGAAAAATATTATTTGCAGGTTCATTGCTCAGTTGCACAATATCTCCCAGAGTACAGGAATAGGTACAAATGGTTAAAGATCAGTATTTGGAAAATAATAGGACCCAAGAGTTGGTTATTGTCCCTACTAACAAGAGAAAGTACTCCTCAGAGACTCAAGCCGGTTCCAAATATATTCACAACACTGTTTCCAGTTGTGGGTAGTCCTCCTATGATTCCTCCTCCTTGAAGAATCCTTCTGGACTGCAATATGTGATCCACGAGTGCTAGTGAGAAAATCCCAGGAAGAGCCTCTAATGATCTCTAGCAAACCCATTTTATATCAGCTCACGGCCCAAATGTCCTGTGTCAGCAGTGCCTCCAGGACCTCCATGGTCTTATCAGGCAGTGAGGTGAGACTGACAGGCCTGTAGTTCCCTCGGTCATCCTTCTTTCTCTTTTTGAAAATGGAGGTTGTTTCCCCTTTTTCAGTCAGTGGAGACTTCACCGCACTGCCATGACTTTTGGAATATAATAGGCAACAGTTTAGTAACCTCACCCGCCACTTCCCTCAGCACCTGTGGATGTATCCCATTGAGTCCCATTGACCTGTTCACTTTCAGATTCTTCAGATGGTCACAAACCTGATCTTCACTTACAATGGGCAATTCCTTCTTCCAGCCCCTGCCATTTTCTTCTGTGATTTCAGAAGTGTGGCTGGAGTCATTGCCAGTGAAGGATGAGGTAAAGAAATCATTGAGAACCTTGGCCTTCTCCACATCACTTGTCACCAGTTCTCTCTTTCCTTTCTGGGGGGGTCCACACCTTCTTTAGTGTTCCTTTTGCCATTAAGGTACCTGTAGAAACTTTTGCTATTCCCCTTGATCTTCCTGTCTAGATTTGATTCTAACTGAGCTTTAGCCTTTCTAACCAGCTCTCTTGCTGCTTGGACAGCTTCCTTGTATACACCCCATTCTAGCTGTCCATTCCTCCACTCCTTGTACAGTTTCTTTTTCTCTGACAGTGTGTCTAGGAACACCTTGCTCATCCAGGCAGGTCTCCTAACATTCTTTCCTGCTTTCGTCTTTGTAGGTGTACTTTGCTCCTTGGTGATCAAGGTGATCCTTGAATATGGACCGCTTCTCATGCCCCCCTTCCCTCTAGGGCTTTGTCCTATGATACTTTGGCCAGAAGATCCCTGAAACAATCAAATCCTGCCTGTCTAAAGTCCAGGATCATAAACTTGGAATACATCCTCCTAGATGCCCTGAGGATCTTAAATTCTAGCACATTGTAATTGCAGCCAAGGCCATCCCTGAGCCTCATATCGGTCAACAGCCCTTCCCTGTTAGTGAGAACAAGGTCCAGTATAGCACATTTTCTTGTTGGTTCCTCCACCATTTGGAGGAGAAAGTTGTCATCTATGCATTCCAGGAATATCCTAGATTGCTAGCGCCTTGCTGTGTTGTCCCTCCAGCAGATGTTAGAGTGACTGAAATCCTCCATGAGGACCAAGGACTGTGAATGAGAAACCATCTCTCTTTGTTTATGTAGGGACTCATCTACTTGGTTCTGCTGGTCAGGTGGCCAGTAACAGACCCCCTACTTTAACATCATCTTCCCCTGTCTTCCCTTTAATCTTCACCCATATGCTCTCAATCAGCTCATCATCCTTCCCCAGGTGGAGCTGTGCTGATTCCAGCTGGTCACTGATGTAGAAGGCAACACCTCCTCCCCTCCTACCTTGCCTGTCCTTCCTAAAGAGCTTGTACCTGTCTATCCCTACATTCCAGTCATGGGAATCATCCCACCACGTTTCAGTAACAGCTACTATGTCATGGCTTTCCAGCATCACAGTGACCCTTAATTCATTTGTTTGTTGCCCAAGCTGCATGCATTCACATAGAAGCACTTCAGCTGGGCTGTCTCTGTCACTCTCTTAGGCGAATCCCCCTTGATTCCTTTGGGGTGTCTTGGTGCATTGTCCCTGGCTTGCCTCAGAGCAACAAGTTGAGAGCCCTTATACCACCCCTCTGCCCCTATTGTGCTGCCCCACTGTGTGTCACAGGCAGGCATGAGATTAGTAACCCCTTCCCCCTACAAATCTAGGTTAGAGTCCTGTCAATGAACCCTGACAACTCCTGCCCCAGATATCCCCCTCTGGGACAAGTGCAACCAATTTGTTACTCTCATCTCTTGAGCCCTGTATACCAAGCTGTGATTCTAAAACCCAAAGCCCTGTCGATAGCACCAGTCCAGGAGCAAGGAATTGACCCATCAGCTCATCCTATACATTCCCTTGTACATCACTGATGTCAGGGGATGGAGGAGGACAAAACCTGAGCTTCTGATCCCTTTACCAGTTGCCGCAAGGTCCTGAAATTTCTTTTGATTGTGAGTCTCTCATTGCTATATCATCACTACCTACCTGCAAGACCAGAAGTGGGTAATAATCTGAAGGCCTCGCAAGGGTGGGAAGTTTTCCTATGACATCCTTTACCTGGGCACCAGGGAGACAGCAGTCTTCCCTATGGAGTGGGTTTGGTCTGCATATTGGGCCTTCTACTTCCCTCAGCAGAGAGTCTCATACTCCAATGACTCGTTGATTTTTCTTTTGAGGAAGAGATTTTATGGTCAGCCTGAGGCAAGTCAGCCTTGGTGGCACTTCTGGCCTTCCCTTGTCACACCCAATTCCTCCTACAGAGCCTCATACATGTTCTGCAAGGCCACTACAGAAGGTGTGCTTCTTAAAGGAACACACTTGTTCCATTTGTTTCATCTGACAGAGACCTGTTCCCATTAACTCTGCTCCTGTGGGATACCACAGGAAAGCATGGGGGTTTGCTGATGAAAGGATATGGAATCCTCTGCTCCACCAAGAGTTGCCTCATGCACTGTTTTAGTGGAGATCAGTTTGTGGAAATAATCAGTTTCCCTATTACTCCCTCTGACGTTTCTCAACCTACTCACCTCCACCCTGAGCTCCATCACTTAACCTTGGAGCTGTGCCACCCATCTGAGCAGGTTATCAATCCATTCAGAATACACTCAACCATAGTCATCATTGCTCCCTGTTGCCGGTGAAAGGCTGTGACATTCGTCACAGTCTGTGGCCTGTATACCAATATCCATTTTGGTGGGTGCTGGGAACACAGTATTCCTCCTCAGAACAGCCACCATCGCTCCTTGAGTAATTTCCAGCAACAAACTGGAAAAAACCTTCAGTGACATATCCAGGTGACTCAGTGCCTCCTTCTGCTGGCTTTGTTCAGTGCACAGGGATCTAAGATCCTTCCTTGGCTGTTTAAATCACCCGCTGTGACTGCCGCTCTGCCCACGCTTTGCCTGCCTCTCTTGCAGGAGATGCCAGCTCAGGGAAGGAGGAGAGGATGCTGTATTCTCCACACACTGCTCAGTTTCTGCTCTCCAGAAGCCACCGCTCTGTCCTGCACCAGTCCTACAACCTGCCGTGGAGAAAGAGCAGCTCCAGAGACTGAGATCACAGACACAAATCCCCTCAGTTTGACTTGTGAATGTCTAAAAAAAAAATTAAAAAAAAAAAAGAAAAAGAAAAAATTGGAGCAGAAAGGGTGAACGTTTCCTGAAAATTAATAACACTGGGAAATAACAAAGAAAATACTTTCATTTTTCTTAAAACAATTCCATATATGAAAACAAAAAATAAATTCCCAGTTTACTTAAGAAAGTATATAGCATGTGATCAGTAAGATTGTGCGTAAGGCTCAGTACTTCAATATCTAATGGATTGACAAAATCTAAATTGGCATCTCTGATACAAATATTTTTTCGTCCTTTTAAAGGCAAACATGAAAGTGTGTGTTACACTTTCTTTCTTAATGCTTCAGTCAAAGAAGTTGCAAAATTAATCTTTTCATTTAATTTGTAAATTTTTTTTTTCTTCCCCTTAGCAAAACTATGGCTTCTCCAGCAGTTTGCTGAGAAAATTTCCTAAAGGAAAAACATATTTGTACAAGAACTGAGGATGCACGTTTGGAAAATTGTTTCTGTGTTTTCCCATGTGAGGTTTACCTCCTCTGAATTAAATCAATTGCTATATTTGTACCTGAAATCTCCACTGCTGATTTTTTTTTTTCTTATTGAGTATATGGTACATTTATACAGATTCTTAGGCCTGAAGGCATCTTCTTGAAACACATTTATATTTAAGCAGTAAGGTCTACAAAAGAACCAGTTTGGTTAGCCTCTCCAATTAAAAGATTATAATGATATCAGTGCAAATTCTCATGTGGATAAGAACAGAATGAGGCCACGTTTGTATTTGCAGTCAATTTTAGCTTCATGACTTCTGTGATGTAGTTAGCTATCTTCTACCCCAAATTTTGCTAATGGAAAGCAAAAGTCTGGAAGTTTTGTGGTTGGGGCCCAAGCCCACTAGACCTTCATAATGTAACTTCTTCTTTTTTCCAGTCTACCTTTTTTTTTTTTCTTTATAGTGAAAATGTGGAGAGACACACAAGGGTTGAAGTCTTATTATCTCTCACACCACTGTATATCTGGCATACTACTACACAAGCCCAGAATAAGACTTTACATGGAAAGTATGTCAATCTGCTGGTGTGAAAGGTTTGAAGATTTGAGAATAAAGGCAATTCCTGGGTCTTGAAAATATTGTATTCCAGAACTAACAGACCCAAGGCCTTCTAGGGACTTTCTGGGTTAGGGGCTCTTCACCAAATCCTTGTGCAAAACATCTTCTGTCCTCTTTCAACTCAGAGGCTTCACCATGGATGAATTAACTTCCTGCCATAGACACATCTATAGCAAACTGTACAATGTCTTTCAGAGTACAATTGCACTGCCAGACATCCACTCCCAGGTTCACCAAGGCTAGTTGTGCTTAAAAGATTTCAGAAAAAAAGCCTTCTTCATCTGTCTCCAAATGGCTGCTCCCAATTCATAGTGAAAGTTACCTCAAGACAAACAAGCTTTCCTCCTTCCTGTCCAGCCTCCAATCTTTTAACAACATGTGCTTGACTTAGAAAGTAAACTGGAAACAAGCATATCAAATTGTTATACCATCTGTCACAAAGCAATTGCAACAGATTTGCATATCTTGCACTCCCATAGCAGTAACAAATGCTTTAGCTTTTAGTAATAACAAAAAAAAAACCAAAAACAAAAAACCCAACCAAAAAAAAAAAAAAAAACCCCACAACAATATATTGTGGACTGAGTAGCACGTTTTTTCTCCTGACTTTTTCACAGACTCGTTAATAAATATTTGTATTTCATTGTACATTGCTAAGAAAAATAAAAGTGAAGCATTTTATCTATGCATTAGCAGTCTTTCAGATATTTGAGTTATAAAAATGGTTTGAAGGTAATGAATTATCTTTGCACAGATGAAATAAAAAGAAAAAAACCCTAGAGTTCAAATATATCATGAGTGTAAACCAAGACAATTACTAGCACATGGTTTGTTTTCACATTACCTTTTCAAAATTTTGTATTTACAGATAAGAAGCAAAGCTTGTAAAGATGCTTATTCCACAAAGAGAAAATCAGAAACAAGAGTAAAAATAATTGTTATCCTGATTTCTACACTAAGGAATATATATAGATAATAGGAATATATATAGATAAGTTAGTTTTTCCATTGACTACCAGAGCACCATGAATAAGTGAGGTATTCTTTCTGTTACAACTTAAACGACTCCTGTGTAGTCCACTGCATCTCCAACTACAATCACACTTTGGTATGCACTGAATTGAATTAATATCTAAAGGAAACATATTGCTGAAATCAATACTGCCTTTTCACAGGTTACAGAGACATTATGAAATGTTCAGTATAATATGCACATGTGATTGTTCCACTGCTTTAAGTTTTCACATCTTACTTAGCGAATACAAATCTGATAATCGTTCAAGAGTGTAAAATCCCTGTCAACAGAACCACATTTATAAATTAAAACTTACCTCAGTTGTTTGCAATAAGAAGCCATGCTGCCCACCTCCTGACATACACTTTCCAGTGTCTTAGCGACTTGCCTAGATCATGGGAACATTTTTGTCATGAATGAGACAGTATTTTAGCTCTGAAGGCTGAATCATTTCTTTGTTAGGGGAACAACTGTCTTTTGCCTTCGGAAGTTCTGAATACTCGAAAACTTCTAACGTTACATAAGATACAGAACTAAGAACAGTATCCATCCTTATTTACAAAGATAATGACTAACTCTACATCTTGACTTCATTCATGCAGAAATCTCCTAGCAATAAGGGAGGGTAAATATGTGGAATTAGAAGATTTTGCTAAATAGTTAGAGGTATAAATCACTCTTATGGAAAGAAGTGCAAATAACATAAATAACATTTTAATTTTTTTCCATGAAATTACTGGGTTATATTTTGATTTAGGTTTCTGTGCGGGCTACTGCTAATGTTACTGAGGATTAATTAATTATTAACGTGAACAATCAATACAGGATTAGATAAATTCAACATCCAGCTTCTGAAAAAATGCTTTCTAAACCTAAAACTAAAAAAGGCTAGCCTCTTTCTAATTTCCATCAGTTCTTTCGGAAAATAAGTTGTGTGCTATGCATTTACTTTATTCCTCAATGTAACTGCTTCCTGACAAATTTATTAGTCTTTTAGCAGATCTGAGAAACTTGAATAGGCTACTAGTTTGAAGGACTTGAATTATTAAGTTACAATATTTAGCAGACAAGTTCTAACGTTAAATCTGTATGTTGTTTCCATTCACATAACAGTTTTCAGCATTTTTTTGTTGTTGCTGCTATGAGGCACTGGATATGATGCAGTATTTCTGAAATCAATATATTGGTAGATAAATGTTTTAAATGAATCAATATTGCCATTTCTATACTATCTGCTTAGAAAAGGAACATGAGAATCTACTAATAAATGTTCTGGATTGTATTTTGGTTTGTTTGGGGGGTTTGGGTTGTTTTGGTTTGTTTTTTGTTTGCTTGGATTTTTTTGTTTGTTTGGATTTTTTAATAAACTTTTTCAAAGCAAATATATCCCACAACAGCAATAATTTTGATACAATACTGAATTATTTTTAATTTCTATAGAAGCTACTTTCATTTATTTGGTTTTAGATTAAGCATAGTATATCTCTCATATAATGGTTGCATATCATCTGTTTTGATTTGTCATATTCAAAGGAAAATCTTGCAGCAAAGAACTGAAAACTAGAAACTATATGAACCATATGTAGTTTAGAAGTAACAGTGGAAATATATTGATCAAGGGATCTGGACAATGCAGTATTCCATAGGAACTGCATTCAAGTCCATTCATGGAGTCAATGCAAATGATAAAATTCTACAAGGATAATCAACCCCAAGCATTCAAAACTCATGAATTTATTTTAGAAGAATGAGAATTTATACAAATTTTTAAATTGCTTGTATCCTAGGTTTTAGTGCAGTTTTTCCTTCTCTGGGGGAGGTGTTAGAAGAACCAGGAATGAAGGAGTGAAGGTGACACCCAGTTTAAAAAAAAAAAAAAAAAAAAAAAGCTGAGGGGAAGGCTATTTTAGCTTTTATCTTTGTTTCTCACTATTCAAATCTATTTTAATTGCCAATAAATGAAACCATATATTTTTTAGATTGTCTGTTTTACCTGGTCTGTTAGTAAGAGATCTCCCTGTTTTTATCACAACGCATGAACTTTCAGAATCACAGAATCACAGAATCAATAAGGTTGTGTGATGGTTTGAAACTGTCTTTTTAATTTTTCCTTGCAAAGTTCAAAACAGAGAAAGTGAAAGAATGTAAATAAGTCACTATTGGGTGTAAGAAAGCAAAATAACGATTGTTCTAAACACTTCCATTGGATAGATAGAAATGTTTAAGAACTATTACCCAAAACAAAGTAGGCATTCTGCACATTCTGCGTTCGGCAGTGGGGGCAGTTGCTGGGCTGTCTGGTTGCTGTTTCTTCTTCTCTTCTGGCTGAAGATAACACACTGACCTTGGCAGCTAAGTTAACAACTTTCTGCTTAACTAACTCTGCTTCTCTGTCCAGGGGGTCTGGGGGGGAAGCTCCTGAGAGAGAGAGGCCCCTTTGGGAGGGTCCCCTTGGGGGGAAGCAAAGGGAGATCGATTGTGCTTTTTCTGTTGATTGTATATATTTGTGAATATTGTGAATTTTGTATATTTGTACATATTCATTGCATTTCATTGTAGATTTTAGACTCTGCTTGTAAATACAGCTTTTCATTTGCTTCCAGACTGAGCTAGCCTGGTTATTGTTGGTGGGGGGGGAATTTCAGCTCACACCGACACAGGTTGGAAAAGACCTCAAGGATCATCAAAGTCCAACCTGTCACCCAAGACCTCAGGACTACTAAACCATGTCACCAAGTGCCACGTCCAATCCCCTCTTGAACACCTCCAGGGATGGTGATTCCACCACCTTCCTGGGCAGCACATTCCTCATCATATTTTCTCTCTCTGTCTTTTTGAGGAGGGAGAGTGAGAGCAGTTGGATGGGCTAATGGCAAGGTCAACATACCACAAAAAATGGTATGTAGATTTTTTTCATTTCAATTTTTTGTTTGATGCTATTTAAAATTCATTAAAATAAAAATAAGTAGGTCTACTGACATCGGATGCTAGTGAGGAAAGAAGAATGAAAACAAAAGATGGTAGGAATGGTTGACTTTCTCAGCCTAGGAGTGAGAGCAAGCTCAACTTATTATGTAGATTTCTTGATGATTTAAAATTTTTTTAATACTGATTACCCTCATTTTTTCACTCCAGTAGAGCTATTTCTATGCCTCTATGTACTAAAAAATCGGAGCAGAATTATTTGTTCCTCTTAACAGAGTTGTTACACTTTGCCATGAACAAATTCAAAGTATTGTCAGAGTGTTTCACAAGGAAGACAGGAAAAAATATCTCTGTTGTTTGCTTTTTTTGTTGTTGTTGTTGCTGGTTTTTAATTTTTATAATTTGGTTTGGGTTGGATTGGGTTTCTTGGTTTGTTGATTTGGTTGGGTTTTTTGGTTTGGTTTGGGGTTTTTTTGTTTGGGTTCTTTTGGGTTTGGTGGGGGTTTATTATATTGTTTGGTTGGGTTGTTTTGTTTTGTTTTTCACAAGAAAATTCTTAGCAGAACCAGTGAGCAAGAGAAAACCTCTGTAGTGAGTTTGGGAAGAGCAATGCCTTAACTAGGAAATGAGCATCACCTTGCACTGTTACAGAGGAATGTGGAAGAAAAGGAGAGGGAGCAGTGCTGTGTGAGAGATTCCATTCTGCAGGCATGAATGCTTGGTTTCTGCTCATACCACTCCATCATGCCATGGGAAGGAGGGTATGGCTTAGTGAAAAAGAAGAGATTTTCCAAAACAGATTATGCAGTTCTGCTGTGGAGCTTAGAGTTGCTTAGCTTATGTGAGGAACACAAGGTGGAAACCTGACCAAGACACCTAGTAAGGATACCAAAATGACTGTTTCTTGGGTAGATGTAACTGTTAGATTCCTACCATGTTCAACCCCCAAACAAAAACCTGTCATTTATAGAAATAGAAAGGATAGGGTTGGTTGGCTGCCTTTCTATTAATGACAGTTTCTTACATCTGTTTACATGGTGATTTTATTATTTTTTTTCCAGAGACAAAGAAATTCTGGAAATACAGAGAGGTACCAATAAGAAAACAAATGAGTGATTTGAAGATATTATGATAGACATGAAGTAGGAAATCTGTGAGGAAAAAGTGTTAAGTTTCCTTTTTTGCTACCTGGGCACATATACATGCTGCAAAGAAGTTAATTTTACTGTTTTTAGTGCTCCAATTATTGCATAAATTCATGGTGGGATACCTTCATAAAAGTACAACTAAATTTTTAGTAAAACGAAAGGAATTTTTGACAACTTACTTTTTTCTGCCTGTTCAAAATCCTACATAAATGCATATGTGTCTTAAATCTTTCCATTAATTTATTCTGTTCTTCATGATGCAGTCTAAATTCGTACAGGTAGCAGCAGCACAGAAATTCTGGATTCAGTAAAGTCCCCTGTAGTGCATCCTGCCATCTGGGCCACACTGCGATATGTGTAGTTTTGCAGAATACTTAACAGTGGGAGATTACTTACTTGAATGGTAATTGCAAAATACAAAGCAAAGATGCTGGTTAGCTTAAATTACTGGCAGAGAGATTTTAGTTTTTCACCAAAAAATGGTCTACTGAAAGAGGATCTGTGAATAGGACAGGCAGCTGAATGGAGCTGAAGAAAATGGAAAAGGATCATGTCTTGACAATATGTTATGCTGCCATAAAAATTATATTAGTAACGTGCCTGACATATTGATGTTTTACAGTTGAATACCATTTTTTAACTAGAGCTAGCTAAACAGATGCCCTGTGAAATATATCTTTTCCTTTTGAAGCTTCCTGTGTGTTTTTCTCTTCTTCTTTTTTCCCTTTTCTTAAGAAAAAAAAATTTGTAATTCATAATAGCAGTCTTAAAATATTTTATTTCTTTACTTCTTGAATTGTTCTATTTTGCAGATTTACACAAAGTCCCTGTAGCAGGAAGAAATGAAGAATTAAATTTGACTGTAGCCCATAATCTTTATAAATACCAGCACTGTCATAAAAAAAATTCATTTAAAGGAGTTTAGAATTTTTTATTATGCAAAAATCAGTTTGTGTTTATGCTTACAAGAAGGCTTTTTTTTTTTTGCTTTTCTTCTACTACATGTACTTGATGCAATATTTCTCTTTTAAATCTTATTCCAAACTATGTAGTTGTTACATTTTAAAAGAGCTAGATTATCATTCCAATTAATCATTGTTCTGAATTTCCCATCAGAAATCTGACAAATGCAGTGTAGAGGGCATAAAAATAGAAGATAAATAACATTTTCTTTGGCCAGAGCTGATCAATTCATGAGAATAAACTACATAAGAAATTTACTTCTCTGCTTTGGAGAAAATATTCAGTGCAATGAATACAGCTTCATAAAACTAAAACATTTCCTCATAGGCATTTTTAAAGACTTGCTTGCACATAAACTTGTGTGAGGTCAGTTAATACCGTTTAGGTATTGCCGACACTTTTTTGTTTGGTTTTGTTTTAGTTTTTGGTTTTTTTTTTAACTTTTAATGTAAGCCTTTTTTTTTTCTTTCTTTCGTTCAGTTAGATAAAATCCAGAATAAAATTGATCTGAAATATGAATTTTCTGTATGTAGTGAGGTGGGTGCTGGTCTTTTCTTCCTAGTAATAAGGGACAGCTGTTCCAGGGGAGACTTAGCTTGGACATTAGAAAAGGTTTCTTCACTGAAAACATCATCCATCAAACATTCACAGAATCACAAAACCACAGAATCACAGAATCAATAAGGTTGGAAAAGACCTCAAGGATCATCAAAGTCCAACCTGTCACCCAAGACCTCAGGACTACTAAACCATGTCACCAAGTGCCACGTCCAATCCCCTCTTGAACACCTCCAGGTGACTCCACCACCTTCCTGGGCAGCACATTTCAACAGCTAACAACTCTCTCTGTGAAGAACTTTCTCCTCACCTCCAGCCTAAACCTCCCCTGGTGCAGCTTGAGACTGTGTCCTCTTGTTCTGGTGCTGGTTGCCTGGGAGAAGAGACCAACCCCCTCCTGGCTACAACATCCCTTCAGGTAGTTGTAGACAGCAAAGAGGTCACCCCTGAGCCTCCTCTTCTCCAGGCTAAACAATCCCAGCTCCTTCAGCCTCTCAAAGCATCATCTTCCTAGGTAGGTGGTTAGACCACCATCACTGGAAGTGTTAAAAAGACATGTGCTATGAGAAAAGGTTTAACAGCATGCTTGGTAGAGTTAGAGTTAGAGGTAGAGAGGGACCCAATGACCTTAATTTTTTTTTCCAACTAAAATAATTCTATGGCTCTATGTAAATTACTCTATTTTAGCATATCATAATATTAAAGTGATATAGCCTGCCTAATATTTGATAAAAAAAGAACAATCTAATATGAACTTTGTCTTCATCTACTTTAACTAAAATGGTTGAAAGTATGTGCACTGAACTTCAGCTATTACACATACACACATATTTTTTAAAAAATCCAGTCATGTAAGTCACAATAACAGCTATTTTGACACTGTCCCTTAGAGGTGACTAAGTAAAAGTACTGAAAATCCTCAGGTCTTGCTCAAAAGAAATGCCAAGACCTAGCAACTTTACACGACTTGGGCTGTGCAAAAGGATCTGTGAATTATTCAGCTGCAAACACTCAGCAGAGTTCAGAGCCCCAGAAGCATCTCTGCCAGCCTGCTGCTGCCTGTATGTCTTCACCAGCCTCCTTCCAGGACTTCTACGTTCTTGGCTTAAGGACTAAATCCAGACAGTGCTACCTATGCTGGTGCTGTTATGCTGCACAACTATGAATGACTACCTTGAGCAGCGCAAAGCTGGGATTCCATCACAGGGGGCTTGAACTGACCCTGCCTCCATCCTCCCATTGCTCTGCACTGATTTCTCTGATGCCACCTCAAAACCCCAAACTCCAGGAGCATTACAATCACCCTCATATACAGAATTTTTCTCTGTGTGATATTTTGTGTGCGGTTTTGTGTGGGGTTTGCGGGTTTTTTTGTGAATTTGGAGGGGGTTATTTGGTTTGTGTTTGGTTGGGTTTTTAGGTTGTTTGTTGTTGTTGTGATTTGGGTTTTTTTAGGTTTTATGAAGGCATGTGTATTCAATTGTTCTGAATAATAAGGTTAATCAATATGTGCTTTCACTCATTTTCCAAAGGCTACTTTCTGTTTTTTTGCGACTTGTTTTCTTCACAACAATAAGATGTTGCTCTAAAAGGAGAGTGAGATTTCAATGTGAGATTCTGTTTTGTTTTTCTTGTTAACCTGTGACAAATATGATTACAGTTATAGGTTCTTTTAAGCAATCATAAATGATGCATTTATGATTAATAAAAGTTTATATTAGGAAAAAATGAATTGATTATACTGCAAAATTAATGATTTCACTGGCCTGTACTAATTGCTCTTCTGCAGAAAGAACAAGATACCACTTTCTTTAAAATATTATTTAAATACTTATTAACACTTTTTTTTTTTTTTTTTGTAAAGTACAGAATGCAATTAAGTATCATGGAAAGCACAAAATACTATGTAACATCAGACAGAAGTTTTTAAATAAATTATTTCACTCTAAAAATTATCAGGGACAAATATATATTATTTATTACATATGAAAATATAATTAAACTTTTTCCACTTCTGAAAACAGATGGGTAGCAAAGTGTTCTTAAAATATGTTTGCACAAGATAGTTTCACTAAACATGAACAAAAAGATGTTAATGAAAAATTAAATAATATTGGGAATAACACAATCATATTCAGTTCTTAGGAAAAAAATGAGCTTAAAGGTCTTCAAGCACAGCAGCAAAATATTTTCATGATGAATTTTTGAAAGCAAGTTACAGTGCTGGTAGTTGCTATGTAGTAGAGGAAAGCATCATTCTTTAAAGATCTAATTGCATGTTAGGATTTTGGCTCTGAGTGTTTCTATTCGTTGATTTCTTTGTTACAGTTTTTTTCTTCCCTTCCCCTCGTTGTTTCTGTACATATTTCTCCACTGTCTGTATTCTTGTTGCTCCTTGCTATTTGTACCTTTTTTTTCTTCCCCCTCCTTCCTTTTCTCATTTCTGTCCTTTTCTTCAGCTATTTCCTGTGTTAGCTAAAAACAATAACATGGCTTTTAATTAGTCAGCGCTGCTGTTAATGATACAAAGCTTGTAGTTATCATTTATTCCATTTTAGGGACTATCTTTCCCATAAGAAGGCCATAGTACAATTAAGGAACAGCATGTTTTCCTTTTTTCTAGTTTAACATTATTGTTCTTTCAAGCCACGATAGCTGCTGAATATTAATGAAGTAACAACCAGTCAAGCAAAAGGCACTGGAGGGTCGTTATTCTGAGCACCACGCTCCTAGTTTGTCAAGTGCCAAATGAATTATGCTGCTCATGAATATTTGGGGTATCCCAAATATCATCTTTATCAGCTCTGAACTGCATGAGTGTTTTGTTTTTTGTGGTTTCTTTCCTAACACAATTTATATGCAAAAAGTGTGTCGTATAACTTTACAGAAGAACTTAGACAGAAATTGAACATAAATGGAGCATAAGTTATTCATGAATAGAAATTGTAAGATTGTTGACAAAAGTGGATCTATTCTTTTTACAGTTGTTGTCATCCATATAGATGCATTTCAGCCTAAATGCAGTTATATAGTACTTTATTTCTTAAAATATTTTCATAAGAATGAAATATCTGAATTGTTTGGTGTTAACAGAGACTTGGAACATAAGGAAATTCAGATTATATTAGGAATCTATTTCTAAACCTCTCAGATATCATATTCAGAATACATGGGGGGGGGGGAGGGAGGAAGGGAAGAGACAAAAAAAATCTGAGAAAAAACAGACTTGCTTTCTTTGCAGTCTTTTTTTTTTTTTCCAATGTGTATCTGGAAATTTGTTATAGATGATTCCCTTCTGAGGGGAACAAAGGGCTACTGGATTCATCCCACAGGGATGCCTCATGGGGGCCCAGGTCAGAGATGTTACTAGGAAACTCCCTATGCTGCTACATCCCTCTGATTATTATCTATTACTGGTCATAAAGGTTGGAAGTGATATGAGTACAGAATTGTAAAAAAAAAATAAATAAAAAAGCACTTTAAGGCATTGGAGCAATTGGTTGAAGGATC
This sequence comes from Indicator indicator, assembly GCF_027791375.1. Classification (NCBI taxonomy): domain Eukaryota; kingdom Metazoa; phylum Chordata; class Aves; order Piciformes; family Indicatoridae; genus Indicator; species Indicator indicator. Next base: position 36,456,084 of record NC_072010.1, read on the forward strand.
AGGAGCACAGGTAGTGTTTTCTTCAATGCCTTCAGTGGGAGGGAAGACTGCACAGAACATTGAAAGGAGTTGGTTTAACAGAGTTGGTTAATGTGTGGCTTGGGGTCTGGTGTCACAAGCATAATTTTGGTTTCTCTGATCATGAAAATTTTTATGTGGCACTGGGCCTGCTGGGGACAGACAGAGTTCAGCTGTCTCAGGGGAAGATTCTCATTCATGAGTCGGTGAGACTCATTGGTACGGCTTTAAACTAGGTTTGAAGGGGGAAGGGGATAAAACCAAGCTCACTAGAGATGAGCTTAGGGGTGACATGCCCATGTCAGAGGTGAAATCGATAGCCCAACTCAAGTGCATCTATACCAATGCATGCAGCATGGGCAAAAAAGAGAAGGAACTAGAAGCCATTGTGCAGCAGGATGGCTATGACAGTTGTCATCACAAAGACATGGTGAGATAACTGTCGTGACTGGAGTACTGCAGTGAATGGCTATAAGCTCTTCAGAAGGGATAGGCAGAGAAGGAGAGGTGGTGGAGTGGCACTGTATGTTAGGGAGTGTTTTAAGTGTGTAGAACTCAATAACCATGATGGTAAGTTTGAGTACTTATGAGTAAGGATTAGGGGAAAGGCCAACCAGGTAGATATCCTGTTGTGGGTCTGTTACAGACCACCCAACTGGAATGAGGAGGCTGATGAGATATTCTGTGGGAAACTGGCAGAAATCTCCAAATCCTTGTTCTAATGCTTCATCCTTTAATAGTCAGACCCATAATCCTCAGTGTATTCAGCCTCGTGATAGGGATGGAAAGCAGTATCAAGTCCACATAATGCAGGAGGAAACAGTTAATCACCTCTTATGCCACCTGGACACTCACAAGTTTATGGGGCCAGATGGGATTCACATAAGAGTGATGAGGGAGCTGGCAGAGCAACTTGCCAAGACACTCTCTGTCATCTATCAGCAGTCCTGGTTAACAGGGGAGGTGTGAGACAACTGGAGGTTTGCCAGCGGGACACCCATCTACAAAAAGAGCCAAAAGGAGAATCTGGGGAACTACTAACCTCAGTACCTGGGAAGACTATGATGCAGTTCATCTTGGGTATGCTCATACAGCAGGTTCAGGATAATGATGGGATCAGGCCCAGCCAGCATGGGTTCATGAAAGGCAGGTTCTGTTTGTCCAACCTCATCTCATTCTATGACCAGGTGACCTACCTAGTGGATGAGGGAAAGGCTGTGGATTTTGTCTACCTGGACTTTATTAAAGCCTTTGACCCCGTCTCCCACAGCAGCCCATGGCATAGAGGGTTGTACACTTCACTAGATTAAAAAAACAGTGGAGGGTGGGGCCCAAAGAGTTGTGATTAACAGAGTTAAACACAGCTGACAGCCAGACATGAGTGCTGTCCCCAAGGGCTCGGAATTGAGGCCAGTTCTGTTTAATATCCTTATCAATGATTATCTAAATCATTGCACCCTTAGCAAGTTTGCAGATGACACTGAATTGAGAGGGAGTTTTGATCAGCTCAAGGGTAGGAGAGCACTGCAGAAAGATCTTGAAAGGTTAGATTAATGGACTGAGGCCAATGGGATGAGATTTAAAAAGACTGAATGCCAGGTCCTGCACTTCGGTTACAGCACCCCCAAGCAACACTGCAGGCCTCAGCAAGAGTGGTTGGAAAGTAACCTCGTGGAAAAGGATCTGGGGACGACCAGCTGAACACAAGCCAGAAGCGTTCCCAGGTGGTCAAGAAGGCCACAGTATAGGAAAGACATTGAGGTCCTGTAGAAGTGTCCAGAAAAGAGCAACAAAGATGGTGAGGGTTTTGGAGGGCATGTCATACTAGGAGCAGCTGAGGGAGCTGGGGTTTTTTAGTCTGCAGAAAAGAAGGCTAATGAGAGATCTTACTGCTCTCTACAACTACCTGAAAGGAGGTTGTAGTGAGACTGGTGTTGATCTCTTCTCGCAAGCAACTGTTAGAACAAGAGAGTGATGAGGCATTGGAACAGGTTGCCCAGGGAGGTGGTGGAGTCACCATTCCTGGTGGTGTTCAAGAAGGATGTAGATGTGACACTTCAGGATAGAGTTTAACTGTCATGGTAGTTGGGTTATGGTGGGAGTCAATCTTAAAGGTCTTTTCGAACCTTAATGATTCTATGAATCTATGATAAGAGGAAAATCTAAACATCTACACACTCTGGTATTGCTTCTAGTTTGTCTGAGAAAAAAAGAAAAAGAAAGAAAGATAAAATTTAGTCTGGATCTCTGAGATAGTAGCAACCCCAAAGTATTTTTCTTTACCTGAGACAAAACCTTTCCTCCATCCAAAATAAACAGACATCAATTTTCAGACACCCTGGAAAAAATAAGCAAATATTTTTTGTTTTCTCTTTCATTTATAAATCCTCCATTTTCTCATAATTAAAAAAAAAAAAAAAAAAAAAAAAAGTAGCCCTATCATTTTGGTTTCCCTCTTGTCACCAGGCAGGAATACTTTCAAGAAGTGATTTACTGTACCTAAGATCTAAACATATATTAACCACTTCCTCTCACTAATGCAAAAGTGTTTAGGATCAAGATGCTTTTTTTCCACACTTATTTGCAATAACTGCATAGTTTTGGGTAGGGTAAATCTGTATTGTATTTGAATTACAAGCTGTGAATTAGGAACAGAATCACATAACTGAGGCTAAGATTTAAATATCTACTGTCTCACATTGTACATTAGTTTGGATTAGTTTCAAGTCTGTGTAGAAAGTAATAAAAGCAGTAATGTTTGTATCACAATTGAAATGGAGATATTTGTGAAGAGTTTTAAAGCTATTGTTCTGGCTCCTGTTTAACTTTATTAGCAGTATGTGTTTGTTTTTTATTTTTTAATTCAAGACATGAAATGCATTCAGTGCAATTCAGTGAAATTCCCAGGATGCTGATATTCAAAGTAAAAAGAAATTACAGTAGGAAGGATGAACTGGAAAGCACAGCTTTCTACATGAGCTAGGACAAAATTCATGGTTGCTTTCAAAATGAATAGACTTTCACGCTTTGTGTGAAGTATGTACCTGAAATGAGAAAAAATTTCTGCTTGGGCAGATTTTTCCATTACAGGTTTTCTTGTATCTTCTTCCGAAACATCCTTGGTCAGATAGGTGTGCAACATGTCACACTGTGTGCTAGTTCAACTGTTACTCTGGTATGATGTGATTCTCTATGTATGTGTGAATGAATATATCTTACAGGTTTGTAACTCTTGCAGGCTGCATCACTGGGAAAAAAATTTAAAAAGGAAAGGTGAGTTCATAACATGTACAAGCGGTAAATTTGTTATGCATACAAATAAATATACAGAAAATAATGAAGCTGTAAGGTCTTTTCTGAACCAGTGCCTCAAGGCATATAGATATGATTATTGTAACTGCGTCCAGTTCTGGAACCCCTATTACAAGAGAGATATGGACATGCTGGAACGTGTCCAGAGAAGGGCCACCAGGATGATCAGAGGGCTGGAGCACCTCTGAGGACAGACAGAGAGTTGGGGCTGTTCAGTCTGGAGAAGAGAAGGCTCCAAGGTGACCTTCTTGTGGCCTTCCAGTATCTGAAGGGGGCCTACAAGAAAGCTGGGGAGGGACTTTTTAGGCTATCAGGTAGTGATAGGACTAGGGGAAATGGAATAAAGCTGGAAGTGGGGAGATTCAGGCTGGACGTGAGGAAGAAGTTCTTTCCCCATGAGAGTGGTGAGAGCCTGGAATGGGTTGTCCAGGGAGGTGGTTGAGGCCCCATCCCTGGAGGTGTTTAAGGCCAGGCTGGATGAGGCTCTGGCCAGCCTGATGTAGTGTGAGGTGTCCCTGCCCATGGCAGAGGGGTTGGAACTAGATGATCCTTGTGGTCCCTTCCAACCCTGACTGAGTCTATGATTCTGTGATTCTATGACTGTTGTTGTTACTCTTGTAATTATTAAAGACCTTGCAAAAATAATTTTCAAGTTTCAAGGCCCAAAACACCTGAACCAAGATACTTCTGCAAGTTTTAGACAAAGTGCCTAACAAAATGCAAAAGCTCTAAGGAAATTTTGAAATTGAGGCAGTAAGACCAACTATTAATTCGTTGTAATATACTGTCTTGGAAGACATCTTTGTGAGGATAAAATAGAGGAAAGTAGTGAATAACGAGAATTTGTTCTGGCTAAATAGTGATAATTGGACATGTATGCTACCATGATCTGTGGCAACACTGGGCAAAGAGATGGTGAATCCTGCAGGCTGTTAAGAACTCCTCATTAAAGCTGGTATCTTTGTAGAGATTTTGCAAAACATCCAGAAATTAAGTTATTTTTTCCTTAGTGAATAGTTTTTATAATAGCCACGTAGCAAATAGCCTTGTGTATAGTTAACCTTCAGGCATAGTTAATGTAGTAAATGTGAAATTCCTAGATCAAACTCGTTTTGAGATAAGCAGTGGAAGAGCCTGCAAAACTTTTCTTACACACAGTTTCTGTGTTTAAGTACCAAGTTTCTGAGCATCAGGCAGGAACTAGAAGGGGAAATTCTGTGGCTTATCTCTCACAGAAGATTAGGCTGGGTGAACATAACCTCAGACTAAAATGAGGACTCATTTGCTAGACCAGTGAACACTATCCTTCTAGTGAGACTTGAGGCTTGTATCTGAACTGTTTACTAGATCTTAAGGTAATGTTATAAAGAATTCTGTATTCATAGGACAACAACTATAAAAAAAAAAAAAGAATTCTTGGACTAAAACTGCCATAATGACATTTTTTCCATTGCACTAGATTTTACCTAATAAAAAAGGGCCGTATAAGGCACAATGCAAAGATGCAAAAACTATTCAATGAAAATAATGAAATATATAAAAACTACTCACTGAAAAGAATGCCTTAATTCTGTAGCTATTATGTAATATCTTACTGTCTTTGCCAGTATCTGGGCCACTACTTAAAGAAATACTTCCACTTTTGGGAGGAAGATCACCTAAGATAGATGATGATGATGGAGTTACTGAGGTAATTGCCCTAGACTAGATAGCTAGGAATAAGATTTAGGAAAAATAAGCTAAATTCACAGTGTAGTTAACAATTATAATAGATTATTCTTTCCAGTCATGAAAATAATGGCATTATCTATATACTCATTCACCCACATAACCAGTCTGATAACATGATGCTGTCCTTTTCTGATCTGTTGTATTCTGGTTGGTAGGACCTGAGAAAATTGTACACAACTCCTGGGATAAAAAGCATGTCTTCTTCACTCAGAAATGAACTTTCTGGCCAATGTATCAGTGTGGATAGTCTCCAAAGAATACCTGTGTGGAACTTTGTCTAAAGCATGACTATGTGAAAGTTTAGATAAGAAAGCCTTAGAATTTTTTAGTTCAATTACACTGGTCTTTTTCTAGAGGCAAAGGGTGGATTACATTCTCATTTTAAAAGCAACAATAAGGTGTAATAATGAACAATCTCTTGATTACACTATTGTAGGGAATACAAACCCCAAAACATGCCCTAACACAGACAATGGGTTAAGTACCTGTGAATGTGCAAACCTGGACACTTCCTGAGGTCTAGATGGTCCAGCCAAATGAGTAGCACATGTCATTAACTGTGAACTGTGTGTGCCCCTGGCCTTATATGGATATGTCCCATCCCAGAGGTTCAGCTATCAGGTTTCTCTGTTACCAAAGGGTGTTTACTGTCTTCAGACAGTATTTAAACCATCTGAGAAGGGAGGCAGTTTGCCTTGTTCTCACCCAGAAAGCAGCGAGAGCCAAATGATGCCGGAGTTGCTGCCAAAGAACTTGTCCTAACAGGCAAACCACACCTGGGCCTTGCATCTGGACTGAGGCAACCAACATTCCTACAACCTGTTGACAGAGCAAAAGTGAGAGAGTCCCCTTAGCCTTCTCCAAGCCAAGGAAAAGCTTCAGACCATGAACTGGGCAAGAGAAGAGAGAGGCCCTTAGCCCTCCCTGAGCCAAGAGCCACTTGAATTATAGTTACAGAGTCTGGGAAGACACCGGACAGAGGAGCAAGCCATGAGTACGCTGCTAACTTGCTACAGAATCCCCCTTGTGGGAAACCACGGATCTTGACACCTTTATTTCCAATTGAAATTGCTCTATTGGAAATTCCCAGATTTGTGCTTGAATCCTTTAACTGTCTTCACGTGTGGAATGTATTACTCACAACCAAATAGCAGAACCTGTAAATATACTTTGTAAATAAGTTATAACCTGTCTGAAGATATCAGCACCCAAAATATTAAACAGTAAAATATATAAAAATATACATTTTATTGCAACTGTATCCTAAATAATCCATGTACCTGGCTGCAGATGTTGAGATAGATGCTAACTGCTGTACTTCATCTCTGGAGGAGGTTGTCAGTGGACAGTGTGGGTGGAAAAATGATATTAGTCATGTCCCACATGTGACTCTGAAAGCAGATGCGCTGAGATGGTGACAGCCATTCCATTCACTGGTACAAAGCAAACTAACAGGCACAAAGTTTCAGAAAGTAAAGAAAGTGGGAAAAATATCACTAATAGTGTGAGAGGTAATGAATTTCCAGATCACATGTCCAACACCTAGGTCCAGAACTGAAATGTACCTTTAAATCAGATGACTTTTTCGTGAAGAATATTTTGTATTTAGGATGTTTTCAAGTATGGTCACTTAGCAGTTGCAGTAACAGAGGCAGGATTTTCACCCACAATGTCTAGTACATTAGGCAAGCTTATCAGGTGAGATTTCTCATCTTTGTTTTCAAGTTTCATTTTATCACCATGGTAATATCATTAAGTGTTCCTGGTGATCAACCAATAATTCCACTTCTATCTAGTATATTGAGAGACTATGTAGATGAATTGGTATTGTAGTCTAAAAACTTGGTTAATTTTTTTACTCAACACTGTTAGTTTGATAGCATAGGAGCAATGAAGTAATGCAAGACAAAACATGGTTGTGAAAACAAGGGGGAAATCCCTACTGAAAAACCCTTATTTTCTCTCATATTTTAAATTTTAAGACATCTTTCAAAATACTTTTTGGATAAAAAGCTGGGTTTCATTTTGTGTTTCAAGCTGTAGGTGCTCACAACTGGATGTTAATTATTTCTATTATATATATTTTTTGTGGTTATTGCTATTTATATTATTAGATACAGCAATTTATCTGCAAAATCATTTCGGTTTCGCAATTTCAAAAGAACTTGTAGGCAATGTCACTCTGCTTCTGACTCAGTGACAACTTACAGCTTTGTGTTTTGCCTTGTGACATCTTTAACAGTAAGAATTCAGTATTCATGCTAGTTTCATTCACAAGATCAGCAATCAGGTACTGTCTCCAGGGAAAGTTCAGCTACTCAGGTAGTCAAATATTGCCATCAGCACAAAATGTAATTGTAGAAAAGATGTTATGTTACTACTAGCTTTAAGTGCTATTCTTGTAGAGTAATAATTTTGCTCTGTCTTGCACCTCATTTTATATAGTATACATTTACAGAGAAACTTCCTTCTCTGTCATCTTCACCCCTAATCCCGCTCTCTGTCAAATGCTGTCACAAAACTTAACCATTGTTATGAGTAAGAGTGAATCACTCCTTCAAAACTGAATTTAATTTCTCAAATTCACTGGCTGACTGAGAAGATATAGCTGTCATGACTCCATTGTACACTCAGCCTCTTAGAAGAAGTAGTAAACAGCTTTGTAACTGTTACTTTATTTTCACATTAGATTGGACAATTTAGTTATGCATGTGAAAGTCCACAGGATGCTTTCGCATTCACTCCGAAACATCCAAATCAATGAAGGGAATTCTGTACTACCTACCATAAAACATCTCAAGTAGTCCAAAGCTCATTCTGCTAGTTATTAACTTAAACAACTGCTGATTGGACAAGACCTAGATAGTATATAACACCAAACACTTTCACTTAGATTGTCAATATTTGTCCCTATTTTTGTATCTTAATAGGATAGTGGTCTAATTGCCAGTAGATTTATTTCTGTTCGTTAATAAATTGTTTTCCCCTTAAAAAGAAATCCAGTGAAATCACAGCTGGCATTTCCATTATTTCATTTTCTAATTAAAAAAAAAAAAAAAACCAACAAAAAAAACCAAACAACAGAAGAAACCTTAATGAGGTGGAAGTTTTTAAGCTGTCATTAATCTCTGTCTGAAGTTCTTTAATAGTATTACTAGTCTTTAAAAAACTCAACAAAATAACCCAAAAGCCCCAAACCAAACAACTAAACAATACCCCTCACCAAGCAAACAATTAATTATTAATCTAGGGGTTTTCTTCTGAATGATATGAAGCATGCCTACTCTTTTGTAAACAAAATTTGAAGGACCTGGGGGAAAATGCCCTTCAACAGAATAAATAAGCAAGTAGATACCACTTGGGAGGAAAATCTGCATTTGTCTATGTTTTATGTAGCTGCAGTAATGGTAATGCCAATTAACAATCACACTGCAAAAGTGACATTTCTACTATGTATTTCCGCAGCAATATATGCACTGGCAACAAAAATTCCAAAGATGAGGTGTTTTTTAGAATTTGATGAACGTCTGGTTTCAGGCTGGGCAACCCAGAGAGACAGATGAAGAATACTGCTATGCATTGTAAGTTTGCAGTAGAGAGCATTTGCTTACTGCATTTCCTACGTTGTGATGAATAGTTCTAAATAATTTACATAATATATATCCTGTTGCTTTTGGTGTTATTGAAAATACACAGTAGACACTAGTTTTAAACTTTCTGTAATGAACTTGCTACAGGCTTGAATTTGTTTGTTTATTTATTTAATTTATTGACTGTTTCAATGAAAAAACAAACAAACAAACAAACCAAAACCTGGCATCAAAACCCAGTTGCTTCCAGCTATTTAATTTATAAAATATCACTTGTAGAAATAAGCTTTTCTCCTGAACAAGAGTTAAAATTTAAAACAAAATTGTGCATGTAAAATCTGTAAATATGAAAGTATAGCAGAATATGTAATCCTTTAAAAAAATTGTAAAAAAATTCAAAAGTGAATTATTTTCTTAAATACACACATTTATTAATAAAAGTTTCATAATGGAGTTTTTCAATGAGGATCTTATTCATTTGCTTGCTTCTGTTTCTGAAAGGTGCACATTTGTCTGTGTGAATTTTAAAAATTAATACTGCCATACATAAGGAAAAATCAATGCTAGATGTCAGCATTCATATATTATGCCTGAGCTTACTGTAGAATGAAAGATATCCTGTATGGGTTTGTGCAGTATTTGAAATCTGAAATCTTCAAATACTTTGTAATCCAGACTGCACTACTGTATGAAATATTTAAGATGTATTTAAATAGGTTGTTTTTTTTTTTTTTTGGTGGGTGTGTTTGTTGGTTGGTGGGGTTTTTGTTTGTTTTTTGGTTGGTTGGTTGGTTGGTTGGTTGGTTGTTTTTTTTTTTTTGGCTAGCCAGTAAGTGTGGCACTCTAAACTTGAATCATATTGATTTTTATTTCTGTTTGAGTACATGATTACATGTGGAAAACTGATCATGTTTTCCAGTCAAAATTGAGTAGGTATTATGTTTTATATAAAGTTAACAAGCTGCATCATTTTTTTGTTTGATCCTTAGAATATTAAATCTGTTTGTTTTGGGTTGGGTTTTTTGGGTTTGTTTTTTTTTGTTTGTTTTTAATGTCACTGACCAGTTGTATAGGATAAGACTGGCTACGAATGTGATGCATGTGATAATTTTTTATTTTCTTATGAATGACAACCTTTTTTCTATTTGAATCCTATGTCTATTTCTAGTATAATTTCTTTTAATATATCTTGAAAATTGTAAGACTAAATGTTTCTAATTTCCTTACGCTTTTCTTTAATCTTTTTTCATTTTTCCTTCCTTTTCTCTGCTTTCCTGAAAATGATTAAATTTCAGTTCACAGTGTTTCAACTGTTGCCTGAGATCCTTTGGGATCCTCTACTCAGAAAACCAAGCCAATCCCCAACACCCCAAAACTTCAAGGAAATAAACAAATAAAACACTTTCTGCTATTCTTCCCTCCATGCATCGTTACTGAATCTCATGAAATATCATACTCTAGCCCAAACTCAAGAAAATACTGTATAATTAAGCAAAATTACAAATAAAATCAGCACTTTAAGCACTCATGGAATTGTGTGTCTTACCAGTTTGCCCTCTAGTGGCAAAAACTACACCGTAAGAATGGGCTCTGTAGGTGCTTCAGTACAGCTAAAGAGTTATCACCAGCACAAGCCAGGTCATAGCTAAAAGGCTGTATTTCAGTGCCCCTCCATCAGAATGTAGATTAAGGCTATAGTTTCCTCACCTCAGGTGAAACAAAAATTTGAGTTTTGGCCATTTGCAAGATTATTCTTCCAATCTGACAGCAGCTTGTATTTTGTCTAGGAACTGGATGAATGCAACATCAGTTGTGGAACTCAGTTTCTACTTCTGGTGTACAAAGGATGATGACATTTTGTCGTTTTGCATATGTGACAAATGATTCTGAGTGAGATGGTTGTTGATCAATGAATGCTTACATGGTAAACCATTAAAAAAAAAAGTCCTTAAAAATGACTGTTATTTCTGAATCAAAAATATCTGACTTCAAATCCTCAAACATAAATTTTCAATATCACTGACATATAAATATATTGAGATATGAGCTAACTGGAAGGTATTAATTATTTTTAGAAATAGTACTGGATTATTTACAAAAAGTCCCAGGTGGATAAGCAGGATTTGGATGGCTTTGTAGACTAAGAGAAAGGGAGGAAAATGGAAACCCCAGGATTCAATCCTTAAAGTCTGCAACACTAAGAAATCTAAAAAAAATCAGAAAGCTATAACAAGGCCAAGGTTTAAAAACTGCAGTACTCTGATGTAGGACCATGAATATCTATGGGACCTGATCAACAGTGCAAGACAACATTGTCATCGAAGCTTGCGTCTCATCAGCTCAGTGGAGTGGAATGGACTGGAGAGGTAGTGGCAGCTGCTGTGATGTGCCTAGGCTTCATATTTCCTTGGCAGAAGGTCTTTCTTAAGAGACATGGGAATATACCATTATCTCACAAGGTGTAGACTACTGCTAGTGCTATAATGATAAGAAATAATGAAAAACTTAGAAAAAGCCCAAACTTTTATGAAGTTTCAGAAAGGTTTATTTTCACTCAAAATCAAAACGGTTTCTAACAATGCTGCCAAATATGACACTGCTCTTGGGAGCTGACTTATTCCTCCCCTCCTGTAAAGGTTCTCTCTTTGAGTTTAATGAACTGAAATGGGGTCTTCCCTTCACTGATTTTGAATAAATTCCTTATCTTTACTAGAAAATGTTCTGTGACTAGTCTGCTGACCTACCACTTACCTTCTGACATTGCAAGTGGATTTAGAAATATAACTGAAAAACATTTTAAATCTGAAATGATGCTCAGGATACTGGCTGATGTAAACCCCACAGGATACCATGCAATTCTTAATTCCTCTTGGATGAGCAAAATTTCCATCTTTTACTGTGAACACTTTATTTAACACATTAAATGGATTGTTGGGGGAGTTTTGTTCTGCTGGGGATTTTTTGGTTGTGTTTTTTTTTTTTTCTTTCCTTGTAAAGTGCACAGACAAAAAGCAAAACAACTGAGGCAAGACTACAACTCAAGTGTGCTTTACATGTATTGCATTGGCCTCTGGTCTATTCATCTTGAGAAAGTGTCATACATTTCCTTTGGGATCTTTTGCAGTCATTTCTGTTCAGAGTGTTTAGATGTTTAAATTTTCATCCATGGATAAAGGAATATTTAAGAACCTGTGCTGTGGACAGCCACTCCAAACTATAAGGGAGACTGGGGAGTTAGGGCTGCTAGGGACTTAGGTTTCTGTTAGTTTGCTACTTCTTCTGGATAGGGCTTCAGTGCAGAGATGCTGCGAGGGATGTGCTTGGGACTTCTGGTGCCTTCTGGTACCTTGTCTGTTAAGGGCTTCCAGGACTTCTTCTGTAAGTGGGACTCTGAGACTCTGTAATGTTAGGGATTCTACAGTGCAGCAATAAAGGGCTCTGGGAGGACTTCTGAGATTCTCTGCTCTCGGCATTTTTGGAATCTCATTGCTATATGACAACAGGGTTTGTAAGTTCATTCGTCACCCAATGGCCGCCCAAACTGGGGAAGAAAAATAACAGGCAGTGGGGAAAAGGAAATAAAAGACTGATGTATTTGAATAAGATGGCTCCTGGACAGGAATCATTTCATCTTTTTCTTATTTTTCAGTGTTTTAAAATATATGCGCTGTTAATTGTAATGTAGAATGTATCTTAACTTCTTAGGCTTTACAAAGGCTAAGGATCATGGGTTTATATTACACCAAACTGAACATGCTGTATTTTGTTTTTACATTTTTTTTTTAACCTGCTCTACTGTGTGTGGCTGGGATGGAGTTAATTTTATTCACAGAAGTATGACTGGTGACCAAAAGCATGTCAATGCATCAAAGTTTTAGATGTTGCTGAACAGCTTTTGCACAGTGTCAAGGCTTTCTACTTTTCATTCTGCCCCACTTCAGGGAATAGGATGGGAGTATACAAGAGTTTGGAAGGGGAAGCAGCTGGAACAGCTGATCTGAATTGACCAAGGAGATATTCTATAACCTACAACAGGATTGTCAGCAATAAAGTGGAGAGGGAGTCTTTCCTATGTATCTCTTGCTTGGACACCAGATGGGTACCAGTCTGCTGGGGAGAGGTGGTGAGTGATTGCCTCTGCATCACCTGTTGTTTCAATTGTGGAGTATTTTTTTTCCCTTCACTTATTAAACTAGCTTTATCATGACCCATGAGCTTTTCTCACTTTTGTCCTCCCAGTTTCCCCCCCATTCCACTGAGGTGGGATGAGCTAGCAGCTGGTGGGTGCTTACTTGCTGGCTGGGGTCAAACCATGATGTCTGGTGTTTGTTCAATACTATTCAAAATCTTGCTTCAAAGATCATCTGATTCTCACATGGATTTCTGCTTTCAGGAGTGAGTGAGTTGTCTTTATGGATATCACAAAAATCTAATAAGATTATATTTAATTGCTTGGGGGTTTTGTTTGTTTTGGTTATGTTTTGGTTTTGTTTTGGGTTTTTGTTCATTTTTATAGTGGGAGATAAATATTTTACAAGGCAAGTATAAACCACTGCAGCACTGATTCCAAACTGGTGAAATACTTCTGCCTAGGACTATTTTATTCATTTTTTTTAATTACTATGGGAACATGGGTATCAATTTTACACTATCACTAACAATGTTTTCCATAAAATATTTTAAATTAATCAATAGTTAAATTGATACATGAAAAGATGATCCTTCCAAGTCTTTTAACAGTATCTACAACTGACTTTCTTAGAATATGTTTCTGAAGAAATTCTTTTAAAAATATTGTTAGGAATGAAAAAATACTGTCAAGTATCTCTCAGAACTAGATTCTTATTAGCATTCAGATCTGATGCTTAGAAGCATATTCCTATTAACTTTCAGACATGATCCACTTGTTAATAAGATTGTAAGGAAATGAGAAGAAAGTCTCAAAAGATAATGCTCAACATATGAATCCTAAGTCACTTATTTATTGTTTTAAAACACCCAAGATGCCTGAGAAGTAAAATAAGCAAAATAGCCTTATAAGTAGAAAATCTGTGTATACAACCCACTACTAACATTATGAATTAATTTGAAGACCTGAAGTAAACTTTTAATATGGAACAGCAGATAAAATGTAATCTGTTTTTACTGCTGATGCCTTTTTTATTGTCTGAAAACTCATCTCTTCAGCACCTTGAACTCAATCTTGGAAGGAGTTTTCACTACAGTTGTTTACTTAATTCTGAAAGAAAGCGGCTTCCATCAAGAAAGAAGGTATAGACTGCTCAAACCCAAAACTCTCAAATTTTAATTCAAGATCCCTACAATTTTCTTTATATTCCTTTCAGTGTAATTTCTGTGTACTTGCATCTATATCATTCCTGATAGTTTGAACTGTAAAAACTTATTCAGTCAGACCTGTATGAATTGTTTCTTTAATGAAGTATAGTGAGTGCCTTGAAAAACTTAAGGTCAGAAGGGAGTTATTAAAGTAGAATTAAAAGAAGGATTTCACACAGTTTGCAAAGGAGAGGATTCATCTACCAGACTTTTCTCTTCCTCTGTCTACAGACTTTTAACTTTTAATCCTTCATAAAGAATGTTTGATCAGAATTATATTAAAAAGTGTAAGCATTTATTCTAACAACATGCTCACAGTCATCATTGGAGAATGTATTAAAGCTACTGTCAAGCTGGATAACTGATGTGAAAAATCCTTCTTCAATACAATGAGGAATGATTTTCATCACAGTTCAGTTTTATGATGAAGGCTGAAGAAAGCATATAACAATTAGCAGGAGCCTTAGGAGAAAATAAGACAACTAAAATCCTGAAAAGGTTTTTTATTTCCAGTAACACAGAAAAAAGTGTTAAAGTTTTTTTTTTTCTTTTTTTTTTTCCTCCCATGAAAATGCATAGGAAAGATAATCTAGATGTGCAGTTGAGTAACAAGTTGTTGTGCCAGACTGTCATACTGAAACACATCAATGATCCATCTATACCAAAATGCCACATTGAACACTAGTAAGTACTACAAATTGCAGAGGTAAGATGCTATGTAAAGAACAGTTAAGGAAAAAAAACATTCTTGTTCATGTCATCTGTTGCATGATATGTGCTCTGGCATGCAAATATTTACTTAATTCTTAACTTTTTAAATGTATGTAGCATAACTGGGAAATGTTTGAAAGGGAAAGGTGGATAGGTACACCATTACCTGATACAAGCTAATATGTTAGAAGCCTGGATGCCTGGATACAGGAACATATAGCTGAAGACATTTTGAAGTCACTCATAACATAAAGGAGCAATGCCAATACATGATGAACCTATAGCCCCAACTTTACACACAGGTTCAAATACTGAGAAGTATTAAGGATTTTATGGTTTTCCAGTTGTGACAGGTAAAATCAGGTAAAGACCTTCTTTTTTGAGTTGCTTAACATTTTGAGGATGAAAGTTTCAAAATCAGTTTTAACAAAAATAGCATTTACTTTGGGGGAAAAAAAGAATAAAGGGAATAAAATATGCTTACAACCGAAAACACAAAAACAATCTCAGAAAACTTGCAGGTACAGGGTGTCCAAACAAATTTTATGGTTTACCTGAAAAGAGATAAACCTGCAAAAATATGATGTTTGACAAAAAAGTTTTGCAATTAACACACACTGTAGATATAACCATTGCACCCTAGTAAAGCTAGTAAACCGCTCTGATTCTCCTCGTTTTTTATAAGGCATTTTATAAGGCATTAAAGCAATTATTTGATTCTTTGCTCTCTGTATCTATATATATCTATACATATCTATATATATCTATACAATAGGAATCTCTAAAGACACAAATTAAAGCATTGGCTAATGTCAAGTTTTAAAATCAAACCCTTACATCTTTAATTGGCTTTTCTGAGGTAAAGTTCTACATGGAGAGCAGGGGAACAAGAAGAGAGAAAGGATGTAAAGATTCACTCCATTAGTTCTGAGGAAAAACAAAAATATGTATCCCTGTTGCAAAAGAAAAGAAATAATGTACTTAATAGACTGGAGAAACCGGAAACATTAAAAGAACTACTCTTTTCATGATGCCAAGATCAGTGTCTGTGTATGCCATTTGCCATATAATTGACTGTCTTTACTGGAGATATTCTTAGTGTAGTACTGATGAGCTAGTACACACCAAGGTCTGTGCCAGATTGCCCCCTTTTTCTTCACTCCATTTGGGACTTACTCAACCCCAGAAAGCATGAGCTAAATGTGCCATTAACCTGGGACTAACAGCCATTGATTAAAATCTGGTTCGTATGAGGGAATGGAGTAAAGAATGTTTTGTGTTGCAAGCTCATCTTCAATAATACCAGGTTTAATTTAAGACTCTTTGTATCTAAGCTTCTGGGTCTATTTTCTTTTTCACTGCCAAGTCAGGCACCTATCATTGTAATGTTTCTTAAAAGAGTTACTGGCATGTATGAAATAGGTGGTTTTATGTATGCAGATAAAATGCCCATCAATGGACTAAAATAATGTTGATTTGAAAATATGAATCAAAAATTTTCAAAGAGAAATTACTCCTATTTTTCTGAGCACAACAACCTGAAAGTTCATGTGCTTAAAAACATTACAGTATGTTGGCTTTAAATTGTATTTCAAACTGAATTTTCTTTTTAATTACATCTCTGATCTAACTGCTCAGAATAATCATCTTACATGTCCCTTCAACACTAAAGTAACATGAGTGGAAGATATGCTAAAGCAAATCTTTATCCAGCCTTTTCAATCAGACTAGGAGTTTTAATATTTAAAAATTAAAACATTTAAAATCTTTCTTCTGATTGTTTTTAAAAGCACTAAAAAAAAAAAATACAACACACCCAGACCCACAAAGAAAACTAGTTACTAGTCTTTTTTTTTTCCTGGTTTGTTTATTTTTTTAAATCTAAAAGTAACAATATCACAAGAGATGTTACTTTCAGCAAGGTGATTCTGATCAGCAATTGCCTGAGAAACAACCCTTGTAATTTGTGTTGTGTTTTAAAGTTTCAGTTTCTTCACTGTAAGCAATATTTCTCGTTACTCTAACAGGAAAGCCAAGATAAAGAGAGCAACAAAGATGCTTGTGAATCTGATGTGAAATGAGAACTCAAAAGTTCAGATACAGAATTGGAAAATGTTTAGGCTAGTATTCAAGGGTAAATCATGGTTCGGTGATGGAGTTTGTGTTTTGTGGATTTTAAAACAGGTAAATAACATAAATTAACAGTAGATTAAGACCTCAATTATCAGTAAGGCAGTCCTATGAGGTTTTTACTGAATTCGAACTGGTATCAGAATACAATCTTTTTCCAGCTAATACTTGATCTGGAGTAAAATAAGATGGGGTCAAATACTATCTGTAAAACCCCTCAGAACTCAGAGAGTTTCAGTTTCTAGTGATCTCCTATGAGACAGATCTAGTAGCATTTTTGAGGTGTAAATTCTCTGAACAAAGGCCTCTAATGCTATTCGAGATTCCCTAGATTATACCAAGTAGCTTCCTACCGATGGTTCAGAAGGGAATACTGGTCATTCATTGCTTTTATATCATACTGCTTACTGATACACTTGCCATCTTCTTACAGATATCTTGGACACCCCAGGGCTTCTCAGATGCCACTAAGTGATTTTACATCTGGGAAACTAAGATGACCCTTATTGCTTTTCTCTCTGTAATCAGTTTTGAAAGAGAAACTAACATTTGAACAATAAGCTGCTATAGCAAACTAGGTTATTACCACTTTTTTCCCCATTTCATTTCAGACTTTATTCAATATTGTTATGTTAAAAATTTTGTTTAAGGGGAAAGAAGAAATATACCTTATATATAAAGTCTGTAATTTATTGTTAGCATAGTTGCTCTTTTAACAATCTAATCCATGAAACTTTATTAGTTCAGGTCCAATTATTACAGAAAAGGAAATAATAATTCTTTACTGAAAAAAAAAAAAAACAACTCAGTAATACCAGTAATAAAATTACAACTGTTACAAATACATTTAAGTTTTGTGATTTTCTCTTTCTGTTCCTCTGAGTCCTGCAGTCAGTTTCAGTGCTGTTGGAGGAGGGGCTACAATGAGTTGTCAGCAACAGAAGTCCTTCTCCAGGAGCAGTATGGTTAGAATTCAGGCTGAGGGTTTCTTCTTTCTTATTTTGGGATATTAATTTTAATATGTTTGCAAATATGATTTTACAACTTTCTTCACTGGTCTGTAGCTGTGTATTATATCTCAATATAGTATCTATGATATGTTAGGTACTCATTCTTTTTCTTTTATAATCCTAAAACCAGTTTTGCCCAGCTTCAGTTCTGTATTTCTGTAACTGACCATGGGTGAGTTATTTACAGCCATGGGGTCTCCAGTGTAAGCTGATATTCCATTCTTTATCCCACTCCTGTGCTCTTCTGTGCAGCATCCCCACTTCTTAAGGCTTCTGCTATCAGACCAAGTCGATATTTCTTTACATCTTTATCTTAGAACCATAAATATATCATTTTGTATAGGAAAAACAAAACCAAAACAAACAAACAAAAAAACCCAACTAAACAAAAAAAACCCCAACACTTGTAACTGCTATCTCTATAAAACTATAACTGCACCTTAAAATGATAAGCAAAATGAATTAACCATAACTATCTGATTAGAATAAAAATTGTTGTTACAATTAAACCAAATGAAAACAAAGCTTCAGGCAGGTCAGGAAAAGGTCAGACAAAGCAGTCCTGACAAACCTTAGTCCTAAAACCTTTCAGGCTTATTGTGAATCCTGTGGCCTCTACTAGTGGTACACACATTGTACTATAGGCTACAGGATTATAGTACTTGCAGATAAAGACGTACATGGCATCATACATTGCATCAATTTTAGGCTCATGAACCCTTATCTAGTATAAATAAAATTCAAAGTTTTAAAATACAGCAGTGAATTTCACATTTATTACTAGACCTGAAGTCATTCATCAAAGAGAAGCAAATATCACAGAATCATAGAATGGCAGGAGTTGGAAGTGACCTCCAGAGATCAAAATATCCAGACTATGAACTTAAAACAATCGACCTGTCTTATTGTAGTTTTGTTTGTTTTGCCTCAGCTGTATGTAGGCTGTTAGTACCTGGCAGGCTGTGAAAACAGTCTATATAACTCTAGTTGAATCTAAGCACTATAACATTTTTAAAGTTCATATTGATTAAATTCAGCAAAGATGGCACAGCAGGATCAAAGTAATGTTTTGCATATTTCTGAGATATGAAAGGAGCTTTCACATTAAAAAATGTGTTTTGTTTGTTTTTTTTTTTTTTTCCCTGATTTGTGGTCCTGTAATAAATATTGTTTTACCGTTGTATTTTTGAGGTGCTAAGCAACAAGCAGAAAGCAGAATTCTTTTAAGACTAGAGAATTGGTAAAGGGGGGCACTGGACATTTCAGGAGCAATTTCTTTATTGACTTTCCCCTGAATTGTCTTGTGGAAAATGGCTTAGTACATACAGGATACATATCACAAAGGCCCTTGAGTCATCTGAAAGAAGGTTGTTTTAGACCCATATTGACTCATTAGATCAGATTTTTGTTGGAGAGATTGAGTTGGTGTAAGTCAAACTTGAGCTATGTATCTAGCTAACAATTAAGCAGCGTAAACAACAGCACTCCATGTGCAAGTCCTAAGCCTGGATGACTTGGATTACAAACATAGGGACTCAATCTCCTACATCCCAATTGGGCCAGCCACAATGGATTGACTGTTAGAAATAGTTTTTAGCTCACATGAAACACCAAATTGTGGTCAAGCACTGTTGTAAGAGAGATGCTTGACATAATCTCAATGATAGGATTTACCTTTCCAACATTTTAACACTGGGTTTAACAACTGTATGCCTGTAGCCATGACATATCTCTTCCCGTTTTCCTGTAACAGGTATAACCTTGCAGTTCTATGATCAAAGTTTCTCCTTCCCCTTCTTTTATATAGTAGCATAGATGTAGACTGAGACCAAATACTTTTTGACTGCTTTGTTGTGTGTTGTACCGCTTGTACCCTGGCTTTAAAAAAGACTGATGTACCATTGAATCCCTGAACTGTTCAAGGCCACATTGGATGGGACTTTGAGAAACCTGGTCCAGTGGATGGGGTGGGGGTGTATGTGTGTGTAGGTCCCTTCCAACACGAAACCATTCTATAAGTCTGTGGCTTTAAGACAAAGCACCTGAGTACACATTAAAACAGTGAATATGATGAAAATCTGCCTTCTGAAAGGGATTAGACCTCAATCTTATCTCCCAAACTGTGATGGTTTGAAACTGTCTTTTTAATTTTTGTTTGCAAAGTTCAAGCAGAGAAAGCTAAAGAGTGTAAATAAGTCACTATTGGGTGTAAGAAAGCAAAATAATGATTGTTCTAAACACTTCCACTGGATAGATAGAAATGTTTAAGAACTACTACTCAAAACAAAGTGGGGCAGTCTGCAGTCAGGGCTTCCTTACTGGACTGTCTGGCTGCTGTTTCTTTTTCTCTTCTGGCTGAAGATAACACACTGACCTTGGCAAGCTAAGTTAACAGCCTCTTTGCTTCTACCTAACTAACTGCTTTCTGCCAGGGGTGTCTGGGAGAGCGGCCCCATGGGAAAGGTCCCCTTTAGGGGGAAGCAAAGGGAGCTTGGTTGTGCTTTTCTGTTGATTGTATATATTTGTAAATGTTGTGAATTTTGTATATTTGTACATATTCATTGCATTTCATCATAGGTTGTAGATCTGCTTGTAAATACAGCTTTCATTTGCTTCCAGACTGAGCTATCCTGGTTATTGTTGATGTGGGGGGAATTTCAGCTCACAATGACACACAAACAGAGCCCAAGTTTACAGATAAACAATACAGAAAGTAACTGAATTTTAGAATTACATGCAACTGACAGTATGACAGGCTTTCTGTGTTTAATCTTTGCTTAACACAGAAAAGTTTTCACCGGTGAGCTATAACTGTAATATAAAGCTACCAAGAGCAGAATACTTATTTCCTTCAATTAGATGACTGATGATCTAGTTGTGGTCTCTCCTCTTTCATAGATGCTTGTCCTCATACTAAAGACACCAGGTAGCTTTTCAGACAGCTGGCAATGGCTGATCATATTCACGACAAGGGCAGCAGGACTTATGTTTGGTGAGGCTGCATCCCAGTGCAGAAAGAGCAATGAAGAACCTTGCTTTTTACTTGACTCTATCGAGTATTATCAGCCTCCTTCTTTCAGAAGCATTCAAGTATTAAATGAAAACCAGAGCCCATTTATGAATACATTGTTCCAGTTCCATATCTGCTGTACAATTAAAGAGCTATTACACCGGTAACTGATTACCCAAAACGATTGCAGCCAACCGTAAGGAAACACACAAAACTATATTCACAATTTGTTTAGTCATTTAAAAAATAATAATAAAATAAATAAAAAAGTCCAGCCAGCCTAAGGGTGAAGAGAAGGTCAAATTTCAGTGGATTTTATTGATTAGATTTTGTTTACTGCTATGGGGCACACTCTTATGAAATGTGTTATACAGAAAAAAAAAGAACTAAACCAAGCTAGAATGGCTCAGGGGCCTCCGAGGGCTTTTAAAGCAATGTTTTAAAAGTGTGTCTGAAAAGGTTAGTGTGGGAGTCAGAATACACCTGTAGGCTGTGGAAAATTTAGGCCTAATTGCTCGAAAACAGTGTAAGCAAGTCAGTGTAGATAATGAATGTGCCTTCTCAGCATGTATCAGCAACAGATTTTTTCTAACATAGAGATAATGTAAATATATGTCTACAAATATACATCTACAACTGCCTGAAGGGAGGCTGTAGCCAGGTGGGGGTTGGTCTCTTCTCCCAGGCAACCAGTGACAGAACGAGAGGACACAGTCTCAAGCTGTGCTAGGGGAGGTTTAGGCTGGATGTTGGGAAGAAATTCTTCACAGAAATAGTGACTGCCCATTGGAATGGGCTGCCCAGGGAGATGGTGGAGTCACCATCCCTGGATGTGTTTAAAATAAGACTGGATGAGGCACTTAGTGCCATGGTTTAGTTGATTAGATGGTGCTGGGTGATAGGTTGGACTTGATGATCTTGAAGTTCTTTACCAACCTGGTTAATTCTGTGATTCTGTGAAATGTACGGTTAGCAAGAAGATTAAAATTAAGAGTCTTAATATTACCATTAAGATGACATTAGCTGATGTCTGTCTGTTGAAGAACAATACATT
This sequence comes from Indicator indicator, assembly GCF_027791375.1. Taxonomy (NCBI): domain Eukaryota; kingdom Metazoa; phylum Chordata; class Aves; order Piciformes; family Indicatoridae; genus Indicator; species Indicator indicator. The sequence goes on from NC_072010.1 coordinate 36,477,987, forward strand.
TTCTGACTATTACATTACAGAATTATAGAATTATAGGATGTTATACTAAAACTTTCTTAGCATTTAAATAATTAAGGCACCACTCCTCCACTGTCCCCAAGTACTTTTCTCACAAACCTGTAACAAATGTAAGTGACAATAAACTGGGATCCTATACGTTCTCTGAGAATATCTGCTCCAGTTTCAAATAAATGTAATATTTTATTTTTGACTTCTACCCACTTGAGCAGTAAATACAGATACAAATAGTGCATCTAGTACAAATAACGGACTAATTTTGTTCATTACAAAATCACATTGACTTTCAAAGGAGGGATGTTTTCACTTTATGTTAAACTGTATTTTTGTGAACACTAGAGACACTCTGAATTGTAAGTTACTTTAGGAGTTAATCCTCTCAGATTCAAGGAGGCTTAAGCACTTCTAACCCCTTTCCATTAGTATGGAGAATTTTGCTGAAGCAGTTTGGGCTCTCTTTTTTTTTTTTTTAATTTGATTTGTGGGGTTTTGTTTGGCTATACATAGATATAGAAAAATTACACTTGTTGAATGCACAAATAATTCAGGGACTACTCCAGCTCTCAGAAAGACCAATGAGAGTTTTGTCATTGCTTTTGGTAGTGCAGGACCATGCATTTAGTGTGGAAGAGGAATTAAAGTACTGTCTTTGCATTTCAATACAAGCTCCAGCTGTGAAAGGAATTATGCTGGTTCACTGCATCCCTCAGGTCCCCTTATATGACTCTGAATAAAATGTGCATTCATCTCTGCTGACCAGCAACTCCAGGTAAGCCACTGAGAGGAGAAATGGATCTCTATTTAAAAAAGCTAATATAAAATTGTCCTTATTTCTGTCAGTGTTAATTTAAAAGAAAGCAAGAAGGAAGGAAAACCTCTGCTTCATTCCCTCCTAATTATTTATAACTCTATGAGGTTATATTAAAGTGTCAGAATGTTCATGGGAAAACTTAAAAGTCTAAACTGTATACATCTTTTCTAATCTAAAATAACACACCATTGTATATTGGCATTCTCTTTTAGCTGCAATGGGCTGAGGACATCAGCAAGATAAAGTCTGTAAGGAGATATACCACTTTCTGTTAGTCATCTGGAGTTGTCAAAAAAATTAGTTTTTTGGGGAAACAAATCCTGCTTGCAAACATTGTCCTGTCCTTGGTTATAAAGAATGTTTCATTCTGAAGCGCTCCAGAAATATGTACAGATGTACAGAGATGTGAAGACATTCTGTTAGTGACTAACAGATTACTGAAGTATATTTTTATCCATTAAGAGCCCCAGTACTCTTACACGTTTTCTCATGCTGTATACTCATCAATTTCCACAATGTATTCTACCCAGGTACCTGGCTGCTTGATGTTCAGAATATTTTCTTGTAGGCAGTTGAAGTAAGTAATAAATAAATAAATGATCACCCAAATAATTACAATTAAAAAACCAACCAACCAAACAAAAATCAACCAAACAAACCCCCCCCAAGAAATAACCCAAACCTTACTTATTTGTTTACCCTTAAAAGAGTCAGTACCTGAGAGCAAGCTCTTTGATAATTCACATCTTCCACATCTCCAGAAAACTACTTCTCAAACTGGTCCAAGGGCAGCCAGAATCAAAGAAAGAGAAGCCATGTCTCTGCAATCCTAAGAAAGAAAATAGTGAGAGAGAGCAAGATGTAGAATTAATTCCTTTGCTCCTTTGCAACCTGCACTGTGGCTAAAACACAAGTGATATTTGTTATTGGTTTTAAGAGGCAATTCAAACATTATAATATATTACAAACTTTTCAGAGTTTTAGGAGAAATGTGATGTAAATGAAGGAAAATTTTTAGAGAAGGTGAAACAAAGTCTGCTCCCAGTGATGAAATATGGTCTCCAATTTGGAAACGTTCCAAGGAATATCTATTTGAAACTGAGTAAGCATATTTATTTATTTATTTATGAAGTTTGCCTCTTCTTCCCTGTCTGTACTTACAAAACAGCCTATAGCCATCCATCGTGACCCTCCAGTCATGGGCTTTTCCCACAAGGTTTCAGTTTTACCTATGATATCATAAATTTCTGATTGAGTGCGGAATTGATGTACTACAAGTTCTGTGTGTTGGTGTATATACATTTAACGTGGTTGATTTTCAGGTTCTTATCTTGGCAGGCATCTAAGGATCATTTTTCACTGTTCTGGTTGGCCAGGCTTGTTCCTCAGTTGGATGCAATAGTGTGAACACTACTGTTTTGGACCCTGCCCCTCAAGCCTGTCAGTTTAAAGCCTGCCTCATGAAGCTGGTCAGCTTGCTGCCAAAGATTTCCTTGCCTTTTCTAGGTGAATGAAGCCTATTGTTCCTTAATAGACTACAGTCATCAAAGAATGTTGTCATAAAAGCCAAAACCCTCACTATGGCACAAGTTATGAAGGCAGAATTTTATTTGTATTATATGTCTTATTTCTGGCTTTGCTTTCTCTTGTAACTGGTAAACTGGGTGCCAATACTATTCACTATCACCCCTAAGGCTTTGCAGCCTTCCCTGATTCCGGCCAGACTCTGGTTTGCTGTGTCATTTATGCCCACATTAAAGACTGTACTTTTGACAACTTAGGGTACCCAGCTGGGATCAGATTGGACCTCAGCTCCCACAAGATAGCATAAGTCTCCTGATTCTCCATCAAATCAGTAGACAAGTGCCTCTGTACCTCTTCATGGAGAGTCACCCACAAGAACTCATTCTTTCTTTTTTTTTATTATCTCCTGTGTGCTGGCAGTGGTTTCTCCTTGAAATCGTTGTTTGTAGAAGCACCAGAAATCTCAGGGAACTTCTCTGTAGAAAAACTGGTTTAACTTTGAGGTAAGTGCCACCATTACAGCAGAGACCTAGAGTACTTCCCTCGGCTGTTGGCCTACAAAAAGGGTCCATAGCTCTTCTCATATTCCCTTCTGTGAAAACAGGTGCATAAAACTGTGGTGTCCTCTTAACCAATCCCTGTTTGCTTGCCTGTTTGCAGCACTCCTGGTTGCTTTTGATCTCTACAGCTTTTTAAATCTCCCGCAGTTTCTTCTGGAAATGCCCATGCCACATCAGCTTCACTCGGAAGAGATGCCAGAGGGGCTGTCTGCTCTTCCTCAGGTTTTGCCAGCTCTGGAAACCCATTCCACACCTCAGTCCAGTGCTCAGCCATGGATGCTACCATTGCCTCAGCTGTGTGCCTAAAGGATGTTCTAGTAAAATAGAATAATTGAACTTTGTACCTGTATAAAAAGAAAGACTTATTTTTTAAATGCTGGCATTAGAAGCCTTACAGAAATCAGTATTAAAGCATATTTTAGGAATATCACACATTAAAAAGGTTTTAAGTTTCCGTTTTGGAAATAATTCTCACTACCTCAAATAAATTCAAGTGGAAAAAGAATGTTACATGAAAAAAATTGTCATAAGAATAACAAACAGCATTTCTTAGGATTTTAATGTCTCCTCTTCCAAAATTACAACATCAGTATAATTGTAAAGGTTTATCATGACATGAAAAACATTGACTGTCTTTCAGATTTGAAGAAGTATTTTCCAGACAAAATTGAAAGGTATAGACATGATCCTTGAGCCTTAATTATTTTTATGGATTTTTTAATAGAAATTAGAAACAAGATATTAGAAGCGAATGAAGCAACAGGATGAAGTGACTCACCTAAGTTTGTAGGGTTACAATGCTCTACCTATTACATTGCAACATACTCATACTGACTTCCAGTGTAGGACTGGGCTTTTAAATAGTAGATATCTTGATATCCAACAACAATTGCTTTTATTTTATGCAGGTGCAAATATTCGTGTAAGAACCACATATAGATGGGCAAACTATGTCGTAAGTGGTTGAATTTAAACTTATTGACCCTGTAGTGGGGACTAAAATAGAATAAGAAATATTTTAAATTCGCTATATCTATTTTATATGTCCTATAAACTAACAGAGAGTTATTTAAGTTGTTTTAGAGTGTCTTAGGCTTGCTTTAGTCATCTTAAATATTTTATTGGAGCAGTTTTTCAATTTTTTTTTTGCACCTGTTAAGCCAGGTGCCACGGTGTTTGCGAACCCAGATGTCCACAGCTCAGAAGCTGCTGTAAAGTTTCTGATAATGTGCTAAAAATGTGACTGTGTGCATTAAAATTCAAGTCTTTAATAGAAGGACAATTGTATTACCTCATAAATATAAAACATATATAAATACACATTGTGCATTGACAGAGTGAAATCTGGGGGTTTAGTGTAATAACTAAACACACACATTAATAAGTGTAATTTTAAACCAAGATCATTACCCATTTTGTTTTGATGGTAAGTTGTTTGCCCAGTTTATTTCTTAGTGCTCTTGCAGCAGACCACAGTAGTTCTGCATGAGTAAGCCCTCATTTGCCAATGCACATATGTGTGTATGCTCATTACATATGTATTTACAGATATCTATCAGTATGTGTGTATATAACTATGTGTTTGTAAAGTTCTGTATACCTCTGTCTATAGAAGCAGAAGTTAATAAATATACATTCATATGCATATGCATGCATAACATTGCAAACAGTTAAACACTGTAGATCTACAGTGAACATTTCAGAATATCTGAAACTGCTCTGTGGTTCATATAAAAGTTGCTGTTGGTCTTAGTCTATTATGCACTGAATAAGGGTACATAACTTTCACACCTAAACCCCAATATCAACACCCTTGTTGTTAGTAGTCTTATAAAATAAATTTAAAAATATACTTGCTCAAAAAGAATTGCAAACTGAATCCAGCCTGTGTAACCTTAGGCCCCTGAGACATGAGCCTGGGGCACTTACCTGTCATGTATCCCTTTACACTTCTAAATCCCCACAGTAGCAGACCATCTGCACCCTTAATCAGATGGACAGACTTTAGAGCAATACACCTTGTTTATAAAGGGCAATTCTAATTTGCAACCAACTCTATTTTGGGAGGTACTCTGGGAGCAAAGCTCTGATGATTTCTGATCCACCATCTGTCTCCACTCTTGCCAGCTTACCTCTAGGTTACGCTCTTTCCCTTCTACAGCATATTATGCTTTCACATACTCACATAGAGGGGGGGATCAAGAGAAAAAACGTTTAAGCAGGCAAGACAAGGAGGAATAGACCTATAGTATATGTTTACATAATCTTCAAAGCAGATATGGTTTCAATGACAGGATGAGGCAGATTAAGCCACTTTCTGTTGCGGTATTTACTGCTTCTTTTGGTCCTGATTTTCAAGGAGAGAGGAGGTGGTGCAGAGACAGGCCCCTTGCACAGCCTAAAAGAGTCAGCACTACCCACCTGAGTCTGTGCTGTGGGGCTCCCAGGGGCTGGAACATCACTGCACGGCCCAAGGCTTTTCTGTTCAATCCCATCACATCACCCACAAGTGAGTCTTCAGAAGTTAATTATCCTCCTTTGCAAGCCACAGCTCCATTCACCTCACGAAGAACGGTCTACGGGGTAAGTTTGATGGCAGCTTTACCAATCTGAAAAGTGGCATATCCTGAAGATAAACTCAATTTACAGCAAGTGAATTGTTACACATAAGTGTAGTCATTAGACAAATCCAGCACTTTGGACCACACTTGTGCTACCTTAAAGGTAAAGTACCCAAGCCTTAGCAGGTTGCTCATTTTCTGTGCTGCCCTTACATGTTCTGATGTGTTGCGGAAGTGCAGCAAGTTTTGAACACATAGCACAGGCTAAATTACTTCCTGGAAGAAGCTGAAGTGGGACCAAGATTTCAGCAAATCTCCAAACAACATGCCATTTCACTGTTCTGAGTGCATATTTAATCCATCAGCAAGAGCAGCCACAAGCACTAGAATCTCTGATGAATTACAAAGGATGTTAGCACTCATGTTTCTGGGGGAAAAAAGCAATAACAAAAAAATCCAACAGGAAGGCAGGAATAAAATACAGAATTTTAGGGATGAGAGAGCTAGATCAAGTATTTTATGTTTTTGAAGAAGGCATGAAAAAAGCTTTTCTTGCCTTCCTTCAGCAGATTGATAAACTGTGACCATTGAAAAACTAACTCCAGTACAATCCACATAAGTATGCTGAAAATCTCAGTCTCCAGAGTAGCACATTTAGCAAATTTCATGTTTACTAAATTCACATTTGTATCAGATGCATAACGTAACAACTTAAGGGGGGGGGGGGGAGGAAAGAAGAAATTTGAAAAATACCTTTAAGAACAGCTACAGTAAGTGGATTTAACAGTTTGAATACTACTGATAGAATGTTGTAAAAATAGAAGTTGGCACAATCATGTCAGCTCTGGGAGTATGTATCATTTTTGTTTAAATAGCACTAAATCTCTGTAGAGAAATTCTGTGAAATGGTACTGGGGCAACATAACATTTCTTTAAATAAAATATTGCAAGTCTTTTAAAGGAAATACCTAAATGTTTATAGGTCTGGTATTATTCACTGGGTATATGAAATATTCAGATTGGCTTCACACAATCCCTGCATTATCCAGTTCCTGCATCAGTTTCAAACATCATCTTCCTTATGAGAGTGACAGATTATACCAAGAAGAGTAGCAACTGAATTGCTTTGTCAGCATCAGTCTTGAACCATTTTCTGAGAAACCTGCCTAGTCCTGGTTTAACCAAGGTCTCCTGAATTCTTACCCCTTACATCAACATTACTACTTTGATTATGGATATAACTTTCTAATGGTGTTATTATAGAAATATAACTTGTCATGAAGAAAAAAGTAATGTTGCTATAGCATATTTTTCAATAAAGAAGTAAATATTTATTTTAGAAACAGCAGTATGTAGCTACTACATTTGCTATCTCCCTCCCAGATTCTGCCTCGCAGCTTCCTGTTGAAACCAGTTGTGGATTAGAATTGCTCTGGTTTACTTGCAAAAGGAAATGGATGAGCAAAGGACTATTGTTTAAAATTCACCTCCACTGTTGAGAGGTGTCCACACAGCATAGCTTGTTATTTATGGGTACCTCTCAGCCAGATTTCATTTAGGATTGTCATGTTCCCTTGCTTTTTTTGTTGCCATTTTGTTTTCCTTTGAAAATAATTTTAAAAGAATGGAACTTTTTTATTCACTATCATGCATCTCTTTGTTAAGAGAATAAATGGTTATGTGTCATGGGTTGAACTGAATCTGCTGATATTCATAACATGCTGCCATCATTCCAGCTTCAAAATGAAAATTCTGGCTGGAGCAAGGTATTGTGGGATTTTAAGTTGACATGGTAACATGAGAAGCTTCCTGTTCCAGTTGCTGCTTCTGGTTCCTTGTTTTTGACGTGTTTGTCTTTTCTACTGGGCAGGCTGTGGGTAGGTGGTTGGGAGGAGGTTGCTGGCTTTAGCTGCTGCTTCTGCATTGAGAAGGGGGTTGTGAGAGCAAGCTGTGTTAACCCAGGACACTATGAAAAACTGCATTTAATTATAAGTAAATGACTAGAACGTTCCTGGTCAATCCACTCTTATTCTGTTAAGAACCTGAATAAAGTTTATATGACTCATGAAAAGGAATATTTTCAGAATGAGACTAAAGAAAGTCAGGTTTGTTGGTTGGTTGGTTTATTTGTTTTGTACAGTACCAAACTCTTCCTGAATTCCACAATATGTCTATTTTTTTTTTTTTTGTAACAATGAACCAGTTGAGAAACTAAACATTTCTAACCTTTGTCTACTTTTCAGTCTCCTACTCTGTTGTGGGTTTGTTGTGTTTTTTTTGGTTGGGGTTTTTTGTAGTAGGTTTTTTTGTGTGTTGTTTTTTTTTTTTAATCTTTGTGAGTTGCTTAAACACTTAAATAAATACAATTTCTCTTCCATTTTCAGGAAGCTCAACATGGAAGTGCCAAAATATTAGGATATAAGTGGTTCTTCAGAGATTTTAGATTAGAAGTGTTATTGGCAAAGTAGAAAATACATAAAAAACCTGTTTCCATGCAATTTTCTCTCCCATTCCAGTGGTCAGAGGTTCATGAATTCAAATACTTCAGATAAATTTCATTATTAGCTAAGCACACTAATTTACATTTTTAATATTTTTAGAACACTAAAAATAATGGCTTTGAGCTACAGGAGTCTAATTTTGAGCAGTGTCTTGCAGAAATATTCTGGACTGTTGCAGTTTCACCAATTATTACATTGTGTCAAGTGTTAGTCTAAGTGCTTCTTGTTTCAGGTTGTCCTCATCTCATCTTTCCTGCCAGGACTGAAGCCCAGATCTATATTTTCTGTAGAAGCAAAGCTCATATTTGCCTATATATCACAACAGGCTATACAATGTGAAAGGAAAATGAGCTAGCTAAGTGTTTCCAAAGTCAGCTATTGGCCTAACAAGAGCTGGGACCTGGTTTTTTTCTCTTATTTTTTTCAATTACAATTCAAAGTAGCATGTGGAATCCTGGGTCTGTGAGAGTTTTTATATTGATTACTGATAGAACACATACTTGCTTATGATTGCTTCTCAATTTAAGAAGGACATTGGGATACTTGAATGTGTCCAGAGAAGGGCAACGAGGCTGGTGAAAGGCCTCGAACAGAAACCCTATGAAGAGAGGTTGAAGGAGCTGGGATTGTTTAGCCTGGAGAAGAGGAGGCTCAGGGGTGACCTCATTGCTGTCTGCAACTACCTGAAGCCAGGAGGGGGTTGGTCTCTTCTCCCAGGCAATCAGCACCAGAACAAGAGGACACAGTCTCAAGCTGTGCCAGGGGAGGTTTAGGCTCAAGGTGAGGAGAAAGTTCTTCACGAAGAGAGTTGTTAGCTGTTGGAAGGTGCTGCACAGGGAGGTGGTGGAGTCACCATCCCTGCAGGTGTTCAAGAGGGGATTGGACGTGGCAGTTGGTGCCATGGTTTAGTAGTCATGAGGTCTTGGGTGACAGGTTGGACTTTGATGGTCCTTGAGGTCTTTTCCAACCTTATTAATTCTGTGATTCTGTAATTCTATGATGACAATAACTGGTATATAAAAAAAAATCAAACAATATAAACATACGTATAAATATATATAATTAAGTTGTACAATGTAGTAAGGGTTGCTATTCATTCCCTTCTAAATTTTCTCCTTATTTCATTACACAAATGGTCTGTTATACAGAGCACATCAACCAATACACATTGCACAGTTCAAGTGCCATGTGTAAGTTAGTAATTTGTATGCAAAGTTGACAAATTGCTGAGTAATTATCATCTTCTCTGATATATAATGATTGTACAAGTAGTCGTCCTTGAATCAAAAAATGTTGCTGTCATATTCTATATTGAAAAAGCTAGAAAGTTGCAGCTTATGAGCAGTGTGCTGTGACATATGAATAGAGAACATACATCCTTTATCTTTGAATTATTAATTAGAAAATCTGATTTTTTTTCCTTGAATTACCAAACTCTTAGGTTCTGAAGCAATTCATGACCTTAAAAATCCTTAAATGACTTATAGCTTCAGATATTGAAAACATTGAATGGTGGAAGGTAATTTGCTTTCTTTTTATTTAAATCTTTAGATTTTCTCTCTAACAGGCTTAGTGGAAGAGTGACTAGAAAGTTGCTTGGCAGAGAGGGAACTGGGGATACTGGTCAACAGCAGACTCAGCATGAACCAGCAGTGTGCTCAGGCAGCCAAGAAGACCAAAAGCATCTTGGCCTGTATCAGGAGTAGTGTGACAAGCAGTAAGAAAGTGATTTTACCACTCTGCTCAGCACTAGTGTGGCCTCACCTTGAATGATGTGTTTAGTTTTGGGCCACTCACTGCAAGAAGGACATTGAGGTGCTGGAGCATATCCAGAGAAGGGCAACAAGGATAGTGAGGGGTTTTAAACACAAGTCCTATGAGGAGTGGCTGAGGGAGCTGGGGTTGTTCAGCCTGGACAAGAGGAGGCTGAGGGGAAACCTCGTTGTTCTATACAACTACCTGAAATGAAGTTGTAGCGAGGTGAGGGCTGGCCTCTTCTCCCAGTAACAAGAGATAATATGAGAAGAAAAGGCCTGAAGTTACACCAGGAGAGGTTTAGACAGGATATTAAGAAAAAATTCTTCACTGAAAGGGTCACTGGACAATGGAAGAGGCTCTCCAGTGAAGTGGTGGAGTTACCATCCCTGGAGGTCTTTAAAAGACATTTGGATGAGGAGCTTAGTGACATGGTCTAACAGTCGTGTACAGGAAGTTTTTAGGTTATAACTGAACTGAATGGTCTCAATATCTTTTCTAACCACGTGATTCTACAATTCTATTAGAAATCACATCCCTTTTTTATGAATTTTTTATGAAACGTTTGACAGACACAATTTTTGTGAGGCTGTTAAAACATTACTAAATATAGGTAAACATTCAAAAAAATATCTACATCATTCTGGAAGACCACCAGGGTGTGATTTGAAACATAAAGAGCCTACTGACAATGTCTCCTTACTTCATGAATAAAAGCAAAAGGAATCACCCATGTATTATGACAAGGAAATAAAAATCAAGGAGATTTCTGCTACAGAAACTGAACGCAAATTTTACACACATCTCTCTGACTACAGAAAAAGATAGCTAATAACTAGAGCACCAATAGGCTGAATTGGTCAATGACTTAGGCCAACAATGTAAGAGGCTGAATGAATGCTTTATTGTCTGTACAGTTGTCCTGGTTTAGAGTAGGACACATTCTCTGTTGTCCCAAGAGGGGCAAAAGAATGATGCTTATACAAGTGGATTGGATAGTGATGGAAATTTTAAAAGGAAAAGGACTTGATGTTCTACACAACTACAGAGCATAGTGATAGAGATATCCCAAAGCACCACACCCCAAAAGCATCCAGCACTTCCCTTCTCCACACCTGAGGGTACACCCAAAACTCCCAGGGTTCTTTATTTCCCCTCATTATTTCCAGTAGGTGGACACTCCAGACACGGGAGGTGTAATTTATATGCCAGCCTAGGAGGCACTCAGCCTAAACTGCCACAATGCTGCATGCATCTATAGCCTTCAATGTTTTAAACAATTTTCTTCTGTGCCCTAGAAAAACCCAGACTTTATTTCTCATGTTAAAATGCATGTTAGTTTATTATTACAGAATAAGCCCCTTCTGAACACATGTAAACTGCAATTTTTTGGGGGGTTTGCAGCCTAGCTGAGTTCCACAGAGCTTTTTCAGAGATGGTAAAAGGGGTATTCCAGATAGCATGCTGCCAAATTTAAAATTGTTTCTCCAAGGCATGGATAAGCTACAGCTTTCTGCCAAATGACTGTCTGATTAGTGGAAAGCAAGCAATGCATTTTTTTTTCTAAATTCATGATGAAATTTATCCTTTCCCATTTGTCAAACACAAATGCAAACAATTGAACACAGTCTAAGACAGACACGTTAAAAGTATTTGAGGAAAAAAAGTCTTAAACATTTGGCCAAATTTTATAGAAATTCATAAAAACACAGACTCACAAGATCTAAAATAATATGTGCATTGGCAGTTCTGTCATTCATCTCCTTCTCCTCAAAATTTGAATTTGAGTAGGACCATTAAAAAAAAAAAAGTATTTCTCTGAATTATTAGACTTTTCCTTCAGGGAAAGAGGCAAAGTGAGGAAGAACTAGAACCCAGAAAAATATGTAAATTTTGCACTATAATTATAGGACAAAAAAGGTAACATATTATGAAAAAGTTTTCTTTTCATCACAGCCATGTTCATGTTCAGATGTTTCCATTCCTGTTTGTAACAGGTTGAAGTTCTGTGAATGAGTTAACCTGCCTGTTTCCCCCCAGAAGTGAGGGAAAAGTAACACACACAAACTCCAGGCTAAGAAAAAGAGTTAAAAGTTTAATATAAATGAGATAACATAATGCAAAATTACCTTAGCCTATTTGCAGAAAAAGCACAGCAGAAAGCTGCAACATGCAGAAAGCCAGTGATCCTAAACCCCTGCATCCCTTCTCCTCACACTGTCATCCCATCCGGGAAAAATCCAACACCCAGAATCCCAGAACCCAAAAGCAGCAACCAGAACAGGAAATCTTTCATGTTCTTTCATCTTCACAATTTGAACTTCAAGCCCCCTAATACTTTGCTCCAGCCAGCACTTTTATTTTGAAGCTGGTGTGACAGCAACATTGAATTAAATATCGGCAGCAGATTCAACTTAACCTGTGGCACTGTTGCATATGCTGTACAATAAAAAAAAATTTAAAAGGGAATAAATATTCCTGTAAACCTGTATCTCATATGTATGCTTAATCCAAAGTTTCTTCATATACTTTATCTAATAAAATATTGCAAAGAAAAAATATTTAATTTCCAACAAAGTCTGACTGTTTCATTGGGAATGATTAATTTAAAACCAGAGATCGCTCTGATTTGGGGAAATAAATCTCTGTTTCATTAGAAGAAAAAAAAAGAAATAAAAAAGAAAATAAAGACTAAAACAAAATTCAGATCATCTTATCAAGAAGCTAAGAAAAAGAAAACAAACTAAAATTATTTAGACTTTGTAAAAGTTATTCTTTCTTCCATTCTTCCGTGATTTATTTCTCGTAAATGGTGCTCAGGTGTAATGCAATGTACTATTGTTCTAATAAATCAGAACTATCAGTTCATGTCAGCTCTGATTTACCAAAACTCACAAACTCCTCAGGTTTGAACCTAATGCTTGTGTTCCTACCAGCAAAATAAATAGAACCAAGACACAGATTTAGACCCCAGGAATTTTCTTCATTCTTTAACAGTGAGCGCTCTTACCCCTGGCATTGTTTTTGGCTTGTGTGAACTAGCACTCTTCCAGGTAATATTTAGGCCATTGATGATTCCCAGCAGGCAAGATGGAAAATGTTTCTATATTCTGGTGAGAGATAGAGCTGCTGTGACATGCCAGTAATCCTTCATGCCAGAGAATGAGTCTATTTTATTTAACAATATAGATGTATCCAGTGAATCTCTGGATGCCCACAGTAACTCTTTCTCTAGTACCTTACTGTCGTGGACATAAAACAAGCTGCAGACTAGCTCTTATTTCTAACTCTACCAGAAATATGGTGGAGGTCATAAGTTTTACCAATGCTCGTGTCTTTATCAGTCTTTAGGTTTTCCATATGTGATTTTCTTCAGATTTAAGGAACCAAAGAGCAAAAAAGTAGCCATCAACATAACATTTCCCATAATCTAGTCACACTTTTCCCACACAGACTCCCCAAGTAGTCAGTGCTCATGAGTGTCTAATGGTAAACTACCCACCTAATTACACAACAGTTTCCTACTGTATCTCTAGGTCTTTCACAGAAACCATTTGGAGCAGCTGTGACCTTCAGCCAGGCCCAGGTTCTTGCTTCTTATTTTGTGGTTTGATTTAAAAACAAGTTTTAGAGCACAGAGCTGACTGAGTTATCTCTTAGAAGAACAAACTGATTGTATCCAAAGATTTCAGAATTCAATATTGTTTAATTTAATCACTAAAACTTACTAAAATAGCTAAGATCAGTAGCTGGTATCAACAATATCAAAACAAAAAGGATAATTGCACTTTGAAAAAACATAATTAATTAAAATAAACATAAACATAAACATAATAATAATAATAATAATTTTAAAGCCTTAAATGACAATAACTTAGCTTCACATTTTTGTTTCATGTTAATTTTCAGCAAAATTAACATCTGACATTCCTATGAACCTTTGCTTTAGATGAAGAGTTTAAGAGGCAATTTAGGAAAAATTACTATGTTATGATTGTGTTTTTAAAATAAGCCAATATCTGGAGACGAGTAATGATTTAACTTTGACTAATCTGATGTTCAATAATATTTTTAAGTCTTAGTGTACAGTACGCAAATAGAAGTGTAAAATGCATGGTATGACATTTTTCTATTTGATTGTAGTACTCTTAATCTGTTCCTTTGGGAAATAATACCTTTAACATCAGTCAGGACCATAACTTTACAAGCTGTAAAAAATATCCCAAATCATAGTCAATTTATTTCTAGGAGAGGCACCATAAAAACCAAACAAGGCTTTTTTAATGCTTTTCCCTCTCTCTATTTGCTGCCAGCTGAATCTATGGGTATCACATATATTGTTTTCATTTCTGTACATTGTAACCCACCTGAGAGTTCATGAAACATGTGCTTGTTCCTTGTGATTCAGCAGATGCAGTAAATGGTAGAAATATATTAAGTTTGCACATCCATAGTAGAACTATTAGGGCATAAGAAACAATGACCCATACAAGAAGTCAGAATTCAATAGGGATATAAAGTAGATTGATCATAGTAGAAGAAACCTGCCAGAAGAAAATAATACAGTATTCAAGTTTTTCATGTCTTAAGGTAGCTGCCTAGGCAGTTGAAATTGCAACTGCAGATACTTTTTATTAATTTGTTGTTGTTTGGGGGTTTTGTATACTTTTTAAAATTTTCTTTCACTCTTTCTCTCTCTCTCTCTTCTTTTTTTTTTTTAATTTAAATACATATTTAAATAAACTTTGTGACAGATTTTTTTTTTTCACCTTATGGACAGTAAGACTTGCAACAATTTTTTTCCCGAGTATCTGCTAGTGGCTAGGCAAATGTCATGCAAAATAAATTCAATTTAATGTGTGAGATTAATTTTGGATTTATCCAAGTCTCTATGTGGGGAATAGAGAAATAGGAACATATTCTTTTAATTGAGATGCCTCTGTCAGCTGTATAAAGTTGGGTAAAACAAACTTGTGCTATAAAGGCACTTTGTGTTTTCCCATCTGAGTCTAAATAGATATGGATCAACATTAGGAACTTCTTTTCATTTTCTCCCCAATATTAGCAGAGCAAATGGCCATTGCCACAGCGTAAAATCTGATTCCTTCCTGCAAGCACACATTATTTTTCTACTTCTTTATTCTATTATCAGTTCTACACAGAAGAACTTGCCATATATGAAAAAAAGATCTTTAAACATTTTCTTCTTAACTACATTCACCTATTAAACTGTAGTTCTGACAAGATTTTCATATAACCTTCTGACCAGCGATTATTTCTGAGATTGTTTGCCTTTGAAAGTGTCTAGGTAAAAGGAAACAGTAGCTGTGGGCATATAGGTGGTTATTAGATGAGCTGAAACTCATCTGTGAACCGTAACCTTTGATTTTATATCCAGAAAATTCACAGAGTAGCACTGATTTTCAGAACAGCTGTATTTTAACCCCTAATGAATTTTGTAGATAATGTTTGATAATACTGAAACACCACTAAAACCAAATGAGTATGCTGGAAGTGTTTTCTGTCCCTGCACACTCAGAAACACACAACCCCTCCCCCCCCCAAAAAAAAATAACCACCAAGACAAGCCAGTCAGCAAAAAAATTCTGTGGTATTGCACTAAATACAGCAATATGGTCCAAATTTCTGTCCATCATTGCTGCTATATCACCATATCTTTTTAAGTACATTAAATTAGTCATCAACAGTAACTTGATGAACTTACTTAGATTCAGGTGTTTAATCATCATTTTGGTTTATAAGATTTTGTGAAATCTTGAGATAAAAACACTCATCTTGGCAGCATATTGATAAATACCTAACTCATTTACTCTCCTTTTTTCAAATCATTTCTGGAACTAGTAAACAACATTATATCTTTTGACAAGTAAATTGGAATGATTGGCTGAACAACAACCAACAAGTGAGAATCCAGTATCCCAATACAAGCATAGTACTTAGTTTAGAAGACGATAACAATGCTGTTCCCATTTGCCTAGAAAATATGTTTATACAGTTTTATTACTTTTACAGATAAAAAATACAAGAAAACAAAAGAAAAAAATAGACTTAATTAGAATCAATTCCTGTTGAACAGACAAGTATAAATGACATGACTTGTCAATATGTTCCTACATTTCAAAAATACTGAAAGCCAATACAGATTCAATACATCTAGGCCATTCTTAGATACTGATCTTCCAATTATTGTTATTGCTGAAATAATCTGATACAGATGTATTAACTGCTGATATTTAAAATACAGAAAGAGATTTGGATTTTTTTAATTCAAAATTTTCATAGATTAGAAAAAAACAGGTATAATAAAATCTGTTTGGTATGTTTATCCTAGGAATTCCCCATGACATTCAAAAATCACCTTAAACTGCCACAGTAATTTGTGTTTCAGGGCATATAAGGACAAAACTCTAAAGTTCACTTAAAACTTGGGTTAAAGCACTTCAAAATTTAACTCACTAAAATAACCTCCTTTTTATTTATACTATCAAGTTTAATCTCCCCCTCAGTTCTTCCTTTGCATGTACATGCTCACTCACATATACCTGGGGTGCATTAAGAGGAGTGCATCCAAAAGATAAAGGGAAGTTCCTCTCCCCCTCTACTTTGCCCTGGTAAGACCTCACCTAGAGTATTGCATTCCAGTTTTGGCTCCCCAGTTCAAGAGGGACAGGGATCTACTCAAGAGAGTCCAATAGAAGGCTCTGAGAATGCTTAAAGGATTGGAAAACGTGCCCTATGAGGAGAGGCTGAGAGCCCTGGGGCTTTTTAGTCTGGAGGAGAGAAGACTGAAAGGGGATTTAATAAATGGGTGTCAAAAGGGAGGGGACAGGCTCTTCTCAGTTACACCTGGTGTTAGGACAAGGGGCAATTGATATAAACTACAGCACAGGAGGTTCCACCTCAACATGAGGAGGGACTTCTCCACTGTGAGGGTCACAGAGCACTGAAACAGGCTCCCCAGAGAGGTTGTGGAGTCTCCTTCTCTGGAGACTTTCAAGACCCATCTGGATGCATTCCTACATGACCCGTGCTAGATTCTGTGGTTCTCCTCTGGTAGAGGGGTTGGACTAGATGATCTCTGGAGGCCTCTTCCAACCCCTAACATCCTGTGATGCTGTGATTCCTGAAAATCTAAACTCAAATTTAAAATAGGTAGTTTATGAAACATCCAACAACAAATGAAATGTGATCTATCTTAATTACTAGAATCAAAATTAATTCCAAAGTTAGGCAAGTATTCTCATACTTAACATTCTGCAAGACTGAAACAAAATGAATGGTATTTCCTCTGACATCACCTTGAGAAAGAAGTCAAGCAAGTAATTGTTTAGCATGAATTTTATCTGCAAATTGTCTAATTTGCATATTAATTAATTAAGTGTAGATGGTGCATATATCCCACAACAAACTTATTCCATTAACTTAAGGTAGTTTTATGACATTTACACTAACGTGGTATTAAATCATAACAGTAGTCAAGAAGCACGTTTCAAAAAACTGCAAAGCGTAAGCAACTGTCCTTATAAAATATCTTATATAGACCACATATTAAAACAATTTTTTTCCTCTACTGAGTCAAAACACATTCTACTCCTAGTAAATACTTACATCGCATTTTTGTCCCACTAATTCATTAACAAAACATCCAAACAATTTCTATGCCAAGAATAAAATCACTTTCAATAGTGTTTGTCACCATTTTTCAGAGTTTCTCTCCAATTTAAGAAAAAAACTCTTTCCTTACTTTAAAGTTTACTTTGCTTACTGTTACTAGTATGCACAAAACAATATGTGTGGTATATATCTTCCCCTTATATATGGTAATTCCAAGATGCATCATTATTCTTGTCACTGAAGTGGGATGCAAAAAAGGAAACTCATCTTCTAACTTACCGATGCCGTTATTTTCTTATCCAAATTATTCTTGAAGACCTTTTTGTGGCACTTCTAATTTGGAGCAACATGGTTTTGGTTGGTGGAACGCAAAGAAAGTATAAACTTGTGTTATGGCTGAAGATGAAGAAATAAGGTCATTAGCATACAAATGCAATAAATTTTGAATCAAGGGCAAAATCAGCTTTCAGATGGCTGTTTTACCCCTTTAAAACATTCTCCTCTGGATACAGATTGCTCAATATTCTTGACACTTAATCAAGGTTGTCCAGCATAGAGCGAGCAAGTCTAAGTGAAATATGTATCCCAGCAATATTTTAGCTTAACGTTAGTTTCTGATATCTTCAGCTTTTCAATCTCAGGTTTTCCAGGTTGCAGGAAGCATTTCGTCATTTGCAACATATTTCAATTTCCTAGTATTTTTTTTAATATAATACTTTCATAGTAAATTAAATAAGATATGGCATTAAGTCCAAAGGCAATATCGAAGAATAGAGCACAACCTGACATGAAATAGTAATTTTAAAACCAAAGTTGTCCTGGTTTAAAAGAATTTGCTCTAACAAGACTCACTCCCACAATCAGGAGCGATCTCAAAAAAGCGAGATAAAAACACAAAAACCCAGAGGGTTAAGATGAGTTTAAAAAAGTAATATGATATACAACTACTATATACAGCATAGAAGCAGCAGCAGCAGAAGTACTATAGCAGCAACAGAAGCCAGCCATAAAAGGACCCCACTCACACTATAAGCCTGCAGACAACCCAGTGGAAGAGACCAACACCCCAAACCAGAAACTGGAAGAAAGACCCTGGAACTGAACTCCAGGCTCCATCATCCTTTTCTCTGGCCAGCACTTTCATTATAAAGCTGGTATGTTTGCATGATGGTATTGAAAACTCATCAGCAGTTACAAGAGGCTGTCTCAATTGGTCCCTCCCAGCTGGAAACAGGACAAAAGTGAAAGAAGATACTGTACATCATGTGGAAATAAATATCTTTTTAATAAAATTAAATTTAAAAAATATAACAAAATTGATGAAAAGGCAGACAATAAGAGTTTTATAATCCCCAGGTAAAAGACAATGTGACTGTTACCACATTAAAAAATCCAAATCACAGGAGGAATTAGAAATCAAGCTAAAGGTTCATCGAGGAGCTGAGTTTTAGCTAGAACTCATGTTGCACAGAGATATTATTCATTTTTTTAAGCTGTTATTAATTGTTTTTATTTTCTCACAATATAAAGAAATTTTCAAGATCATGGGCATGCCTGTAGTATGCAATGGCATGCAGTGCTGAGATATTTGAGAGGATGATTAAACTATATTTACAAAGTGCAACATGGTTTAAAGCTGATAAAGTTACCTTCATCAGTCAAGTATTAATACTGTGTTTACTTTGATAGCTCAGCCCATTCTGCTTATAACTTCAGAAGTACAGACGGCATTGCTTTAGCATCTCTTCCTAAAGATTGAGAAATATTAATGACAATATCTTTCCTCTGCATTTAGGTTTAAAGTGTGATTTTGTGAGTCTACGTACCACCATGTTGACCAAAGTTTATAGCTTAAAATAAGGATTCTGCAAAAGATACAAGACATTTTGAGAAACAGTTCCTTAGTGATGACTTTTCCCCATTATATTAACATATAAAACTTAGTCTTTCAATTACTCATATAATAGTTACTGCTAGCATTCCTGATATTTCATCTGCTTTAATGTTTCCCTCTTCTATTTTTTTTTTTTTTTTGAGGTCTAGGCCCAGCAGCAGCAGATTTATACTCTGGTCACTCAGCTGAGAAATATTTGGTATAACTTCTGGCATCAGTTTCTGGGCCGTTACATAGCAACAATTTAAAACCTGACTTTTCTGACTGGGGAACGACTGACAAAAAGGTCAAACGGCAGGTGATGTACATTGCAGCAGCAGACCCAGTGTCGATACAAAGACCCTAAATACCAAAATATTCCGGTTCAGGGATGACAGATTCAAGGTCAACTCCTCCTGTCATAGCAAACCTAGCGTGAGACTGTAGCTGACAAAAGAGTTATACTACCCCAGAGGAACTGTGAGAATAGAGTTTGGTCCTCAGTAGATGTCTTAAGTCAAACAAATAACTGAATGAAAGATTTTTATGTAACAAATCTGCACAGATAAGGGGTTATAACAATCTTTCTTCTCTTTCTCTTCCTGTGACTGAGCCAAGATGCAAAGAAATCCCTTTTGGTTTTCACTATTTTCGTTTTAAGAAAAAAGGTAGATTTCAATCATAAAATATTTGCAATGAAATATTTGTAGCAGATCCAAAACTAAACCCTATATAATCTCAGGATACTTTTGTGATCTTAGGAATTAATTTTATTTCTATACACACTTTTATCATTTATAGAATGGGAAATATGGTCATCTTTCTTAAGGATTCTAATATTGAAAAGTAGGAAATTGAAATATTGGCAATAAATATTCTTAGACCAATACTGCTTTATGTGATCATTGCAAAACAGTCTGAAAAGATCTATATTGTGATTTTTGTAATTTATAGTTAGGCATCAATGCATTCTACAAGTCTTCGCCGTGTTTATTTCTGTTTGGCAATCATCAATTAAGAAATATAATTAAGAAATACTAATTTTCAGATTAATTTGTTATAAATAAATCTTGCTTCCATGTTGAAAATATTGCTTACTTTTAATGGAACTACAAGAAGTATTATTGTCAATGTTAGTGTTTAAAGATTGTAGGAATCCTGTCTGGATTCAAATCACCTTGTGAAAGTATCAAGAACCGAGATGTGTCCCCACAAAGGATAAGATCTGCTTGACAAGACAGCAACTGCTGCAGGGGTGGTGGGCATATTTCCCTTGGAATATGCAACAAAGATAAACAAGCACATCCTGGAATGTGCAACAAAGATAAGATCATCTCTACCCATCAAGACCACAGCTACCCCAGAAAGGGGGGACGGTGAAAAGGCTTCTGGACTATGCAACATATTCACCACCTGGTCTTATAAGCCCTGGAAATGTATTGGTGTGTGGACAGGTCAAAGGTGAAGGAGGAGGGCAGAGACCCATCGCAGTGCACACACAGGAAGGTTCCCTGGGGACAACACCTGGACACAGGCATAAGGGTGAAGGGCCAGAAGAAAAACTACAATTTAAAAAAATTCTATAAAAAGAACAGAGCACTGCCTGCTCTACAGAGGAAAACTCCACTGAAGATGCTACACACTGAAAACAAGACTTGGCATCACCCTTGGACAACTCAAGCTGAAAAGGACTTGGACATTAGAAATTCTTTTTTTCTCCCTCCCCCTCTCCAGTTCTTTCCTGCTCTCCTCTTCTCTATCTCATTTATTTCTCTCTCTCTTCCTCTCTCTCCCTTTTATTCCTTCCTCTGCTTAGTTTACTTAATAAATAGCCTCACTTTTGATATTTGACCTTGTTTGTGCCTTAATTTCACAACATGGGAATGTTTTTAAAAACAATTAATAAGTCTCTCTCCTCCTCCAAACTGAGACAAAGATATATAATGAAATATTTTGGCTTTCAAGGGTTACAGTTTTGATTGGAATTCTATATTAATCTTCTATGGTTTTTGTTTTCTGTTTTAGTGGTTGTTTTTTTTTTAATATAGGTTCTTCTAACTATTAGTACTTCTAATTGCCACACTTACTACATATTGATATTATTGATCAATTAATTGCATTAGATAATATAACCTGGTGATATGTTTGCAAATCTTGTTTCACAGAGTACAGTGTCTGCACCATCTTTTGGGCTTCTGAAATGTTTTAATTTTTTTTCCAAAAAGGGTCAGTTGCAGAAGTGGTTTGTTTCCATTTTGTTATGCAGAATATATTGGTGAGCCATTTCAGATACAAACATTTAGTTGCACAGGATGAACTTTAAGGTACGATGTAGTCCTTAGCTTTTCTTACCAGTTAAAAAAATCTAGTGCTTTCTACTATGTTTGTATTTTCTTTCATAATTCATACATTTTATGGGGAATAAATGCTAACATGAGTGTGAAGTACCCAGATTCATACAATGAAAATTCTATTTAGTTCATATTCTATACTTTTTTTTTTTTTTAAAAAAAGCATATGTCTAAGCTTTTCTGCCATCAGTAAAACAGTTAAATAAAGCCTTCAGAAATCTTTGGGGAAAAAAAAAAAAAAAAAAAGAAAGAGGTAATATTAACTCAATTACAATATTCATTATTAGTCTTCTCTTTTGTTACATAAGGTAAAATCTATTGCGAAATATTTCCTTCCTATAAAAACTACATATCAGAAAGTGCTGGTTTTAAAAAGACTTTTGTCTGTTATTTCCACTGGTGTTGGTGCCAAGGGTAGGAATGGATGATTGATTGCTGAGAGACCATACCATAAATGAATGATTGTTGAAAGACCATAAGTCTTGAGAAACAAGGAGATAAGAAAAGCCTCAAAAGAGGAGGTATATCCATCTTGCTAAACTAACCATATAAATTTGGGCATATAAGTGGGTTACAGAGAAACTGTAGATGAACTTTGTGTGAACTATGTTCATTATAATGTGCTTAAGAGCTAACTGACACTCCTCCTCTCTTAAGGTACCTCTTTGAAGGAGCATGATCCTTGATTTTTTTTTAATACTATACCTTTAAAATTGAAGTAAGCAATAGGCTAAATAATGACAGAATCAAATATTAATGAATATGTATTAAATGAGAAGGATTTAATAATCAAAGATGTATAAATGATGATAGATTTATGTGATTTGGTGTTTGCTTAGGTGAATCACCACCTTTCATGCCTATATTTGCAAATATGTAGTTAAATCAGACCTCATCTCTCTGTGTATGTTGACATCATGCACACCAAGCAAATGACCCCACTCAAGGGACAACACTGGATGACAAGATATTTTTCCAGTAGTCTGTGGAGCTTTAAACCCATACTAAACAGTTTTTCTTATCATCTCTTTTGATAAGTATTTAACATTTATCTTTAATGCTTTTGAGCAGATTGTATTTCCAAGGTACTAACATCAAAGGGCATTTTACTTCACAGTGAGATAAAAAATAAAATAAATGTAATATTAACTGATTTGTGACAACATCACATCCCTTTTTCTCTAAGTATTCAAGTTTTACAGAGCTTTCTTTACAAAAATGATTTATGCACACTTATTGGATGTATGGCCATTGTGGATGAGATGTTTCATGTCTCCTAACATCTTGCTCCCCAGAAGTAGACTGCAATAGATATTCATGTAATGAAAATAATGAAAATATGTCAATCAAACTCTGCAATCCCTCTGGAGTAAGCAGCACAATGACTTCTACGATGACATGTTCTTCCAAATCATCATATTTAGACAGCAGTGACCACCCCTAATTTTGTTCAACTTTTCTTTGGAAAAAAAAAATTATGGCCTGTGCCAAATTTATGGCTTGATCATTGGCAGTAACTCAGATGCTGTTGAAACATTTATATGATGTCCTCTTTTCTTTCCGTAGGAAGAAAGAATGGTTAATAATTCTGAATTTAGTGTTTCCATGTCATTCATGAATTTACAGATCTCCCATAGGTTCCTTTGTTTTCCATAGTATGTTGCTCTTGGACCAGAAAGCTTCACATTGCTTGTTGTACTAAATGATAAATTTTTGTCATTGAAATTTTCACTCTATGGGCTAAAAACAAAACCAAATCAAAACAAAAAGGTTTGTTTTGTTTTCAATTTTAACCCACTAAAAATAATTAATATTACATTAACAACTCTTTAAGAAACTGAATTACTACAACTTGCCTACACATTTAGATTCAGTAAGTAGAAAATAATTAGAAGTAGATTTGGATTTTAAAATCATTGGCATACAGAAATAATTCGGAGTGGACAGAACCATTCTTTTGAGTCTAACATTGATTTGTTAAAAAAAGTATCCTTTCCTTTTCTGATAAGTGCATTGTCTTCTGTCTCCAGTCTTTCAACTACTCTCTATTCTCACTGGACAACAAAATTCCTCCAGTGACTTTATCCCTTCCTACCATCCACTTTCTCATCTTATTCTTCAAAGACATCTTATTCTTCTCCTAGGCAGCAGAAATAGACTGTGAAATGTCCCAGTCCCTGCATTGTGCAGAACTGTCTCACCTATTTGTAGATGCCATGAGGCAGAATATAATAAATTTAGAGTGATTAATGGAGCATACAATCAAGATACTTAAAATCTTTCACACAACAAACTGTTACTAATCAAGTAAAGTTGCATAAATTATTTCCATGACTCATTTCTATGGAAAAAATGGAAATTATTTTATTGCAATTGATTGACCTTGTCCTAGAGTGTCAGAAGTAATAAATGTTCATTTCTAGACCACTGGTAAAGGACATTCTTATGAACAATCGAAAAAGGAAAACAAAAAATAGGGGCAATTAAAAAGAAGGAGGAAAAGAATTGATAGATTATAATGATAGTTGAGAAATTTAAGCATTTAGTATACAAAATAATAATGAACAAGTATCACAAAGCATTTTTAATAAGAATATTGTACATATGAGTAAGGAAGAAAAAAGATTGCTGCTAAGAGCAGATGACAATTATATGTCAAAAGAAAGGAAAACAGCATAATCCAATGACTTTTCCTTTTATTCTAAAAAGCAGAAGTGCACATGGTTTATTCAGTGTTCCTTTTGTTGTTGTTGTTGTAGAATGAAAATACATGCATATCACTGCATAATTTTCATTATTTGGCATGATAAAAAGAATAATATTGAAATTTGACTTGCATTGGAGAAGAAATGTTTCAACATTTAAATATTAAAACAAACTTTTGAAAATAAACTAGAGACCTGAAAAAAAAATCATCAGTAATACTTTGTGTTTGAAAAGATACATCTAGAAGAAGCAGGTTGCCTTTTTTCTCCTGATAATAACCACTGTGTTTTCTGACAATACGCCTTCCTAATCTTATAGTGTAATTTTTTGAGACAACACTACATATTTAATGTAAATTCTATGTTTAGATGATTAACTGGCTCGTTCCCTGATTATATCAGAGCTTTATTTCAGTGGTAGTCCTCAGGACAGTCTGTTATTCAATGCTCTTTCCAAAACTGTGGCTAAGAAATTACAGTTTCCAAGTGGCTTTCCAGACATGGCTTTTACCTGATATGATTTGGACTATGAGAAAGGTTTAGTTTTATTTGAAAGAAAGATAAATTAGTTCAAATGTCATAGTCCAGCTTCTGCTCAGTAAACTAGTGGAAGATACAAAAGAAATGGTTAGGTGTCCTTATTCACCAAAAAATGCATTTGAAAATATAAATGTATGAATTCCTGTTGACACAAATACACTCACTCAATGCTATTCACTTCTACTCCAGGTTTATTAATTTCTCTCAGGAATGCACACCAAGAAAGAAATGGGAATATTAAAGAAACTGAAATTTGAATTGAGGCAATAATATCTGACACACTTAGACTTTGAGACATGTGCAAAATGTGCTTAACTTTCTTACATAAACTAATTTCATTGCATTGGTGTGAACTAGCTAATTGATTGAAATAGTTTAAAGCAACACTGAAAATGCAGGCATCATTTTGCTAGAAAAGCTTAAATTAAAGTGATGATTAAGGATGATGATATGGCTTCTCTTTTTGGTCAAAATATTAAAATAACTCATGGTGTAAAGACGAGCATTAATAGATGAAGGCCAAGGAATTGATATCATTTACCTGGACCTGAGCAAAGCCTTCGACACTGTCCCGCACCACATCCTGGTCTCCAAACTGGGAAAGTCTGGGTTTGATGGATGGACCATTCAGTGTATAAACACTGGCTTGACAGCTGCACCCAAAGAGTTAGTGTCAATGGGTCCATGTCTAAGTGGAGGCAAGTGACAAGTGGAGTCCCTCAAGGATCAGGACTGGGACCGGTCATGTTTAACATCTTTGTCAGTGACATGGACAGTGGCATTGAGTGCACCCTCAGCAAGTCTGCTGATGACACCAAGCTGTGTAGTGCAGTAGACATGCTGGAGGGAAGGGATGCCATCCAGAGGGACCTTGACAGGCTGGAGAAGTAGGCCCATGACAACCTCATGAGGTTCAACAAGACGAAGCGCAAGGTCCTGCATCTGGGTTGAGGCAATCCCAAGCACTGATATGTGCTGGGCAGTGGCCTGGCTTGAGAGCAGCCCTGAAGAAAATGACTTTAGGGTGCTGGTGGATGAGAAGCTCAACATGAGCCACCAGTGTGCACTTACAGCCCAGAAAGCCAATCACATCCTGGGCTGCATCAAGAGAAGCATAGCCAGCAGGTCAAGGGAGGTGATTCTCCCCCTCTACTCCACTCTGGTGAGACTCTACCTGGAGTACTGCATTCAGTTCTGGAACCTCTATTACAGGAAATATATGGATATGCTGGAACATGTCCAGAGAAGGGCTGCAAGGATGATCAGAGGGCTGAACATGATCAGAGGACAGACTGAGAGTTGGCACTATTCAGTCTGGAGAAGAGAAGGCTCCGAGGAGATCTTATTGTGGCCTTCCAGTATCTTAAAGGGGCCTACAGAAATCTGGTGAGGGCCTATTTTAGGTGTCAGGTAATTATAGGACTAGGGGGAATGGAAAAAAAATAGAAATGGGTAGATTCAGATTGGATGTTAGGAATAAATTCTTCACCATGAGGGTGGTGAGACACTGGAACAGGTTGCCCAGAGGGGTAGTAGAAGCCCCATCCCTGGAGGATTTTAAGGCCAGGCTGGATGTGGCTCTGGGCAACCTGATCTAGTGTGAGGTGTCCCTGCTGATGGCAGGGGGGTTGGAACTAGATGATCCTTGAGGTCCCTTCCAACCCTAACAATTCTACGATTTTATGATTATACATATATATATTTCAGTAGTAGCAGTAATCAGTTGCTACAGCTAGTAACTAGGAAATTACAGCTCTTAAAGCAGTAAATACAGCTATGATTCATTATTTATATGCACATCTCTAGATATTATTCAAAACAGCACCAGTATGGCACTAACCAAACTGCTTCCAGGAGTAGTACACTGAAATTGATGCTGGACAAAGTCTCACTTCCAAAATGATCCATGGTATAGAGTTTGGTGTCCCCAGTGATGGTCCAACTTGTCCAGAAGATGTGGCTCTGAGCTACCTGCTCTAATATGAGGTGTCCCTGCTGATGGCAGGGGGGTTGGAACTAGATGATCCTTGAGGTCCCTTCCAACCCTAACAATTCTATGATTCTATAAATTATTTCTTTACTTAAATAAATGATAACACTAGCCAATATAAAGTCTGAGAGAGAATTTATTGAAAGCTGTGCAAATTGTTACATAGTTAATGCAATGTTTTTCCAATAAACCAAATACTGCATTCCAATGCTTTCTGCTAAAATGACGAATCGAGAATGTCAGCATTTAACAGCAGATTTCAATTGTGCATGATAGATCAATAAATGCAAATGGCAACATATGTATATTTTTCTCTCCTATTACATTGCCATTATTTTCTTTCCTATGTTTTCCTTTTGAAGTAGAGGCAAAATAGTTGATGTGGTTTTCTGCACTCTTGTTAACTGTTTTATAATGATGTAATTTCTTCTTTAGTCAATTCAAAATCTAAAACTAATAGATCTGAAGATAAAAATATTGATCATTTGGTGTGTACTCTTAAGTACAATTTGATAAATTAATGATGTCAAATACAAAGCAGTAAATCAGTAAGTGCTAAGTTGGGAAACTGTTGGCATACTGATCTAGACAAGACTTGAGTTTTACTGCTGGAAAACTGTGTCTTAGTACCTATAGACAGTATCAAGGTTACAGCAAACAAGGTGACAATGATGGACAGTGTTGTTCAAGAAATAGTATATAAATCCAGCAAGGTAGTATAACTATGATTGTATACTGCGGTATTTATATGTCACATTGAGTAGTGTATAAAAGCTGGTTATCATACCAAAGCAAGAAATACAGTAGCTATGCTTGAAAGTGACATACATCAAAGATTTATAAAAGGCTGAAGAAAGTGATTCTGTTTTAATAGACAAAGTGTCCTAAATGGGGTTATTAGGATTATGAAGTGTGATCATAAAGAAGATACCAATAACCTTTGAATAACACTGACAATGCATCTGTATATAAATAAATATTCTTATGTATACAACCCTGAATATAACAATTTTACTATCTACCAACTCCAGACAGCCCCATCTTTGCTATTTTACACTATTTCAATCTCAGTTCAGCCTTAAAAACTTTGCTCAACTGTTGATCCACATTAGCCCAAAAGGAGAACTTATAAAGAAGCCTTGTATTTATACACATTAATTTTGAGACTTCGTTTTTTCCCTCTATTAATATGTTTCCTGTGTAGTGATATCTTATAAGAAGCCAGAAAAGCAATACATAGAATTAGTAAGTCTTTTAATATTGTGAAAGTAAAATTTAGCAACATTACCATAACTTTACATGTATAGTAAAAAATGAGATGATATCAGATTAACATAAAATATATAATTAAGATAAAATACATGATAGCATGTCATAGAACCATAAAATTGTTTAGTCTGGAAAATACCTTTAACATCATCAAGTCCAAACATTAAATTAACACTACTAAGTTCACTGCTAAACCGTGTCCCTAAGTCTAAATAACTACAGGGATGATGATTTAGCCACTTCCTTGGGCAGCCTGTTCCAGTGCTTGACATTGCCAACAAAGTAATTTTCCTAATGTTCAAACTAAACCTCCTCTGGTGCAACTTGAGGCCATTTCGTCTTGTTTTATCACTTGCTACTTGAGAGAATAGACCAACACCCACCATGCCACAACCTCCTTTCAGGTAGTTGTAGGGTGCAATAAGGTCTCTCCTCAGTCTCCTTTTCTCCATATTAAGCAACCCAAATTCCCTTATCCACTCCTCATAGGACTTGATCTCTAGATACTTTACCATCTTCATTACCTTTCTCTGGGCTTTGTCCAGCAGCTCAATGTCCTTCTTGTACTAAGGGGCCCAAAACTGAATGCAGTACTCAAAGTGAAGTCTCACCAGTGCTAAGTACAAGGTGACAATCACCTCTTTTGCCCACACTATTTCTGATACAGGCCAGGATTACATTGGTCTTCTTGGCAACCTCCTGATTCATATTCAACCAGCTGTTGATCAACAGCACGAAGACCTTTCCCACTAGGCAATTTTCTGGCCAATCTTGCCCAAGCCTATACTGTTGCATGGGGTTGTTGTGACCCAAGTGAAGGATCCAACATTTGGCATTGGCCTCAGCCCATCAATCCAGCCCATCCAGATCCCCTTCTAGAGCCTTTCTGCCCCTCAGCAGATCAACACTCACACTCTGTTTAGTGTCATCTGCAAACTTACTGAATGTGCATTTGATTCCCTCATCAAGATCCCCGACAAAGATACTAAAGAGAACTCACCCCAGTATGAAGGCCTGGGGAACTTCACTTGTGGCTAACCACCAACCAGATTTAACTCCATTCACCACAGCTACTCATTCCTGGCCATCCAACCAGTCAAGCAGATGACCATTCAAAACAGGAGCCATATGAAAAACATTTAATTAGATCATAGTTTCAAAATAACATTAGGAATATATATATATACACACATATATATACATATATATATATATATATATACAGAAAAATACACATATATATACACATATATATATATACAGAAAAAAGTACTATAAAAGATTTTATTAACATTTAAATTAGTCATATTCTGCATAGAGGAATCTAAGACAAAATATTATATTTCAGAAGGCTCATTTAGTTATGAGTGAAATTACTTGTTTTTCCTGTAAATAAGTTCATATAGTGGAGATTGAAGGGTTCACAAAAATTTACTTCTGAATGTCTGGTTTAGACAGTTATTAGAGCACACAGAAAGCTAACACTTTTCTGGTAAGTATCTGCATGAGTTTGCATTTTAGAATTCCTTCATTTTAAGCTGTCTTTTATAAGACTTTCAGGTTTTGTTATTTAATGTTGAACATTTCCGAACTTTCTTAGAACAATATTCCTAGTTACTGTGCTACATAACTAAATTATAAATGACTTTTTTTATTAAATAAGGGAGCATGAAATACCTCTTTTAGAATGTTTCATGTATTTTTAACCATAAAATGAAAAATCTAGCAAATAAAAGGTGGAAAATCAGATATAGTCATTCTCCTGTAACAGGGAAAAAGAAAAGATCCTTGCCCTTCTTGTTATTTTTCACTGATGTGACAGCAAAGGGCTTAGCCAATATCTTGAGGGGTAACAAAATGCAGAAGTAATCCTTGAACACACAGCCATTGAATCAATCAAAAAAAATCACTTCCTGTCACTAATGAGACTATTGTCTAGAATTAAATCTTTTTAAAATTCTTTTTAAAGGGAAATAACCCAGTTCATTGCAGTCACCTCATTCTTCTCTTAACATGGTCATTGAGTAGCTGGATGAAGTCAAGAGCTGACACAAACAAGTTCCTTTAGTGAGTTTGATCTGGGAATTCAAGGCCAGTGGAAATGACAATTTACAAATTCTTCTACAGTAAGAAAATATTTTCCAACTGTGCACCATTTTTTCCTAGATCCATGCCTTTACCAGCTTACGACCTGCTGTTATTAGTGTCACTGCTATAGAGTAAGGTGCTTTTCCCCTTTATTGCATAACTTAAGTTTTGGAAAAAGCTTTCATATACAGACGACACTTTACCAAAAGATAAATAAGTAGCCACTACTGTAAGTTACTCTAAGTCCTATTATTGCAATAAATTTCTCCTCAGCATCCCAAATGAGTGCTTTATTGCTGAATATTCCTCCTAGTCCTCTTTTATTCAGAGAAAAGAAGTGAATGAGTAAGTCGGCTGAAGATCCTAAACTGACAAGCTTAGTCGCTGATGCTAACCTTTATGAACCCTATAGACTCCTGTTTAAATAACAGCTCCTTCAGGAGACATAAGCCAAACTTCTGATCCTTTTAAAAAGGGACTATTTACTATAGACATTGGAACACAAGAGTATTTTTTTGATGTTTGGAAATGTCTCATGTAATGCTATTTGCTTAGGCTGATAGAAATATAAACATATTCATAAATTTTATTACAAAATGTGTCAACCTGAGTGGCTAAAGAAAGGCTTCTAAATATGTATGTAGAAAGGAAATTAATTATTGCAATTCCCTTTGATTTTGGATGAAGTTGGAGTTTTTTGTTGATTTCTTGTGGGGATTTTCATAACCTTTTCTATATACAAAATATTTAGACCAATTTCCTCATGTGTCTAGCTTTCAGACAATTATGTTGGAAACTCTTGCCCATCAGTCCAAATATAGTCCATCCTTCATTCATATTTAGTTACAGACTAATTTTTTTGTGTTTGTGTATTTTTCTTATCAATACAATTACAAGAATCATATTTTTATAATGAAATAGCATATAGGGGATTATTAACATGTTGAGAGCTCATATTTAAAACTCTAAACTGTGTTTAAATGTATTGAGTAATAATTAAGGGTAAAGGAAAATCTATTCATATTGGTACCCATTTCTAAACAGGTAAATCACAACTATTTCTCAATAGTTGATTGGAGGTAGGTTGGTTCGTTTGTTTCTATCAATGTGAAACAGTAGTTACTCCATACAGAAGCTTTATCAACTTGCCAATAATTTGGATTTTAATGGACTGTCAAAATTAGTTCATACACATCTACTCATGAGCTGGAAACAGAAACCTCTGAAACTATACTAGCACTTCATCGGCATTCTGTGAATACCTGCAGATACCTCCTGAAGTGATCTAAATGTTTTTACATTCATCCCTTTTCCACAGAACCTTTTTCCAGACTATCCCATGTTCTTTTATTCTATACAGATTCCTTGAAGGAATGTCTAGATAAAATGAGAATCTTTGCAATATGCTTGAGAGTAAGAAATCATTTCTGCATTATACATGTGCTGATTTAAAGAACATATTTAATTTATGCCACTCACCAGTATAAAAATCTATGTTTTAGCAAGCATTAAGGTTTCTTTTCAGGAATGGTAATAAGAAGTTATTACAGGACTTATGATACCAAATACTGTTACAATAACATTGTGTATTTTGATGAATCATTTACATGTGTCATTTGCTGTACTTGAAAACATGTTATACAACTAATTTGGATGTCATTTACATCGAGACAGCCCTGTAACAGGTGTCATTTCAGGCATATATTAGAGAAGAAAACTAATAAACACAACAGTTATGAATAGGAACCATGAAGAAAGGAAGTGGTAACATTTAAATAAACTCCTTTGAGAAAGCAACTTAATCATTATCAAAAAGACAAAATTGTTTTACATCACAGTACCACAGTATCACAGTATATCAGAGGTTGGAAGGGACTTCAAGAGATCATCAGGTCCAAACCCCTGCCAGAACAGGATCACTTAGGATAGTCTGCACAGGAATGCATCCAGGTGGGGTTTGGAAGTCTCCAAAGAAGGAGACTCCCCAACACCCCTGGGCAGCCTGTTCCAGTGCTCCGTCACCCTCACTGTAAAGAAGTTTCTCCTCATGTTGAGGTGAAATTTTCTATGGTCAAGTTTGAACTCATTGTTCCTTGTCTTATCACTGTGAACCACTGAAAAGAGACTGGCCCCCTCCACTTGACACCCACCCCTCACATATTTATAGACATTGATCAGATCCCCTCTCAGTCTTCTCTTCTCAAGACTAATAGCCCCAGGGATCTCAGTCTCTCTTCATAGGGGAGATGCTCAATTAAGACACATTATGGTTCAGGTGACTTAAGAAGAAAAAAATGCATAAGTATAAAATACAGTTATTGATTTTGAAGCTAATAAGTGAATAATTGCACAGCATGGAC
This sequence comes from Indicator indicator, assembly GCF_027791375.1. Taxonomy (NCBI): domain Eukaryota; kingdom Metazoa; phylum Chordata; class Aves; order Piciformes; family Indicatoridae; genus Indicator; species Indicator indicator. The sequence continues at coordinate 36,510,528 of NC_072010.1, forward strand.
AGTGAAATTTAGTGCACCCTCAGCAATTTTGCTGATGATATTAAGCTGTATGGCACATTTGACACACTAGAGGAAAGAAATGTCAACCAGACAGACCTTGACAAGGTTCAGCTATGGGCCTATGCAAATGTCTTGAAGTTCAGTAACTTCAAGTTCAAGGTGCAACACATGTGTCGGAGCAATTCCAAGCATAAATACAGGGTGTGCAATGAGTGGATTGAGAGCAGGCCTGTGGAAAAGGATTTTGGGGGTTTTGGTAGATGAAAAACTGAGTATCAGCCAGAAATGTGCATTTGCAGCCCAAAAAGTTATTTGTCAGCTCTGGGAGTCTCCAGCATAAGAAAGATATAGACCTGCTTCATTTGGACCACAGGAAGACCACAAAGATGATCAGGGGACTGGAGAAACTCTTCTACAGAGACAGGTTGAGAGAGTTTGCAGTAAGTTTGCAGATGACACCAAGTTAGGAACAGATGTTGATCTGTTGGAGGGTAGAAGGGCCCTGCAGAGGGACCTGGACAGGCTGGATGGGTGGGCAGAGGCCAATGGGATGAAATTTAACAAGACTAAGTGAAAGGTTCTACACTTTGGCCACAATAACCCCAAGCAGCGCTACAGGTTGGGGGCAGAGTAGCTGGAGAACAGCCAGGCAGAAAGGGACCTGGGGGTGCTGTTTGATAGTAGGTTGAACATGAGCCAGCAGTGTGCCCAAGTGGCCAGGAAGGCCAATGGCATCCTGGCCTGTATCAGGAATAGTGTAGCCAGCAGGACAAGGGAGGTTATTCTTCTCCTGTACTCAGCCCTGGTCAGGCCACACCTTGAGTAGTATGTCCAGTTCTGGGCCCCTCAGTTCAAGAGAGATGTTGAGGTACTAGAACATGTCCAGAGAAGGGCAATGAAGCTGGTGAGGAGATGCTGAGGGAGCTGGAGTTGTTTAGCCTGAAGAAGAGGAGGCTCAGGTGTGACCTCATTGCTGTCTACAACTACCTGAAGGGAGGTTGTAGGCAGGTGGGGATTGGTCTCTTCTCCCAGGCAACCAGTGACAGAACAAGAGGACACAGGGGAGGTATAGGCTGGATGTTAGGAGGAAGTTCTTCACAGAGAGAGTGATTGCTCATTAGAATGGGCTGCCCAGGGAGGTGGTGGAGTCACCATCGCTGGAGATGTTCAAGAGGAGACTGGATGAGGCACTTGATGCCATGGTCTAGTTGATTGCTTAGGGCTGGGTGATAGGTTGGACTGGATGATCTTGGAGGTCTCTTCCAACCTGGTTGATTCTATGATTCTATGATTCTATGAGTTGGGGTTCTTCAACCTGGAGAAAAGAAGGCTGTGAGGATACCTTTTGGCAGTCTTCCAGAGCTTAAAGGGGCCTAGAAGAAAGATGGGGAGAGATCCTTTACCAGGAAGTATAGTAATAGGATACGGGTAGATTTAGAGTAGCTATTAGGAAGAAATTCTTTACTGTGAAGTTGGTCAGAAAAATCGTGGCTGCCCCTTGCCTCAACATGTTGAAGGCCAGGTTGGATGGGACTTCAAGCAAACTGATCTAGTGAAAAGTGTGCCTGTTCATGACAGCAGAAGATTAGAACTAGATGAATGTTAAGGTCCTTTTCCAATGCAAAAATTTCTATCATTCTATAATTGTATGGTTTTATGATTCTATGATTTGAGTTGATGTTTTTTGGCACAGCATGCTAAGAAAGCTAATGAATTTAAGACTCAATTTTATAAATTTCTGAATACATATAATGACATATATCCTAAAATTATTTACAACAAACAACTCCGACAAACTCACTGTGATAGTTCAATATTGAGCCATAACAGTGGAGAATAAATAATAGCAGTTTGAGCTTTTCAGAGACATTCCTGAAAGAATATTGTAACCTGACTGAATAACGCTGAAATACTATGATGATCTCACTTTTGATAGAAATTTTAGGAAGAAAAAAAAAAAATCCTAAAACAGAAGAGAAATGCTTGCAGTTATCCTCTGTGCTTTGTATAAAATGCAGTTCTCTGGGAATGACTTTCACTTACTTCTGGCAGACTAAAACAATTCTGCAATTTTTTAGTAACAGTTATTTATGAGGAAAAAAAGGAAGCACACCCACTCATTCTCTTTTAATTACCTATTATCCATGGAAATTTTACTTAAAGTAGCGATGGCAAATAGTAGGTGGAGGAGACAGAGCCAACACATCTTCAACAATTTTTTTTTTTTTTAGTATAGGCAGAGAATAAAAATAAAAAATGGGAGAAAAAAAAAACCCACAACATTTTTATATTCAACAAGATTTCTTCCAGAGAGTTTCATTTTTTAAAACCAAGCTAAAAAACCCCTGAGGAGACAGGTTGAATGAAGTGTATATTTAGTTGAACACAGACCAAAGCACTTGCTTTCCCCAGTATTTCCAGTTGGTACTGCAAGGACAAAGGAGGAGGAATTCATGAAGCTGTGCACTAAACTTCATATTGAAATTCAAGAGATTGCAAGGAATGTCATGGAGGTTAGAAATCTGCAAAAAATGTGAGTAATTCATCATGAACCAACTGTGTAGATTTTGGATAAAAAACAGTCTTCGGTATTACTTATGAAATCAGATACTCCGCTTGGCATAATGAAATGATATGAATGATAGTTATTTGTTCTTTTAGCTGATAGACATACTTAGGCTCACATTTTTATAGTTATAATAAGGATGGTGAAAAAAAAACTACTTTTTTTTAATTTAATACATTCTATGTTTCTACTTAAGTCTCAACACTTTACATCACTTATCAATGACAAGAAAAACTGAGAGATTTGTAATGTATGTATTGCAAATCTCTCCTAATCAATAAAGGTCATGATGACACTAAAAGTTGTAAATTCACAGACATCATAACCTTGTGGGTCAAATCAGTCTCTGTGAGGATCTGTTCGAATCAAATCTTAGTGTGAGTGTCATCAGGCTTGTGGATGGAGGAGTGAAAATTTTGAAACCCACCTGGATGTGTTCCTGTGCGGACTACCCTAAGTGATCCTGCTCTGGCAGGGGGGTTGGACCTGATGATCTCTTGAGGTCCCTTCCAATCTCTGATATACTATGATACTGTGAAAAGTTCTAAGAATTCCATGTTTAATCTAAAAAGAAATCACAGCTTCCATGCCGCTTTTCCTAATCCATTCTAAGACTTCTATTCAAAATCCCTATCAAGTTCTAATAGAAGCTAAAATCAGGAGCAATGCATAATTCCTTGACATTCTCTGGCTCTCTTTCTTACTCCTCATTCCCCCATTGATATTCAAGAGTCAATAACTGAATAGAAAGGGCTTCAAATACAATTTTCTGTATTTTCTAACTGTATTTGTGTGCTGGGAATTTACATGAAATTAGAATTTTAACCAACATTATTGGAATATAGTTAAGCTTCAAAATTAATTAAAATTGGATTACTTTTAGTTTGTTTTATCTTCCTCATTTCACTCTTTTTTACTTCATTATTTCTTTGAATTTAAATATTTATGTTAAACTGATATTGGTTATAGTGTTTAATGGGGAGATTTGTGTTTGGGTTTTTTTGTTGTTTTGTTTGTTTGTTTATTTTTCCATAGATGTTTAAATGTTTGAGTATCCTTTTCACAAAAACATTGAAATTTCATGCTAAAGTCATTGTACACTGATCTTTTTAGGATCACAGAAATTAAAATAGGATTATTAATCTCAGGATTAAAAACTGAGATAGAAGTGAATTCCACTAATATTAAAGTCCATATCAGTTTTTAAAATTGCACATTTGCTTCTACATTCCAGACTAAATATTCCATTTCAATATATTTCACCAAAATGTGGAAACTGTAAAAATATCAACTTGTTCCTGAGTATTTGTGAAAGAGACTTTTGGAGACATTACTCTTAAAGAGCTGATGAGAGAAGGGAAGGCATGAAACTGTGCAGGTCAGTATCCTTCAGTATGAGATACTGAGCACTGTTCTTCTGTACACTCCTTAAAGTCGAGCCCTTCTGAAATTCTTTCCAGTGTAGCATATGTCTGCTGTGCTCTCAGGAGCATATCTGTGCTGAAATAGCTTAACATTACCTCACTGTTCACCTTAGTCAGTATTTGGTCAGACTGTACAGATTTAGCTCTTTTAATCTTGACTCAAAAATCACAGAATCACAGAATGACAGAGGCTGGAATGGACTTCCAGAGATCATCTAGTCCAACCCTCCTGCTAACGCAGGTTCACCTAGAACATGTTGCACAGGAACAAATCCAGGCAGATATTGAAAAATCTTCAAAGAAGGAGACTCCACAACCTCTCTGGGAAGCCTGATTTTTTCCTTTATGTTTAAGTGAAACCTTCTGTGTTCTCATTTGTACCCGTTGCAACTTGTCCAGTCACTGGGTACCACTGGAAAGAGCTCAGCCCCATTGTCTTGACCTCCAACCTCTAGATATTTATATGCATTGATGAGATACCCATTCAATCTTCTCTTTTCCAGACTTAAAAAGCCCCAGGTCTCTCAGCTTCTCCTCATAACAGAGGTGCTAACCCCCCTAATCATCCTCATGGTCTTTTGCAGGATTCTTTCCAGTAGCTCACCATCTCTCTTGAGTTAGGAAGCCCAGAATTGGACTCAATACCCTAAGCGTGACCTCACCAGGACAGAGTAGAAAGATTAAATAACCTCCCTCAATCTGCTGGCCACACTCTTCTCAAGGAACCCCAGAATAAGACTTAATGGTCTTCTTGGCCACAGGGGCACGTTGCTGGCTCACAGTGATCTTGTCCTCCAGGACTCCCAGGTCCTTCCCCACAGACCTGCATTTCAGCAGTTCAACTCCTAACCTGTACTGGTGCATGGGTTTATTCCTCCCTAGGTGCAGGGCTCTATAGCTGTCCAAATCTCCAGCCTGTCCAGGTCTTACTGAATGGAAGCAATCAGTCTCATTATTTTTTGCTACTCATCTATAAACTCCTTCAAATTTCTTAATAGCTTTTTTTTTTACTGTGGTACCTAGAACTGAGTACAAGAAGTTTAAATAGCTGCCAAATAGCTATGTTATTATTAATGTTGTTGCTGTTGTTGTTATAGCAAAAACTTAATATTGCAAATATACCCATATCACCAAATTTTTAATGATAGTTTTAATTTGGTACCTACAATCAATTGTAAGATGAATCATTTGTAGATACATTTGATACCATTAAATAGTTAGTGCTGAGTTATACTTTCCTAGTTACCTGTAAATTGGGTACCTAAGTGGATTCCTTAAGAGAAAAGTCATCTAAAATTATGCCTTGATACACCTGGATTTCTTTTTGATTCAGAACAAATTAAATATGAGCAAAATAACAGACTAGGAATAAGAAAGTCACAGTAGAAATCTTTATAGCTTCCAGTACTATTGTGAAGCAGAGCACTCAAGAAATATCTACAGAATTGTTCTACAAAAGCATTTTTAACACCTTTCATACTTATATAATTAGGATGTGACAGATGTGAAATCTCTTTGACACAAAGTGTATTTCAGTGATTTTGGAAGTCCTTGAAGGTTTCAAGAACAACCATGAGCCTGGCATGATTTAATTTTTCTATGCATTTGCTCTACAAGCAAGTTGCAAACAGCTTCTGGGAGTCCCTGGCAATACAATGAGTTTCCCATTCATCTTCTAGCAAGCTCTCTAAAAGCATTTAAAACACTTTCTGTTTGTTCAAGAAAATCATATTTTCATGACTCACCAGTGTGTTGTATATACATTCTGGCTAATAGGCCTTACAAAAATCTTTTATGAAAAATTCACATTAGGTACCCAAAAGAACATTAATTGTCAAGGGCATTTTTTAAGTTGACTGCTGTTACTCTCTTTTTATTTCTACGATTTAAGCAAGAGTTTTAATTGATTATCTTCCTCCTGAGGGAAAAGTTGTGCTACTTTTGTTCTAAGAGTTTGGGAAAGTGTCACTGCACCAGCTGGTAAATGAGTAAATGACAAATATGAAGGAGAGTCCTAGAGGTCAACATATTATAGAGTAATCCTTTGCAAGCAGTTATCATGAAAAGAATTGCCAAAAGGCCCTGGGACAAGTGGTTAGGGGATCAGGAGCACAAATAGTGTTCTTGTCTATACCTTCAGTTGCAGGGAATAATGAAGGAAGAAATAGGAAAACCCATCAGATCTATACCTGGCCTTAAGCTTAGCGTCATTGACAGGACTTTGTTTTTTTCAGTCAAGTTGTTTGACATAAAGTTCTTCTGGGTACAGATAGGGTACACCTATCTGAAAGGGGAAAAGGATTGTTGCACAGCAGTTGACGGGGGTCATCGAAAGAGCTTTAAGGTAGATTTGAAGGGGAAAAGGGATTAAACTAGATTCACTAGACACAAGCCTGAGGGTGGCACATCAACATTTGTGGGACTATGTGCTACTGAGGTCCTTCGATATGCCATTTCACTGCAAGCAGAGGATAGTGTCATGAGATTGCAAAATGGTAAAGCTTTCAATTCTTGAGGAAACAAGGAGGGAGGTTAGTGGAACTGCCACCTTGAACTTCCCGCAGGCAGACTTAGGCTTGTTTAGGATTCTGGTTGACTGTCCTTTGGAAGGCAATCCTGAAGGACAAAGAAAGGAAACTCTATGACCTTTGGAAGAATGGACAGGTAACTCAGAAAGACTGTAAAGGTATCATGAAGTTACACAAGGAGAAAATTAAAAGGGCCAAAGCAAAGCAAGAACTTAATCTGGATATTGCTGCAAAAGACAGTAAAAATTATTTCTATAGGTACACTTAAAAAAAAGGAAGGCTAAGGAGAATCTTCACCCTTTGTAGGACATGTAGGGAAATATAGTGACAAAGGAAAGGGCTGTTTTCTTTGCCTCAGTCTTTAAGAGTAAAACCCATCCCCTTGATCTGGAAAATGGAGAGAAGGATTGGTATGAAGACAAATAATCCAAGCGGAAGTGATTAACAACCTTCAGTACCACTTAGACACACGTCAGTGGGGCCAGATGGAACCTACTCAAGGATACTTAGGGAGCTGGTGGAAGTAATCACCAAGTCACTTTCATTTATCAGTGACTAACCAGTGAGGTCACAGTTGACTGCAAGTTAGGAAAAGTGATGCCCATTTACATAAAAGGCTGCCTGACCTCAGTGATGGGAAAGGTTATGAAGTGGATCATCTTGAGTGTCATCACGTGGCACATACAGGACAACCAGGCGATCAGGACCAGTTTGGGTTTACGAAATACAGGTCCTGATTGACTAATCTGATCAAGTGGACCTGCTTAGTGGATGAGGGAAAGACTGTGGATATTGTCTATCTGGATTTTACCAAAGCCTTTGACAACATTTCCTGCAGTGTTCTGCTGGAGAAACTGGATACTCATGGCTCGGATAGGTTTACAATTCGCTAGTTTAAAAATCTCTGGATGGTCGGATGCAAAGTATTGTGGTGAATGGAGCTAAATCCAGCTGGTGATCAATCACAAGTGATGTTTCCCAGGACTCAGTATTTGGGCCTTTTCTCATTAATATCTTTATCAATTATATGGATGAGGGCATCTAGTGCAACCTAGTTAAACTTGCAGATGACACTAAGTTAGCTATGAATGTTCATCTGCTTAAGGCTAGGGAGATTCTACGGAGGGACCTGGACAGGATGGATCCATAAACTGAGGCAAATTATATGAGGTTGAACAAGGCCAAATGTTGGGTCCTGTAAAACCTCCTGAGGTTTTACAGAACATTTACTGCATGTCAGTACCTTGGAAGTATAAACAAATTGAACTGTGACAAAAAATCATTCACAGAAGAGAAAGAGTTTATGGAGTACTTGGCAGTCAACAGTCAAAACTGCCTGTTGATGTACACTTCAAGTAAAACTGAAGAGCATTCAGAACCGGCATTCTCTCAGGGTTTTATGTAAAAATGAATCTCCGAGATTGAAAACAAACAAACAAACAAACAAACAACACTTCTTGAGATGTTCTGTTCTTCTGAATTTTATCTGATCCCATTCCCAGTAATCCAGATCAATTAAAGTACATACTGATCCTGGAATTGGAGAAAGTGATTTCAGTGAAACTTTTTCATTGGAAGAAAACATAGTTTCAACATCAGATGATCTGATATTAGCTAATCTGAAATGTGATTAACACTTACTTGTAGTTAGGTGCATATTTCAGTTGTTTGCTCTAAGTTTGATTACTTTTCATGATGAGTTGTGGTTACATGTGGCTGCTTTCTCTTATTTTCTCATATGATGCATGAGGAATGACCATAAGTGTTACCCATAAACTTACTCCTTCTTGTCCTCTGTGTAGGCATAAAGAAAAACTATAGACAAAGCACACAAAGAAAGACTGATTACATTGACCAGAAAAGAGCAATATAAGAAATATCAGTATGCTAAAACTGTCTTATAATCAAATAACAATTTCTTTACAGAGCATTTACTAAAGAGACAGATGACAGACGACGATACTTGTGAAACAAAAAAGATTGTAAAAGTTCTTTTTTTCACAGGTAAGCTTGATGGAGTTGATAACAAAGTAAATCTGAAAATACCTATCTTTTTTTTGTAATAAATACTTCAAAATTTGATCTTATTTATTCAAAAGTCAAGGCAAACACTTTAACTTGAAGCATGTGAATGTTCTCTTTGATGTGAGTGCATGCAGTTAATCACATGCTCTGCTGGATTAGATCATGAATATATATTGACTTCACTGGGTTTCCAGGAAAAGGAAGAAGTTGCAGTCAAAGCCAATTAGCATAGCTTTATACTTGTATATGAGTTGTTTGTGGCAATGCATACGAACTTGAGTGGAAAGTATTTTAACTTGGCCTATTGAAGTGATGAAATGAAAAGGAGAAAAAAAAAAGTGCCACAAGGGTTAATGACACATTCAAGAACACACACGTCTTCTGTAGTCTTGCCAACTGCAAGCAGACCTGTAACATCATAGAATCATGAAGAAACCATTAAAATGAGGTTAACCAAATATTTATATATGAAGTGTCTGTATTTCGTTGACTTACCATTTCTATATCCAGTACTATATATTAAAATAAAATTTATATTCCTTTAATTTTGCTCTTGGACTTTAATACCAATCATCAATAAACATGCCTCATCAGTTAAGAATAATACCTACCTTTAAGTAATATTTCAGGTTAGAAGGTATTTAGGTTCTTATGCATTTCTCATTTCTCATTCTTAAAACACCCTTGGTCAGGTTTATAGTTATCATAATAATACCTTTGTTTCATCTGAATCAGTCAGGAGAAAAGGCTTTCTAAAAACATCCCTACTATTGGATAAAGCCAATGTTTACATGAAAGCCAATGTTTATATGAAAATGCAACACAGGATTTTCTTTACATCTCTTTACTACCTTGACACTCTTTAAAAAAAAAAAGAAAAGAAAATCAAACCAAACCCAAAAGCCTAGTATAAAACAGCTCCTGTGCTGGACCAGGATTTGGTTTTCCATGGTATGAAATTAATCAAAATATGGGAGAGACTAAACAGCAAAGAACAAGTTTGATCTCATAACATGGTGTGGAGAGTATTATACTGTATCTGTACTGACTGCAGTGCTGAAAACAATAATTTAAAAAGTAGGTTCTATATGCTTATGCAGAAAGATACCTCAGATGAAGTGTGAATATATGCTTGTTGTTGTTACAAGAGAGGGAAAAGAAATAAAATGCATAGTTTTCTAAACTGTTTAAATTCTTTCTTTTACAGTTTTGATCTTCAAATAGAGTTGCTGTGTTTTTATTTTCTCATAGAAAGAACAAAGATATTTGTGTGTACTCCTTCTTTGTGTCATGAAGGAACTGACAAGCAAAGGCCCAACATTAAAGGTTGAAGTTATATGGTACATCTGCTTCACAGATAAATATATACATACATAAAAAAGAATATACATATTTAGGTTCTCATAAGCAGGATCTCCTTGATAAGCAGGACAATATTACAGATAGCAGGAAGCTTTGCTGTGGCATACACTTCATGCCTTTATAGAAGGAAACAGAAAAGATAAGAGAGTGCAGAAGATAAAGAATATCCCTTTAAAAATGAATAGTAAAGAAATAACAACCCATTTCTAAACTGCACTGTGTTGTCATTTAACACTTCCTTCAGAATGAAAAAAAATAACTATAAAGCAGTCTCATGTATAACAGCTTCTTCCTACTGGTAAGTATCCATTGCAGTGTTTCTTTTCAGTTTGTCCTCCTGACACCAGTGTAAATTAAACTGTTGAGGTTAGAGAGGTAAAAGCTTAAACTTTAGATACCTAACTGGCATAATAATGCATATTCCGATCAAAAAGAAGAAAAGTCATAATTCCAATGATTATGACTTATTTTTGTGAAACATGCACAGCACAGATAATTATAGATTCATTTGAAAAAAATGTGGTGGGTGCTTGCAGTTTAGCTTTTTCCAATAAACAGAAATAACCAAATAGAAAGAAATAGCTTTCAGATAGCTTTTAGTAGCTTGCAGAGCTGTAAAATTTGTCATGAACTGCTCACAAGGCTTAAATAAGACTATAGAAAGGCTGAAACTCCTTATAATTTCTGTAACTTCTAAATAGATTTCCAATAAAAGTGTTTGATAATATTGTTAAGTGTTGCCTGATTTGTTCATAAACATGTTCTCCAGCGTTTGAACACTTATGTACATAGAGAAGTTTTTATGCATTAAAATGCCTTTTTTTTTTTTTCTGTATGAGGTAAAAAAGTGCAGGACCATAAGAAACTGCATCAGCTTTTAAAATTCTATTCTTTGTTTATCATCAGATGGTTAAAAATCAGCACCTAAACAGTTATATGGACAGATTTTCCAAAGTGCCTAACTTCATCAGTGTCCTAGTTGAGTGATGATACAAAAGCTTTCTAAACCAGGAAATTGTGTAAACATAAAAGTCTTTAGCAACCCTTAAAGACTACTGTCCCTCAAATAAACAGGGTAGCCTGTGGCATGACCAAGCTAATAGGGAACGGTCATGGTGATTTCCATACCATACCCAAAAGCAAGAGTTCTTGTTCAGTGCAAGAAGTCACAAAATATGGTCAGCTGTATGATGGTTTTAAGACTGTGCCTTTAATTTCTTCTCAAAAGTTTGAGGAGAAAAATGAAAGAATGTAAATAAATCACAATTGGGTGTAAGAAAGCAAAATAATGATTATTCTAAACACTTCCATTGAAGAGATAGAGATGTTTAATTTCCTTTGCATGTCAGCTCTGGGAAGGGGTGCAGGAAAAAAAAAAGAAGTGGGGAGAAGAAGCACAGCCCCTCCCTTTTGGGGGGCCCAAGGGGCTTTGTTGTGCTTTTCTATTGACTGTACATATTTGTAAATGTTGTGAATAGTGTATATTTGTACATATTCATTGCATTCCATCCTAGATTGTAGTTTAGTCTGTAAAATAAAGCTTCCTTTGCTTCCAGACTGAGCTAGCCTGGTCATTGTCAGTGTGGGAGGGGGACTCCAGCTCTCCACTGTAACAAGCTGCTAGACTCCAGAATAGACTGAGGTTTTGTTTGACATATAGATATCTTAAGTTGTCAATACAGTTCGTAAGCCTAATACCCATAATTGCTTTAACTATTATTTTTTATTTTTGTTTTGTAAGCACATAGTGACACCCAGTCTGTATTTTTCTGTCTTTCCTATCCTCTGCTGGGAGTTTGTAAAAAAATCAGATGGAAGGAATTTATGTTCTAGCTTCCATAGGAAGTAGGTTTCAGTAACAAATTCACTAGGTAGACACAAATGCTTGGTGGTTTATTTCTGGGGTTTTTTGGTTTGTTTTGGGGAGGTTGTGGGTTTTTTGTTGCATTATTTTGTTTTGTGGAAACAAATTATTAATTATGCTGACTCTGTGCTATAGCATGTCAAGAAAAAAATAATATAGAAAATAATATAAGCAAGTTTGAATCTTTTAGATGGCCTGTGCAGCATTTTCCCTCATAAAGAGTGCACCATATTTTCTTTGGTGCATTATCTTTCACCCTCTTTAATGTTTAGTGTGGCCATTGATTTAAAGGCAATTTTTGTGTTGGAATTCATATTGGAATTTCAATTCACATGGCTGACTCTGGTACTATTGTGAGTGTTTTAAAGTACAGTATAATATTACAGGTTCAGAGACTATGTTATATGTATAGTTTTTCATATGCTACTCCAAGTTTCTATTTAAAAGCATTGGTTCCCTAGATACCACATTTTTAAGGATGGTTTCAGTTTCTCATGACATAATTTTTACATGGAATTAACTACCTCTGCATTTTCAATCTTCATAATATTTTGCTTGTCTTCAAAAAGTCTTAGAATAAAACATACTATACAACAAACATAAACCAACCACATTATAATTGAAATTGTGAAAGTAGAGGTCATCTTGAGTGAAAGTAGTAACACTGAGATATATCTTATTAAAAGTCAATTGGAGAAATCATTTGTTCAAAGACAAAATATACCAAACAGTTTTAAGAGGAAGACTAAAGTCTACTTTCCTCTGACTGAGGAAGGAAGAAAGTAGGCTGAACTTTATTATGATTTGATTAATTAACTTTATTACAATTTGAATGAATTTATTAAATTGTGACATGGACAGTGGCATCGAGTGCACCCTCAACAAGTTTACCAACACCACCAAGCTGTGTGGTGCAGCAGACATGCTGGAGGGAAGGGATGGCATCCAGAGGGACCTTGACAGGCTGGAGAGGTGGGCACAAGCCAACCTCACAAGGTTCAACAAGACCAAGTGTAAGTTCCTGCATCTGGGTCGAGGCAATCCCAAGCACAAATACAGGCTGGGCAGTGACTGGCTGGAAAGCAGCCCTGAGGAGAGGGACTTGGGGGTGCTGGTGGACGAGAAGCTCAACATGAGCTGTCAATATGCACTTGCAGCCCAGAAAGCCAACCAGATCCTGGGCTGCATCAAGAGAAGTGTGGCCAGCAGGTCAAGAGAGGTGATTCTTCCCCTCTACTCAGCTCTGGTGAGATCCCACCTGGAGTTCTGCGTCCAGTTCTGGAGCCCCTATTACAAGAGGGATATGCACATGCTGGAACGTGTCCAGAGAAGGGCCACCAGGATGATCAGAGGGCTGGAGCATCTCTCCTGTGAGGACAGACTGAAAGAGTTGGGGCTGTTCAGTCTGGAGAAGAGAAGGATCCGAGGTGACCTTCTTGTGGCTTTTCAGTACTATCTGAAGGGGGCCTACAAGAAAGCTGTGGAGGGACTTTTTAAAGTGTCAGGTAGTGATAGGACTAGGGGGAATGGAATAAAGCTGGAAGTGGGGAGATTCAGACTGGACGTGAGAAAGAAGTTCTTCCCCATGAGAGTGGTGAGAGCCTGGAATGGGTTGTCCAGGGAGGTGGTTGAGGCCCCATCCCTGGAGGTGTTTAAGGCCAGGCTGGATGAGGCTCTGGCCAGCCTGATGTAGTGTGAGGTGTCCCTGCCCACGGCAGGGGGGTTGGGAACTAGATGATCCTTGTGGTCCCTACCAACCCTGACTGATTCTATGATTCTATGATTCTAAATCAAATTCTTATAGCTTTTTCTTTTACTTTAGTTCATGCCTTCAGATGAAATAGCATTGCAGGTATTTCAGTCTTTTTTCAGTCTTGAAAAGCACAAGTGAGTATCTGTCAGTTTTCAGAGCTAATTGAACTACTTTGAATTACAATAGCTGAATCTCTTTTCTATTTTTATTTAGTTAATTATTATTTCTGAGATTATTATTGTTTTTACTTAGAAGAGTAGACATTTTATGTGTGGGCCTTAACAACCTTCAAAGAATCTCAGATCCTTGGATTTGTTATGACAATGTGATTCTACTTGGGACTGAATATGGATTTAAATATTTTCATGCTTTTGGTCTGTGGTGACTAGTACCATGATTCAGAAAGAGATTTAATGTTGTAAACATTGTAGTCTGTCATCTGTTCCCTGCATAAAACTTGTTCTGAATAATCTGACCATTTCATTAACTTTTGTTTAATAGCAAACCAGTTTTTATATCTAGATGACAAAACAAGTAAGCCAGGGGGATGAGAAACAAGAGGATTAAGTGATTTGGGGGAATAAAAACCTTCATTTGAAGTGAGGCCTGAGAGACCTCACTGACACCTGAAACAGAGCAACCAGCCCTTGTGGCGCATGGACTAGGCATAAAGTCAGAAACCATGCATGTGTCCTTGTGTCCACACATTCCTTTTTATTTGTCCGCTTTTCTCATCCTGTGATCCAGAGTTCACACTCTTCTTCCCTTCCATCTGAAACAGAATTCCTCTCAGCCTCAGATAATCCTGTTTATGCTGCTGAGAAAGGTATTACCAACACACAAGACACCAACCATACCCATCACAGTTCCATTTTGGAAGTTACTCCTTCCAGTAATTGTTTTCTTCATGGAGTCATTTTCCACCATTTTTTTTCCTTTTTCCTATTTACACTGCTTCTTCCTACAAATATTTCTATCAAAACTACCTTATTTATATAATCTCACTTGAAGTAGGGAGAATATTTAATGAATTATATAAACACTCTGCAATTGTCATATTTGTCTCATATGATTTAATATTTCTCTCATGCTGTGGAGTACTATCCTTATTTCCATGTCTTTTTAGGTCATTTGGATGTGGTGCCTGGGGATACTGTTTAGGGGTGAACCTTGCAGAGTAGGGTTACCAATTGGACTTGGTGATCTTGAGGGTCTTTTCCAACCTGAATGTTTCTGTGATTCTGTGAAATATGGCTTTGTGAGGCACACCTATTTCCCCAGTGCTGTATAGGCTGGAACAGATGGGCAATACCAATCTCTACTCAAATCAAAGGTAAATGCTATCAGATTGTACATTGTGGTGCTTCAAAAAATGGCATCTCAGCAGGTTATGGTTTTTTGGGGCAGACTTTAGAACCTAAAAACACTCAACCCCCAGATATTACTAGACTGGATGAAATTAGGGAAAAACAACAACAAGGAAAAAAAAGACAAATAAATTGTAAGGAGGGAACAGCGTGAATTTCATGTATGAGGCAGAATAATTACAAGGTCAGTAAGGGGAGAAAGAGAAACAATCTTTGCTTAACATTTCAGTAAATATCTGATAAAGAGGTGGACTTATATTTTCAGACTTTATGAAATCATGTCTACCAGATCAAAATATGACAAATGATGATGTGACTATTGTTTATTCCTCTGACCATTTTTTTACATTCTGGAATGGGATTTCTAAAGTATATCAACAGACAGCTGAAAAAGTATTCGTGGTCTCCTGTTCAAAACAAGACTGTACTAAGGGGTGATGAACTTCTGCTGTCTAGTGATTACCTATATGAATCTTGACTGCACTTTTTAAAAGCAAAGATCTTTTCTGAACTGACTTAAGGATGGACAGGTCAATATTTCTAACTACTCATCCACAGCAAAAAATCCTGGGATAAGAAATAAAGTATATAATACAGCAAAAGAAGGAGAATCTTCTACATGAGAAAGATATTGAGCATATTTCAAAGGGATTATTTGCCAATAACAATTGGCAAATGTAAAAATCATTTTTGTCCAAAAATTGGGTTTTTTTTCTGTTTAAAAGTAAACATTTGGATTGTTTTGGGAGTTGTTGTTTGTGGGGTTGTTTGGTTTTGGTTTTAGTTTTGATTTGCTTTGGTTTGTGGCTTTTGCTATTGTGTGGGGGTTTTTGTTTGTTTGTTTGTTTGTTTTATCTTGTTTTGTGTTTGTTTTGTTGGGTTGGTTTTTTTTCCTGTAGAGTTGTGTAGAGTGGAGATAAACATTCCTAGAATTAAGAAATAATATGAGAATAATACTGCTAATACTTCACCACAGAAACCTTTGGTACACATGATAGTGAATAACATTTACAGCAATGTGAAAACAAGAGGCATGTTTCTAAATTTGACACACATGAACTGCAGGCATCTTTCCTGTGCAGTCCTCTGAAAGCTCTGAAATTATAATTCTTGAAATATCTACCTCAAGAACACTTTTTTGTCAGAAAACAAACAAAAAATCCCAACCAACCAAACCAAAACTGCTCGCACTGCTATGGAGGAAAGACATGATGAAGAAGATCCCAGGAGCCTCCACCAAACGCAATCTCCATTTTTGATAAATTATACCCACCTCTAGAACAAATTTTGTATCTTAGTATTTTTTATGCCTACTGAACAATTGGCATAAGCAGCAAAAAAATGTAAAATATCCTTTTAACTGTCCAGACAGGAGAGATGAAGCCTATTACTTTTTAGCATCCTATTTCCCCATGAACTTTTTATACTACATTTTGTATAGGGAAGGGTTTATTTAGGAAGTTCTGTATCACTTTGGTGCTATAACACCAGCAATTATGGAACTGGCAGAAGCATAAGGAGTAATCTCTATTAGTAATATACTTTGATAAATAAAGTTCTTGAAATAACTATCTCAAGAACATTTTTTTTGTCAGAAAATAAACAAAAAATCCCAACCAACCAAGCCAAAACCCACAAGACATAAAGTCATGTCTTTTTTTCATTTGTCCACATCTGCTCTCTCTCCTCTTAATGCAGAAAACGACAAGGGGTTGACTGCATTTTTCAAGTACTATTTGGGATTGGGTAATAGTATGGAATGTTTTTCACCTTATGTAAAAGAAAGGAAATGAAAAATTATAAAACAATGGTCTATTATCATTGCTGAAGTATAAGGATAATGTAAAGATTATAACTAATTGTTTTAATAAGTAAAATATATGTGATAGAAAACTAACTTATTTTTTAGTTGTGTTTGTATTTTTCAGGTGTTTCATCAAACAGAAATCTTTGACTAAAAAAAGGCAGGCATTGAAATGTAGATGTTTATTTAAACATTATACTCATTTTATGTAGCTACATATAGGTAGTTAATTTGTCTGTTGTGTAAAATAGGCACTTGACCAGATTTCATGATTTTTCACTGCAGCAAGAAGGGAAGGGAAAGTAGGAAGGGAGAGAGGAAGTGGAGTAGGGAAGTGAAGGAAAAGCATCTCATCTGCTTTCAGAGGCTACTTGCTATCCTCTGAAGCACTGAGATGAAATACATCTCTCCAGAAATACAGATGTCTATAATTTTGTATTAGCTTGACAGTGCTTGCTTCTTTTACACAGAAAACTCTGTGTCTGATATAAAAAACTTGAACATATTCCTAGACGAAACCATTCCAATCCAAATATTTTTGGGTTTTTGTTCCTCTTTCATCAGCAGCATGGAGACACTGATTGGTATCAAGTTCAAAGATCCCAACATACAGAGATAAGTTATCAAAGTTCTAGGAGTGTGCACACTACTAGGGAGGTCAAACTTTGGTGCAGTGTAATTAGATGTATGCTAGGAAGAAGCAAGGACTAATAGAAGATTCTTCTTTAAAGCAGAAGAATTCATACTGAGAAACAAATGTTATGCAATGTCCATACAAAGTTGGTTCCCCTTACCCTTTTCCTTTACTTCAGTAAAAATTAGCTTTAATCTGGTCCCTGACAGTGAATGCTCCTCTGCAGCTGGAAGGCATTAGATGTATCTCTGAAGGACGTTATCCAATATTTTCACCTGAAAAAAATCCAACTGTGTGCTCCAACAGTTTCCCTCATATGAACTGAATCAAAATGAGTGGGAATCATATGAAAAATTAATTGAAATGAGCATTTCTTATCCAAACTAAAACACTGATGCAAGTTCAGACTGTAAAATAGTTCTACTTGCTTGCATTAAATAAAAGTCATTTACTTACCAGCATGCAAAATCATGTTACAGTGACTTAAATACTACAAAAGAAAGCAAATACAGAGACAAGAATGGTCTGTTTCATGACATTTAATCTAAGAATTCTATTTCTTTGCAATTTTTTATTATTATTTCTAAGTGTATAAACAGTTCTTTATTGGTATTAACACTGTTCCTTTGTGTTAACACTGTGAACTTCTGAAGCCCATTCATATGTGTAATTTTATCTGGGATATAATCCAAAATTTCTAACCTAATTATTGTAATTATGATGAGAAAAAAAAAGAGAAAAGAGAAGAAAATAATAACTAATTTTTCACCACCTTTTGCCTAGTCTTTCAGAGGCCGACTCTTAAAAATCTGTGGACTGTAATTAGCACAAATGAGCCCTGATCTCAGGTCTCTACTTCCATAACATCAGCAGGAGTAGGTGAGCAAAAGACTTCTATGGTACTACTCCTACACTTAAAGTTATGGATGTACTTAAGTGTTTTGCTGATTTTGACCTAGATTAAGAGCTAGAGGGGAACTTGTTACTTGAGCCATGCACAGTAGTTGTTGAGTGTATGTAAATTCCACCTCATTGATCAGCATATTTCAAGTAGTCACATTATTCACTACTTACTAATTAATATTCATCCTCCAGTGATGGAGAAAAAAGCTTTACATGCAATTTTATTATTGTTACTGTTGTCTTTTTTTACCATTTTTGCTAATCAATCTTCACCATATTTTAGATAGCTACATTGCAATAAATGAAGATCAACCCACACATTTGGCTGATAAACTCTTTTAACCTTTTCCACCAGAAACTGAATTTTCTTAAAGTTTAGTACATTTGGTGTGTTTGTAAGATGGCCAGCAAGCAAACACTTCACTAATACAGTTGCATGCTTTACAGTTGAATGGTATATTTCATTTGTGTTCATTTGCATAATTTTCTGATTAAACTACATGTTTAATCTGTTGACCTTTACTCTGTACTTATCCCACATTTACAGAGATGTAATCAATGTGCAGACTTCACTGAATGCAGCAGACATCTCAGAGCTGACTTACCCCTTGGAAATTCCATTTAAAGCTATCAGCACATTATCCCATTGCTATTTTTTAGTGCTCCTTGTCTTCCTCTCTAAGGCACACTGATTGGAAAATCAAAATAATCCATGTAGATAATAAATAAACAATATCTATATTTACTTGACTCATTTCTGGGAGCACTGCCTCCTGAAGTGCTTCCCCTAACACTGATGGTGATACATCTTGTTAGGGAGAAGTATATCTTACAATTTACTTGCTGAGAAAGTACTAAATAGACTTTACCTGAAATGTGAGTCCTGGCAGAAAGCCTTGCATCAGTGCTCCCTCCCTCCCACTCTCTTCATAACATGAGTATCTCTCATTTTGGTCTCCATCTGGGATGAAAAAGCAAGAGAAAGGAAGAAATTTTGGCAAGTGCTATACGGAAGCCGATGCTTGTGGATCAGTCAGGGAGTGACTTTTTTTTTCAAAATAGCTGATTCATCCTTATGTGGTGGGTTGAAAATTCCCCCCCAACATAAAATTGCCAGACCAGGTCAGTTAGAAAGCAAATGAAGCTGTATTCACAAGCAAAACTACAATCTAAATATGAAATGCAATTAATATGTACAAAATATACAGTATTTACATATATGTACAATTTATAAACAACACAAGACTCCTGCTGGACAGAGCAGGGGGCTACTGATAGCTTCCCCCTCCCTGTTCCACTCCCCTCTGTACATGGGACACAAGAAGAAAGGAGAAAAGCAGAGAGAGATGTTTGTTAATACTTAGCCACAACAAAGCAATGCAGCCAAGGTCAGCAAAGCCAGCAGAAGACAGAGCTAGTATCTGCTGGAGCAAAGTTGAAAAGAGAGAAAATTAGTTTGTACAAACCAACTTTGTTAGTAGTCTATCAAATAGGATTATTTAGAACTTATTATTATTTTCCTTTTTACATCCAATGGTGATTTATTTGCATTCTACTACTTTCTGTTCAAGATCTGTGGAAAATTTTCAAGGCACTGCCTAAAACTACCACAATCCACCCCTTCTAAATCATTCCATTGGTTGCTAATGCTATCCATCTAATCTAAAGAAATATCTACAATAATGAGTAGCAAAGTCCATATCTTCAGTGTATCTTCCATTACGGCTATCTCAGATGTAGATGATTGAAGAGTTCAAAAAAGAACAGGAAATAGGAAAACAGTTTGTCTCTTTGCAGATGAGATGAAGAAAAGGACAGGGTCTCCCAGGTGACTCAGGGTTCATCTTGTGCGCTGTAGATTCCTCATGGATTCTTCTTTTGGGCATGATGTTGTACCTGAAACAGAAACTCCTAACAGCTTGTACTATACACTGAACTTAAACTCTTATCTTTCTTTGTAGAATGCACTGAATTTCACCATTCTCTTGCATTATCCAGAAAGTATGACCAGGACCTTCAGCAGAAACCACCCATCTCATAGGCTTGGCCTCTCCTGAAAGAGAAAATACCCAAACAGTTTTCCCTTATAGATTCTTTTCTCTGATAACAGAATCTCTATCACCTTCCTCCTTTTGCAAGAAATCTGATTGTGCAGGTCCAGTTCAATTGACAGAACCTCTACTATCTACCAGCCAGGTTGCTTGTGCTAGATGTTTCTCCCAGTTTGTCAGATCTCCACCCTCCATGGCTTTCAGAGTGGTTTTCAGCAAACCGTTGTAGTGTTCAATCTTTCCTGCAGCTGGTGCATGGTAAGGAATGTGGAATATCCACTCAATTATGTGCTCTTTGACCCAGCGTTTTATGAGATTGTTTTTGAAATGAGCTCCATTGTCTGGTTCAATTCTCTCTGGAGTAGCATGTCTCCACAGGATTTGTCTTTCCAGACCAGCAGGTTGGACTTTGATGATCCTTGAGGTCTTTTCCCACCTTGTTGATTCTGTGATTCTGTGAAGAATGGTGTTACATGCAGTTGCATGAGGAGCTGGATGAGTTTCCAACCACCCAGTGCTTGCCTCTACCATAGTCAGCACATACTGCTTACCAGATCGAGAATGAGGTAGAGTGATGTAGTCAATCTGCCAGGCTTCACCATACTTGTACTTGGACCATTGGTCACCATGCCACAAGGGCTTGATCCTCTTTGCCTGATTAATAGCAGCACAAATGTCACAGTCATGGATGACTTGTGTGATAGCATCCATGGAAATGTCAATGGATCTGTCACAAGCCCACTGGTAAGTTGCATCTTTGCCTTGATGTCCTGATGAAACATGTGCCCATCGAGCTAAAAAGAGTTCACCTCAGTGTTTCCAATCAAGGTCAAGATCAGAGTTCATATCTACTTGAGAAACTTTTGCAGCTAGATCTGCCTGATGGTTGTGTTGCTGTTCCTCAGTAGCTTTGCTCTTAGGAATGTGAGCATCGATGTGTCTCACTTTCACTGGGATTCTCTCAATGTGAGCAGCAATGTCTTGCCACAGATCAGCAGTCCAAATAGGCTTTCCTTTTCTCTGCCAGCCATTCTTTTTCCAGTCATTTATCCAACCCTACAAAGCTTTGGCTATGTCCATGAATCAGTGTAGAGATGAATCATTTGCCATCTCTCTTGTTAAGTTATGTTTAGAGCTAGCCGGACACCTTTTACCTCTGCAAATTGTCTGGATTCACCTTCTCCATCTTTTTTTCTGCAACTCTGCGTGTTGGACTCCACACTGCAGACTTCCATCTCTGCTTGTTTCAAACCAGATGACAGGAACTGTCTGTGAACAAACCATTTTTCTTTTCATCATCAGAAAGATCACTGCAAGGAGGAGCTTCCTCAGCACGAGTTACTACCTCTAAAGGTTTTGTGTAGTTGGAGCCTTCCGGCAAATTTGTGTTCACTTCCACCAGACCAGGTCTTCCAAGATTTCCCATTCGAGCTCTCTGTGTTATCAGAGCCATCCACTTAGACCTTGTGGCATCTGTCGCATGATGTAGTGAAGAACCTTTGCCTTTGAACATTCAATTCAAAACTGGTAATCTGGGAGATAAAAGAAGTTGTGACTCAGTTCCAAATACTACAGAAGCAGCTTTTACTCCTTCATAAGCATCTAGTATCTCTTTCTCTGTTGGAGTATAATTTGCCTCTGAGCCTTTGTAGCCACAACTCCAGAAAACAAGGGGATGTCTCCGTGTCTCACCTGGAGCTCTTTGCCATAAGCACCAGGTTGGACCATTCCCACTTGCAGTCATATACAGAATGTTCATAATGTCTGGACCACTTCAAACAGGTCCCAAACCATGGCATGGACTACTTCTTGCTTTATCTGGTCGAAGGCTGTTTGTTGCTCAGGACCCCACTGGAAATTGTTTCTCTTTCAAGTCACATCATAAAGAGTTTTAACAATCTGACTGTAAAGCTGGTTCACACTTTTTTAACTTTTTCTGTTATCTTCCTATAACCAAAGACTGAAGTGTTCAGAATTGTCTATTTTCAACACCAGTAAAACCAACACCATATTTTAAGTTTTCTGCTATTTCTCACTTTTTAAACAAGGAATCACTTTTTGATGCTGAAGGCCAGATTAACGCAGAAAGAAAACAGTGATCATGTGGGAACTGCCTGCAGCTCTGGCTGCAGTTGCAACAGATGAAATTTTGTGTAGGGAAGGGTTATTTAGGAAGTTCAGTATCACTCTGATGGTATTTCACCTGTAATTATGGAACTGGCAGAAGCATAAGGGGTAATCTCTATTAATAGTATACTTTGATAAATAAAAAGGAGGAATCAGTGGCCATCAATGCTTTATTTATTTTTTTACTTAGGTAGTTCTGTACTGTGACAAAAATGGAAGAGAGAATTTTAAGGAACTCACAAAAACTGAAGAAATAAATACAAAGCCTGCCTTAACTAGAAGCATTTAGAAACTAGTTTTCAGGAACAAAAATGGAGAAAAAAACCAGAAACTTCACTATGCATAAAGAAACAGAAGAAAACTAAATCAAATCAGACTCAAGCTTAGCGTTCATCTACAAAGTCATATAAGACGCAGTATTTGTGTGAATCAGTAAAGCTTCTGGAGACATAGTGCCCAATGTTAGCAAAAAGTGAATCTGAACCTCAGATTGTCCTGTGAAATACACAATAGAAACCACAGTAAATCATAAGTATGCTTAAGGTGGAGGGACCCAGATATTTCTTATCAAAGACATAATCCCAGGTGAAGTAGCAAGAGTTGTTGCTGTGCAAGAAATAGAAATGCCAGTCCTGACAGCAAGATAGTAAGAAGGTATAAAAATTCCTTTCAGTCTATGAAAACTGACTGTGAGCTATATGGTGTGGCAAATTGTAGTGACAGTTGTGTGAATTTTGTAAGCTA
The DNA here is from genome assembly GCF_027791375.1 of Indicator indicator. NCBI lineage: Eukaryota > Metazoa > Chordata > Aves > Piciformes > Indicatoridae > Indicator > Indicator indicator. The sequence goes on from NC_072010.1 coordinate 36,533,680, forward strand.
TAGGGCAGAAATATTCAGTTAAGAGGTTAACATTAAGGATGGGAGAATTTTTTTAATAAATTAGAAAAAAATAATTATCCATTTAGTGATTGAAAAAAGATCATGTGATAAATGACCACACCTGATGAATTCCATCTCATAAAATTATTCTTACTAATCTGCTTCATAGCTTTTGCCTGAAGTATCTTAAAGGAACTCTTCTTTGAAGATAGAAGCCTGTAGAGGGACATTCATATGAGGAAAGTTGGAGCAACAAATTGAGCATGCTAAGTACTAGGCTGAATTAAAGCATGCCTAAACTTCTGCAGAATCTCTTGAGCTACAGCAAATTTATGATTACTTTAAGGAAAACATTTATTGGTCAAACAGAATGGAGTAAAGGACTATTGCAGACTGCAATATATTTCAGAAGCAGAAAAGGACTGTAGAGATATGTTTCTTTTTATTTAAGAGCTTCTCTGGAGCTGAAATGGATATATTCCATCCACTCTTAAGTATGACCAAAGCAGGGTAATTTTCATGTCTCTCACTCCCTTTTTTATCTTTATATATTTCTCTCATGTAACATATACATTGATATTGTCTGTAGGTGAATTGTAAAAATGTGAAGTAAACTGTAAATGAATATTTCACTTCAAGATGTGCTAATTCTTAAAAAAGAAGCCCTTAGATCACTGTTGTAGTGTGCAATATAGCAATATAATAGAATTCCTAAACAGAAAAGGGAATTTTCTCCATTAGTGGAATATTTAAGAGACTTTTTAATATAACCTTGACACCTTAAATAAATATGTAGGTTTTGTAAATTCTCTGCTTAAGGAAGACCAGAAAGTCTTCTGGTAGTTTGAATTATCTACAAAATGCCTGGCAAAATGCAGCACACCAGGCAGAGTGCCGGAATCCATATGTCATGTTTATGGCAAACTGATGTTCTGTTGTTACTGTATTTTCATTACAAATAAGAAAATATGCCCAGGTTACCTAAAACTTCTGTCTGCAGTATTCTATGTTATGAAAAAAGAAAAAAAGTTTTACATTTGGATTATTTAGCTTGTTTCCTCAACATCAAAATACTGTAATCAGTTTAATTAACATAGAACATAGCATGACTACTAATTTTATTGAGAATGAAGAATCCAACTGGATCAACAAAGCATGCAGCTGGATTCATAAAATATCTAATTGGAACATCATACTACGTACAGCAACACATAGACAATATTTGTACAGTTTGGGGCACTAAAATCTGCAGCTGAATCAATAAAATATTGTTTAACAGGAGGGCATATATAAAAAAAAAGAAACAAGCAATGAAAATGTGCAAGTAAATCACAAAGATCTTAGATGTTAATGGTAAAAAAGGTTGGACAGTATGTAAATACTTAAGTATTATAGTGCAAGTTGAGTTACAGAACACTTGAAAACAAAACTGATTACACTGGAAAAAATGTTTCAGAACACTATGCCAAGGAAAAAAATAGCTTAGCAGAAATTTAAATTTAAATGACACTTCTTTGCTGAATGCCTGTGAAGGGTGGCTGCAATTATGCTTTTTGGCTATTGATAAAAAAAAATATCATAAAGAGGAGAAGGACAGCTCTTTTTAATCAAAACTTTAGTGATCCTATGTGTTATATTGGTTTTCATGGCATAGATCACCTTGTCTTAGCAGCTCATGAGGACAGTCATTATTTAGCAAAATTATGACAAGAAGTGACAACTGTTTTTGAGTTATCTTCATACTAGACACTGCCATTGATTGTTGTCTGTACATTGTGTCTATTCATAATTTCACAACCCAGGATCTGAGGCTAGATCTGAAATTGATGCAAGTCGTATGTAAGTCAGTCCAGCTCCACTGAATTCATGATTTACACTCACAAAATATTTATGTCGACTGTGGATCTGGTCTTCCCAATGTAAATCCGAGACCTTTCCATGAAGTTTCATTTCCTGCATCAATTTGAATCAGATAAGAGGCAGATGTGCCAGAGCACTCCAAATGCTGTTCAGTGATGCAAACCAGTTATAAAACCAGCTTCACCTGCCAGGTTTGTGGCTACTTTGACATGCTGGAAGAGTGAAAAAAAAGGAGAGTGTATCCATGAATGTAGACGCATGCCTCCTAGAGCTATGCTATTTTGATTTAAAGTTGATTACTGACACATTCCTTTAAATTTCCTATGGATGCATAGTATGAATTCCTTCTGCTCCCCACACAATGACAACAAATAGTTCTTTAGATTATCATAGAATCACAAAATGCTTTGGTTCAGAAGGAAACTTTAAGGTCATCTAGACCAATCGCCCTTCAGTGAACAGGAATATCTTTAATTTGATTGAGTCGCTCAGAGTCCCATCCAACCTGACCTTCGATGTTTTGAGAGATGGACTATCTACAACCTTTTGGGGCAGCCTGTTCCAATGTTCTACCACTCCCATCGTTAAAAAGAAAGTCTAGTCTTAATCTACAGTCCTTTAGTTTAAAATCATTGCTTGCCTTATAGCAACATGCCCTACTAAAAAGTTGTTTCCCTCTTTCTTATAAGCCAGATTTCAGTATCAAAAGGTCAAATAAGCTCTCCCTAGAGCTCTTGTGATTTTCTTCTCCATTATAGATGAAGAGAAATCATACAGGCTTTACAGACTATACTTGTATAGGAATAACTCCAGGAACTATTTCATTAAAGTCAAAGGATTACAGCAATGAAATTATAATACAGTTACAGAACAAGTGTATAAATATCAGCAAGGAAATAAAAGCATCTTCCACAAAACAGGGACTGCACAGACTAAAAACAAAGGTACTGAATCATGCAACTCTAGGTTTACTGCAAATTGGTTATATCTGTATGGTGGATTAGAATGTACATTCTAAAATGTTTTGTATTGCTTCTTAGATCTAAGTGACCAGAAAACATAAGCTATATAAAACAAAGTTTAGATTAATTACATTGGCAGATTTCTCTCAACGTGTTCTTTTTCTTAAAAAATAACAGCTTTTGTCTGGGCAGCCTTGTGATCCACAAGCTCTGCATACCAATATATGATCTTAATTTTTATTTTTCTTCTTTCTTTTTTTCCCCTTAACTTTAAAGAACATAAACCAGTTAAAAATGTTTATTTATCATCAAGGAATAGTAAAGTATTATCATATTTTCAGAGTGAAGCTTGTTGAAAATTGAGCCATTGGTATTAGTACAGCAATTGACATAAGAAACAGGCATGTTTAGGTATCTATTTTTGAAATGCACTTTAGGATGAGATAAATCATCAAGGGAATTAGAGTGGCTAGTCCAGATGAAGCCATACCCATTATCAAGTTTAGGTGAGTCCTATAAAGAAGGCACTTTTTGCCTTTTGGTGTTTCATTGGGATAATCATTAAAAATCTTCTCCTGGCCAAGTTTCTATGCCTGAAAATTTCATTCAATATTCCTCTGTCTTTTGGCATATATTTTTTGTCCACACAGATAGTTCATTGGCACCAAAATTTATGTGGAAAATAATATGAATTCTTACCATTTCAGTGACTGTATCAAGGGGATGATACACTTTTTTCAGGCAATTTTGCCTATCATGGCACTTAGAAAAAACTTTCCTGCCTCACAGAGGCAAGGCATTCCTGGCTTTGTCCTCTCCCTCCTATGAAGCTCCATTTGAATGGAATTCTCACTAACTGCAGTTCCTAAAAGTATCATTCTGCAGGCTGGTGCTACACTTACATCCTGCCACAAACAAATATGCTACATGAGGATGCATGACTCATTTTCATTACATTTTGCATGTGTTTGAGCCTCACTAGAAAATATGTCAGTTATCAGTATGAGATTTAGTGTTGCAGTCCTTCACACTTTGAAAAGTTATCAGATGTAACTGGAGTACTGCATCCAGCTGTACTGGATCCTCAGCACAAGAAGGATATGGACCTGACAGAGAGGGTCCAGAGGAGTGCCACAGAAATTATCAGGGGTCTTCTAAAAGCACTGGCTGAGGGAGCTGACGTTGTTCAGCCTGGAGAACAGAAGACTTGGTGGAGATGTCATAGCAGCCTTCTATTACCTGAAGGGGGCCTGCAAGAAGGATGGAGAGTGACTGTTTACAAAGGCCTATAGCAATAGGACTAGAGGCAATGGTTTTAAATTAAAGAGTAGATTTAGGTTGGATGTTAGGAGGAAGTTCTTTACCAAGAAGGTAGTGGAACACTGGAACAAGTTTCCCAGGGAGATAGTTGAGGCCCAATCCTTGGAGTAGTTTAAGGTCATGCTCAAAGTGGCTCTGGGCAACCTGATCTAATGGAGGATGTCCCTGCTCACTGCAGAGGAGTGGGACTAAACAACTTTAGGAGGTCCCTTCCAAGCTAAACTATACTATGATTCTATGATTCTATTTGCATTTTGTATTTATTATATTTCATAGCTGCAGTATAATGAAAAGGCAGTTCTCAGCAAAGTGCCTGTTTAAATCAAGAATGTTATAAACACTGTTTCAGAAATATCTATTCTTTTCATGTCTTGACTAGCATGACAGCACTTCTCTGTGGTAACAGTCACTGTTTGCACCACCAGACTTTGTTGGCTATCAAGTGGGCACAACATACTTTTACCACTCACTTCTGACTGCTATTCCTGTTCTGGATCTCATTTTTAAAGCTTCTACACTTGCTTGTTTTTCCACCAAAATATTCTTGTTAGCTTCTCATCTTATTGGTATTGTAATATGTATGCCTTGTACCAGACCCTCTGTTTGCCCACTCTTAATTTTTGCCTTTCTCTAGTAGTTCATGAATTCCTGGCAATCCTCTGCTGTTGACTTCTGAACTTCTTTCCAGTTATCTTCTACTTTCATTCTTCATCTTTAGCAGGTTTAACATTACTTTCACCTCTTCTCGCATAAAACTCACTATTCTTTCAAAATACAAGAAATTTCCCTGTGACTCCACTTCTGTTCTAAACTACCAGGCATTCATAGGTACATATTTCCTCAGACAGCCCTTGTAAAAGGAAGAGAAAAAAATGTATGCGATGAAATATCTTTTAATGCTATGACATATCATTTAATGCTATGTGATTTTTCCTCAAAATAGGCTAAATAATTTAATTGGAAACTGGAATTGATGTAACACTTTCCAAAAAACTTCAACAAAATCCTCTTTCATGATGATTATCTGAAGGTTATTAAAAAATCTGAAGATATAAATATATTGAATTAAAAAAATAAATTTTCTGAATTCACACTTTAAATTACCTTTGTAGAAGCTGCATTGCCGTAGAGGATTGTCTCAAACAAACTGCTTCTCTGCTGCCATAGAAGTTTGTCTCAAACAGTGTGCTTCTCTGCTCCACTTTCATTCTATTCAAACAACTAATTACTCCACAAAAATACAACTTCTTAAACAGGAAGATTTGAGAGATCATTCCAAGATGTCCTTTTACATTGAGATCAGAGCATCTAATTGCAAAGCAGGATACACAAAGAGATGTGGAAAGCCTTTCTCAGAGAAAGAAAATTTTCCACTACGAAGGGTTTTCCTCTTTGTCAGGAGATTCTGGCCTTGGTAGCATTATGATAACTAAAATCTATGTCAGCTTTTAGTTAGTGAGGAGAGGGCAATGTACCTACACATAGGTTAAGGCTAGAGATTATGAACTGAGGGCTTTAGTTATAACCTTCTATTCAAAATTTCTTACTGACTACCTTATAAGAAATACTCAACATTTCCTAATGGTTTTGTGAACCACTCAGTTCTTTGCAGACATGATACAGAAAACTGAAGCCTTTAATTCACTTAGAAGTAAGTTGTATAAAGCTGAGACACTGCAGCAGTTTTAATATCTGGGCAGGAGAGAAGGGAATCTACCCTTCAGTCCTGATTTGAAGATTTTCAGATTAAGGGAAATGAATTAAAAAAAAAATTACATCAGAAGAAAGTCTGCTTGGTAAAAATATCCCTTTTTAAATCCAAATTTAAGAGTGAATGAATTAAATTGATGGAGAACTAAAAAGAGCCCAATTACTACATATTTCTAAAAATCTCTTACTGAAAGGTAATAGACAGCTAACAAAAAATAAAAAGACTGCCAGTGCCAACAGCATTATCTGTACACTTACTGATAATCCTGGAACCCCTATTACAAGAAAGATATGGATGTGCTAGAACATGTCCAGAGAAGGGCCACAAGGATGATCAAAGGGCTGGAGCACCTCTCCTATAAGGACAGACTGGGTATGGAGAACAGAAGGCTCTGAAGAGACCTTATTGTGGCTTTCCAGTATGTGAAGGGAGCTTACAAGAAAGCTGGCAAAGGACTTTTTAGGACTAGGAGGAATGGATCCAAGCTAGAGAGGGGAGATTTAGAACTGGACATTAGGAAGAAGTTCTTCATCACGAGGATGGTGAGACCCTGGAACAGGTTGCCCAGAGAGGTGGTGGAAACCCCATCCCTGAATGTTTTTAAGACCAGGCTGGACACGGCTCTGGGCAACATGATCTAGCAGAAGGTGTCCCTGCCCATAGCAGGGGGGTTGGAACTAGATGATCCTTGAGGTCATTTCCAACCTTGACAATTCTGTGATGAACTTTCTAAGGAGATGTTCAAAAAATGTATACATATCAACTCAAGAGTGACTAAAACTAGCAAAAGACCCTGGTCCATTCATTACTCAAGCTAGTGTCAACATGACAAAAGATCTCAATGACTTCAGTATTTAAAGGCCTTGTGTGTCAACTGTCTAAAGACGTACCAAACCTTTCTGCCATATTCTGCACCCTTGCACTGTTTCCCTGCCTTAGCTCTGTAATATTTACTGAGCTATCACACATCTTTACTGCATCAACAGATTACTTCTCAGTGCATTCACTCTTTTATGTAAGAAAATAAGTATATAGATCACATCATGCTACACCAGGAAACTAAGTATTATATAGGATCATATTCAAATAGTTGATGTTCCATAAAAATAGTGTTTTATAGCAAAGAAAGCACTCTGAATAAGTGACTGATAAGCAGTAAAATTATTTCACACATTTTGTAAGCCCAGTTCCTGTTGTCTGTCAGCATGCAGCGTAGAGCATCAAGCAGTAAATTTTTTCTAATAAAGAAGGAGAAATGTGAAGTGTTACTGTTATTAGCATGATTGCTATTATTTGGTGGAAGACTGAGTAGAGTTGGTATGTGGAAGAGGTTGTCTGAATCAAAAATATTACCCCTGTATTATCAAGGGTAGCAATATCTTACTTTGAGTTTAAAGCAGGGACTAGTGAAGGACAAGATTAGCATACTGTAAAAAAGATGAATACAATATATGAAACACATAAAGGAGAAATGAAGGAGAATGCTACTATATAATACTATTATTTCAAGCTCAATTCCAAAACTATCTAGGAGAGTTTCAACAAGGACAGAAATCTCTTGCAGGAGGAAAGATGTAACTTCTCACTCCTCTCAAGAAATACCTGATTTCTGTTACTGTCTGTCTGTAACAGGAAAATCACTGATGATTGCAGTTTAAAAATATTACACAGAAACTGAACATTGTAAATAACTCTAACTTAAACTGACTTGCTAGAAATAGCCCTGAAAATGGATGCCAAAGTGGAGCACACAATGAAACATCATAAAAATATCCTTGACAACTAATGTATTTGTTGTATTTTACATATCTTTCTTTCCTTCGTGTTTTGTCTTCCATTTAGTGAAGCTGAAGCTCTGAATTCAGCAAGGCTTAACTTTCATGATGTGAATGACTTCCTGTATCAGTTCTTCATCTTTAATATAAATGCAGGGCAAAGTTCTTAACTTTCACAAAACAATTTAATGTATTTGAAGGTGGGCACTGTTTCTCCCCATTGTTAAATCTCTGTTCTCTGGTTTTGACATCAAAATTATTTCTGCAGAAGCTAACGATTATGTCACAAATATTATATCAAGTAGTGAATAAATAAGATGACATCTGTTAGCTTTGGGGACCATCTGGTAAGCTGGGAAATTATGAATGTGATGTTAAATTAAAATTATATTAATTGTAAGCACAAAAAGCAGTACTGAAGATGAGTAACTTTCTGGTGCCTCTCACAAAAAGCAGGAAATTTGGCTGTAGTCAAGGGAAAGCACAGGAAACAAATGAGAGGAGAAGGGAAGGGAAGGGAAGGGAAGGGAAGGGAAGGGAAGGGAAGGGAAGGGAAGGGAAGGGAAGGGAAGGGAAGGGAAGGGAAGGGAAGGGAAGGGAAGGGAAGGGAAGGGAAGGGAAGGGAAGGGAAGGGAAGGGAAAGGTAAAAATGATAAACTAACAAACCAGCTTTTGAATAGTAATGGGTAATAGATTAAGTAGGTATACACTGGAATAAAAGTCATTTAAATTTCAAAAATCTCAGTGAGATTTCAAAACATTGAAAACTTGTAATACGAACCTTTCCCTCACGGACACTGCTTTCTTAGAATCTGTCACTTTAACTCTTGTTAGGCACTTTTTAATGCCAGAATTATATCATTAGTAAATCTTATGGGAATATAACAGAAAATCTTGTGCATGATCTAAATATGGCAATCAAGATTATTTGGGAGAGGATGTTAAAGAAAAAATGCTGATACAAAGTCAGGATATAAGTGAAATAATTTATTACATAATATATGGCAATATGTGTTATGTGTTGTTTACATTCGTACATTCAGATTTGTGTTTGCATTTGAAGCACATTTATCCTGCTTTTTTTATTAGATACAAATAAAACAGTCTGATTAATGAATCTTATTTTTTCCTCTTCCTAAATTCTTGGTAGTTTATCCAATTAGCAAAATACCAGTTGCCAAACAATTTGAATTCTGCATACATATCTGAAAAGTCATTTAGTAGTCTTCCCTCTTTTTTTCTGCTCCCTTGGAAGTTATCAGGTATTCTACTCAAATATTTTCAGTTTTGACTTAAGCTTAGATGTTTAAGCTCTTGTATGTTTTTTTCAATCCATGCTTACACAATCTATCTCATTACTACCTCATATATACTTGCATATATTTTCCCTCATACTTTGTTTCTTCAAACAAACTTGGTTAACTCCACTTCTATTTTCTCCAATTGCTCTCTGTATTTTTCTGTGTTATAACTATATATTTATGACTTTACCTCAGCTCTTCTCACTTAGGTGTCTCTTTTTGCATTTAATTCTTCTACAGAACTTGTTGAGCTCTGTTGACTTTCATCCTGTTGGATTTAGCAACAGTAATACAAAGACAGACAGGCATTACTTTTGAAAAATGCAATAATGCATCAGAATCATAGAATTGTCAGGGTCTCAAGGATCATCCAGTTCCAACCCCCCTGCCATGGGCAGAGACACGTCACACTAGATCAGATTGGTCAAAGCCCCATCTAGCCTGGCCTTAAAAACCTCCAGGGATTGGGCTTCCACCACCTCTCTGGGCAACCTGTTCCAGTGCCTCATCACTCTTATGGTGAAGAATTTCTTCCTAACATCCAATCTGAATCTACCCATTTCTATTTTTGCTCCATTTCCTCTAGTCCTATCACCACCTGACAGCCTAAAAAGTCCCTCCCCAGCTTTCTTGTAGGCCCCCTTCAGATACTGGAAGGCCACAATTAGGTCTCCTCAGAGCCTTCTCTTCTCCAGACTGAATAGTCCCAACTCTCTCAGTCTGTCCTTATAGGAGAGGTGCTCCAGCCCTCTGATCATGCTTGTGGCCCTTCTCTGGACACATTCCAGCACATCCAGATCTTTCTTGTAATAGGGGCTCCAGAACTGGATGCAATACTCCAGGTGGAGTCTCACCAGAGTGTCCATTGTCTTGAATTCTATGTCATCCACACCTTTCTAATTCATTTGTAAATTCCTCAGAACAGAATAGCATTTTTTGCTCATTCTTTTTAAGGCTTTCTAACATTGTGGAAGTGCTCTGTAAATAAATATAAAAGATATTAGGAATACAATGATTTTCTATGCACTGATTAATATTGTAGTCAGAAGCTGGGTTAAGATAAGATTCAATTCTTATCCCACTTTACTGAGACCTAGACTGGTGACTTCATTTAATTCATTTTGTTGTGACTGAATCAGGAAGTTGAATCTTGACTGTTTTAATTATCATTTTTTAATGTCTCGGATAGTCTATATGAAAAACATCCATAATAAAAAGTAATTGACAGGAAAGAAACCAGAACAGTTCCTACTATGCTCTACTGATTATCTTCATTTTTGTTTCAATGAAAACAAATCTAACCAAATATTTTTGTTTGTAACAGATGACAATAATATTATTTGAGGAGGAAAAAAAAAATAATTTTTAATGATTTTTACCTCTATTGAAAGTTTGCCAATAAATATTTCAATCTAATTTTATTACTGATACAGAACCCTAAAGAAAATATATATTTATAAAAAGTAATGGTTTATCTCTGGTGTCCCAGAAATTTTGGATGATTCCTATTGTCTAGAGCTTCCTCTTAATGTCAGTATTTCTGCATATCACTTATTCTTTTTTTTAAGTAATCTGTTGTAGTTTATTAGATTTTATTACTAAATAGACACAGTATTTTAAAGCTGCCTGAGATGACTCCCAATTGTAATTTCTAAGTAAAGCTTACAGAAACTTGAACAACAGAGCAATATAAGATGAGATCCTGCTGTCTTTGTATTTGCTTTTGAATCTTCTTGGAAAATGTTAGGAAGGGCCAGACTTCAATAATTCTATGTGTTCTGAGTCTTCAAAACATCTTTCATTTTAAAGACATCTTTCATATTGCAACAACACCCTGTTCTTAGAAGTTCTGGATGATCCCAAACCTATCATGAAATATTGCCAGCTTATAGACAGTGACACCAATTCAGAAGGTTGTGATAAGAATTAATGCATGTTTATGATTAAGAATAATCTAACTAAACAATATCCTTTCTATCAGCCTGGGTAATTAGTTTTCAGAAGATCTTTATAGCTCTTACAACTAATTGAATCATCCAGAGGTTAAAAAAAAGAAAAAAAAAAGAAAAAAAAAAACAGCAACAAAAAAAAAAAAATCTCCAGCCATCAGTATTATATGAACCAGGATGAGAAGCCTCCAGGCTAGCCTAGAAAAACTTGACATTGATAAAAAAAAGATAGGAGCAAGCACTTCACTGAAGCATATAAGAATGAATCAGAAATAATTCTAAATCTCAATTTCACCTCTTTAATGCATTGTAAATCAGTCCTAGATCTTTAATTCCTAAGATGCACAGAAAGTGAGGATAAAATATGCCACAGTTTTAAAGAATATGATGTGGCCTTGGAAGTATTTTTGGTGGGACTTTTTTGTTAAGTGACAAGTTGAAGATTAAGCTGTGTCACCTTTGTCAGATGAATGCTTTATTGACAAAATGAAAAACAGGAAATGGGATAACAACATGCTAATACAAAAGCAGAAGACATCCCTACTGCATCACGCCTCTACTGTTTATTGACCCCTTAATCTGTCAGTGCTCACTACAGTAAAATGTAAACTCCCACATGCTTCTACTGTTCCACTGATTTTTTCCTTCTCCATATGAGAAATTCTATGGCAGATGTGCTTCACTGAGTCTTCTACTATGAAATTTCCATTTCTAATAAAATCCATATCCATACCTCAGCTACAGGCAGTTTCCCAAATATAATTAATTTCTAATCCACTTTAAAGAAGACAGTTCAAAGCTTAGGTATGACTTGGAATTAAGAAAAGGGAAGTCATGTCTGACTAATCTGAGATCTTCCTATGAGTGCATGACTGGATGGAAAGATGAGGAAAGGCAGTGGATACTGTCTACCTTGACTTCAGCAAGTCTTTCAACATCATGCCCCACACCATCCTCATAGGCAAGCTTTGGAAGTGAGTTAGATGAACGGACAGTAGGGTGGATTGAAAACTGGATGAATGATAGAGCTCAGAGGGCTGTGGTCAGTGGCACAGAGTATAGCTGGATGTCCATGACAAGTGGTGTTCCCCAGGGGTTAGTAATGGGTCCTGTCATGTTCAGTATATTCTTCAATGACCTGAATGGCAATTTTGCTGATGACACAAAACTGAGAGGGGTGGCAGACACATCAGAAGGATGCACTGTCATCAGCATGACCTGCACAGGCTGGAGAGTTGGGCAGAGAGTAACTTTATGAAATCCAACAAGGGCAAGTATAGAGTACTGCACCTACGGAGGAGTAACTTCATGTATCAGTACAGGTCAAGGGCTGACCTGCTGGAAGGCATCTCTGTGGAAAAAGATCTGTGAATCCAGGTGGACAACAGGATGACCATGAGCCAGCAAATGGAATCCTGGTGTGCACCAAGAAGAGTGTGTCCAGCAGGTCAAGGAAAATTCTCTTCCCCCTCTACCCCGGTGAGGCTTCATCTGGAGTACTGTGTCCAGTTCTGGGCTCACTGGTTCAAGAAGGACAGAGGGTACAGAGGGTTCAGCAAAAGGCTGTGAAGATGATTAGGGGACTAGTATACCTGTCTTATGAAGAAAAACTGAGGGACTTGGGGCTTTTAAGCCTAGAGAGAAGACTTATAAATACTTAAAGGGTGGGTGTCAGGAGGATGGGGCCAGCCTTTTTTCAGTGGTGCCCAGTGACAGGATAAGAGGTAGTGGGCATGAACATGAAAATAGGAGGTTCCTTCTAAACTTGAGGAAGAACCTGTTAAGGAACACTGGAAATACCCTAGAAATGGTGGTGGTTCCATCACTGGACTCATTCAAAACCCACCTGGATGCTGTCCTGTACAACCTTCTCTAGGTGAATCTGCTTTGGCAGAAGGGTTGGAGTAGATGATCTCCAGAGGTGCCTTCCAACCCCTATGATTCTGTGATTCTGTAAGGAAAGCAGAAGAACAGTGATTTTTTGAGACATAATTTTTTTTGTTTAATTTCAACTCTTTCATAAAATTAACAATAGAAGCATGATGTGGCTCTGGGCAACCTGATCTAGTGTTGGCAGGGGGATTGGAACTAGATGATCCTTGAGGTCCCTTCCAATCCTAGCAGTTATATGATTCTATGATTAATAAAAAGGCATACAAACAAGCAAACAAAAAACCCCAAAACCTTTCTTATTCTAAATTCCCTAAAGAGAAGGAGTGACAATTCACCTATTGTTTCATGAATGAGTTTCATTCAATGTAAAAAAAAGATTTCAAAATTCTTTCAGGCCTGGGTTCAGCTTCTATCTGCAGCAAGATATCACCCTTCCCTCAAAAGAAATTTGGAAGATTTTTTGTTAAAGACAAATAAACAAAAAAAAAAAAAAGATTATAGCTATGCAAAAGATTAATACTTATATGTGTGTTCAAGAAAGAGAACACTAATATAAAAGAGATGAAGAAGAGGCAGGAAAAAAAAAAAAAGCAGTCCATTGTTTAATGACATGCTTTTGGGAGGACCTCTTAAGAAGTGGAAGTACTCCAGCACTGAATGGTGCACTTTGCAACTCTATGTATTAGCAGTTCTTCCTGTAAGCTTTATAAAACCCCTGCTTTGTTATCACAGTGCCAAGTCAACAGTATATGTCTCAAGGAAATTTCTGTCAGAAATTACAGGGAGGTAATCACCTACAGAAACATTAAAGTCAGTTAAGTGCCTTCCCAAGAAAACCAGCCATTAAATCAAAAATTTTAATGCCAGGATGCACAATATGTATGGGCTTCAGCATCCATCCTGAAAGAATTACCTGTTTAAAAGGCACATAATGCATTTATTATGGTTTATTTTTTCTCAAACAGTATTTGACAGTACTAAAAGTTACAGGCCTATGCCATAAAAGCAAATGAGATGGGAATATTCTATACTTGGTTCATTTTCAAGGCTTTATGACCTTAACAAATTAATTTCTGGCTAGTTGGCTAAATTAGGTTAATATCTATAGAAAAACAGATCTTTTTCTCCCTGTAAATCTAGATGTTAAAAGATAAAGGATGAAGTCCATGAATCAGGAATGAATTCAGCAACCTTAATTTATTGTGACTGAAAATTGTCCATTAGAAATTTAGGCATAAAATGAGGAAAGAGTCATTTTCATATTATGTACAGCCATCATATTTGTGGCTCTTAAAAAACATCTGTAATACCTTCTCAATAAGCATAAATTCCAAGGGCTCCCACCCTCATGCAGCATTCTGCGAGACAAGTGTATAAAACCAGTTTGAAATGGAAAATGTTCAATGTAATGTTTTTTCCCCAGGGTTTCTCCACTCTTTGATTAGAGAATGGCTGAATTCAAACATATTACCATTCTGTCAGCAGCGCTCATGAACTTCTGCTTCCACTGCATGATAAATGAAGTTCACACAGTTTATGTTGTGCGAGGACAGAGTCTAGCGACTCAGTGACATGGATGTGATTTTTAAGTGTCTGATTGGGTTAGTCACTAAGTAATCTTAAAGCTTCGAGAATTCAGTGTAAAGAGGGAAACTGCATGGGCAAGATCCTTGGATGGCATAAATCACCACAGTAGCAAGGAAGTAAGGGACAACACACCAGCTTCTGCCATTATCTGGCTGGCAGGTTTTTTTCCACTTCTACATTTGAAAGTATAGATTCCTATTTTAAATTAATCCACTGTTTAAACAAGTTTATTTGTTGACACAGTCATATAGACTTTCCCTTTACAGTGATGCTTGGCAAGCAGTACACGTGCAAAGTTTATGCAAATTGGAAGGTTACCTTTATTTTTTTTTCTTTTTTTTAATATGCAAACTGTTCATCAATTGTACAAGTTGCTGGATCCATTTCATGATATTTACAGAACGCCTGCATTGCAGTGAAGGAATATAGAAGGCTACTTTTCAATATTTTTTTAGGGTAATATGACTTGTTCACAACCTAAAAATGACTAGAAAACAAGGTAATCCTGACAATAGAAGGCTCCTCTTTTTTTCAGCCAGGTGAGGAACACTGTCAGTCACAACTGAACACTGACATTCGAAACAATTGCAAGAGAACTACCATGAAATATTGTAATAAAAAGCTAGGACAGATTCTCCATTCTTCATTTTATCTGTCTGATTTTAAAGTTGGATGTGTTTATAAACATTTTGATATGACTCAAAGTAACACAGCTTGACAGCTGCAGGTCTTTTGGCTTAGGAGAAATTCAAGACTAGATAATCCCAATAGTTTCTCTGAATACATAAATACAAACACCTGCATCTGGAGATGGACAAAAAAAGAGAAGAATATCCTCATGTTTCATGTCATGAGCTAGACTTAACTACAGTAGTCTGTAGAAATTACTTTGAAGCAGTAGACCACCTCTAGGTAGTCAGCAGTATTTTTCCACATTCTTGCTCACAAGCAGAGTCAAAGGACTTGACTAGACTAAGACCACCTTTTTTTCCATAGCTATACAGTACTAGCAGCCAGCCTTCAGTCTCAGAGCTCCAATTTGCCTATGACCTCTAGGGCATGGGTCAAATATTTCAATGACCTTGACTTCAAGGAAATGCACATTTATTGATGAAACAGATTAATGCAATTTACTCTAACAGTATGTTTATTTTAATATGAGACCTACCTTCAGGCAAATATTTTGTGTCTCCAAGTATCATCTTCATCTATAGAAATATATCTTACATAGAAAACCATCAATGTTTTCAAACAGTTAAAGTAATAGAAAAGTGTAATAGGTCACACTGACTGGAAACCTACCCAAGGAAATTTGCTTCTTGGGTGCAAGACATTGCTGTATGCCAAGGAAAATCTTCAGGTTAATATAGATGCAAGGGAATAAATTAACATCTTAAATGGAAACAATGTGAAGATATCAATATTCCCTTGAACAATATCAACAAAATCATACTAAATGGAATGAAACATTAGTTATCTATACAGAAGTTCCTGTGATAGCTTACTGTTTCCTGTCAGCAGGAAAATCTCCTTCCCTAGGATCACTGTTCTTGTCCTCCATGAGCCCCTCTGTATTTTCTTTGTCTGTTACATTTTTAGCTACTCATATTTGTAGACAATGCTATCTTTCTTCACCTTCCTTTTTTCTACTTTCACTTTTATGCTCATCTCTAGGCTTAAGCAATTTGAGAATTAATACCACAAAACCTTACAGAGTCAAGATATTTTTCAGTCATTCCAATTGTTTCCTTCTTTCTTAATTCTCCAGTTCCACTGTATATATAGGAGCTCATCTAGGATACATTTAATTCAATGACACTTATGATAAAATCAGTGGAGCTTACACTAAACACAAAACAGCTTTAAAACAATAAAATATCATTATGGCCTGATTGAAGAGATATGGAAGTAAGCATATATTTAAATAAATGTACTGCTGACTTAGCTCCATAGTTTTCTAATCAATGGATGGCTTGGCCCACAAATAAGAAAAAAATAAAGTCATATTTCTCAAGAAGGAGTTTTTTTCTCCTACAGGGTGGATGAGAAGCTCATAGCAATTTTAATATATTGCTCAGAGGCAGCATGTGTAGAATATTTTATTTAAATGCATTGATTCTTTGACGTATGTCTGGGAAAATAAAAAAAAGAAATTCCAGGATATCCAATGAAATAATATTAAATTATATTTTATAGAGGTTTTGCATGTATTAACAGACAACACTAAACCAAAACTCTTTACAAATATATTAAAGCTTGAGCTACTAATTTATCATATAAGTCTCAGGCAAGACTCAAAAGACTCAGTCTTGTGTTGTTGATGAAGGTCATAAAAAGGCATACTTTCAGATGACCTTCTCCCTGAATTACTGCAAGGAAACTGTAAAATGAACATGTGGAGAATACTGTATGATTTACTGTATGATATATGCTTCGAGTAAGTGAACATTTCACATCAAATACAGACTATCAGCTCCATCAGTTGTAGCTAGACGAGTCTGTCCCAGGCTGTTCTATCCATTCATTCCTCAGTCTGCTAAGACATGTCAGAAAATGGTTCTGCGGTATCTTTTAAGTCCTCCAAAAGATAAAGAAGTCAGGTGTTCAGCACTTACTGGGTTCTCTAAAGAGCTGTGAAACATAGAATCACAATGTCCTGCCACAATGAAGCAGTCCAAATGGGCTTACCCATGCATTGCCAATTCATAGAATCACAGAATCATAGAATCAGTCAGGGTTGGAAGGGACCACAAGGATCATCTAGTTCCCAACCCCCGTGCCACAGGCAGGGACACCTCACACTACATCAGGCTGGCCAGAGCCTCATCCAGCCTGGCCTTAAACACCTCCAGGGAGGGGGCCTCAACCACCTCCCTGGACAACCCATTCCAGGCTCTCACCACTCTCTTGGGGAAGAACTTCTTCCTCACATACAGTCTGAATCTCCCCACTTCCAGCTTTATTCCATTCCCTCTAGTCCTGTCACTACCTGATATCCTAAAAAGTCCCTCCCCAGCTTTCTTGTAGGCCCCCTTCAGATACTGGAAGGTCACAATAAGGTCACCTCAGAGCCTTCTTTTCTCCAGACTGAACAGCCCCAACTCTTTCAGTCTGTCCTCATAGGAGAGATGCTCCAGCCCTCTGATCATCCTGGTGGCCCTTCTCTGGACACGTTCCAGCATGTCCATATCCCTCATACTGATAGTGTAATCATAACTGCAAGGAAACAAGGTCTTCTGACTGCCTCATCCAATTAAACATTTTGTTGTGGAACTGAAAACCTAGGATGCTGTCTTGGGGCATCTTGCACCAAGATGATCTCACTGGAAAATCTGATGCTTCTGAGGAAAGAACATGCCTAGGGATTAGCCCAGAAGCTGTATGTATGTATCTGGATAGACACATGTATACTATTTATTTGGGAGGTGGTGACTTATTATTACTACTGGGTTTTGCACAATATCTACATTTTTTCAGACTGAATTGATACTCTTTGGGGAGACTAGGATACCTCTAGCAAGTGAAAAAGAGATTACAATTCCCTTTGAATTCTAAAAGTAAAGATTTTGTAAGTAAAGCTTTCGTACTCTTCATAAAACCACAACTTCTCTTGATTTCTATCTTTGCCTGGAAAAGGAAGTTCTCATATTTCTTGTATGTCTTTTATGTCACCTTCTCAAGTATTTGTCTTTAATGTTGCAAGCTGTCATATTTATCCTCTGCAGAGCACTGATTCTCTTACCTAGTAGATTATTGCTTTTTTTGGTTTTGATCGTGAGAAGAGTATAATATTAAAATACTAATGCATTGCTTTTCTCATGAAGCAGCAAATAACATTTACTCTCATGAGTCACCACTTCAGCAAAACTGAACAGGGAGAATAAGATAAACAAAAGACAAGTGTTCTTCCTGGAACTCTATCTAAATTCAGGAGCCTCCATTTCTTCCCCTGCCCTGAACCCTCTTTCCTCTGTCTCTGCCATTGAATAGGCTGCATGTGTCTGTTCAACAGCACAGAGAACATAGAAGAAACTGCAAGAATTCTGAGTGGAAAGGACAAAATGTTAAATAAAATATTGACTGTACCAATTAGTAAGCATCTTCTAATTAACATCAGTAAGTATGCAGGGCAGTTCTAAAGAATTGTAGAACCATAGAACTATTGAGGTTGGAAGAAATCTTTGAGATCATCAAGTCAAATGCTCATGCAGAGTTCACAATCTTACCACCACTACTAGGCCATTACCACTAAACCATGTCTCTAAACACCACATCCACACATCTTTTAAATACCTTCAGGGATGGTGACTCCACCACTTCCCTGGGTACCCTATTTTAGTACTCAAAAACATTTTCTGTGAAGAAATGTTTCCTAATATCCAACCTCTATTGCTGGGCATAACTGAACTAAAAGTCATGGATTAAATTATTAAATTTTTTGTAACAGTTTTTTTTTTTTTTTAAGAAAGAGAGAGAAAAAAATAATATGCCTGGTTTGACATCTGCAGCTTTAATACCATCAGTACAGAATGAAGACTTAAGGAAAAGGTACAGAGAAGTTACAATTAAGAACTTAGCTATTTATCACCTTTCTTATTTAGTGTTGCCATATTTCCAGCTGGTTGGGTATGTGTTTATGACTGATGCATGTAGCATATCAAGTGTTCTCACAGGGTATTTATAAAATACCTCTAAGGGCTTATAATGGAATGTTTTGCTTTTTGATAAAAAGAACAATCCATCAATATATCAGGGAGAATGAAAATGACAGAAAACATTTGTTCAGAAAGATTTTAAATTTTGCTATTTGTTCGTGTTAACATTATTTTTTTTCCAATCATACGGTTAGATAACAAAAAAAAATACAATACTTTTCAACACAGTTCAACTGTTAGCAGAAGAAATGGCAGAGGCTGATTTGCAAAATTGCTAGGTTCATGACACAACAATAGAAATCCACAGCTGCTGTACCTTGAACACATGACAAGCTGCACTGCAGCAGAGGTTCTAAAAACATGTGTTGTCGGTGTATGAAACAAAACACCCCAAATTAGAAACTTGAGGCTTTTCTCTGCTTCAACTACCCATCCATAAAATGGGGAATATAGCCAAATATTTTACAGGATTACTATGAAAATGCATGCATTATTGTTTGAGGCATACTTGGTTACCACACTAGCAGGTACTATAATTCTCTACAAGATAATTCATAATTCATTGCCCAGAACAAGTTCTCAAATAGCATGCAGAAACTATGGTGATCAACAGAACACAGCACAGCTTCTCCTTGATGTGCATCAATCCATTCAGGAGGTGGAAGATGTGGGAAAATTACCTGAAGACTCTTTTTTGCGTGCAAACAACTTGAAGTTTCATAGATGGCTTTAAACTCTTACGGATTTTTGTAGTAACCAATGCAGTAAGTGAGGGAAAACTGAAGGACAGAGCAAAGGTGTTGAGGTTTAAGGGTTAACAGGTGGGCAGGTAGGAGTCATCCAACCCCCGGTAGGAGTGGTAGGAGTCACTGGGTCATGTCATTCCCTCCCCTTTCCTGCCTATCCTCTATTTAAGGGACCAGAAAGTTCTTTTGTCTTCCGGCCTGTTAGGGAGCTGCTTCCTGTAGGATCGGGCATACTCCCACATACTCAGGCCTCCATCCAGGGAATTCATTGCCATGTGAGACCAGGTTTTGTCCTGGTCCCCTCAATTTCTCTGTACATTCCTTTCCCTAAATACCTTTTTTTTTTTTTTTTTTTTTTTTTTTTTTTTTTTTTTTTTTTTAAGAAATTACATTCTTAACTTTCGATTCTGTGTGAGTCTTCTCTTCACCCCTTTACTTCCCCTGCCTATCTTTTCCCTGAGGGGGGAGAGGGAGGAGAAAGAGGGAGGTAATCTAAATTCTGTCCTGGGGATTTTTTGCCCTGAAAGCCTTAAAAAGTGACAAGAGGGATGTTCCAAAGTGTATAGAATGAGCAGGAACAGATTTTAAAAAGAGAAAGTAATAAAGCTGGCTGATCGTTTTCAGTTGTAAGTCAAACTACGTTCAGTAGAACCCTGTGGAGTTTTCCATATTTAATTTTGAATGTAGAATAAAACAAAGTCCAGAATGTAGCTTTTTTAAATACTAATAATACAAATTTTTCAGGCAAATCTTTGTGCCAGACTTATCTTGCTAATAAGAAGTGTTCAGTGATACCCACTTTGTTACAGATCTGTGTATTTATCATTTGGTATAATTGCATGGGAGTGAAACTTTAAAATGAAACAACAGCCCACCAACAGTTACTTGGCCTATCAAAACATCAGGACAAAAACAAAACAGATTTTATCTTTTCAGAAGTGCAGAGGCAGGTGAACCAGATTAGACCTGGACATCATTCACTTACAATTTTAGAATAATTTCTCTGAACAATATTTAAATATTTGCCCCTGGATTTCCAAGAATATTAAGTTATATCAGCAGGAAATTAAATTTGTTGCTATTTCACGGTTAAAGAACTATGAAAACATGATATAATATTAATGAACATATGTACCATTATCACACATATGCCCCATGGTATAGTGTCAGTCTTTTTAATTCTGTTTGGAAGTGCTCTGCCCTGTGGACAGATGTGACTATCAAATTCAATGCCTGCAGCACATTTGCTGACCTTCAGCAAGCTCTGACATTTTATGTTGCAACATTATTTTGTTTTATTGTTTTACCCAAAGAGAACAGTCTGTGATCATCAAAGAGATGCCTTTATCTTAATCATTGATCCCATATTCATAAATATTCAAATATTCAGTCTCCCAGGAACACTGTTTACTATTTCTTGGTATCAACAAAACAAAACAATGAAAACATTTTGACCAAAACTCAATACATTAAAGCTGATCCTCTAGTTATATTAGTAGTAGAAGATCATTTCCATTTCTGCTTCCTTAATTGTGTACAGTTTGGGAATTGCAGTCTATGAAGCTCTTGCGTTTAGAGGTAGCTTCATTTAATTCAAGAGAAATACTTACAAAACATCAGACCTTGAATTCGCAAAACATAGAGGGAAGCATTTTCTTTATTCTCACTGTCAAATTCTGGTAGAGTTGACCTTTGATTGTGTCAGAGACCAAGAAACAAGTCAATAAATATAAATAAATAAGTAAATAAATCAGGCTGAGGCCTGACACCAATATAAAATGGAAATAACGTTGTTAGATTTAATGGATTAAAAATTGTACACAGAAACAATCTCTCCAAAGCATCTTGAAAAGAAAGAGTTCAATAAAGCACTTTGAAAATCATCTCTACAGGCCTGTCAGTCTGACCTTGGTGCCAGGAGAGGATCATCTTGAGTGCTATCACACAGCACAACCAGTCAGCATGGGTTTATGAAACACAGGTCCTGTTTGACTAACCTGATCTCCTTCTATGACAAGGTAAGTTGTTTCATGGACAAAAGAAAGATTCTGTATATGTCTGCCAGGATTTTTGTAAAGCCTTTGACATGGTTTCCCACAGCATTCTGCTGGAAAAACTGCTCATAAATATATGCTACACTAGATTAAAAACTGACTGGATGTCCAAGCTCAAAGAGTGGTAGTGAATGGAATAAAATACTGTTGGTGGGTAGTCACAAGTAATGTTCCTCAGGGATCAGTATTTGGACCAGTTCTGTTTAATGACATGATCAGTGATCTGGACAAGGGGATTGAGTGCATGATAACCGGGTTTGCAGATGACACCAAGTTAGACAGGAGTGTTGATGTGCATGAGGGTCGGAAGGCTCTACAGAGGGATTTGGAAAGGCTGAATCAATGGTCTGAGACCAATTATATGAGATTCAACAGGGCTGTGTGTTGAGTCCTGCATTTGAGTCATAACAACCCCATGAAATGCTAAAGATTTCGGGAGGAGTGACGGAAATCTGCCCAGTGAATACCTGGGTGTATTGGTTGACATCCAGCTGAATAAGAGCCAGCAGTATGCCCAGGTGGCCAAGAAGAACAACGGCATCCTGGCCTATATTACAAATAGTATGGCCAGCAAGACTAGGGAAGTGATCATCAGCCAGTACTCAGCACTGATGAGGTCAGTGAGTACTGTGGTTCTGGGGCCCTCACTGCAAGAAATCTATTGAGGTGCTGGAGCATGTCTAAATAAGACCAGTGAAGCTAGTGAAGTTTCTACAGAACAGGTCTTATGAGGAGCAGCTGCAGGAACTGGGGTTGTTTAGCCTGCAGAAAAGGAAGCTGAGTGGAGACCTTATCAACTTCTACAACTACCTGAAAGGAGATTGTAGAGTTACGTGTAGGTCTCTTTTCCCTAGTAGCGAGCAATAGGACAAGAGGAAATGGCCTCAAGTTGCATCAGAAGGAGTTTATATTAGATAACAGGAAATATTTTTTTACTGAAAAGATTTTCTGGCATCAGAAGAGACTGCCCTAGGAAGTAGTTGAGTCGCCACCCCTGGAGACATGTAGATGTGGCACTTAGGGATGTGGTTTAGTAGTGGATTTGGTAGTGCTAGGTTTTTCAGTTGGATTTGATGCTTTTATATTTCTTTACAAACATAAATGATTCTATGATTCTGTATTGGACGTGGAGGGTAACATTGTAACTAAGGATGAGGAGAAGGCTGAGATTCTAAATACCTTCTTTGCCTCCATTTTCAACAGTAAGGCAGGAGGACTTCAGGATAACTGGCCTCCTGAGCTGGTTGATGGGGTCAAGGAGCAGTGTTGTACTCCTGAAATCCATGTGGAATTAGTTCGAGACTTGTTGAGTCACTTGGATATTCACAAGTCCATGGTACCTGATGGGATTCATCCTAGGATGCTGAAAGAGCTGGCAGATGAGCTGGCCAAGCCTCTCTCCATCATTTTCCACCAGTCCTGGCTCACTGGAGAGGTCCCAGAAGACTGGAAACTGGCCAATGTGACACCCATCCACAAGAAGGGACGGACAGAGAACCTGGGAACTACAGGCCTGTCAGCCTGACCTCAGTGCCAGGGAAAATCATGGAGCAGATTGTCTTGGGGGCAATCACTGCATACCTGAAGGATAGCCAAGGAATCAGGCCCAGCCAACATGGATTTAGGAAGGGCAGGTCCTGCCTCACCAACCTGACCTCCTTCTATGATCAGGTGACCAGCCTGGTGGACGTGGGAAAGGCTGTGGATGTAGTCTACCTGGACTTCAGCAAGGCCTTTGACACTGTCCCCCACAGCAAACTCTTGGCCAAACTGGCAGCCTGTGGCTTGGACAGCAGCACTCTGTGCTGGGTTAGGAACTGGCTGGAGGGCCGAGCCCAGAGAGTGGTGGTGAATGGTGCCACATCCAGCTGGCAGCCTGTCACTAGTGGTGTCCCCCAGGGATCAGTGCTGGGCCCCATCCTGTTCAATATCTTTATTGATGATCTGGATGAGGGGATTGAGTCCATCATCAGTAAATTTGCAGATGACACCAAGCTGGGAGCAGGTGTTGATCTGTTAGAAGGTAGAAGGGCTCTGCAGAGGGACCTTGACAGGCTGGACAGATGGGCAGAGTCCAACAGGATGGCATCCAACAAGTCCAAGTGCCAGGTGCTGCACTTCAGCCACAACAACCCCATGCAGAGCTACAGGCTGGGGACAGAGTGGCTGGAGAGCAGCCAGGCAGAAAGGGACCTGGGGGTACTGGTTGACAGCTGCCTGAACATGAGCCAGCAGTGTGCCCAGGTGGCCAAGAGAGCCGATGGCATCCTGGCCTGCATCAGGCATAGTTTGGCCAGCAGGAGCAGGGAGGTCATTGTACCCCTGTCCACAGCACTGGTTAGGCCACACCTTGAGTACTGTGTCCAGTTCTGGGCCCCTCAGTTTAGGAAAGATGTTGAATTGCTGGAGCATGTCCAGAGAAGGGCAACGAGGCTGGTGAGAGGCCTTGAGCGCAAGCCCTATGAGGAGAGGCTGAGGGAGCTGGGACTGTTTAGCCTGGAGAAGAGGAGGCTCAGGGGAGACCTCATTGCTGTCTACAACTACCTGAAGGGAGGTTGTAGCCAGGAGGGGTTTGGTCTCTTCTCCCAGGCAACCAGCACCAGAACAAGAGGACACAGTCTCAAGCTGCGCCAGGGGAGGTTTAGGCTGGAGGTGAGGAGAAAGTTCTTCACAGAGAGAGTGGTTGACCATTGGAATGGGCTGCCCAGGGAGGTGGTGGAGTTGCCATCCCTGGAGGTGTTCAAGAGGGGATTGGACGTGGCACTTGGTGCCATGGTTTAGATAGGCATGAGGTTTAGGGTGACAGGTTGGATTCGATGATCCTTGAGGTCTCTTCCAACCTTCTTGATTCTTGATTCTTGATTCTTGATTCTTGATTCTTGATTCTTGATTCTTTATTATAGTTTCTTTATAATTTATAAGGACACTCCTTTGTGAAGTGCTGGTGAAGACAAAAAGGAAAGTTTGGGTGTTTCAGATTATGCTTATCTTTGTTCTCTTTTAAGATATTCATGTAGCTATATAATTTTAGATCAGGACAAACCTAAAAGGTATCAATCCAAATCACATGATCTTCACAAACATAAAATTGTAGAAGTTGACAAAGAGAAGGAAAGGACTTACCACACTACAAATCTTTTGAATCTTTCTTATCGTGCATCTAGGTGTTAATATGTGTAATTAACATAAGTAATGCTTTTCTTCCATTAGAAGTTACAAAATTTAAAATATTAAGATTCTAAGTAGGATTTGTTTGCAAAGTGTTAAGTTGTTAGATAAACAAATTTGAATTAGAAATCAAGAAAAAGTCAAATATCACTGAACATCCATATTTTTGGAAAAATAGGGAGAACTCTGTTTAATAGGCATTCAACTTACAGAGAGATTTGCTCAACTGCAAAAATAGAGAATTTCCACTTCTCTTGGTACTTTATTCCAAGACTAAATAAACACGGCTAGTAAAAATTAACTGTATATTTGCACCCACTTAGTTCCATGAAAACTTTTTTTTTTTTTTTTTTGCTATCATCAGTCATTTGGGAATTTTACCACTACTTGACAAGAGTGTCCTCATGAGCTCAATTATAAAGAAATTGTTATGTTTTATTATGGTTTGCTTGGATCAAATGCATTTACAGTGCAACAGTTTCACAGGCAATATTGATACAGTTTACTCACCCATGACCAACTTGAGCATCAATATTTTTTACAGTTTCAAAGTCATGCAGTAAGTGCATATTTAAATATTTCCACTCCGTTTATTCTGCTGAAGTAATAGCTTAGAAACTGCTTCTGTATATGACTATCTGGGAAGTTGGAGAGGGGCACATAGGAAAAAGAAGGTGACCTGTTAAGAGAGCAACTAAGGCAAATATTTCATAGATCTGTATGAGTGAAAAAAAAAGAGCTCTTACTCTAAATTATTTCCTACTGTAAATGTTCTCTGAGTTGGTGCCAGTCTGATGCTGTTTGATTAGCCAATAAGAGTGCCATTTCTGGGACTGTATGGAAGCCATTCCACTGACTTTGAAAGCATGATATGGAAAATGTGATTCTGTGATAATTAATAAATAGTAATAATAATAATTAATAATAATAGTAGGGAAAAGAAGGGACAAAGATTACATTTTCAAACTCAGGGGTGGCTATTTGTCTGATGATTAGCACAATCTCATGAAGAAGACAGCAACAGAATGAAAATATCATTAGAATTAGCAGCACTAATGAAGTTTTTCTGATTGCCTCATTTGTCACCAGTTAGATTTACCAGTTGCCCAGGTAATGAATATGGAGCTTGTTCTGGACATGTCCTGCTTTGTTTTCATTCACTTCACCTATTTTACAACTTCCTTAGAAACTGTTAAAGGAACCAAAATAACTACAAATATCTCATCTTTCATGAGATTATGTTAATAACCTTATCAACCAACTCTGTTTTACTGCTTTCATGTAGTTGATGCCCCTGCTTAGGTGTGAAGCAAAATCTGAGTGCTAACAGAAAAATGCATAAATGCTCTTAAAATAGGAAAGTTTTCATTTAGGATAACTTATATACAACATAAAAGGAAAAAAAAAAAGGATGTGTGAAGTAGTGCATTACCTATCTGGTCTTATAATATGCATAATTATTGGTATAATATTTGAAAGCTGATATCTGAAAGTCACTGTGAGATTTTTCAGCATAATTTCTCTTGGATGCAGTAGACACAGACAGAGGTAAAGCCCCATTTTACAGATGACAAAAAAACAAAAAAGAAAAAGGAGAATGAGGTAGATTATCACTTACCTAAGCGAGTTTGGTTTATGTGTAGTTACACTGGGAACTATAAAAGTCTTAATGGTATGGTGCCTTTTATGGCTAAAATCTTCTATATATTGCTTTTCCTAATTCATAAATATGGCATATGAAAATAAATTACAATATTGCAAAATAAACACAGCAAGAAAGGAAGCAAATATAAATGCTCGATTCATGCATAGTGCAGATTTTATACAATTTCATTATCATATAAATAGCTCACATATATAATCTTTCATGAGTTAATTCTGATAAATGTTACAGTAAAAATTAAGATTAATTGATGTTGCTTTGAAAGATTTGTTAGGAGTTATGTC
Source organism: Indicator indicator (assembly GCF_027791375.1). Classification (NCBI taxonomy): domain Eukaryota; kingdom Metazoa; phylum Chordata; class Aves; order Piciformes; family Indicatoridae; genus Indicator; species Indicator indicator. The sequence goes on from NC_072010.1 coordinate 36,560,608, forward strand.
TGCACACTTTTTTAGCCTAGTTACATTGTGTTCTGAAAAGTTTTGGTATTCTATTAGTGATTTACGACACCTGCTTACTCGTATTTTTATAGACTGCTAAACTGTGTAAAACTGTTTTGTTTTTTTTTCAGTCTAAACTTTTGAGGCTTAGAACTTTTTGGCTTTATTTTTTTCTTCTTTTTAAATCTTGAGTCTTCAGAATATAGTGATCTGCTAGAAGATGGAATTGCTAAGTGTTTTTGAAATTAATACATGATAACTGAGATTAAGCATTAAATCAGCATAAACCTACAAAAGTTCACAGCTAAAATGGGTTACAGGAAAAAAAAATTGAAGGGCAAACATTATTTGTTGTCATTGAAGAACACTAAGTTTTCTCACAGTCACAAAAGTATCTAGGGATATATTAATTCTTCCTTTAGATATTAAAAATACAGAAATACTGCATACCCTTCTTTAGGTAGGCAAAGGTTCAAATAAGGCAGATGAGAGCAGGAGAAATCTTTATCTGCCATATTTAATGCAATATGGAGTGAAACGCTAGTCTGAGTTTTTACTGACTTATACCTGGTACAGATATTTTTGTCTGAAAAGAAATTAATGAAAACTGGATTTAAAGTATAACCACAGCAGAATGTCAGCATTTTATATTCACTTTGCCCAGATTTACGAAACTACCTGTTATATATGATAAACTATGAAAAGTACATTTCATTATGAGAGCCTCTCATTCCACAGCTGTACCAAACATAGCCTTTCATTTCAGAACCTATAAAAAGCTTTGTGTCACGCTACTGTATCTGGAAAATCCATGACACAAACTGCATTTCTGAGCATCTCCATTTCTATTAGTGGATTGTATTATAATCTTTTATTTTATTGTCTTTTAACTGCAGTTCAGCATTTGCAAATTTTCACAACAGGAGTTAACTTAAATTCTCCTCTGTCCTGCATTTACCCTTTCTTCTCCTGCATACTGACAATTTTTTGTTTGAATGTCATCCATGCGGTTAGAGTACTATAAGCAAACCAGATTTTCTTGTATGACATCAACCACCCTGCTGCCTTGGTCCTCTATCCAAAATAAATGGGAATAGTGAATCTTCACTCAGTAGCACCAGGCTCAGCAATGCCCAGCAATGAAATTCCTCAGAAAACTTCATAAAATGTTAAAAGCATTTATCACATTTTCAGTGAATAAATGCCATGTCCTGAAGGTAGTGTCATACTTTAAAATCACACAGTACTATACTGATGAAGAGAGGTATTTTCTGTTGTTACTTTGCACTCTCTGTAATTACATAATGTGTGTCATGCAAAGGTTCCTCAGGGATGAAATAGCAATAAATCTTTAATAAACTATGAACAGCATTCCAGTCTGAGTGACAAACATTTCACTACAAAAGTGTTACTGGATATACTATATTAAAAATAAACAAATGAGTAGATATTATTAAAAGTTTACCTCTTTTTCCGGATAGATCTCATATTTTTGTTTGCTTGGAATTAAACACCAGTAAATCTTTAATGAGGTATGAATGAATATTCCAATCACTTGAGAGCTATTGACACATCAATATCCATAGAATAGTATCTTATTGAACTGTTGCAGTTCCTTCCTTGATAGGCATTATATATTCCATGTTAATAATACATAAGCATTTTTAATTCATTTCTGTTGTTAAGCCCTGTCCCTACTCCTGCAGCAGCATTATTAAAACTGATTTTATAAATATAATTTTCTCAAGATACATATGTTAAGTATGACTAGTCCTGAAGAGCTGTAAATGCAGCTGATTTTAAATTCCTTATTTATTAGTGATGAATAATACATGGCTTAACAAACAGAATAAAGTTACACTTAAACTGTTCTTTCTACCAGATTGACCCAGAAGGAATGAGAAAGCTCTGCCTTTTACAAGTCCAAACTATCTTTGTATCATGTAGAAGACCTGCTTGGATAAACAAGGAACTATTAGAAAAACTCAAATATAAAAAGGAGGTTTACAATATGAGGAAAAAAGGACTAGTTAATTGGGAAGATTATAGAGAGATGGCCAGAGAAGGTAGAGATGCAACAAGGAAGGGCCCTCCTGGAACTGAACCTTGCCAGAGGGCTGAAAGAGAACAGAAAGAGTTTTTTCAAATACATCAATCATAAAAGGAAAAGCAGGCATCTCACTGCTGAATGAGAGGGGAGAGATGGTAACTGATGATGAAGAGGTGGCAGAGTCGCTGAATGCCTTCTTTGCCTCAATCTTCACTCCTAAGAGCAGCCCTCAGGAACCTCAGGCTCTAGAAGCACGGGAGCAGAACTGGAGAGATGTGGACATTCCACTGGTCAGTCAGGACAGGGTTAGAGATCTCTTTTACCATCTGAAGACACACAAATCCATGGGCCCTGATGGGATGCATCCACGAGTGCTGAGAGAGCTGGCTGATACTGTTGCTGAACCTCTCTCCATCATCTTTGAAAAGTCCTGGAGAACAGGAGAGGTGCCTGACTACTGGAAGAAAGCAAATGTCACTCCAGTCTTCAAAAAAGGCAAGAAGGAGGATCCAGGCAACTACAGACCAGTCAGCCTCACCTCTATCCCTGGAAAAATGATGGAGCAGCTCATCCTGGATGTTGTCTCTAACCACATGCAGGACAAGAAGGTTATGGGGAGTAGCCAACATGAATTTACCAAGGGGAGATCCTGTCTGGTTAATCTGATAGCCTTCTATGAAATTATGACCAACTTCCTGTGCAGACTACCCTAAAGTGATCCTGCTTTAGCAGGGGGGTTGGACCTGATGATCTCTTGAGATTCCTTTCAACCTCTGATATACTGTGATACTGTGAAATTACTAATTTCAAAGATCAGAGAGTTATGCAGATGTGAATTTTAATGTTTCCACTTTGATATACGGCTTCTGAGTATTCTCACTATAGTACTCTCCACATATTTCTTACACCTCCACACCAGTTATTGTTAGACCAAAGTCATGGCTCTGATCTGATTCAAAGTACAAGATTACACTAAAAACAGGGAGGACTCCATTACCTTTGGCTTCTGTCTTCATCTGACACAGTGCCACTTACAATTGTTTTCTACAGACCAAAACACTGAAATGTTCTGCAGTGACATTGCCCTTCTGTCCTCCCAAGTCAGGCAGACAAGCACATAAAGCAGCACTGGTTAGAAATGAGAATGTGAGAAATGCATTTTGTAAATGGACATTTTAAATCACTTCGCAGAATTCAAGTTTCTGCAAAATGAGGGAAGAGCTGTCTCTATATCCTGCACTGTTTGACTGCACCTATGTTCAAGTATTTTTTTTCTTAATCACTTGATGATCTTACTTCCTGAACGTCAAAATCACTTTACAATTACTAATGAAAGATTTATTGTGCGAGCTGTGCCTAACAAGTAAAAGGTAAGTGTCGTTTCCTGAAGTCACTGGTAAGGACACTAAAACTTGGTGACATGCTGCTATTAGTTTGTGTAATCCCTGGTAGTTTCTAGCAGGTGTGGATCATTTAAAAGACATTACTATGCCTTTTCCAAAAGGCACCTTGTATTTCATGTTTCTACAGACAATTTACTGCCCTTTTGCCAACGTATTTTAAATAGAACATCATTATTAAATGTGATCATGTTACCGTTAATCATGATTTCAATAACGTGACACTTAAATTTTCATCTGGACTCCTGTTAACAGTTGGTTTCCCACTGAGCTCCAAACTTTGACTATATAAGAGAGGGACTTTGTAAGGGTAGAAGGTAGTTGAAGATCAGATGCTACAGAAGGGGTTATGATCAGTGGCTTGAAGTCCAGCCGGGGGGGGGGAGTAGTTATCTGTGGGATCCCCCCGGAGTTGATACTGGGGTCATTGCTGCTTAACATCTTCATTAATGACATGAATGACAGGGCCAAACACACTCTTAGTAAGTTTGAAAAGAATGTAAAGTTGGGAGGAGTGGTTAACTCACCAGAGTTACGTTGCCTTTTGGAGAGGTTTCAACGCACTGATGAAACTGGCTAACCTCATGAATTTCAACAATGGGGAATGCCAAGTCCTGCACCTCTGGAGAGGACACATGATACCTTAGCACAGCCTAGGGGCTGACTGGCTGCAAAGCAGCTTTGTAGAGAAAGTACTGCTATTTCTGGCCGACAAGATGACCATGACCCAGCAATGTGCACCTGCATCAAAGGCGGCTCACAGCAGTCTAGAGTGCATCAGAAATACTGTTGCCAGCAGATCAAGTAAAGTGATCCTTCCCTTCTCCTCAGCAATGGAATGCTGGGTTCAGTGTTAGGGTCTACAGTGAAAAAGAGACATGGATATAATGAAGAAAGGCCAGTGAAGAGTCATGAGTATTACAGAATGAAGATTCAGAGAGCGGGAACTGCTCAGCCAGGAGAAGTTCTTATTTACACACTTGGCTAAGGTCTCTCTGAGGCTGAGAGGGAGTAGAAGTTATGGAGACTCTTCTCAGTGACACCCAGTGACAGAACTGGAGGCAACTGACAGAAATTAAAGTATAGAAAAGTCCATTTAAACAGATTGTTTTTTTTTTTTTTTTTTTTTAACTCTGGGGCTGCTCAAGCACTGGAACAGATTGCCAAGAGAAGTTGTGGAGTCTGCTTCCTTAGAGATAGCTAACGTTCAGCTAGAAATGGTCCTGAATGACATGCTGTTGATCACTCAGCTTTGAATAGAGAGTGGGGCTAGATGTTCTCCAACCTCAACAATTCTGTCATCCTAAAGAAAAGATCAAGCGGGAGGTAATGAGACCACCTTAAACAATGCAATGCACCATGCAAACAACATATTTGCTTTTCTAAACTATGGGATATAATGTGAAATGGAGACACAGAAATTGAGAGACAAATTGTCATTCACCAAGGGATGCAGCTCTAGAGCCAGCCCAAACCACAGTGTAGTAGCAGATCTCAGTGCACTGTGACTTTTCTTGAGGCAGTGAAATGCCAGGGCTGCAGATAGACTTGCCAGGAGCCATCAGCTTTTGCTGGAGAGGTTGATGAGACCTGGGCATTGCCAGAGCAGCCACAGACGTGCACACACATTTAAAAATCATCCTCAGGAGTGCCAGCAACCAGAGCAGACAAGGCTGTTTGTGTGGCAGTTTGCATGGAAGAGTGTGCAGTAGGGCTGTGGTCACCCACCCAGCTCAAGAGGTGAGTCCTCTCTGACTCCAAGCACCAAGCAGTTACTTTTGTATGTCTTTCAACACTTGGCCATCATTTTAAGTGCTCATGTGTAACATAAAACCTCCATTGGTGTACATCTAGAAGAAGTAAGTGTCTGCCTTTCGAGTGTGATATAATATTTAATAATTTGCCTTTCTATACTCTCTTTAAGGAAGAAATATAAAATTGCATTAATTAAGCCTCCAAATCTGTCATAGATTGTTTTAACTGAAGTAAAGAGGGGGGAAAAAAAATAGAAAATAGCAATAATATCAACAACACAGTGGGATGAACCATCACAGTTTCTCTCAGTAATAAAGGCAATAAAATTCATCATAAAGTTCACTTTTCAGAATAATGCTATTTTAATGAAGATGATTCATTTTTGTATCAGAAACTGAGTAAATGTTATAACTCTCTGAGTAATAGAATAATCAGTATATATAATTAATTTAACACACCAAAACATAGAACTGTTTCTCATCGTGCTCATAGAACCATTAAGGTTGGAGAAGACCTCTAAGTTCATCGAGTCAACCCAACACCACCATGGCCACTAAACCATGTCCTAAAGAGCCATGTTTACACAGTTTTTTAGCACGTCTGCAGATAGTGACTCCACAACACCCATGAACGGCCCTTTCCAATGCCTGATCACTCTTTCAGTTAAGAAATTTTTTTCTAATATCCAATCTAAGCCTTCTCTGGTGCAACTTGAGGCCATTTCTATCACTAGCTACTTGGGAAAAGACACCAACACCCATCTCACTACAACTTCCTTCTAGGTGGTTGTAGAGAGCAATAAGGTCTCCCCTCAGTCTCATTTTCTCCAGACAAAACAATCCCACTTCCCTCAACTACTCCTCATAAGACCTGTTGTCCAGACTGTTCAGCAGCTTTGTTGCCTTTCTTGTAGTGAGGAGTCTAGTGTTCAAGGTGCAACCTCACCCCTCACTGAGTACAGGGGCAAAATCACTTACCTAATCCTGCTGGCCACACTATTTCTTATACAGGCTAGGATGCTGTTTGCCTTCTTGACCACCTGAGGAAGTTTGTTAGTGGTCATAGCCAATCTAGTACTTGGAAAATCAGCAATACCACTGTTAGTCTATTAGAGTTTATGACCATCTGCAACTGTCAGATTAACACCGTGTTGAAAGACTGGAATTTTCTGTGACTCTTCACCTCACAAAGAGAAAAGGCAGACCCCCCTTGAGCTAAAGAGACAAATGAAAGTAGCAGCCTCCTGGTGGAGGACATTTAAAGTGGCTTTCATATAATTCAGATGCTGTACCTACAGAAGACTGTCTTTTGTTTGAGTAGAATAAAATTCATGAAGAATTCCATTCTCATCTCATGTAGGTTTTATGTGTCATATAAAAACTTTCATAAACTTTGCAACCTCGTTCTTAAGGTTAGGATTTCTCACCCTTTCTGCTCTGAAATGTCACCATTCAAATAGCAAAACCTTTTCTATTTTCCAGCCTAAATGTACTCACAGATAACACTGATTGTTTTAGTGTTCTTTTTCCTGACTGGAGTATATTGAGAGTGCTTTGTCTTTCTCTAGATGATTTCATAGATTGCTACTCAAGTAGCACTGTTTTAACACTCCAATCCTTATGTCTTATGACAGAAATTTATAGGAAGAATGCTTAATTTACATTATGATCCCAGTATAGCAAAAATAGAACTGTCTCCAGTATTTTTAGGGATTTGTTTTCATGGTTAGTTACTGGCTATTAACCACTACCAGTAGTTTTCTAACAGCAGCAAATATTTACATTCTGCTCAATTTCTGCAGCTTATTTATGTTCAGTCTTTTCAAGCACTCTCAAGAAATCATTGGAAGAATTTCCATAGCTACAAAGCAAAAAAGTGGTGAAAATATATTTTCTAAATATTAGCACCATTCCTTGTTGCTTATTTGTTGTGACTATTTCATACTTAATATACATATAATTTAAATGTGATTTGTCCATCAGATTGATTGCAGGTCAAGCCTGCTTTATGCTAATGTATTCATTGCCATCATCAAAGAGATAGCTTTAGTAAAGTAATGGATGTTGTATACCCTCAAGTGTCCAGGCACTGAAAATATAGCATGTATGCAAGTACCAATATAAATAGCAGTGTCTGATATATCTGAAGCTTTTTCTTTAAGTCATTTCACATGCAGGTCTTACATATTACATTATTACATTAACATTTTGTCTTTCAATGTGTTTATTCATACAACATAATATGTGATGAAATATAAGAAGTACTGTTTGCTCTAATGGTATCCTATAGGCATGCCAATGAAATAGGTGCCATACCATCAGAAACAAACTAACTTTTTCAAGAAACATTCAAACTTTTCTTTGAAGTCACTTGAACTATTACCAGCTAATTCATACAGTGGGGGTGTAATGGCTTAACCCTGGCTGGACCGCAGGTGTCCACCAATGTTGCTCTGTCAACAGATAGATATAGTGAAAATATAATGAAAGGCTTGTGGGCTGAGATAAGAAGACGATGGTGACAAGCAAAACAAACTCAACTTGGGCAAGTTAATTTAATAGCAATCAAATCAGAGCAGAGTAATGAGAAATAAAAACATAAGCTTAAAATGCTTTCACCCCACTTCTCCCTCCTCCCAGGCTTAACTTCACTCCCAAATTCCCTCCCTCCTCTCTGAGCAGTATAGGAGAAACAGGAATGGGTTCATCACATGTCATTTCTGCCACTCTTTTCTCTTCAGGGGGAGGACTTCTCACAGTCATTCCATGCTCCACTGCAGGATCCCTCCCATGAGAGATATTCCTCCATAATCTTTGCCAACATGAGTCCTTCCCACGGGCTGCAATTCTTCATAAACTGCTTCAGAGTAAGTCACTTCAAAGGGTCAAAGTCCTACAAGAGAACCTGCTCTAGACTGGGCTCCTCGCCCCAAAGATCCATGATCCCTGCCAGGAGCCTACTCCAGCACAGGCTTCATGTAGCCTCCTTTGAGCACACATTTGCTCCTGCATGGGGTCATCCACAGGCTGCTCCACCATTAATCTCCATGTGCTGCAGAGGACAGCCTGCCTCACCATGGTCTTCAACATATGCTGCAGTGGAGTCTTTGCTTTGGCATCTGGAGCACTTCCTTCCCCTCCTTATTCCCTGGTCTTGATACCTGCACAGTTGTTTCTTTCACGTATTCTCATTCCTTTCTCTCTCTGCTGTTTTGTCACAGTTGTGATTTGTCTGGTTTTGTTTGATTGTTTTGGTTGTTTGGGGTTTTTTTTGGGGTGAAAAGGGGGTTGGTTGGTTTGGTTTTCCCTCTTATATATCATTGAACAATAGAATCATTCAGGTTGGAAAAGACCCTTGAGATCATCAGGTCCAATCATTAACTACTCTACCAAGTTCATCACTAAACCATATCTCTAAGTACTGCATATAAATGACCTTTAAACATATCCAGGGATGGTGATTCAGCCACCTCACTGGGCAGCCTGTTCCAATGCCTGACCAGTGAAAAAAATTTTCCTAATGTCTAACCTAAACCTATCCTGGTGCATGCAGCATGTTAACACAGAGACACTACTGCTGTTGCCAAAGGGGCTTAGCATTGGCCAGAGATGGGTTTCTTTTGGAACCTGTGGACACTGGCTTTATTGAACACTAAGGAAGCTTCTGGCAGGTTCTCACAGAAGTCAACCCTGTAGCCCTCCTGCTACCAAAACCGCTACTGTAGAAAACTCAGTACTGGAGAGTTCAAAATGTATGTGTGCTTTCACATGTAAAAATGTAGTCATGTGTTTTCCCACCTGCTTGCTTTGCTTCTCTGTACATTTACCTTTAGTACACGTTATTGTAAAGAACCATCAAAGAGCATTTTCTGGTAAACCCACAGTAGAATGGCAATGTCAAAAGCTTATATTGACCAAAGATCCTATTTTACAAGGCTTTGCAGACAAAAGCACAGGTAGTAAATATCTCTCTTACAGATTGTTTAAACCTGGAAAGAAGAAATTATATTCACTATAATAATCACTATCAACAGCAAAACATCTTAGTGATCTCAGATCATCCTAATACTGGTTTACTTCAGCATCAATAATCCTGAAGTACTGTTCTTCCATGTTGGCATTTTTCCATTGACATATTATGGACTTCAAATCAAAAAGAAGTCATTGGACATGGGTGTGAAATGAAAATTATGGGACAACAGTAGGCAAATTCAGAAAAGATATCTTGCCTTAATGCAGTGTAAGAAGAAGGAGAATATCTAAATTGTTAGATAAATGTTTTCAAATGTATCTATCCATCCAGCATTGTAGATAGATGGAAGAATGGAAAAATAGAAAGGGTCAGAGTTGTGAAGAATCTTTAGAAGCGTGAATTATTGCTGCAAAACAGAGAGCCAACACAATGATTTAGAGATCAGAAAGGTGAAAGTGGACAGAGTGACGGGAAAGACAGACAATCACAGCAGCTATGCTTTTTACAGTTTGGAGTAAGGCTGTGAGGATGTCAGGGATGGAAGAAAATGTTGTGGTAGTTAAGACAAGAGTGAGGGCTCAATGATTCAGCAAAAATAAAAGGCCAGGCACTGAAAATATTGTACAAGAAATGTGAATGGGTTAAGAAGTGGTTACAATTTGTGATCTGTGGAAGAGGAACAAGCTGAGGATGAACCCCAGCTTATGAGACTGAGTGGCAAGCAGGGAGATGGGGTTTTCATCATTGATGGGAAATAGGGAGGAATAATGGAGTGAAAAGCAAAGTTGACTTCCATTGTATGTGTTAAGTCTAGCTTGTTGGCAAGAAGTTATTCAGGAACAGATGTCTGAAAGACAGGCTCAAAGACATGTTTATGTGGAGACATAAAAAAGAGAAGGGAAGGGAAGGGAAGGGAAGGGAAGGGAAGGGAAGGGAAGGGAAGGGAAGGGAAGGGAAGGGAAGGGAAGGGAAGGGAAGGGAAGGGAAGGGAAGGGAAGGGAAGGGAAGGGAAGGGAAGGGAAGGGAAGGGAAGGGAAGGGAAGGGAAGGGAAGGGAAGGGAAGGGAAGGGAAGGGAAGGGAAGGGAAGGGAAGGGAAGGGAAGGGAAACATAAAACCTGTCAAAATATTAAATAATATATATTTACAGTGTAGATAGATGTCCAAAGAGAGATAAATTAAACCCTAGAAATACTTATTTGTCTTCATTGGTTATTAAAGATATCCAAAGTCATGCATTAAGATATCCACTTGCACTTTGCAGGTGACTGAAATTCAGAAAGATTATTCCAGTGAAATACACAGGACTTGAGCAAATCTATATGTATCATTCTATTAATACAGAGATGATAGGTGACCTTACCAAAGCTAAAGGAAAGAAAGTACTAAAGACTGGTCCTCCTCTGGAAGCATACACATCTTCCAAGAATGTTGCTGGGAAATGAGCATTATCCAATAGTCTCTACATTAATGAATGACATTAAGCTTAAAGTCTCAAAGCTACAAACCAGTGAAAGAAGATACTAAATGTACCAAACTTTACTAAGATTTTGATATATTCTCCCAAAAAGGAGGAAATGGAGATATTTTTTCTCAGCTTAATAATATTTTCATGCAATTGATGACTGGGAGCAAGTTGCACGTAATGACACATATATGTAAAGAAAAGAGACATTACACTTCTTGCTCATCCTGTGTGGATCCTGACCCACCCTGGATCACAGATATAGCTTGGATCTGCTCTTTCTGAATATGATGAGGGGATTAGAACCAACAAAGAAGTACAGCTTCTGCAGCTTTTGGTCTGCATCAGGAAAGAAAACAGGACTTTGAGTGTTTCTTAAGACATTCTAAGTGAAAATCAAATTGAAACTTGGAAAAATTCTGATCATGAAAATATCTCTGGACAAAAACAAATCAGTTTTGAAATCTCTTAGGGGTTTTATCAGAGCCAGCTCTGTCCCTGGTACTTATCACAGTATCACAGTATCACAGAATATCAAGGGTTGGAAGGGATCTCAAGAGGTCATCAGGTCCACCCCTCCTGCCAGAGGAAGATCACTTAGGGTAGTCCACACAGGAATGCATACAGGTGGGTTTTGAAAGTCTCCAGAGAAGGAGGCTCCAAAACCCTCCTGGGCAGCCTGTTCCAGGGCTCTGTCACCCTCACTGTAAAGAAGTTTCTCCTCATGTTGAGTTGAAATCTTCTATGTTCTAGTTTGAACCCATTGTTCCTTGTTTTATCACTGTGAAGCACTGAAAAGAGCCTGGTCCCCTCCACTTGACACCCACCCCTCAGATACAGACATTGATGAGATCCCTTCTTGGTCTTTCTTTTCAAGACTAAACAGCCCCAGGGATCTCAATCTCTCTTCAGAGGGAAGATGCTCAAGTCCCCTAATCATCCTCGTGGCTCTCTGTTGGATTCTCTCCAGCAGTTCTCTGTCTCTCTTGAACTGGGGATCCCAAAACTGGACACAGTATTCCAGGTGTGATCTCACCAGGACAGAATAGAGAGGTAGAAGAACTTCCCTCGACCTGCTGGACACATCTTTCTTGATGAACCCCAGGATCCCATTGGCTTTCTTGGCCACAAGAGCACATTATTGTTCCATGCAGAACTTGCTGTCCACCAGCACTCCAAGGTCTTTCTCTGTGGAGCTCCTTTCCAGCAGGGCAGCCCCTAACCTGCACTGGTGCCTGTTGTTATTCCTTCCCAGATGTAGGACCCTGCACTTGTCCTTATTGAACTTCATGAGGTTTGCCTGCACCCAGCTCTACAGCCTGTCCAGGTCATGTTGGATGGCTGCACAGCCTGATGGGGTGTCAGCCAACCCCCCCAGTTTTGTATCATCAGTGAACTTGCTGAGGGTACTCTCAATGCCCTCATCCAGGCTATTGATAAAGATATTGAACAAACCTGGACCCCGAACTGATCCGTGGGGGACACCACTTGCCACAGGCCTCGAAGCTGACTCTGTGCCGCTGATGACAACCTTCTGAACTCTGTTGTGGAGCCAGTTTTCAATCCACCTCACTGACCAACCATCTACGCCACATCTCCTGAGCATTTCTATGAGGATGTTATGGGAGACAGTATCGAAAACTTTACTGAAGTCCAGATATATGACATCCACTGCCCTTCCCTCACCTTCCCACTTGGTCATAATTTCATAGAAGGTTATCAAATTAGTCAGATACGATGTCCCCTTGGTAAATCCATGTTGGCTACTCCTGATAATCTTCTTGTCTTCCATGTGGGTAGAGATGACCGCCAGGATGAGCTACTCCATCATCTTTCCAAGGATGTAGGTGAGGCTGACTGGTCTGTAGTTGCCTGGATCCTCCTTCTTGTCTTTTTTGAAGACTGGAGTGACATTTGTTTTCTTCCAGTAGTCAGGCACCACTCCTGTTCTCCAGGACTTTTCAAAGATGATGGAGAGAGGTTCAGCAACAGTATCAGCCAGCTCTCTCAGCACTCGTGGATGCATCCCATCAGGGCCCATGGATTTGTGTGTCTTCAGATGGTATAAGAGATCTCTAACCCTGTCCTGACTGACCAACAGAAGTTCCACATCTCCCCAGTTCTCCTCCCTTGCTTCCAAAGCCTGAGGTTCCTGAGGGCTGCTCTTAGGAGTGAAGACTGAGGCAAAGAAGGCATTCAGCAATTCTGCCATCTCTGCATCATCAGTTACCATATTTCCCATTTCACTCAGCATTGAGCCTACCTTTTGCCTGCTCTTCCTTTTGTCATTGGTGTATTTGAAAAAACTATTCCTGTTCTCTTTCACCCCTCTGGCAAGATTCAGTTCCAGGAGGACCTTGGCCTTCCTTGTTTCATCTCTTATTCAGCATTACATTCCACCCTCTTATTTGCTAACAGCATGGAACAACTTTATATTCATTAGCCATCGGGTTAAGACAAATAAGACAAAAAATTAGTGAACCAGATCATTTTATTGAATTCATTGGTTGCAAGCACAATTGTCAGTTGGCTTGCTGTACAGTTGTATTTAGTAACTCATAAGAGAGGAAGGGGGAGGAAGCATTAATTCATACTTTGATCTTTTCCTTATCCACTTCTGTCACCAGAAGCCTCCAATTCTGAAAGCCATTCCTGCTAGCTGAAATACTTTGAAGGATTAGGTCCTTCCCTTTTACCACTTCAGAACTGACTTTCTCTTGGAATGTTTGGACAAAGATTAATCCTTGGTGGGAGGAAGACTGCATATGTTTTGGGCAAGCCATTTGACTCCAGGAAAGATCTCTGTTTTGGCTTTTTCTCCCTCTGAAAAGGATCAGGTTCAGCTGGGTGAGCTCCAAGAGCTTTGGTATACTGCTATGATTGCCTGCAATTGATCATCTGTGGCCATTTCTTTTTGTTAGGTTCCTAGAAACATCAAGGGATTTAAAAGTCCCCTAAAACAGATCAAAAGAGAGCATGGATTTTAGGAATCTTGGCACCATTAAACTGTACAACTGCTATCTTACATAATATGTAATCTTACTACGGTGATACACTTATCCTGTTTTATTAAGCTCCTTTACAGATGGCTTGAATGCCTAGCCAGTCTTCTGGTGCATTTGGGACCCCTCTCACCACCCACACATTCAGAAGCCTGTAAATAGCCTCTGCAGCAATAAGAGATCTGACCTTATAGTTCCCTCTGGATACGAACATAAAATAAATAATCCACTGCAACAGCAGGGTAAGTATTTATGAGTCCCATGAGGGAGTCATACTCAGCATAGAGAACAGTATTTCAGTGAAACACTTCAGATTACACATGCTTGATTTTATTTTCTTACTAATCTTACAAATATTTTTTTTTTTTTGGTGATGTTAACACTGTATTACAGTTGGAAAACATTGAGCTAACTTGAGGAACACAAGCTGCTTCTGAAATATTTCTTTCAGTCTAATGTTTGTATATTCTCTCACTTGTATAATCAAATGCCTACCGGTCAAACCTGTCACAGCTTCACTTTTTCAAAATATGTCTCTGATGTTGTGTTCACTTTGCCTGCATTAAGCTTCATAAAGTAGTCTTCTGGCCACATATGAAATACACATGTGTTATTTCAAGTCCCTTTATTCCTACCAGCTGTCATAGTTTTCCCTATTACAGCAATATTTGTCTTCAGAGATTTGTTTTATTAGGTCCAGTTGATGTACCTACATTTAATTATTTTCCCATTCCATTCCCTCACTACTTTCTCTGTTATTTTGCTGTCTTCTCCCCAATATTTATCTTAGGCATGTATATTTTTCTTCTGTTAATATGTCTTCCACCAAAATTTCTATTCATTTTTGTTTCCTTGTATTTATCTCTCCTTGTATTTCTCTCTCCTTTTATTTCTTTCCTCTGGGATTTATGTTATTACTCTTGTCAACCGTTCACATCATATTTGCTAGATGTCTCTTTTATGTGTTGATTTTAATATTTATTTTGCCTTGTCTTTTTCCTTCATGGTAAATCCAATAAAATCTCTTTCTGCTTCTCATATGGCTTCTCATACCACAGTATATAATAAATTTATAGTGATGACATGCTAACTAGTAGCTCAAACTTATTGCACCTTTCAACTAAAACAGTGGCAAAGTTAAGGGTTACAGAGACAAAAAAAGACCAAATGTCTCTACCACAATCTTGGTGTCTTCATTATTTTCTTTTTTTTTCAGTACATCTGCAGTCCTGTATGTCAATACATGGTGAAAAGTTGAGTACATGCAAGGGAGAGAAGACTTGGAAGTTCTGCTCTTGATAGCAGGTCCCTCCTCAATCTCCCATCCTGTCACTCCTATTCTTTTATAGCCTCAAAATAAAAGAACATGCAATTCTTGATGAATACTGTGGTAAACTCTGTGGACCTTGTTCTGACTGATAGAAGGTGGCTTATGTTTTCTCATGACTCCTACAATGTAACTAATTTCAGTAATTAACTACTAAAGCTTAGTGACAGGTACACTTAAGATGTGTATGGCTAAACCACATTTAATCTATAAACCACAATATTTGCCTAAGTTTAAAGGAAAGGTGTAGCTGTCGTCTTCTCTTTGCAAGTCTTCTCTGTCTATTGTCTTCATTGTAAATAGCACTTACCCTTTCAACCTGATATTCCTTGATGTAGCCAAGAAATAATTCCCCATTTATGTACACAGGGAAAAGATCATATTATGTTCTCCTTTGCTATTTTCCTTTTTCTTTCATTAATTCACTCTTCAGTCTTGTTCACTCTTGCTTTCTTCACCTCCTTTCTCTATTTTCAGAATGTCATTAGAAATCTTATTACTGTGAGAGGACTGACAGCCTGCTAATAGGTTCAGAACTCTGCATCAGGCAGGTAAAATACTCTGCCTCTTCACAATGACTCAGGAGGTCACTATGACATCTCCAAATATCAGCTGTTCCAAGGAACTTTTAAATAAAGAACAGTTTATTTGAGAAAAGGAGCTACTAGAATATTTTTTAAAAGCTGAAGCAGTATGAGAGTTCATTTTGTACAGGAATTGGCAGGTGGGTTATGAGAAAAACTGAGAAGCTGTTTTCTCTAAGACAACTGGAAAACTGAATAACTTGAACTATGTGCTGTCCCAAATCAACTGAAGATGCTTCTTCCAAAGTAGGCTCATTTTCGGTTTGCAGGTGTTGGAGGGAAGTGTTCCTGAAAAAAACCCATAACATGTTTCACAAATTTTGCCTTACATCTCAGGTGTATGCTTGTCATCCAGATTCTAACCTTCTTAAAGGATATGTTCACCTCTAAGCCCCTCCTATTTAGACTGCAGCACACTGACAGCTCATCTCTGAAAAGAGTGATTCAAGGGCCTCACTGCTAGTTCAATTCAAACTAAAGCAGTCCATTTTCAGTTTATACTACAAGAGGACAAAATGGTGGAACAAAAGCAGTGACTGTATTTTGACTGTGAAGATGAAGGCAATGCCAAGATTAACAGAATGTGGAACAGGATTCCGCAATCCATCACTACCTTCATCTCAGCTGGAGGTGAGACTGTTGAACAGCTGTGTTGGGATTTCTGCAGAGAAAGGACAAAGAACCTGGACAAACACAAAAAGAAAGCATGCTTCTCTGAATGGTGTCTTGAGAGAGAAGGGGTTGAGAAGGACTCTGCTATGTCATTCAGACTATCCTCAGTCAGTCAGTCCCTAGGACGTGACTTACTCATGTTTTTCTATTTGGCGTGTTACACAGCACCTGAAGGAAACATCACAGAAGGAGTTTTATCCTTCTTTGCATAAAGTGTGTCTGCAAAACAAATGGAAAGCAGTCTGATTCACAGTATTTTAGTTTTTATTTCTGATTTTGATTCATGGCATACATCCTTCACATTGATTGTAGATTTCTATTTAGACCCATAGGTATATGTAGGCCAACATGGGTTTATGAACCATGTCACTATACATTCAGAAAGAAACTATGTATGCAAAATGCATAGAATAAGCTCACAGAAACGTCTCAATGCTTCCTCTACCAAGCTCAAGGATGTATTTTTTTATTATTCTTTATCACTTGAAGGCAACATGTCTTTCAAAAGTGGGGAACTTAGAAAAAGTAGCAGGTCAAAGTTAACACAGCACTACACCCCTAAAGAATTACAAGACCAATTTCCAATGTATTGGACAAATTGATATGGTAAGTTTCCTATATTGATCACATATATTACTCTGTCTGGAATCAAAGATATTCAGGAAGTTGATTAGAAAATATACCTTTCAGCTATATTGCTTTCATCTTATCTGAACCTGATACTTTAAGCCCTGGCTATGCATAATGAGGCAGAAAAGTATTTCTAGAATTTTACTAATTTGCTTCACATTGAAGAGTTTGACTAAAGAGTAAAATGCTCAAATATATACTATCTTGGTCACTACTTTTTGCACTTTTCAAGTACTTAGTATGCCTTTCCTTCTAGAGGCTTAGCATGCCTTTCCTTCTAGAGGCTTAGCATTTCTGTGCATGAAAAATATAGATATTTAAAACATTGTGGAAAATTGTGGATAATTATTAGGAGTAGAAGTCAGGAAGGAAGAATTTAGTCTCACTTCTGTATTTTCTTAAGAACATGCAAGGGATAAATGACAGCAAACAAAAGCTGTTTTTTGCTTAAGTAAAAAACGTCCCAGAGGCATGTGGGCTCAGCAACATGAAAACTTGAAAAAGAGAAGAGTTCAAAATTTGAATATTACAATATTTTAGATTAGACTATTCATTTCCTGCTTGAAAGTAATTTTCTTTCTTCATGGCTCCTTAATATGGAATGCTTTCCAAGTAGCATCCTTCTGATTTTTTGATAAGATTTTTTTTATTAATGTGAATAACCACATTAATTGTGAAAGCAGAATTGTTGTTATCTTCAGGTAGTAGTGTGAGTGGAAATATTACTATTTCACACACCTTTAGAACCAAATCCATTATGTATAAATTGGCATTTAAGCATCCAATTTATACATGTAAGACTTTAAACCAAGTTGAAATTTCTAACCCATGATTAATAGAACTGTCTAGTAAATCAGTCTTTTTTTTAACAAATAAACTGTTTCATGAAATAGATCTTAATACCCAGAGTATATGAAGTCCTGATTTATAAATTACAGTGTGTCTTAAAATCAGTCATACTGCTTATAAATCAGCAACGTTACTTTAAAAAGTGCCATGCTTCTGGAAAAGGTGTAAGACAAATGTTTCCTACTTTATGTATGTATATTTAATTTAGGTATTTCAAGTTAAAACAATTGTAAAGCTGTTTCTAAAACAGTTACTTGAAAAACAGCACCTTAAAAAGATGGTAGAGCAGAGGGGGAGTTTTATTAGTATTCATAAATGTGCACCTTGCCATTTGTAACTGTCTTTGTACTCTCCCCTCTGCACAGGCTGCCTATCAGAGTTTAGAATGCTGTCAAGACTGTTGCAGGCCTGATGCTTGTTTTTCTCCTGTTTGCTTTTTTCAAATATGCCCTTGCCAGTCTCAGTAGCAAGAGATGGACTGCTTTAGTTTATTCATTCCCAGGTGCTGTTGTAAGAGGTTGAGGCTAAACCACAGTTTACAACCTCCAACTCTGAGTAGGTGGAAAAAGTGAGAGGAAGAGATTAACAGACTCTTAGAAAAAAAGGAAAGTGACATTCTTTTTCTAATATTCTTCATCGAATTTCTGCTTTTCTTGGGTTTAGTGGAAGTATTTGTAAATAATCTCATACAAACCTTTCAGTCAGCTAATCAAAGAATCAGTTTTTAGAGCTTACTCCAGTGTATGTAGGAAAACGCAGTAAAATCTTTCTCTAAAGCTCTTAAACATTTAGGTTTGGTGTGATTTAGTTTTGTATTTTGCATAATGGCATTCTTGTACATGGTTTTGTCTTTGATTGATTGGTTAAGTTTTGAGGAAAGGAGAGCTGATTTTTCAGTTAGTATAAAATAATACTATACAATATTTAATACTATAAACTATAATTAATTCAAGTTTGACTTGTTTAAGCTAGGTATAGTTATTGAAATGCTTTCGTCACTGTTCCTTACAGTTCTCTATACTGGTTTTCAACTGTCAAATGTTATAAAGCTCCATATACAGAACAGACTTTCTCTCTCCCCTGCCTAAACCCATAACATCCCCTGCACAACTCAAAACTGACGAATTTTTCATTTGAGATTGGAATGACTCAAGTTTTCATCTTCACTCATTCTGCACTTCTCCCATGCTGGATCAGCATCCTGCTCAGAAGGCTGCTTGAGGGAGCAACAGAAAGAAATAAATGCCTTTGAATTTTCCCTGTTTTCACTTCGCATATGTATTATGCAAAGATATAATCATCACAAGGTTTAAAACATACCCACTGTACAAAAGTAGATCTTTGGGACAGACACATATGGTCTGCTCTAGCATTTCCTCTCCCTCAATTTAATAAGAATTCTTAAATATCCATTTTTCTTCTCTGTAAGCAGTAATCTCAGTGGAAATGCTTATATTGATCGAGAATTTCTGCCAAAAAAATTTTGACAAGAAACCCCACATTCCATCAAGCTTTATTTAAAGCATATTTCCTCTCATAAATTATTTTTTCTTCCTTTCATGTAACCAAATATAAAAACCTTTTTAAAAAAAAGAGAAAAATAATAAAGAGAGAAGTTCTAATTTTCGGTAGATTTTTGATGTAGTATTTAATCTGACAGATTTAGCTTTTTTTTTTTTTCTTTTTTAATAATTGTTAGTGTCTTTACACAGCAAAGAATCTTTATAGCCAAGTTTTCAATCATTCTTATCCAAGAGATTACGTGCAAAGATGCTTTACAAGTTCACAGATTCACAGATTGAGTTGGGTTGGAAGGTAGTCTCAAAGGTCATCTGGTCAAACCCCCCTGTAGTGAGCAGGGACACCTCCAACCAGATCAGGCTTTTCAGGGTTACATTGAGTCTTATCTTGAATGGCTACAGGGACAGGGCCTCAACCACATCTCTGGGCAACCTGTTCCTATATTTCACCACTCACTGTAAAGAACTTCTTCCTTATGTCCAACCTAAATCTACCTTGCTCTAGTTAAAAATTATTGTTGCTTGTCCTATTGCTACAAACCCTTCTAAACAGTCTTTCACCAGTCTTTCTGTGGGTTCCCTTCAGATACTGAAATGTAGCTATAAGGTGTCTCCAGAGTCTTCTCCAGGCTGAACAGGCCAAATTTTTTCATCCTGTCTTCATAGGAAAAATGCTTCAGCTCTGCGATCATCTTCGTGATCCTCCTCTGGACCCAATCCATCAGATCCATGTCTTTCTTGTGTTGGGGGGCCCAGAGCTGGACACCGTACTCCAGGTGAGATCTCACCAGAGCAGAGTAGAGTGGCAGAATAACCTTTCTTGTCCTGCTGGCCGTGCTTCTTTTGATGCATCCCATACAGCTATCAACTTGGAACTAAAGAAATGGAATTTAACAGATAAATTTAATTATCTAATTTTGTCTTGTGACTCTCACTGTGAAGGTGAAAGGATATAAAGAAATCTCAGTTTTTAAGAGAGCTCATTAACCCAGCAGTGACCTGTAATGGCAGAACAAATGTCTTTCCTGGTGTCCATGATCCTGTTGCTAAGACATGCACAAAATATCATAAATTTGTTCTTTTTATGTGTGTGTTTAGGAATTGTCCATGTCCTTCTGGTTACTGGGCTTATTTTCCCTGTGCAGCAGTGTCCTCTGTAAAATGAAAATTATAATGATGATTTGTAACTATTCTGTATTTTTTCTCCTATGCTTCTGTTTTGTTTGTTTTGTTGTTGTTTGTTGTTTTTTTTAATGAATTTCATGTTATTGCAGTCAAAAATCATTTACTATATCAATACACCATACAACAAAAATAAATTAGTACTTAGAACTTAGGAAGGAAGAGAAAAGAGCAAACATACGCCAAGGTACTTTGTAAGGTATGCCCACATTACACCACTGGTGCCATGAAAAAAGTGTGAAGGAGCTGCTGGGAAGAATTTCACTTAGATACTTTAAACACTTTAGGCATGCCACAACTACCCCATACAACACTACAGGATTGGAGGAGAGTGGCTGGAAAACTGCTCAGCAGAAAAGTACCTGAGGGTGCTGTCTGACAGCCTGCTGACAATAAACCAGCAGTGTGCTGAGGTGGCCAAGAAAGCCAACATCATCCTGACCTGCATCAGGAATTGTGTGACCAGCAGGAGTAGGGGGGTGATCATTCCTTGTACTTGGCACTGCTGAGGCCACACCTTAAAAACCATGTTCAGTTTTGGGTCCCTCACTACAGGAAGGACATGGAGTTGCTGGAGCATAACCAGAGAAGGGCAATGAAACTGCTGAAGAGTGTGGAGAACCAGGCTTAGGAAGAGCAGCTGAGGGAACTGGGATTGTTTAGTCTAGAGAAAAGGCAGCTGCAGGGGGACCTCATTGCCTTCTGAAAGGAAGTTGTAGAAAGGTGGGGGCTGGCCTCCTTTTCCAGGTGAAAACTGATAGGATGAGATGACATGGCCTCAAGTTATATTGGATATTAGAAAAAAATTCTTTCCTGAAAGAATGGTCAGGCATTGGAATGGTCCACCCAGTGGTGGAGTCACTTTCCCTGATGGCATTCAAAAAAATGTGTAGACATGGTACTACAGGATGTAGTTTAATGGATATAGTGGTGTTAGGTGAATGGTTGGAGTTGATGACTTTAGTGGTCTTTTCCAACTGACACAATTTTCTGATTCTATGATTCTAAGATAACAGCCTTTCATTAGAGCAGGAAGATTACAGACTACTAATTCATACCCATTTTTCTCCTGTTTTTTTAGTCAAAAGTTTCTAACTATGCTGTCTTTCTATTTAATAATATATCAGTTATTCATTTTAGAAAACAAAATAGCTGAACAGAAACCTAAAATATTGTCACATGTGGTGAGCTTGGTAGAGTAGGGTTAATAGTTGGTCCTGATGATCTCAAGGGTCTTTTCCAACTTGAATGATTCTATAAGTCTGTGATCCTATGGCAGATGTTTGGGATAGACAAACAGAATTTTTTTTTTCCTTTTGGAAATGGAATTCTACCTGCAGAGTTAAAAATCTATTAAATTCTATGCTGAATATTTGATATCTCAGCTGTTTACTCACTAATTTCGGATATACTGATTCTGAGAGTTTCTTGTCTCCTGCAATCTCGTCTCAAGAGAGAGAAAATAAGTGACAATGTACAGTGGATCTGGACACTGTGATTTATTTAAAAATACAATGAGATTAGAGCTACTTGATTTCTTATCAGTCCACAGCATTGCATTCAGTACTCAACAACTTTTTCCTGCAGGGACATCATTGCTGAGTTAGGAAATTTGAATAGTAAGTCATATCAATTCATGATGTGCCTCTACTCACAGTTACCAGTCTTGGACATCACTGGTCAGAGTTCCTCTCTGGGAGTCTCACAGATTTCATCTCCGTGCATCTCTGTGATCTTTGTGATCTTTCCTCATTTTCAGGATTTTTCCTTCAGCCATAACAAACCTAAGGTCATCACCACCACCTTTCTGAGGCCACTTCTTTCTGAGGTCCTTTCTTCTTTATTTTTTTTGTGAATCTTTTGTTTGTTTGTTTCCAGAACCAGACCTTCTGTTTGTCATCCTAAGCAACCAATTTTCCCTAAATAAACACCCTGTGTGTAAAAACACATTATGTGATGAGCTTACTAATTCATGGTTCTCTCTCCTGCCTTTTTATTAACTGAAATATTTGGAATTTGCCATGTCTGTTTAGTTCAAGTGTTACAAACATTTACAGCCAGCTATATCAGTTCCATGTAGCAAATAGCAGGCTTCTTTTCAGGAGTTCAAAAAGCACAAATCAAAATCCTAAGCATAATGGAACATAAGTAATTAACCTCAATAAAAAAAAAAATTAAGCAGATAGAAAAACACATGCTAACTAAAATGTAGATGTAATTTGTTGTGTAAAGATAAATCAATAATCTCTATAATTTCAGATTCTCTTTTTGCTTATCTGTTTTACCTTAAATAAATTGCAAAATTTGAAGTTACAAATATGAGTATAACTTCACTGAGTACTCCAAGTAGTGGAAGAATGCAATATGTCCAGGTAGACAAAGCCCCAGCAGCAATGAGCTGTAAATGATGCCTTAAACGTACTACTGAACTGAGGATAAAATAAGGCAGAAAAAGATGTTTGCTGTAGTTAATTATGGTGAGCTTGTCTTACTTATCAATCTCCTATTCATCAATATTTCACTTGAACACCTTCACTATATTTTTTAAGCAATTTTCACTTCTAGAGTATGGAGAAAATAATCTGTGCCCAAACTTGACCAGCTTTGCAGCCACTGATGCAACATTAAGCAAGAAAAAACAGTGGGGGAAAACAATCAAACAAACCCAAACCCACCCAACGAACCAAAACCAGCAAAAACCCCAAACTGCATCCACTTTCTGCATTTTGAACAAGCTTTTCATTAACTTTTCGATGTTCTGGGGCCTGGAATGATGTTTTGTTACTACTCGAAGGTGTACTGTCTGAAACTGATCCCACTGAGATAAATAGGAAGTGGTTTGTTGCTTTCTGTCTGTTCTTAGGTCGTTAACGAAACAACAAATGAAATTCAAAATTTCAACTGTATCTTGGCAAAGATTTTGCATATAGATTGCTCTGTTAAAAGAATGGGATCATAAAACACTCCTCACTGTCATTATTGGTTGCAAAAGCTTAGAAGATCAAGAAAGATTGGATATGTTAGTTCTTGTAATTTAATTAACACTACTGATTTCCATTACCTCTCTCCTTACACTTAGCAGCTACACATTCATCTCTCACATTCAATGAGAAATGGATATCTTTAGGAAAAAGATTACAAAGCCAAGAGTTGGAGCCCTGCAGCCCGTGGTTATGGGCCTGTGCTGATTTCAGAGAGCAATTAGAAACAGTCTCTGTTATGCTACGCTGTGTACACATTTTTATGAAGTGTATAAATCTTACTTCAAAAGATTCACAGTGAAAGTATTTGTGTGGAGCATTTCTTTTCCAATGCTAGCTTCAGTGTTCTATTAAATAAGTATTGAAAATTCCTTTGCAAAGGGTCATAAAACCTTAGCATGATTCAGTGTTAGAAACAAAAATACTAGAATGTGCAGTTCTGAAACTATTTGAAATTGAAGAAACCCAGTATTAATCAATCCAGTTAAGAGCTCTGTAGAGAAGAGTTTCAAACACATTGTTTCTCCTATGTGAAACAACAGAGTTGATATCACTTCATATATCAGGGTAA
The DNA here is from genome assembly GCF_027791375.1 of Indicator indicator. Classification (NCBI taxonomy): domain Eukaryota; kingdom Metazoa; phylum Chordata; class Aves; order Piciformes; family Indicatoridae; genus Indicator; species Indicator indicator. The sequence goes on from NC_072010.1 coordinate 36,584,566, forward strand.
TTTAAAGTCTGTGAACAAGCCAGATAAACACACTCTTCTTTGTTTTCTTCTTATTTAATCTTTGTGAATTGAAGCACAGAGTCACTCTCAGACATAATAATGTTTCCTTCTACCAGATAATTTTACTTTATAGGTCAAACATAAAGAATTGCAAAGGGCTTCCTGGCTTAGCAGTTTCAGATATTTGCTATCACAGATAATTGCCACATTCAATCCATTCATAAAATAATCTCTTTTAATAATAATTAGGAGTTTGTTTGTTTCACATTGCTACTGCCAGAAAGATATTTCAAATCTCTGTTCCTCCGTTTCTTAGAAATTAGTTTAGCCTTAATGCTGGGACAGCATTTGTACACCTTCAAATAATATGCAAAATGTTAACTTGCTGTTGCCAAAGCAATTTATTGTATATTACATTTATCTCTGAGCTTTCTTTCAGTTTATCCTCTCTCTCAAAGGCCTTCAGTAATCCAGCTGCTTTTCTACAATTTGATATTATCATTAACTCCATAGAATTATTAAAAGAAAATATCCCCCTAGGCCAGAAATTTTATGGCTCATGTACTGGGGATTAGGATGTTGTGTCTGAATTAGGCATCTAGTAGCCTATAAGTGCTCTTCTCACTTGGTATAATTCATATATTTCTCTAGAATATTGTTCAATCCATCCTGTCCCCATGTTTGCCATTCTAAATGAAGAATGATACAATAGGTATGTTCCTTATTCTGTCCTCCTATATGAAAAAAATTATAAAAAGCTAAATAAATTTTTGCATTGACAGCAGCCCTAGTCAGAGTTTGCATTTCAACTTAGATTAGTGCTAGCTAAGAGATCTACATAAACACAGTACACTCTACAGAACATCTCAGAAACCTGACATTAAAAGGGATGCTTTCCAAAACATATTATGTTGCTACAAGCACAGCATGGACCATTTGCATATTTCCTATGATATTAATGAGATTTTTAGTCTTAAAGGACTGTGGAATCAACTCTCCTAACAGCTAAGCAAAAAGATCTTCAAGTCTGGTTCATATTTCATGTATTTCTGGTAGTACATTTGGAAGCAATCATGTACTGGAACTCAACTTCTATGTTATCACTGAAAAGTCAACAGGGAAATATAAGTGTTTCACTGAAAAAAAAAAAGACTGAAAAAAGTAGTATCATTTTAACTCTAGTGAGAAGTCTGTCAAGAAAAAGATAAAAATATAAATTCACTTATTTTAATTTTTTTCCAATGTTTAGTTGCCTTGATTTTAGAAAATATGTTTATATATTCCCATCTAAATTTTTTTAGCTACTACTTCCTGTTCCTCCTTTGTCAGGCAGATCAAAGACCTCTGTGGCATTCAGTATCATAGAATCATAGAATCATAGAATTAGTCAGGGTTGGAAGGGACCACGAGGATCATCTAGTTCCAACCCCCCTGTCGTGGGCAGGGACACCTCATACTACATCAGGCTGGCCAGAGCCTCATCCAGCCTGGCCTTAAACACCTCCAGGGATGGAGCCTCAACCACCTCCCTGGACAACCCATTCCAGGCTCTCACCACTGTCATGCTGAAGAACTTCTTCCTCACGACCAGCCTGAATCTCCCCACTTCCAGCTTTACTCCTTTTCCCCTAGCCCTGTCACTACCTGATATCCTCAAAAGTCCCTCCCCAGCTTTCTTGTAGGCCCCCTTCAGATACTGGAAAGCCACAAGAAGGTCACCTCAGAGCCTTCTCTTCTCTTCTCCTTTCTGCAAAAGTGATTAAACATTGCAATCAAGGAACCATTCAGTCTTTCTTTTCTAAGACAGAAAATATTTTTCAAGTGTACAATACATTTTCTCTAACTTAAATGACCTGTAATCTTTTTGTTGTTGTTGTTGTTGTTTTACTTGCTTGCTGTGCTCTCTTTAATTTGTCAACCAGCCTTAAGAATCATGATATCCCAAGCCTATGCAAAAATCTTCTACTACTGATCTTCAGTACGTAGAGTTAAAAGCTTTTTCTAACTCCCTCAGTTACTGCAATCTCAATCTCCAGTCTCTTCTGCTGGCAACAGAGGAGGGAGAAGATTAGGGAGTGAAGTTGAACCTGGGAAGAAGGGAAGAGTGGGGTGAAGGTGTTTTAAGATTTAGCTTTTATTTTTCTCCTGAAGCAATTCTATTTTTTTTTTTCAATAAATTAAACTAATTTCCCTAAGCTGAATCTCTTTTGCCCATGGTGGGAACTTAGTTTAATTAAGTGAATGAACTCTTCTTGTCCCTATCTCAACCTGCAAGGCTTTTATTACATTTTCTTTTCCCTGTCCAGCATATGAGAGGAATGATAGAATGACTTTCACGGGCACCTGGTTATCAAGCAGCCAACTCACCATAATCACCTTTAAAAGCATTTTCATAACACCACTTTCCAAGATACAATCTCTGCTCATTGATTTGTTTCATATATATATTGGGCTGTCAGTGATTTGCAATAGTTAAATTTCCTGCCAGGATCTTTCTGGAGCAAATTAGTGAGTTACCTCCAAAGCAAACTCACCCAAGTGAACTCACCTTCATGACCTCATGTACATATATATCTTCAGAATATTATCCTGTAATTATGCAGTATAGCTCTTACACTGATTAAAACTGAAGGCAACATGCACAAAACAAGTTTTGTCAATTCATATAGTGTGAGGACAGTCCAGGTGGTCAACTTCTAAACAGTTCAGGGATCACTAACAATAGTAAACATACTTAACACCTGCCTAGGGAGTTCTTAATTTCTCATGTTAGATAAAGATATTAAAAAGCAATTGGATTTTTCTAGAGAACTCCCTTGAGAAGGATTTCAAGTACTTTTCCTCATTTGAAATCATATTTTTGAGAAGTGCTTTTAATTCGTTCATTAACTCACATATTGTGTACTATGTTGATATTATATAGCATTAATTTTTAAATCAAAATATTTTGTCATGTTGTCAAACATCTAATATTATTAGATATATGCTTCCAACTTTATCAACAAGACTTTTACTACCAGGGACAAGACCCATTTTCCATAGAAATGTACTAACACATAATTAAATCCATGTACCTTATTCCTCAGAGAGTTTAATTCCACTGAAGCTTTTTAATTGTTTTCCTTTGGCTTGCCTTCAGACTAAGTGTTACATTTGCTTGATCATAACATTTGCTTTGTTCATTTGGTTTTAATTGACATAATACAAGACTTGGATTTCCTTGATATCCTCAGATATATTCATAAAAAAGATAGACAAAATATAAATCTTCTTGAAGTGTCTTTTCCTGTTCTCTGACAGTAAGGTAGACTTTAACCAAAGTTGTTTTTGCCCATGGAAGCAACCTGTTTTATCAATAAAAATATTTGTTTTAAATAATGCACTTTTTTGCATGTTTGCATTTTTCTGGGAGTATTTTGGTAGGTTTTTTTGTTTGGTTGGGTTTTTTTTGTTTGTTTTGTTTTGTTTTTTGATCCTTTACTTAGAATTCTGATTAATTCTGGGAAACTAAGCCCTCTGAAAAACAAAGTAGATATATGTGATCATAATAATGCTTGAAACTTGCTTGGATATTAACGTCAAGCCATGACCTTGGTCCCATATGCAAACAATGAATTTTTATTCATTTCCCCATCCTCTCAGGTTTTGTTGAACAAGTTGCAATTTATAATCTGACCATTCCAATGGCATCACCACTCCAGATCCTGGCAATACCACTCATATCAAATTTCTTCTAATTAGCATGGAATTCCAGTTCCTCATGCATGTTTTCCAGATTAGTAAAACTTTATAGTAAACAACAAAAAAGCTTCCTTTTCTTGAACAAATTGCTTCAATTTTCTTACAGCAGGTAGAGTTTGCATCTGCCTCTCATATGTAACTTTAAATTAAAGGCAATGAGTAGATTTTATTCCCATCTAGATTCAAACCTGTTATTTTAGTGTGGTGATATCTAATCTTGAATTTGTACAAATTTTTCTTGTGTCTGTATGTATGCATATATAGGTAAATTAGCTGGCTGTGACATGACCTGAAAAGTCAAAATTGCCTTTCATGTACAGCAATATAAATTCAATATAAGCCAGCAAACCAAACTTCTTTTTTTCTTCAATTTCATCCCATTCATCTTTTTATATCTCCTATTTCAACACACAGCAAGAACAGGACAGATATCTAAAATATGAGCAGTTAGCTTCAATTCACACAGTTTCTCTTTGAAATTATGCCACATATGGAATATGTGCAAGCTCTAGCTTGATCTGCAGTGCCAGCAAACCACCATCAACCTACATTTTACTGAAGCAAATTGACTCTTTCTTTTTTCTTTTCTTTTCTTTTTTTTTTTTTTTAATGAAGGTGGAAGAATGATGAGTATTTGCTGTTAAAACTGCATAAAAATAGAACTTTGAACTCTCGTTCCTTCAAGGTTTCACACAGTGCTCTGGACCGCTGAGGATGGCATAGATGATGGAAGTTAAAGCCATCTCTGTGTAATCCACTACTCTTTTTGTGCTATGATCTTTTCCTAAACTCAATCCAAAGGGAATGTGAGAAATTCTCATTCTCAACCACAAAATCCATCTCAAATTAAGCTTCAGAGAACTCTGCTTCTAGCTCTCAAAGTCCCCCATGTATCCACCATGGCCAAAGCAAAGGGCTGTAAAACACTTATCATTAGAGGAATGGGTAGACAAGAGTGGGTAGCATGGCTGAAAAGTGGCTGACACACACATTATTGATGCCTCTGCCAGAGAAGAATTTCAGCTGCAGTTCCAACTTAGGCAGGCAGGAACAAAATACAAAAATAAAAGTAGAAGGAGTGTTAGAAAGCGGTACCTGGGTGGGAATCTTGTGTGCTGTCAAGAAAAGAAATACACTAAGCAGAAATAAAAATACAGCCTTGGTAGGGAAGACAAGGACCTTGAAAATGACTAAAGTGATAGTAAGCACTGAAAGAATTTTAATTGGAGGGTTTCATGGTCTGAGCTTCAGAAGATAAAACTGACTTTTGCAGCAGCATTCTGGAAGGATTGAAGGAGAAAAAAGCAAATAGCCTGTCTTTTATCATAACCTGTGCAATGGTTAAATGGAGTTTTATGTATATATGTATGTTATCCTTAGCTATATAATGACTTTTTTAAAGACTTGGGGAGAGGTGAAAAGAGAGAAAGTTTTTTCTGTGTTATGTGAAGGATATATTCTATATATCCTATATATTCTAGAATATTAGAATATATTAGAATATATTCTATATTCTAATAAAGACAAAAGGTTGTCTTTATTAGCTGACCATCAGAGCTAAAAATACTCAAGATTTGATAACACTGTCCAGCAGGTAAATGAAGGGCCAAGTAAACAATGAAAAGCCACCATAGAGGATAGAAAATTCCTTTCAAATTGGATCACAGTAAGCACGATCTTATTGTGTAAATCTAGACCTGCCAAAAACTTACAGTAAAATCTGGACACTCTTTACTGGAGTAATTCTATTACTGACAACTTAACCAAGCTCTTGAATTTATTCCCCAGAAGCCTATATATATATAGTGCATTTGTAATTTCAAAATACACATTATCAGGGAGGTTGGAGTAGACGACCAGCAGTTAATTTAAGTTGCATGTGAGGTAAGAAGGCCCTGTTTGGTTTTACAATTAGGACAAAAGGGTAGCAAAGGATTCACACAGGTCTCAAGTAGTAGAGTACTGTATAGGTACAGCACAGATGCGCAATCAGCACAACAGCTGTTTGTACACGTCTCCACACATCTGAATTCCAGCTTGTCTCCTCTTTGCTAGGAATGGTTTCTAGATCCTCACAGAAGGGTGGGAGTGGGCACAGAGTCAGAAAGGAAATTCCTCTTGCATTAACTACACAGTGCAGACACAACTTAGATTGTAATACCACAGTTTTTACAGCCATTACTGCATGTTTTGCTGATCACCCACATATGTGGGCCTCCCATCAGTAGCTGGAGTTTTCAGCTAGAAAACTACTTCCCTTCATAAACATCTCATTCTGCTAGAGATGTGGCAGAATTTGAAAACAGAAAGATTAAGACATCAGCTCATGATCAGTGAACATCTTGCCTGAAGCTGCTATCAGTTTCAGAATGGGATGAAATGTTTGGATTCCTCCTGTATCTCCTAAAAATTATGTTGTGTTAACAAGTTGGTAGAATTAAGAATACTTTCCTGAAGAATAACAGTTTCCCTTTTCTGCTTACAATGTCAGTAGTAATCATTTTAATATTCACAGAATAAAAGAGAAAGAAACTTGATCTATGGCAAAGATCCTCTTACGCTAGTCCTTCCACAGGAAGCTGTTCACTGTCAGTGTGACACCATAATCTCTGTCTCATTTCATCACTATTATATGACAGTTAAATAAGGTAAGTACAGCAGTATTGCTAGAAGGAACTGAAGTGTTATTAACTTATTTCTTATTACATTAACCATAATAGTCATTCCTGAAGGATTATGTATATTGCAGCCATTATTTCAGACATTATTTGAGACATTAACACCCTTTTCTTGATGGAGAATTCTCAGTTGTGTCTGCCACATTCTCCCCTCCCCATCATTAGACACCAGTAACTGCTTCCCTTCTATCTTTGCTCTTCTTACTTCTACACATCAACAAAACACACTTCATTTGCAACAGAAATATCTCTCTCCTAATTGAGATTTCCAGGGAAGCAAAGTGAGATAATTTAATTACACTCCAAATATCTAGTCTTCCTCAAACTGTTCAAGTCTCTTTAAATCAAACCTCACCTAACAGAAGGGGTGCACATAACTTTACAAATGTAAATAAGATCATGGGTAATACATATGTTAGACTAGGCTTGAAAAATGAAATAAAAATTAGCTTTATAGCTCAATTGTTTAAACACAGAGCCAAACACATTATCCATGACAGAAACAGAAAGAATATCCTAAGAATAATACAGTATCCAGCTACTAGAGGATGCAACAAAATAGTTCAACCACTTTTAGTCACCTGAGAAAACTCTGACATGATGTAAATTGAACTTTGCCAGAATTACACTTATCAGCCTTCTTCCAGGCAATTAGCAGGTGTTTCTGTCTATCTGCATAGTTGCATACCCTCTATTATGGCATTCTCTAAGCATTTCACAAAATTTAATGAGCTTGTCTAAAGCAAATGTAGAATCTATGCTGTATTTCATCAGTGCAAGATAAGCTAGGTGAGACCAAGAATGATCCTAGATGGAACATCAGGGTTGAAGGGCTCAATTGAGGGCACAGAAGATTTAAAGCCTTGATCACTCACAGTTATTCAAGCTCCCTCAGATTTTTCTGACAGAACTAGAATGAAAGTAAAGAGGAAAGAGATCAGAGTTTAATTCTAAGTCAAGTCTTTATGAGATTAAGTTAGCATGCAGTTCACCACGAACTTGGAAGTTCAGTGACACTACGAACACAGGTCAGACTCGTTTTGCAGTTGTAAAGAAGCATATCTGCAGGAGATGCTTAGCTTATGCTACACTAGATACAAACTGGCATAATGCTCTGCCTACAAGGGGTCTGAGATTAGCAATTGGAGGAAAGTAAGCAGATTGAGGAGACAGGTTGGAAAGACTGAATTAATATTATTTGAAAAGAAAATATTTTTTTCTTCTAGATTTTGAGACTTACACAAATTAACGAAAGTTTGTTGCCAAATACATTTTCTATTAGATTATCTTCCTTTTTTGGCTGCTTATAAATATAAGCGCTTCTGTGACCTTTGTGGGAAAACCCTTTCTTTCTGTGGCAATTCTAAATAAGAGCCTCCTAATAAGTGGATGTTTAGGCAGAATTTGGTGACCTCCAGGCTAGATTACAGCTGTGTTTTGCTCTCAAACACCTATAACCACATATTTTCAGTGGATGTGGGTAGGGAGTACACTATCTTCTGTGAACTGAAAAGCATATTTCTGACTTAATCACTGAATAAGATAGAAATGCTTCATAGGAATTTGTTTCTATTACCTTTAGTAGAAATTTCTGAAGGGTGACAATATCCCACAGCAGGAGACACTGTATGGACAGACAACAGAGATGTGAGAGACTAGACCTGAGGCCATTGAGACAACATTTATCAAAGGACAGTTTAACAAGTTCTCAGAAGAATACAAATTAACTATTTCCTAAAGAAAGACTGAAGAAACTTTCCAACCAAATAAAAAAATGACACACAGTGTCAAAAACACGAAAGCAGAAAAGGTTTTTCCTGAATCCTCCTCCTTTTCCAAATAAATCCTGTCAGTAGATGCAGAATGTAACAGCAACAAGAAAACAGTAGTGGTTCACAATGAAGAAAGAAGAAGAGCAAGATTCTGAAGTGATTAATCTGTCAGTGTCAGGCAGGCTAAAATTAAGGAAAGATGAAGCAAATGAAATAGAACACCATTTACATCTGTGGGAACAGAACGAACTGTTATTTGATATTGGAGGACATATCAGGAGACAAGAAGAAACCAAAAATTGGCAAGCCTAAAACAGAATGTGATTAAGGAACCATTAAAAAGAGACCTAAAAACCCTGTAACTGAAACAACACACAGATGCTTGTTTCCTATGTCTGCAATGGGTAGGATACCCAGAAATAGTTGTCAAAATACATTGTTATCAGCTGGAGAACTCTCTTTGATGGGATAAGTGACTTTTTTTAATTTTTTTTTTTACAGATTTATAAAATACTGATGTTCTGGAACCTCTTAACATTGACATTTGAGCAGAAAAAAAAAAGAGCTGTACAATAAAAGTAATGTGGCATTATTTAAATAGATGTGAGGTCTCCCTTTAGGTTTCTATTCACTTTTGACAGTTTTCTATTTTTGAGTTTTTACCTATTAACATTGCATAAAATTAGGAGCTGCTCACAAATGGCAAAAGAAAATGGCTATTACATAAGAAAGAAGTGACAATGAAGATATATTTTGAGGTTTGTTCCTTTTTCAGAATTCTACCTTAAAGCAATAGACTAAGGAGAAAGAGAAAGAAAGAAAAAAAAAAAAAAAAGATCTTGAATTAGTATAAGCCTGCAATACTGAAAACCTGGAAGGAAGATACAGTCCCAGAAATGCACTGTGATGGGTCAGGAAGCAGAAGAAGAGAACTTGTCTAAGCTTGAAACAAGCTCCCAGAGTCTCTATACTACCCAGGGTTAATATAATAAGTAAGAGTTCTTAGCCAATTCATTTTAGGTAAATGTCTGTAGATGCATTTTTATGTAAAGATTTCTCACATTGGAGACTGCAAATACAAATTAGATGAACTGTAGAACAGATACTGTGATGTTAGAGTTTCACATTACATTGTACCTCTGAAGCTCAAGAATTTTATATGAAAAGTTCAACTGTAACCACTTAGGTTTTACCTGGTTGTTATGCCATATACTTTTGAAGTACTTCTCTCAAAATTTCTTCAAATAAAGACAAAATATAAAAAAAAAAAAATAGAAGAGGGATATCACTGTGGTAGTACTCAAAACAAAGGAGGGGGCAAAATGGAACTTGATAAATAACAAAGAACACAAGCATAATGTCTATACTTTGAGATGTTGAAAATCCTTTCTGTAAGATGGCAAAAAATTAAAGCTAGTGAAAAAAATCCGTAATGAGTTTGTTTCAGAATATTACTGCGGAATATTGCTTGAGAAAACAAGATTGGATTTTTTGGGTTTTGTTTGTTTGTGTTTGGTTTTTTTGTTGTTTTAAGTAGAAATAGGTATAATTATTAAAATTAAAGCCTGTGAGAAAAAGATATGTTAAGAAATGGCACAAGTACAAGGAACGAGTTCTTTACAGTCTGGATAACTGTTAATTTTTTGACAATGGTCTAGCAGAAACATGGTTTTTACCAGAGTACTTTTTTTGAAAGAAACAGGATTATATTTTATTACAACATATCAAGATATACCTCTTCAAGTAAGAATAGTGACCATGAATAACCTCATTAAATTAATCTGCATTAATGTAAAAGACCTTAACAGTATAATAAAAAGGAGGAAAAAATAGAAACACTTGCAAAGTTAATAGCAGACATTGGAAGATGCAAGAATCGTTTTTCACAGAACTCATCTAATCAGGATTGCACCCTTCTAAAAAGAAAGGGGATGGTGTGGTACTAAGCAAACATAACTTACTTACTGGGAAAAAAAAAATAGAAGGAAATAATAGTCCCAGATGGACCTCAAAGATTTGGATAGGACCAGGCAATGCCTCAAGCCAGTTCAAGCAGAATTTTATGATGGTTTCAAATGTAGCAAAACCAGGCTCCAGAGCTTATAAAGCAAAGTTCTGCATCATATGGTGCAACCATCATTCTCCACATGCCTATAGATAGACTTGGGTGGGAGTCACCTGTCCACTTAGATGTTTAGAAGTTGGATGATCTAAATTTTAAACATAATCTTAAAAGTCTAATTTACCACTTTAATCCCTTTTTAATATCAATAGAAATGGAAAGTGAGTCTCCAGAGGGCAATTTCTCTTCTCTTGGACTAATTATGCAACACAGGCAATGGCAGTACCTTAGATGTCAATTACTAATTTACTTGTATACATTTAGGACAACTGAGTCCCAACAAACATTGTAACAGATGCAATGTGACTATTAGGATATCAGAGCTCTAAAAGCATCTGAGAGAACGTTATTCAGGTTGACAGAACTGGCCTGCATAAAACTTGCCTTTTAATATTCGACTGCTCATACATATTTAGTAAATTTATGATAAATTATTTCTTAAATAAACCACCAGCTAGGTTAATACAGACTCCTTCTGCTTTTTTCTGCACTGGGGGAAAAAAAAAAAAAACTTACCTATCCTTTTTGGCTTTTTTTAGGCTTCTTCAATAAACATTGATTCAATAAATAGGATCTACTGGCCTTGTTTTCAGTAAGTACATTAATTCTTTTACTTGTGAACTTGAAAGAATTATTACTTCTTCTTCCTCTCATCTACAAAAAAAAATATCTCTATTTATTTCCTCATCAGTTCAAGCTGTCTTATGTGTACTTTGCCAGGGACTCTCTGTAAGCTACCATATCCAGAATGCTTTCCTGGTGCCATGCTACATATCTGTCCAAGTGAACTCAAAACAACTTCTGAATGTGTAAACTACATAACTCATTTCCTGCCATCCAATTTGCACTTGCAAATGTCAGCTTGCCTGTAGAAATGCAGATTCTTACACATGTAACATTTGCATCTACACATGTTTTGAAAATTTGCCTCTAGGTGGACAATCACATTAACCCAGAGTAAATTGTTCCTTTTCTTATAGCAAAAAAGTTAACAAACCTTCAGATGAAAGGGACACTTCAGCTAAAGGTCATGAAATCCAGCTGTAATTTGGCTTTAACTAGGGTTTTAGATCTCAACTTTAATTTCTAATTAAAGATTAAGGTAGAAGTATGAAATTCTAATGAGGAAGCTGTAGGCTATATTTTTGAGTGTTATATCATGTCCCCTGTTATTTCTAAAAGCAGAATATAACTTTGTGTACTTAGCATAATTCAGGAACTTGTTTTTCTCACAGAAAGGATCATGGAAATTCCTTGAATAATATCTGGCTACTGGTATACAGGAAAAAATAAAACAGTATATTCTTTTATTTAACAATATTGTTTCTGCATCTAATTTTTAAACTAGATTTTGGAAATTCCAGGGATTGACTTTCAGATTTAGTCATAATTTGTTCTTCTTTTCTGAAGGCCAAGAAGTCTGATTTTAATGTCCTACTGAGATTTGTCTTGTTTTATGCTCTATGTGCTGGCTAGCAACCCAAAAAAAAAAAAAAAGGGGGAGGCTGTGTCTGCCATTAGAACTTGGCTCTACACTAAGAAAACTAATTACAAAACTGTTAGCTGGCATTTCAGCATTTGCATACATGCTGACTGAGTCTGACTAATGCTGGCCACTGAGTCCAAACCTCATGCAGATGGTTGCATATTCCTTCTGCTGGTTTTTGGTTCCATATTTTAGTTAGGCACCCATTGACTTGTGAGAAATTCAGTCTACATTCACCAGTTCAATAATCCCTGTAATGAATTATGTAGTCTAATGACAGAGAAGTTGCTTCATTTAACATTTCTATGTAGAGATCTTTGTTCTACCTTTGCCACCTGCCTTTGTTTTGTAGCTAAAATAGCTTCCTTATTGTTTTCCAAATATGCAAGTGTAGGCATCATGCATTCAAATTCCCAGTAGTTGTAGCAGTTTTTAGGTGATGCATAAATGACTTTTAGTTTCTTATGCATCATATCAAGAAAGCCACACTTTGCCACATTGATTTCCTATACTCTAAGTACATTTGGAGAGTTTCCTTCTTGTAAACTGAAGGTCTAGCTGACTTGACCACATCATTCTTTCACTACTTCTTGGGCCATAAAACTCTCTATTTTGAATTACTGGAATCTTGAAGAATTTCATATTGTTCCAATCATATTAACAACTGGACATCATTTTCTAACTAGTGGTTTAATTATTTTACTCCCTCCATGTGTACTTGGGCAAGGAATATGCCTTCTATTCTATCAGGTCTTGGATTCACCAAAATAACATATAATTCTCTTGACACAAAATCCCTGTTTATGTTGTCCGTATTAGGTATTTGTCCTTTGTGATCTGACCAGTTAGGACAAAATCTGGGTTTTCATCTCATTTCATCTCTTTCTTCTTTGTGATTTATTTGAAATATTAGACACCCCTTCAAAGGGGAAAAAAATATGTAATATATTGACAGATTCTGTTTTCTTAGGTTATGAGTTAGTTTTCTCCCTGTTTGATATGATGTGGCACAGTAGACTGACTTGAGGGAAGGGATGCCAACCAGAAGGATCTTGATAAGCTTAAGTGGGCCAGTGCCAACTGCACAAGGTTCAACAAGTCAAAGTTCAAGGTCCTGCATCTGAGGCAGGCCAATCCCAGGCACAAATACAGGCTGGGTGCAGAGTGTGTTGAGAGTAGCTTTGAAGAAAGAGTCCTGGGTGTATTGGTTTATGAGAAGCTCAACATGACCCAACAGTGCGCTCATGCAGCCCTGAAAACAAATCTTATCCTAGGGTGGGTGCATCAAGAGGGGTGTGGCCAGCAGGTTAAGAGAGGTGATTCTGCCCCTTTACTCTGCTCTTGAGTGATCCCACCTTGAATATTGCATCCATTTCTGGTGTCCCCATCATAAGGAGGACACAGAGCTGGTGGAGTGAGTCCAGAGGAGGGCCACAAAAATGATCCAAGGGCTGGAATATCTCTGCTATAAGGACAGGCTGAGACAGCTGGGGTTGTTCAGCCTAGAGAAGACTCCGGGGGGACATTATACCTGCCTACCAATACCTGAAGGGATCCTACAGGAAGGTTGGAGAGGGACTTTTCATAAGTGTCTGTGAAGCAACAGGACTAGGGGGAATAGTTTCAAGCTGAGGAAGAGTAGGTTTAGACTGGATCTTAGAAAGCTAAGTTCTTCAGTACGAGGGTGGTGTGACTCTGCAATAGGTTGCCCAGGGAGGTTGAGGATGCCTCCTCCCAGGCTTAAGAAGCTCATGTGCTGGCATGATTATCTGTTATAAGGAAATCTGTTGAAGTGCCCACTGTTAGCCTGTACTGTGCTTTGGTGGATGTCATGAAAGAGATAATATTACAACTTGTCAGGAGTAGATATATGGATTTGTTTTTAATCAAGGTAAAAACCATGATAGGGGAGGGACATTGAATAAGTCCATGGATGGGATAAGTTCAGCATGCTGCATGATAATATATTGTGTTCAATGCTGCACGACAGCAGGGTTCATAGCATCTAAAAGTATGTAAGATTTACTTACTCTCCACTTTTCTAGCCTATCTTATTAAAACAGCTGCTTTGTTATGTTACTTGTTGCCTTGCCTTTCTTATTGAAATTTAGAAAGATCCCTGCACCCCACCTCCCACCTTTCCAGCGACTACATTATGGCATCTTTGAAAAGGGCCAAAGGGTTTATAAAGAACTGCATTCTGGTCAGTCTTACTTTGGTCCCTGTGAAAATCATGGAGTGATTTCAGCAGCTCTGTTGAAATGGACTCTACTGAAGAGAATGAGCAAGTGGTGTGTCCTGGTGACAAAGGCCCTTGATTGTGTTAACAGGGGCACAGCCAGAAAACTGAAGGAAATGGTCAACATCATGTACATAGTACTCATTAGACCATATTTAGAATTTTTCAGTTTCAGCCCTCCAATACAAAAATGGCACTAATAAACTGGAATTCAGCAGAGCAGCACCACAGTGCTAAGTGCCTGGATCAGTAGACCAGTTAGCACTGACCAAAGGATGAGGGTTTGCTCAGCCTGGAGAAGATGTCTTTGGAATGGATCTAGCAACTCCCTTTCAGTAGACGTGGGCAGGTTATTGAGAAAACAAAGCAAGGCTCTTTACATTGCTGTCTGACGAGAGGACGAGAGACAAGGAGCATAAATTGAAACAAAGAGTGTTCAGACTGAATGTGTGATGGTTCCCACGGTCAAGTCCACCCCTCATCCATGAGCCCATCTGTACATAGCATCTCTCTGAAGATGTTCTGATGTTTCATGCGCCCCTTGAGCCCACCTTTACACTTCCAGTCCAGATCTACTTGACCCACATCAATTCTGGCAGCCTTGTCTACATGCTCATTGTTTTGATGTTCTTCATTAGCACAGCTCTTAGGTACGTGAGCACCAACATGGTCTACCTTCAGAGTCGTGTTTTCTACTCAAGCAGCAATGTCCTGCCACAATGAAGCAGTCCCATGCATTGCCAATTCATAGAATCATAGAATCAGTCAGGGTTGGAAGGGACCACAATGATCATCTAGTTCCAACCCCCCTGCCATGGGCAGGGACACCTCACACTAGATCAGGCTGGCCAGAGCCTCATCCAACCTGGCCTTAAACACCTCCATGTAGCGCTGCTCACATAACGTGTAGAGGGGATATTCTCTCTGCACAGGAGCCTTTCGCAGCGTGCAGCACAGGCAATTGGAGTGCTAAGAGGAGAGATACTTCTCTACCCATCATTTCTGAAGCAGCTCAAACTTCTTCATATGCTGCTAAGATCTTCTTCTCAGTTGGCATTTAATGGGCTTCTTATCCTCGATATCCTCTACTCCAAAAAGCTAATGGCCCACCTCGGGTTTCACCAGATGACTTCTGTCAGAGACTCCAAGCGAGACCATGCTCCCTGGCTGTGTTGTAGAGGACATTTTGTACTGATGGTCCAGTTAGGATAGGCCCAAATGCTACTGCATGAGCTATCTCATGCTTGATCTCCTCAAAGGCTTGTTGTTGCTCAAGGCCCCACTCAAAATGATTGTTCTTTCAGGTTACTCAATAGAGAGGACTCACAAGCTAACTATAACCTGGAACATGAATTCTCCAGAGCACCATATGTCCTAGGAAAGCCTGTGTCTCCTTGTTGTTAGATGGTGGAGACATGGTTGCTATCTTGTTGACCATGTCCGTAGGCACATGATGGTGTCCATTCTGCCATTTTATTCCTAGGAACTGAATTTCCTGTGCAGGTCCTTTGACCTTGTTTTTTTTTATGGCAAATCCAGCCTTCAGAAGAATCTGAATGATTTTTTCTCCCTTCTCAAACATTTCTTCTGCCTTGTTGCCTTGCACAACGATGTCATCAACATACTGCAGATAATCAGGGGCATCACCCTTTTCCAGTGCAGCCTGGATTGGCCCATAACAAATGGTGAAGCTATGTTTCCACCCCTGGTGCAGTCAATTCCTGGTGTATTGCACACTCCTCCATGTGAAAGAAAACTGTGGCCTGTGCTCTGGTGCCAAAGGAATCAAGAAGAATGCATTGGTGATGTCAGTCATAGCCTACCACTTGGCTGCCTTCAACTCCAGCTCATACTGGAGCTCCAGTATGTCTGGTACAACCACACTCAGTGGTGGAAAACCTTTTCACTCTGAGAACTGTTCAGCTATGGACCAGATTGCTCAGAGAGGTTGTGCAATTTCCATCCCTGGATATTTTAAAGACTTAACAGGACAGCTGCATGTTCTGATCTTGTAGATGACCCTGCTTTTAATAGTAGATTTGAATAGATTTTTCAGAGGTCTCTTTCATTCTTAATTATCCTATAAAACCCCACCTCTATTCATGTCCCTCATCTGCTGATTTCTATAAAGTTTTCTCAGATCTCCTCAATTTTTTTTTCCAGCTGTTTCAATATACTGTACTGATACTTTTTCAGGGCTATTTTCGTCTTGGTCCTGATTAGATGATGGCCATTTCCTGATGTCTTCCCCTGAAAAAAAATAAGTATCAGTCATAATCATGTTATTAGATTAAAGTCTGAATTGTAGACCTTGAATAGACTTTAGGCCAGCAAAGCCTAAAGAGTGATTCACATGACCAGTGATGTCTAATCTGGTAGGGCTATTTGAGATGTCTTAGACTTTCCCAGGTAGTATTGCACTACATTCTAAGAAAGCATAGGTCTTCAATAATCCTGTCTGCTCTTCCTGGGGAGTGTCTCAGATACCCTCTACTACTCATATATGTTTAACCAAATAAACAAGATGTAGTTCTTATGAATGGTATTAGGAGCTTAGATACTTTTTATTTGCATTTGAATATCTGCATCTATTAATAAAATTTAGGTGTCTCCATATGAAGAATTTTCACCAGTTCAAGGTCTCATTATTGCATTAGTCATACAGTGGAGCTAAATTCCAAATGCTTACAAGGTTTTTGTATATCACAGTATCACAGTATTTCAGAGGCTGGAAGGGACCTCAAAGAGATCATCAGGTCCAACACCCCTGCCAGAGCAGGATCCCTTAGGGTAGTCTGCACAGGAATGCATCCAGGTGGGTTTTGAAAGTCTCCAGAGAAGGAGACTCCACAACATCCCTGGGCAGCCTGTTCCAGTGCTCTGTCACCCTCACTGTAAAGAAGTTTCTCCTCATGTTGAGGTAGAATCTTCTATGTTCCAGTTTGAACCCATTGATCCTTGTCTTATCACTGTGAACCACCGAAAAGAGCCTGGCCCCATCCCCCTGAGCCAGGTTTCCTCTCCTGAGAGGCAGGCAAGGCATGGGCAGAGACTGCTGTAGCGGTGTATTTAAACCCCAGTGAGGGAGACCAGCCAGAGCAGACCTGAAACTGCAGTGCACCGAGGCAGGATTGGCAGCACACCATGCAGACCAGCACGTTGTCCCTCCACCCCCCGCCCCGAGCCAGCTTTTCTCTCCCAAGAGGCAGATGCAGCATGGGTGGTGACTGCTTCCCTTACCTTCCCAGTTTCCCTTGCAAAACAAGTATGGGGCACTGGAAGTTGAGGGTGAAGTGAAAGTTGTTTTTTTTTTTTTTCTGGGGTTACTGGTCGATAGTAGGCTGAATATGAGCCAGCAGTGTGCCCAGGTGGCCAAGAAGGCCAATGACATCCTGTCCTGTATCAGGAATAGTGTGGCCAGCTGGAGCAGGGAAGTGATTCTGCCCCTGTACTCAGCACTGCTTAGGTCTCACCTTGAGTACTGTGTCCTGTTTCGGGCCCCTCAGTTCAAGAAAGATGTTGAGTTGCTTGAACGTGTCCAGAGAAGGGCAACAAAGCTGGTGAGGGGTCTGGAATACAAGCCCTATGAGGAGTGGCTGAGGGAGCTGGGGTTGTTTAGTCTGGAGAAGAGGAGGCTCAGGGATGACCTTATTGCCATCTACAACTACCTGCAGGGAGGTTGTAGCCAGGTGGGGGTCAGTCTCTTCTCCCAGGCAACCAGTGACAGAATGAGAGGACACAGTCTCAAGCTGTGCTAGGGGAGATTTAGGCTGGATGTTAGGAAGAAATTCTTCACAGAAAGAGTGATTGGCCATTGGAATGGGCTGCCCAGGGAGATGGTGGAGTCACCATCCCTGGAAGTGTTTAAAATAAGACTGGATGAGGCACTTAATGCCATGGTTTAGTTGATCAGATGGTGTTCGGTGATAGGTTGGACTTGATGATCTTGAAGGTCTTTTCCAACTGGTTAATTCTGTAATTCTGTGACACTCACCCCTCAGATATTTATACACATTGATGAGATCCCCTCTCAGACTTCTATTCTCAAGACTAAATAGCCCCAGGAATCTCAGTCTCTTTTCATATCACACTTACAGTCTTTTAACATGCTTACAGTGAACAATGAAGAAAGAAAGAAACTCTCTGTGTGTCTTTGAATCTTTTACCTTTTTTTTTTTTTAATTATGGGATCTTTTTCCTAAAGCTGTGTCTGCATAAAGTATGAACAGTGCAGAGAGCCTGCACCTGTTTGAAACTGGTACATCCACATTACCAGAGTGCTGCATCCATCCAAAAGACTAAATCATTTAAATTGTTTTCAAGGCCCAAGTGAACACTACACCACATGGATGTAGTAGCTCAATGTGGTGAAAGTTTCAGGGAATGCACTGACACTATAAATTATCTTGGATCTGCAGGTAGTATAGTGCACTTTTTATGATGTAACTAACAGAACTAAAGAGAGGAAGGTAGATATTTTCTGAGATTTTATTGATGCTCATGTCAACAACAAAAAAACCCACAGGATTAAAAAAAAAAAAAACCCACACAGTAAAGATTTTAAATGCATTTTTATGAGTAAAAGGCAGACATGGTAAAGAAACTAGATGAAAACCAGGTCCATGTGCCTTGCAGCTCAATAAGATAGGCCAGAAATTTTGTTAGAAGAACAAAGATGAGGTCCATGCACATTTCAAACATTAAAATTGTCTGCTAACATTGCCAATTAACATTGGCATACTGGTATGAATGCAGTGGAGAGTAACTAAAATCTCTGAAGAACACAAAAATTAGACAAACAGTGAAAGAAAATTAAGTTTCACATACATGATCACAGAGAATCAAGATGTGTTCAATCTTTTAAATGCAAAGTGGAAATTCTATTGCTGTCTACCACTGCACAGAGGAGGGTGTAGATAAGGTGGAGATAAACTGCACAGAATAGAATCATAAAATCATCTGGGTTGAAAAAGGCCTTTGAGATCAAGGTCTAACCATTAAACTAACACTGCCAAGTCTACAACTAAGCCAAGTCCCTAAGCACCACATTTATATATTTTTTTAAAACCACCAGAAATAATGACTCAAAACACGTCCCTGGGTAGTCTGTTCCTGTGCTTCCTTTGAGTGAAGAAACATTTCCTAATATTCAGTCTAAATCTCACCTGGCACAACTTGAGGTTGTTTCCTCTTGTGCTATTGCTTATTACTCGAGAAAAGAGTCCGACACCCACCTCACTAAAATGTTCTCTCAGGTGGTGGTAGAGATCAATAAGGTCTGCCCTCAGCCTGCTCTTCTCCAGATTAAACAATCCCAGGTGCCTCAGCTACTCCTCATAAGACTTGTGCTCTAGACCTTTCATCATCTTTGTTGCCCTTTTCTGGTCGTGATCCAGCAGCAAAATGTTCTTGTAGGGAAGGGCCCAAAACTGAACACAGTACTCAAGGTGCAGACTCACCAGTGCTAAGTGAGTGGACAATCACTTCCCTACTTCTGCTGAACACAATATTTCTGATACAACACCGGAAGCTGTTGGCCTTCTTGGCCTCCTGGGCACAGTACTGGCTCATATTCAGATGGCTGTCAAACAACAATCCCAGTTCCTTATCCACCTGGCAGCTTTCCAGTCACTCTTCCCCAAGCCTGTAGTATTGTGTAGGGTTGTGATCCAAGTGCACAACCTGGCACTTTGTCTTGGAATGGACAGACCAAGAAACAAAGGACATTATATGCAGCCTGAGAAACTCTGATTCAATATAAAAAAGAATGGGGTGGATAAATATTTTAATAGATTGTCTAGAGAGATTGTGATATTTCTATCCACAGAAAGAATAAAAATTCTGGACATGTTCCTTAAAAATCTCTTCTAAGTGGACATGCTTTGACTAAATGATGTCTATAGATTCTTTCAAACCTATACTATTCTATGATTTTATGATATTTGTGTCTTAATTCATATTGCAGTAGGAAGTACCCCTAGGTTCATATTTTGCTGTTGCAGTCAATTGCAAAACAGATGATAACTGCTAGGAAATGAGAATAACACCATCATTACAGTGAAAACGCTGAAAACTGAGAAGAGGAGCAGATTTTAGAAATGTTCTGAAAAGCTCTCCAAGGCTAGCCATGAATATGTGGCTCTAATATTCACTTCTCCTGGAAATATATCTTATACATGCAATAAAATATAATTTCATAACAAATACTGATTTTTTTAAGACATCTTTGATTAAATGGTATTAACATTTTACAGTTCCTTCACTTCAAAATATATTTGAGACAGTAGTATTTTTTTTTCCATTTTAAAATGAAGTGGGTTTAATTGGTTTCATTTTGTTATTGTTTTTATTTATTCCTCCCTCCATTCTGTTACACTGGCATTTTGTCACTTGAAGGAATAATACAGAAGTTTTATTTAGAAGTCTCCTTAGGCTTCAACACAAATTAGGTGATATTAACTTTCCTATACTTTTAATAAGTTGCAGCTCTTGTTTGGAACTTTTTATTTTGTTTCAACATAAGGAACCTGCACCAAGGAATCATATTTTGTTTTAGTTTGTTGGTTAGGTTTTTTGTTTGTTTGTTTCAAATGACAAGTCAATTAAACCTCTTCGTGGAAAAATTAAGTATGAAATATCCAGGAAGGTGCATCTTTGAGGAAACAGACGCCCTCATTAATTTATGGGGAGTTTGTAGGTGCTTACTACTACTGGTTTTGGTTTTTTTTCAATATAGCTAGCAAAGAAAACCACATAGATTTCTGGGCTTTAGCTGTGAAAATTATAGAAGTTGAAAATACTCACTTCCTGTAAGTGGGAAGAGGTGATCTTCACTTCCTATGGTTATTTCCTCATTTTACAATGATTAGTATTACATAAAAGTTTTGTGAAACATGAAGCAATAGAAAAGGAAAAACAATGGCTTTGAAGCAGAGGTAAAAGATGTCCTGGTTACAGGAGACAGTAATTGCTTAGAACTTACTTTCTTTCTCTGCCTTCACCCAATTTATGTTCCATAGTGGCTGCAGATCCTGTAAGCAAGCATCTTCTAATAGTTCAAGAAATGAATAAGACTTTGTCCTAGTTTAGAGCGGGACAGATTGCTCTATTGCTCCAAAAGAGGCAAAAGAATAATGCTCACACAAATGGATTGGATAGTAATGGAAAGTTTAAATGGAAAAAGCAATTCATATACTACAAAACTACAAAAACTACAAAGCATAGTGTTGAGCATAGCAAAGCATATAAAGTTCAAAGAAATCCTCAGTCTAATCTGTTAAGTTCCTTTACACCAGACCAAAACCCCAACACTCCCTTTCTCCTCACCAAAAACCCCAGGGCTCTTTCTGCCCTGCCCCCCACCCCCATTCCTTGCCTCCTGGTAAGATCAGTTGCATCTAACTAATTCTTCATAGAAGTTTGTGTTATTCATTCTTAAAAACCTCTAGACATAATGAGCCCACACTTCCATGGGTAATCTTTTCCAATATTTATATATCCTTACTTCTATACATTTCTTTTTTTTCTGTAATCTTAACTAAATATTTCACATGCTTAGACCCATCCACTGTGGAGATGTAGAACAAGAGAGTATAATCATCTTTGCACAAGGCTTTGTCATATTCAGCATTTTTATGTGTCTTTGGTCTACCCTAGACTGCCTCAGAATGAACAAAACACTAACAAAAATAGAGAAAACTCTACTGAAAAAAACAGGGTCATAAATAGCAGGCTGTCCAGGGTCACATACAAGGGAATCACTCCAAAGAATGGATTCCCCAGCCTCTCTTAGCAGATAGTATGGAAGATTTTTAATATGTCTCTGTCCAAGTTACTATTATTTTTTTCACTAGTTTGGCAGTAAGAAGAGTCAATGGATCTATTTGACATAAAATAAGTTTAATTTTGTGGCTGAAAGTGTTTACAGGAAGGCTAAAACTTTATTCATTTTTTTTATTCCTTTATTTAGGAATATCTACATTTTCTCAAATTCTGCTATGGCTCTTTTTTTTTTTCCCCTATCCATTTGTTTTTCCTCCTCAGCAGCATCTCTCTTCTCGGTCTCTTTGACCTGTCTTCAGTTTTCTTATCCTCAGTGTGTTAAACAGGGTCTCTTTCCTTGTAAATTTTTCATTTGCTTCCCTTCAACTTCTTTTCCCATCTATTTCTATTACTTTAAATTCTCCTGCAGGTGATTTTGGTTTTGCATTTTTCCCCTCTCTGCATGTCTTCTTCATATCTTTTCCTCTCACATACATATACTCCTATTCCCTTGACAGCTAAACTAAACAGAAGAGGTCATGACTGGGGGAGCATGTGGAATTTAAGATCATTCAGTTCATTAAGGTGATCAGTTGAAAAAGCTTTTCAGGTAAAAGGGAATAATAACAAAGAAAGCAATAAACAAAATGCACAGAGACACAAATCTCATAAGCAAACAAATAAGGGAGATGATAAAGGATACCAAAACTCCCTAAGCACTAAATAATGGATCATTAAGAAAGTATGGGCACAACTTTGAAAAGAGATAATTCAGACTTTGTAACCAATAAGAGGGAAACAAGATTAACATGATCAAGGATGATCTGTCACATCTGAACAAGGATGTTTCAGAGAGCTCTGGGAGACTATGCAAAATCATTAAGGAATGCATAGGGTCACAGAAGAGGGAAAGGTAAGCATCACAGAAAGAGAAGCAGGGGGAACAGAGGGAAGCATAAAAAGGTTGATATATCTAAGTAGACACTGGCCAGTGCTCTTGTCTGCCTGAGCCCTGTGCTTCAGGAGTACAGTTTACTCTATCATCTTAAGTCCTTTCTACACCTTTCTGAGTATTTTCACTCTTACTGCATCAGTGCTGCAACATCTAGGTCATAGAATATGGAGACATGGGTGACAGGGTTCACAGTTCCGTATGCCAGTGGCTGGAGGGACCAGAGCATAAGTCTCTGCATGTGAGAGTTACAAGGGTCAGGAGTCATGTAGGAGTCTCATTGTGTTTCTATTTTCCCTAATTAATTTAAGTTGATGTCCATGGATATGTATATGTAAATCATCAGGAAATGTCAAGCTGGACTAGCCAGTAAGTAGGAGGAAAACATGCATCTGTAAAGGTTAAAAACCTTTATAAGGGATTACAGGTCCTATACATCATAACAGGGGTATCAAGGGGGTGAAGGGTCCTTCGTGATGTTCAGGGTGACTTACGACTGTGGCCTGCCTGCAGGGTGACTGTGAGTAATTCATGTGTTCAGTGAGTATCTCGCTAGACCAGTTGTCAAATTGGGACCCATGGAGTGGTTGAGGGGTGGACCTGGGCAGAGGCACTGGGCAGGCAGAGCAGCCTTGCTAGTTCTGGACAATCCACAAACATGTATTGGTTGTGAATCTTGGGAGCGTGCTGCACTAGTGACCTTCTATCCATGCCAATCCAAGAGGAGGAGTGAAAGTGTCTGTCCATATTTTTATGTGAGTTTTATGTTTGTTTAATATATGTGAGTCTTGGCAATGTTGTATGTGGATGCTGTTGAAGGCAGTGTCATTAATGTGGCAGCTTCATTCAGAAGTCTACATAAGTGACCTCTGCAGTGTATGTGTACACACAGCTGTTAAATGTGAATGCTCAGCCTTGCTATTGGCTCAACCTGCAAACAAGGAAGTAGGAGTCAGGTCTGTCAGTCTGGGATGGAGAGACCTAGGTCTGTGAGCATTCACATTTGACTAGGCTCCAGCATCCAGGCAGGAGGTAGCCTTGAGTCCTTGAATCTACTGGAGACTATGGCCTGCAGCACCTGAAGAACCTTTTTGTTTGTTTGTTAATCCCTCGAGTTTAGTAATGGAAGCAGCCAGGAAAGTGTGTGACTGCAAAAGTATTCATTACAGCAGATCTTTCTCAGTAAACTGTGAACCTTCTGACCTGAATATCTAAATGATTATGAGCTTAGGGGGAATAAAATGAACAAGCAAACAAACAGGGGAAAAAGAAAAAAAAAAAAAGACTAGCTTCAGTTTCTGGTGAAAGGTGTCTGTAGATACTCTGCAATTACTCTTGACAGTGATAGTGCCTTGTTGTTGTTTTGGGTTTTTTTGCTACCACATACTGACTAAGGTGATTGTTGCAGTGATTTCTGTTTTGCAATAAATCTGAAATTATTGTCCCTGTCAGCATGCTGGCAGAAACAGCATGATGATACAGAAATAGTGACAGAACAAATTGGCAACAGATACTTCAGGTACCTTTGTCAGATACGAAATATGCAATGTCCAGCAAATAAATCTATTAGTTCTCAATAACATGACAGCAAGGCTACAAAAATCAGACTTCTTGAAGAGGTGGGCAAAGCTTTCTGAAGAAACTGCAAAAAAGGATCATCTGCCTTTTGTCTTTGGGTGCACGTGGCAGTAAATATGCTTGATGAATATGGGATACAGGATTATATATCCCATTACACGGAAACTTCAGGTCAATTTATAAAGAAACTCGGCCACCAAAGTTGTGGCTGAGATATTTGTGATATTTTCAATAATACAAGTCTTGAGTAGAGCTGCATATATCTTACACTTGCAGAAATTTGTCTGTCAGGGTGTATGAGTAGATGTGACCCTAATTAGTACAGCATTGCTAGCAGTACGCCACAATATGCATTGACATAACTTGTTTTGTTTAGGAAGTCCTAATTTATCTGATACAGTTGTGTGTGCAGTAAAGATGCTTTGTAATTACTGCACCGATGTAAATTTTAAGAATATCGAGGTTCCTAGAAAATTTCTCTATCAACACACAGTGAATGCAGAATAAGAACATTTAGAGGGAAAGGACATATTAACATAACTGAGACTTCTCTTTTTCCATATTTTTATGTGGAAGGATAGCAGCTAGCAAGAGGTGATGCAAATAATATAGTTTTAATCTATTATGTTGGGGCATAGTGATCCTAATGCTTACAAATGCAAATAACTGAAAATCTGGAACTTATCGCCTTGAAAATTTTAGTGCTGTTTTATTCAATATATTTGTGCCTAGTGGTACACTTATTTGAGATCTAACTGTGATCTGTAATTATTTATAATATTCCCTTTAAGGTAGCAATCTAAATTAAAATTACTAGCCAGAAGGTTTTTAAAACTAGCAACCTCCTTAGAAAAGGCATATTGATATAACTAGTTCATCATACATTTTCTAACACCCTAAGGCACACCAAGTTCTTTTTTCTTTTCTTTCTTTCTTTTTTTTTATTTCTGCCACGTTTTAATATAGGATCTTGTTGAACATTTTTCTACTCTTTCAGGAAATTTTCAGGAACATAACTCTTTTTTGCAGTTTCAAATTGTAAGCTTTTATATAAATTTAATTTGCTTGTTTGTTAATTACTTTATGTAAAGGCAATGAAATGTGAATTTTGGGAAGCCACGAAGCACTGGTAAATTTTTATATTACACTCCACATAATATTGACTTATTAATTCTTTTATTAACACAAAGGGGTTTTTTTATTATCACTTGTATCTTCCTACAAGAGTAAGATGAAAATCTGTTGTGAGTCTCTAGTCTGG
Organism: Indicator indicator; assembly: GCF_027791375.1. Classification (NCBI taxonomy): domain Eukaryota; kingdom Metazoa; phylum Chordata; class Aves; order Piciformes; family Indicatoridae; genus Indicator; species Indicator indicator. The sequence goes on from NC_072010.1 coordinate 36,610,156, forward strand.
TTTGTCACTCAGCAGGGAAATAAATAAATGCCTCCAATAACTTTATCTAAAGCATTTTCTTTGGTAAACACAATAAAGTACACATAGAGACATGCAACCAATGAAATACCAGAACAGCTGGTGAATTGCAGGTGGGCCAGGAATATGAAGTTGAAACAGGTGCAGAGAAGCAGGTTTCCTGATTCTGAAATTGTATTAGAGGCTGGTAGGTTTCTACATATGTGAGACAATTACCTGCATGATTTCCACATAGGTTAGAATCATGAGTCATGTTCAAGAACATATTTTGCAAGAAGATAAATCTGCAAAGGAAACAACTAATACATGAAGTTTTTAATTTTAATATATATTTTAATTAAAATAACTGAAGTTTTTAATTTTAATATATATTTTAATTAAAATATCTGTGAAAGTTTCAAGTGTCTCATTCCTTGCCTCTATCTTGTTTCCATAACATCATGAGTTTTATAAAATTCTGGTGTTGAAAAATTTCTATTTTATAAGTAAAACTACTGTTACTTAAGGTGCTTCTACTCTTTTCTTTCTATTTTTTTTTTTTAATAGTACTCAGTCACAAGTACTGAGAACAAAATGCCAACTTCTGGTAAAAGGGTGTTTCAAAATTCCAGTAACATTTTTAGGATCCCCAAATGGAAAGCTAATGCTTTCTAATATCTTTGGCAAATATGAACACTGAAATTTATCTAGATCCTTTTTGACTGCAAAATAGGACTGCAAAATATTTCAAGGCTAATGTATTTAATTTTGTGTTGTGTATTTTGACCTTATCCAGAACTCCAATGAGCAAGCTCTTTACCATGGATCCTTATGTTTCATTTCTTCTAAGCTCTGTAAGCTAGTGAAGGAGGTTTCAAACTTTATTGTCTCTGTTGAATCTCTTTGGATCTCATTTGAATTAATGATTTGTCATTTACCTTCTACAGTATAGACAATACATACATTCAGATAAAGTCTGGACACCTTTTGTACAAAGGTGTTCATCATACCATCTACATTACTCTGAGCAGTTTAGACTGCAGAGATACTTCTATACCACATCTCTGGTGTTTATTATGTAGAAGCACGTTTCAAACTAAAGTTTTAAATTCCTCAAAAAAAACCCAAAACAGAACAAAACAAAACCACAAAAACTAACCAACCATCAAAAAACCCCAAAAACAAAACAAAACAAAGAGAAAAAACAGCAGGCATGTGTATTCAACATGAAAAAGAAAAAAATACAAGACAAAACATATCTGCTTAACCTTCTTAATTATATAGTCATCAGTTAAATGGGTGAGACTAACCACTATAATCAAAGAAATCTGACTGTCTCTTTTATGATGATTGCCTCAAGAGAGCATCAAGAGAAGTGTGGCCAGCAGGTTGAGAGAGGTGATTCTCCCCCTCTACACTGCTCTCATGAGACCCCATCTGGAGTACTGTGTCTAGTTCTGGAGCCCCTATTACAAGAAAGATCTGGACATGCTGGAATGTGTCCGTAGAAGGGCCACGAGGATGACCAGATGGTTGGATCATCTCTCCTATGAGGACAGGCTGAGAGAGTTGGTGTTGTTCAGTTTGGAGAAGAGAAGGCTCCGAGGAGACCTTATTGTGGCCTTCCAGTATCTGAAGGGGGCCTACAAGAAAGCTGGGGAGGGACTTTTTAGGGTGTTGGATGGTGATAGGACTAGGGGGAATGGATCCAAGCTAGAGGAGGGGAGATTTAGATTAGACATCAGGAAGAAGTTCTTCACCATAAGGATGGTGAGACACTAGAACTTGTTGCCCAGAGAGGTGGTGGAAGCCCTACCCCTGGATGTTTTTAAGGCCAGGCTGGATGGCTCTGGGTAACCTGATCTAATGAAAAGTGTTCCTGTCCATGGAAGGGGGTTGAAACTAGATGACCCTTGGGGTCCCTTCCAACCCTGACAATTCTGTGATTCTGCCTTTTGGTATTCACTTCACCAGTAGCAACTTTTATGCTGCTGTGCCTCTTTTTTTACTTACTTTATCAAACAGTAAATCTGTAGACCATCTTAATAAATTCAGTTATTCCACTTCTTTATAACCAATTCTTCTTCAAAATCCCTTAATTCCACCATTTGGAAAATAGTATTTCTATTTCTACTATAACCTGCAAGATACTTTATTTCCCCCAAAAAAAGGACATGAGCAGGCCCTGATTGCCAAAAGAAGCCTGGAGATATTTTTGCATCCCCATTTCCTAAGGATTATGTTTTTTCTTGCCTGCCAACAGAAGATATTATGGTCTCATCTGCTTGATAGCTCAAGTTATCCCAATCAGATGATTTTACCAACTAATTTATCTTTAAGATAATGTATCTATTAAAAAGGTTGCACAGTTGAAGTGGGAACCATCAGAATGGCTATCTTCACTTTTCCATTATTTCTGGGGCATAAACTGAGCATAATTTGACCGATTTTTGAATAACTGCACATGTATCCACTATGCACACAAAGCTTGCAGACTAGCCTTATTATGTATCATACTTGAAAAATTATGAACACCAAAACAAACAGCAGCAAAATCACTGAACAGTGATCTTATCAACATGGTAACCCCGAAGCCTTTTGTATCCCCCTAAGAACAATGAAAACAGAACAGTAATTATTATTTATGGCAGTCATGAGGCAAATGCATGTTATTTAAGTTACACATTAGCATTCAAATTAAATTAGTTCACTTCTTAAAATACACTTATGAGCCAGAGGTACAGCTGTTAAATATAATTTTGGGGTTTCAATGGAGGAAAGAATCCCTGTATGTATGCCCCACAAACAATTTTTCCTTTGCCTGCTATGTTATTATTATTTTCATTCACGTTTAACTTAGTTAACCTAGGCTTCTACACACAGTAGTGTAAAGACCTCTGGGGGAAGGTTTTCCCTACAGAAAAGTCACATTGCATGTCTGCATCCAACATTTGTGGCAGTTACAGGTTGTACTGAACTGTATGTTGTATGAACACAAGCTTGATTACTTCTTTAATCAGTTGTTTTTTCTGTTAGCTGTGGAAGAAATTCCTTGATCTACCTTCTTCTCTCACAGACCATATTAGCTTTTCATCTTCTTACACCTGCTGCAGGAGACTATCCTTTCACTAAGCAGGGAGCCTAAGAAAATCCTCTTTAAATCTATATCATCCTAAATAATACTTGTTTGGGGTTCTAATTCTCATTTAATTTAGATCGAGTGTATCCAAAACAAACTCACAGATCTAAATGGGGTTAGATTTCATTTAACTTGTGCAACTTAGGTAGATTAGAAACCTCAACATCAAAATCATCCTTACATTAAACGTGCAGCTGGGTTTTTTCTTTAGTGACTTGGAGAATGGTTTTCTTCCATTAGTTACTGTTGCAGCTGTTGATGGTTCTATTTAAGATTCCTCACAGCAGCACTTTGCCATACAAGTAATTGAAATCTTCACATTTCTCTCAGTGGCTCAAGATCCTAACTCAAGGTGAATAATTTGGTGCTCACTGTAAGTCCAGAAGTTCTGATCATTATGCATACCACTGCCAGGAATTAATTTCATTGTTGTCTCTAACGGCTTAAAGAATGCAAAATTATTCAGAACTGTCAATTTTTTAACATAGATAACTTTTACTCACGAGTCTGACTCTGATCCATTACACAGGTTTTACATGTGACTTGACTTCATCTGTACTACATTTTGGTTGCAAAATCTTCAGTTTACCTTTTTCCTCCCTTCCTAATTTAACATGGTAACTGAATATGCAAGTCAGAATGCCATAATACTGGCTTCAGAGGGTCTGCCCTTCTTAACAGTACACCTCAAAATAATGGCAGTTTGCATCCATAAAGTGTCTTTGAGCTTAAAACTTGAGGAAGATGAACCATTCCTGATAACTCATCTGAATATCAAATGTTCTTTGAACAAGAATATAGACACTTTATAAAGGAGTAGTTGAAATAGCTCCATCAAAATATGCATGGGAATAACAGAGTATCACATGCTCAGAGAGGAGCTTTAAAAGAAACATAATTAATATTGTGGAATTTATCTTGAACACCAAATAAAATAGTTAAGTAAGCAAATATTTTTGAGAAGCTAACTGCAAATATTTTTTAATTTAAAGTATTAGATGATTAAATAAACCCTTGAAAAATCTAGACAGGAATTGTTTTTAAAATATTGCTCTCAATTAGAATATTAAAATAAAAATTGCAGATAAAATAGTTCTAAAATGAAGTTTTAATTAAGATTTTTTTAATTAAACTTTAGATACTAAAGAGACAAATGTTCATGAGTTATTTATTAAGTAAATTAAATATATATTAGACACAAATAATATTATTTATTAATAAAGTAGGTATAATACATATATATAAATATTGTAAAGATAATTCTGAGAAGACTCTTAAACTTGCCATGAATGTTCTACAAACAATGATCACTACGTTCCACCATAATTATAAAGAAATTATTGTGTCTTTTAATGTTAGATAGCAGAACATACAAACACCTTATAATGTTTAATGGTTTTTGACTTCACAACACTGATACAAGAAGAAAGTGCCATGCTTCTGTTGCAGGAGTAAGGGAAGCCTAGGGCATAGAATCTTTAAAACAGTGGCATGGCTTTGTTCCAGCCACACTGGAAATCTGTGAAGCAGCCCTCCATCCTTTACAATGACTAATCACTGGACCACACTTTGTCTCCATCTCTTTGCTTAATGGCTGCATCTCTCTTAGATCTGGGCACTCTCTGAGGTGACAATGGACTCCAGAATGTAACATCATTGACAGCCTGCTCCGGAGATAACCATGGCTAAGACAGCATAAGCACCACCAAAGACCAATCTGTGCTGATAGGCACACGAGGAAACACTTCAGCAGCACCTGTCTAAATTACAGCAGAGTCTAGCCCACAGTATTAATTTCTCTCTTCCAAAAGAATGAAGGAGCCAGTAAATCTTTCAGTGAAACTGGAAATAATGCAATTCTGTTCTACATAAATGTGTGAAGTAGAAGTTCAAAGGTTATTCCTGAATCATGGCCTTGTATAAAATCAGCTGGCTACCATGTCAGCATCATATGGTAACACTTTAAACACTTAATTCGAGCATTTCATTTAGGAAAAAATTACTGTAAGTTTTTGTCTAATATAATTAATAGGTCAAGCAGCACTTATTATATCTTTAGGCATTAATTAACATTTAAAAATTATCACATATGACACATTAATTAGATATCAATCACTTATTAGAACTACTGACATTTAATAAGCATTTTAATTTACACCAAACTATCTTGCCGTACATATCTTCACAAGCTACAAGTACCTGCAAATAATACTTAAGGAATCTAATGTTAACTCTTATTTTGTCTTTGTAATGAGCATGTACATAGAGACCTGATTTATACCTTATATGCTTTAGTCATAAAAGCATATCTATATCTTTTCGTTTCACTAATGAAAAAATTTTGAATATAATGCATGACTTGCAAATTAAAATAGTTCTAAAATCATCATAAAACTTAGCAGTATCTTTGTCCTCTTTCTGTGTCAGATTTGAACTTAAATCCTCTTCTGATTCTACTGTCCTGCCCTGAGGTAAGAAATACAAATGTCCAAGTGCTAATTGCTGACCTCTGTCACCCCTTAATTATGCATTCTTGTATCTTCTTTGATAATTGCCTTGCACAGCTATCTCCTATTGTCAAGATCTTGCCATTAGACACTTCACGGGTATGATCTCTCTCCTGACCTAATTGCTCTTATCAGTCAATTTTTATAATGCTAACTAGATACTTAGGATGACATATAAAAACCCTACAGGGTGCCCAAACTTTACAAGACTAATGTCCATGTTGGCAGGTTGACAAGAACCAGAGAGCTGTTTCTTCTGCACATACTTTTGCGTATTTTTTTCCCACTAATATGTGCACTAACTCGTAAAATTCTTATGTATTTGCAACTTTGCTAAACAAATAGAAATCACTGTTCTATTTATTCAGTGTTTCTTTTCTAATGTACACCTATGTGATATATTAAGATGGAATTTTAGAATGTGCAAATATGGAGACTTCCCCAGCTTTCTCTGTATATGTGCTTGAAACAATATTTGGCTAGGTCATCTGTAAGAGGACCACAGTAACTCACAGCAGCAGGGCATGGGGTTCTTAAAAATTTCACTTCTATGAGTTAACAACATCCTCATTTATCTGTCTGCCTCTGTTCTTCTCTGTAAACAGAAGCATCTGTTAGCCCAACATACTTTACAATGCTATCCATGTGAAGATACAACCAGAGCTGCAGAAGAGTCAGAGTGTGAGTAAACCATAGGAGTTTCAACTGCGATGCATGAGACTTGACAGATAGGTAGCACACCTGTGATGGCTTAACTGGACTAGCACAAATAACAAGTAGTAAAAGCAAGCTCTCCAGATGTTCTGGGACTATACATGTGAATAACCATAATGTCATCTTTCATTACAGCTGTTAGCTGGATTATGATATTAAATATAGGATAATGTGCTACATTTTCACCTTTTTCCTTGCAGTTTTGACCAATCCTAAAGGTAATTAACTGGCTTCATGCAAGCACTACGTGCAAGCGTGTAAGTATAAGATCAGTAAGGAATCAAAACACTGATTACTTTTATTTTTTTCAGATGAAAAACAAAAAGGCAGTCAACTTGAAGGCAAGATTTCAAGGAAACCTTAAACCACCGAGCCTTACAACATGTGTGTTCTACTTCAGCTATGACAGATTCGGGGATCTAAAGCAAATTATTTTCTTAGGAACTCTCAGTAGTTCACAGAGAATAACAAATATCACCAATGAATAGTTCAGAGCAGAAACAAATGTAATTTCTTGAATACAGTCCATAGAACTTAGTTAAATACCTTGCCTGTCTATACAATGCACAAGGAGGATTAAATGGGATTTGCAACAGACAACATGCTGTGAAAGTTTTATGTATAAAGAAGGTCAAGACTTAAATCCTACACTTATGTCAGACCAGGTTTAAAACTCAGAAACTTCTTCACTAATGCACCTGACTCCTGCCTTTCAAAATAAAAGGCACCAATTTCTTGTAAAACACAGAGGTCAGAACATGGTATTCCTAATATTTAAATGGAATTCAGACTGAAGGGATTAAAATCCATGTAATTATGTGACTGTGAGATGCTTAGAAATTGTTTAATTTTGTCACTGTCCTACTTGTAGAAACAAAACTCAATGGGTTAGAGAGAACAGTAGAATCCCAGCAACTGTAGTATTCTGCTGAAGAAGAGGATACTTACCTCTCGACCCCATCTCCAAGGAACCTTGTAGTGTTTTATCAATAATAATTAAAAATTAAATTAAAAAAATAAAAAACAGAAGACATAATCAGGCCTAGCATCCCAGATCAAAACTCATTTTTTAATATTTTAACCCTCAGAGTAATGTCACTTAAAGTTCTTGCTCTTTCTATTGCAATGCCTCTAGCTGGCAGAACTCATTGCCTCCTGACATCAGAAGATCCCTGTTTTCTTCCTTTTTAAGCCTACATTTGAGACTGATTTGTTTTCATTGACTTTTAACTGACATTAGCTAATTATTAACTCTGCAGGATAGATTAAATTTTAATTTTAATGTCATTGTAAAACGCCATGAGCTGCCTCAGCATGATAAGATGCTATAAAAGTTTAAACTGTTGTTATAAGTTAGCCACCTGTTCAAAACGTTAAAAATCTACACGTTTAAATCAATCACACCGCTCTGGATGCCCCATCAAGGCTAATGTTGATAAATTACACTCTTAGTTCTAGCTAATATAGAGTCATTATTCTCCAGAACAGTAGTACATTGGACTTTATTTTGTAGAGTTTTAGTTGGGATTGTGGTGTCATTTTTCAAAATCCTAAATACGCTCTAATGTGTAGATTCCAATCTGCTAAATTGCTCGGAGATTATCCTGGCTAAACAGTACCTTAGAGGTTCTGTCTGGTATATGAAACATATGTTGGAGATGTCCTGTTCTAGAAGAGAAGTACTGTGGAATGGTAGAAGGCCCATCTTCACAGAGTTCTTGTCACCTCTGGGCCAAATAGAAAAAGCCCTATACTTTTCTGTCTCAGAATACAACTGATGAATCTACAGGCTAGAGTAAATGAGATTTCTGTGGTAGGCATGGTACATAGACAAGAAGTATTTTCTACCTATGTATCAGGCTAGTATTTTTCCCATACACATCTTGTCTCTTCACATGGTACGTTCACTTGGGTAAGAACTTTCTTACTGAAAGCAAGATTGTTTCTGCAACTCAGATAAAGAAAGGCAGCACAGTGAGGTTTTAGTCAATGTAGTTCTTCAGTCAGGGATCTACCTATCTCTGTTTCTTGTACTCAGAAACAGTTTGTAAGTAAACCAAAATGCATGGGTGACTTGATTTTATTATAATCTAAACAATCTTCAGCAGCCCTGCAGCTGAATGACCTCTTCTCTCCTTATTTTCATTTATATGAATATAAATTCCTTCTGACACCACACAAAATAAATCCGTGCCATTTAAGACAGGTTACAGTAGATTCTCCAGTTTCCCCTCGTATGACGTTCCTGCAGATTCCTGGAGTAGTAATGAAGTGAAAGATTATCCCAAATGATAATTTTTAAACTTTGTTATTGAGGAATTAAAAAAGGGAAAAGACATTTTAGATGACTGAATGAGGCTTAACATGAGTTTGTAATCCATAGCTGTCTAGGGCCATGCTTTCAGCATGCAATGTTTGTACACAGGATACTAAGAATTTATGCCCTGATAGACGTTACCGGTATCAGTGTATCTGCAAGATGATGGAGGGACAAGGAACCATACACATGCCCTGAGGTTAAGAGGTATGAACTGGCTTGCATCTGCTACTAAAAGCAAGCTTACCACAGAGCATGCTCCCTCTGCCCACATGACATAGCTCTACACCCAGCACATCCCAAGATCTGTGTGTTGTTGTTATGAACACAATGTGCAACTACAATTTTTATGAATTTTCAATTCAAAGTTCTTTATAAAAAAAAAACCAAACAAACAAACACATGAAGGCCATGATACATCTTTTCTTCACAGAAAGTGCTGTAAAGCACAGGAACAGGCTGGCCAGGAAAGGGATGGATTCACCAGCCCCAGTATTTTATATCCCTGGGTATTTTAAAGATGCGTAGATGAGGTGTTGAGGGATGTGGTATAGTGGTGACTTGCCAGTGCTAGGTTAGTGGTTGGACTTAATAATCTTAAAGGTGTCTTCCAAAAAAAAATTGATTCTCTTATACTGTGATTTTTCAGCCTCTGAAAGGTGTTCTAGCATTTTAACAAATTTTAATATATGTTGCATGTCATGAGGTGTCCTACGAGTGGTTCAAGTGCTGTCTTGGTGAGACCATGTTGCAATAACTCAGAACACAGCAAAGAGAATAATCAAGGAGAAAAGAAACTCAAATTCTAGTTTTCAAGCTTTGCCTCCAGAAGTGTTACTCAACAAAGTAAGACTTCGCTCATTCTGACTAAAAATCAGTAAAGTCAAGCTTATAAATGATTTAGACTTTGTCTAGGTAATAAGAGGGGGAAAAAAAACCAACAACCAAACAAAACTAACTAAACCAAACAAAACAGAAAAAAATTCTTTAATATTGAAATACATTTTTTTCATAAGACAGAAAGCTGAAATGCTGTTTGGCAGGTTTTGCAGATGTGTGTGGAGATTCTCTCTCCTCGTATTTCTCTACAAAACAATTTTGTGTAAACTACAAGAGATACCACCACAAAGGGGATTATAGAGACCTGACATACTGTGTCATCTGTCATTTCTGACAAATGTAGATGCAAGAATAAAACCCAAGGTGCAAAAGAAGAACATCTGAGTCAGGGTTGAGTGAAAAGGGCAGCAAAGACTCTGGTTCCAGACTTTTTTCCTTTACCTTTGTTTTTGTATTTTTTGATGTGGGTTTTTTTTTGTTTGTTTGGTTTTGGTTGTTAGTTGTTTGTTTTGTTTGGGGGGTTTTGTTTGCTATTTGATTTTGTTGTTGTTTTCTCTGATTTGTCTGCATAGTGCATTTCTTATTCTGAGTGTACACACACACATATATATATATATATATACACATATATATATGTGTGTGTGCGTATATATATATATATATATATATATATCACGGAATCAACCAGGTTGGAAGAGACCTCAGGGATCATCAAGTCCAAGCAATCATTCAACCCTAACTAATCAACTAGAGCATGGCATCCATGCCTCATCCAGCCTTTTCTTAAAGACCTCCAGGGACAGCAACCCCACCACCTCCCTCGGCAGCCCATTCAAATGGACAACCACTCTTTCTGTGAAGAACTTCTAAGATCAAGCCTAAACATCCTCCTACACAGCTTGAGACTGTCCTCTTGTTCTTTTGCTGGTTGCCTGGGAGAAGAGACCAACCTCGACCTGTCTACAACCACCCTTCAGATACTTGTAGACAGCAATAAGGTCACCCCTGAACCTCCTCTTCTCCAGGCTAAACAACCTCAGCTCCTTCAGCCTCTCCTCAGAGGGCTTGTGCTCCAGACCCCTCACCAGCTTTGTTGCCCTTCACTGGACACATTTGAGCAACTCAACATCTTTTTTGAATTGAGGTGCCCAGAACTAGACATATATATGTATGTATGTCTTTGGGTGTATATTTACCTTCTGTTTTAAAGAAAAGGTTTTTTTACAGCCCATCAGTGGCTGTAAAATGTCTGCTAATTCAGAAAATTAAAGTTAAGTTTTGGAAGGTATTTTACGTTAGAAGAAAATATAACCAACAGCCTGAGAGAGGTGAGGTGGGCACTGCTCCCTGTCCTCAGGTCCAGCTTGTAGTGAAGCTGCAGATGTGTTCTCAACAGACACATACACATGAAGCACACTATATACCACATATATCCACATACACATATCCAGCTACATGGATCACAAACAGACACACACACACGCACATAAGTGTGGATCCCTCCAACAGCTGGACCCAGACCTGTCCCTGGAGCTCAGTCTGACCTCTTACTGGCATCTGGACATTAAAGCTGCAATTCCACTCCTATTGCTGGTACAGATCATTCCACAAACAGTTGGCAAGGAATTCCCTGGTCCAAATAACCAATCTCCCTGTACTCTGACACACAGGCTAAGATCAAAGATCATCCAATCCCTTGCTACCTGTCATTTCACCTCCTCACCATCTAGCTAGGCTTGGTCCCTGCTACCAATCCTGTGCTCCCTTGCACACTTGCATTCACTCCAGCTCCTGAATCATGAATTTATGGGCATTTGTGACTCCAAGTCTGACTCCAACTGCTGCACTCACACCCTCATACTACCCACCCCACTTCCTCTGCACATATACAGACATATCAAGTGGAGAGTCCTCACCCAGGAATGAGTTAGAAAAAAGTTTAATAATACGGTACGGCAAACTGCACTCATCAGGCACAGGAGATAACCAGGCAAGTGCACGTACTGACTAGCCAGCTATTTACATGCAACCAGCCCTTCTTATTGACTTAACTCTCTATTTCCCACACTTGGTCCCCCCATAATCACCTAAGTCGCTTCCTTGTGTCCTTTTCCCTATCCTTTCCTCTTCTAAATATATTATAATAAATCCTGTGCAATGCTGAACAGCTCTTTCCCCACATCCCATAACGTGTCCTGCATCCCTAGGCAACAAAGTTTGAATGGTTATCCAGAAAGCTGCTCTCGGTAACTCTCCATGATGGATTCCACACCTGGACAATAAAGCTGAAGGTCTGCTGGGACAGCCCTGGGAGAAATCTATGCAGAATGTTTATTCCTCAGAAAGTCCACACGTCCTTTTCCATCAGGCAACTTTCCAAACACTCTGCCCTATTCCTGTGGCATTGCATGGGCTTGCTGTGACCGAAGCATAGGACTTGGCACTATTAATTATCAACTTAGTTCTTGCTAGAGGGCTCACAGTCCTCTCAAAATTTTATTTGATTTAATCAAATGGTATTAGTCTCAGTATTTTATTGGAAATAACTGATCTATGGTCACTTTCTGACAAAAAAAAAAAAGGTATAAATGTCTTCCCTAGATATGAAAGAAACATTTAAAGTGTTGACCAGAATTAAATTAATTTTTATAACTATGCATTCAGAAGCCATGTATTTCTTATCTCTTAAGCATCCAAGGATCATGCTGAGTAGTCTTTAATATAATTTTCTTTTCTGAGGTAGAAAAATCTATGCCCAAGTAGTTCTATAGAAGTGACAACATCTCTCATCTAGCAGAGACTCAAATGTAGCAATTTGCCCTGTGCTCACCAAACGCAAATCTTTTGCTCAGGCAGATGCTGGATGTATATCTCCGACATCTGACTGGAGTGAATATTCTTTCTTTGAATCTGCACGATCTAGCAGAAATATTTTTCTCAATTCAGACCAAGGAAACATCAGCATTTGTAAACCAACTGACTCTATACTTGCCAAAACTTTGGGCAATAACTAAGCAATAAATAATTTTCTATGTCTGCAAACATCCCTCATCTATCTTTCAGAATGCATTTCACCCAGTCTATGAACAGCAGAATCTCAGAATCTCCTTGGCATCTGAGCTTTTTTTGTACATATGTTTGCTGTTCCTTAATTATTACATTTTATGGTAACCGTTTTCTGTTTTAACAGACATAGCCTTGGTCCTCTGTGTAGTGAATCCGTTATCTTTAGAAAACCACTGAGACTTTCAGAAGGTAAAATGCAGACAAGAAATACACTGAGAAATCTATTTTTTTAAAAAATTAAATTTCAATATCTATCTGAACAAGGCTTTAGGATAAGTAAAATCTTATATGTTCTCTATTGACATTTGCAAAACAAGTTGTGCAGAAATGGAAACCTGAAAATAATTGTATATTATGCAGTAACGTTTGGAAGAAATTTTAGAAAATTATCCATTGAGAATTTATAAAAGTTCTATTCTCTCCGTGTTGCTAGATAGATTCCCACATTGGCAGGGAATTTGGACCTGATGATCTCTTGAGGTCCCTTTCAACCTCTAATATGCTGTGATACTGTGATACAATGAACCTGCATTACCAAAGGGTACTTGAAAGTTTAAAATTTGTATTTAAAGTATAAAAAATGAATCAGAGTTCTTTAATAAAATGGCATGTCTATCAGTGAAAAAGTTTTCTTTTTATTCTCTCTATAGACCAGAAATCTTCCAAATAATATATAACTGTTTAAAATTGAACAACAACAACAACAAAATATTTCAAAAGTCATGTATTCTGAATTTTATTTAAACATTTCTTAAAAACCAAACCAAACCAAAAACACAAATGAAGAGCTTCTCTAAGCACTGATGTCTGCTTAATTGGTAAGAAAAAATTTTCCTAAGGGTAATGACTTCTCACCTAAATTTTTGATGTCTACAATGCAGGGGCTTGGATCTGATGAAAGCGATTAACCTTTAGTAAGCCCCAAGTGAGCTAAGTGATTAAATCCAGAGAGCGATCCATCTCACCCTACATTTTAGTTCTGCTGTGATCAATATAAATACAGCCTAAGATCAGTTCATACGCCACAGGTAGGTATTCAAGATACTATGAGCTGTATTCCTGTGGAGGTGACAAATATAGAATCATAGAATCATAGAATCAAGAAGGCTGGAAGAGACCTCAAAGATCATCGAGTCCAACATGTCACCCTAAAACTCATGACTATCTAAACCATGGCACCAAGTGCCACGTCCAATCCCCTCTTGAACACCTCCAGGAATGGTGACTCCACCACCTCCCTGGGCAGCACATTCCAATGGCCAACCACTCTCTCTGTGAAGAACTTTCTCCTCACCTCCAGCCTAAACCTCCCCTGGTGCAGCTTGAGACTGTGTCCTCTTCTTCTGGTGCTGATTGCCTGGGAGAAGAGACCAAACCCCTCCTGGCTACAACCTCCCTTCAGGTAGTTGTAGACAGCAACGAGGTTACCCCTGAGCCTCCTCTTCTCCAGGCTAAACAGTCCCAGCTCCCTCAGCCTCTCCTCATAGGGCTTGTGCTCAAGGCCTCTCACCAGCCTCGTTGCCCTTCTCTGGACATGCTCCAGCAATTCAACATCTTTCCTAAACTGAGGGGCCCAGAACTGGACACAGTACTCAAGGTGTGGCCTAACCAGTGCTGTGGACAGGGGTACAATGACCTCCCTGCTCCTGCTGGCCACACTATTCTTGATGCAGGCCAGGATGCCAATGGCTCTCTTAGCCAACTGGGCACACTGCTGGCTCATGTTCAGGCAGCTGTCAACCAGTACCCCCAGGTCCCTTTCTGCCTGGCTGCTCTCCAGCTACTCTGTCCCCAGCCTGTAGCTCTGCATGGGGTTGTCGTAGCCAAAGTGCAGCACCCGGCACTTGGATTTGTTGGATGCCATCCTGTTGGACTCTGCCCATCTGTCCAGCCTGTCAAGGTCCCTCTGCAGAGCCCTTCTCCTTCTAACAGATCAACACCTGCTCCCAGCTTGGTGTCACCTGCAAATTTACTGATGATGGACTCAATCCCCTCATCCAGATCATCAATAAAGATATTGAACAGGATGGGGCCCAGCACTGATCCCTGGGGGACAGGCTGCCAGCTGGATGTGGCACCATTCACCACCACTCTCTGGGCTCGGCCCTCCAGCCAGTTCCTAACCCAGCGCAGAGTGCTGCTGTCCAAGCCACAGGCTGCCAGCTTGGCCAGGAGTTTGCTGTGGGGGACAGTGTCAAAGGCCTTGCTGAAGTCCAGGTAGACTACATCCACAGCCTTTCCCACGTCCACCAGGCTGGTCACCTGATCATAGAAGGAGATCAGGTTGGTGAGGCAGGACCTGCCCTTCCTAAATCCATGTTGGCTGGGCCTGATTCCTTGGCCATCCTTCAGGTGCGCAGTGATTGCCCCCAAGACAATCTGCTCCATGATTTTCCCTGGCACTGAGGTCAGGCTGACAGGCCTGTAGTTCCCAGCTTCTTCTGTCCTGTCTTGTGGATGGGTGTCACATTGGCCAGTTTCCAGTCTTCTGGGACCTCTCCAGTGAGCCAGGACTGGTGGAAAACGATGGAGAGAGGCTTGGCCAGCTCATCTGCCAGCTCTTTCAGCACCCTAGGATGAATCCCATCAGGTCCCATGGACTTGTGAATATCCAAGTGACTCAACAAGTCTCAAACTAATTCCACATGGATTTCAGGAGTACAACACTGCTCCTTGACCCCATCAACCAGTTCAGGAGGCATGATAATTGCAGGGAAGGTGTGACTGTAGACAAAGAAGGTATTCAAAGCTCCTCTTAAGCATCTGAGAAGGCACTAGACACCTACGCTGAGGAAACTAAAGTATTTTCTCATTAAAGTCTTGTATGAAATCCATCTGCGTTGACCTAGCACATAGGCTATTACATGCTGTATGCTCTGTCCTGATATTATTAAGTACATTCTTCCTCTACACTTAAAGAAATAAAATTTTAAATGAGATTCATTAGGTAAACTTTCCTTCCCTCTTCAGCACTGATAAGGGCTCCAGCCAAAGTATTTTTTCCAGTTTCAGGCAGGAAAGTTTAAGGATAAAGAAAAACTGAACAGAGCCCAGCAGCCAGGCACAAGAATGCTGTGGTGCATGGGAAATGTGTATAAAAGGAAAGTTTTGTGAAGAAAAAATAAAATGAATAGAAATACATAAAAGTAGCTTCTCACTAAAGCATTTTCTTCCCCATAGATTCCATTGTGCTTCGTGGTCACTGGAACGAATATAAATTGGCTTAATCTTTAGAGAAGAAGTTTTAAATTAGAATTTAGGATCTTTGAAACAGCAAGATTTTGTGCATAAAAATGGCCTCCCAATGAAGATAATAGGATTTCTTTCAGTGGACATTTTAAAGCATGATACTGAAAAGACCCTAATAGGCATTTGAAGTGATTTTGGTTCTAGTAAAATACTTCTCATTCAGTTTTTAGAGAGGCCATCAGATGGATGTCTGTGGTCTTTACAATCTGTATTTACATAGTTTGCTAAGTGATTACCTAGCTTTAACTATCTTGGAACTAGGTTCCAGGTTTAAGGTTCCAGGTTTAAGACTCCCCTGACAGAGAATGAAAGACAAATCCTGCAAATGAGTGAATGTGACTGACCATAGGCTAGATGAATCATGGAAGTAGTTGTGGCTATAGCTGGATTAACATTCTTGAATGTCAGTGTGTTAAAGTGAACAGTGAGATCCTAATCTGAGACAGAGACAGGACTGTCTGCTGGGTGTGCAGCTCACCACAGAAAATTGAAGTACTCTGCAAGTAGTGGATACGGATGTAGCCTGTATCTGCTGATTTTTAAGGGAGCCCAGGCAATCAGCTTAAGACTAATTTCTGAAAGTGAGATGAATCTTACATTTTCTGCTAGATCAATATCTTTGACAAGTATTGATTTGTGAAGCTGAGTAAATAAACTGATTTGTCAAAAGAACTAAGGACATACTTTAAGGCCATAGACCACACTTTTAGGACACCAGAAGGCAGACTTTGAGGAATTATTTTCAGAGAAAGCTAAAGATGTGAGACTTCTTAATTTATGAATGAGTTTATAAAATTGAAGATGCAGGAGTTAAGGATAGACAGTTCTTAACATAATTTTTTCTTAACACACATTCCTATGATACAGTCTGGACAGTGTGTGGACCTGACACTTAGGGACATGGTTTAGTGCTGACCCTTCAGTGCTGGGTCAAAGCTTGGACTGAGTGATATTTGAAGTCTCTTCCAATTGGATGTTTTCTGTGATTCTGTGATTGACTTGACCTTAGGTGTTAGAAAATGTCATAAACTAAAGGATATATGACTACTGTATCTTATGCTTCAACATTAAAAAATGTTATCTTTAGAGCCCTCTTCATTTTGTTTTCTAAACTTTTTACCTTTAAATTAAATTCTTATTAATGAAAGTGTAAATTTTCAGTACTTCCTATAGCCCAAACTATCTGAAAATCAATAGAAATCCTCATAGAAATACACGAATAATTAGAATTCGTCAACTAATCTGTGTCTGACGACATACAGAAAGGTATGAATTTTAGGTGGGACTGTCTCCCTTCTACTTCAAAAGCAGCTTTCAAAGAGTACTGGTAATTGAGCTCTTGCTCCTGTATTTTCCTTTGTAAGCATAGTCAACATTTTGAATGTACAGCTTATTTGAGAATGATTAATCGTGATGCCTACAATTATCTAGATATCTCATAAACCAAAACTAAGCTTTAAAAACCCAGGTATCCTTGGCTTCCAGGAATTCCTATCAAAAAGACAAAGAGAAAACTATTTCTTCTTATGAATAATAGAGGTAATTCTTGAGTCAGTTTTCCTAATATCCTGGTCCAGTGTCTCAGATGATAATGTCTGGAAACAACATAGTAACTCTCTAGAATGCACGTGAAGACATTTCAGAGCCAGAGGAAAACAATAAAAATACAACAATAACTTTCTATTTCTTCCTGGTGCCAATGATGGAAGAAATTACAAATAAATATTCAGTGTATCTGAAATATGTGTCAGTTTGCTTTACAACAACATCAACAAAAAAGGCTGTTTCTGCCTTTAGAAACAAACACAAAGCAGACTCACAAGGGGGGCTGTCCAGTTCCCTTGACTGTAGATGTAATATAAGACTAAGATTAAACATGAATTTCCCAGTACAATGAATTCAGTCATGTAATTTAATAGATTCTCAACTGTTGCTGCTGTTAGAGATATTCATAGAGTGGGTGTTCAGTTTAGAAATATTGTACATTGCTCTAAGTAAAATCTAGCCTTGTTACCTTTTGCACCTGCTGAAGTCCTTGTATCCCAGTAATAAACTTAAAATAGTAGTTAATGTTATATGTATATACTTTTCGATGCAAAATTTCACAGATAATTGTACTTCTGATAAAGAAATTTTGTCAAGAGTAATATTCTAGAGTTTGGACCCTGGAAGGAGAACACCAAAGGACAGGTTAGACATACCTTTGATTAGTTTAACATTAAACATATGGAACATGAAATTCTTGATCCTCAGGATTAAATGAATATATAACTAAGAGGATTCTTCACTGAGTATTTCATTCTCTGATGTACATAACTGTCTCTGATGGTACTTCAGAGGAAGACCTCCAGAAGGTGCAGGGAAGAAATGTGAACCAAAGGAAAGACAGAAGAATTCCAGATTCTCTTGGCATTCTGAAACATTCTGTCTGCCCTTATCTTATTATTTTGTATTTCTTTTATCTTTTTTTTTTTAATTAATTCAAACATATTGATTACGGCTTTAAATTTGTTCCTTTAGAGCAACTGGGAATAAAAGCTATCAGCATATTCTGGTTGTGTTTTTCTTAAGATACTGACTATAGAATTGTGGCATTCTAATTAAATCTTATGGCTTGTCACAAGTACGTCTTAGAACACTGCACGTATAGGAGGAATGAATGGAAGGAGGAGTGCATCATCTGTGACATGTGATTTTCTACTGTCCTTGCTGATAATGCAGAGGGATTCTGTCAGGATATGTAGGTCAAGAAGATATGAATAAATTTATTTGGATTAATAAATTCATAAATAAATTGATTTGAATGACTCTTTGCTTCATGACCAGGTTGAGTCCCTGTGGGTAAGGATTAGGGGAAAGGCCAGCAATGCTGATATTGTGGTGGGAGTCTGTTATCAACCACCCAACCAGAATGAAGAAATAAACAAAATATTCCATAAGCATTTGGGAGAGGTTTCACAATCGCTTTGCCTTGTCCTGTTAGAGGACTTCAACTACCCAGATGTCTCCTGGAAATACAATACAACAGAGAGAGAACAGTCCTGAAGGTCCCTGGGGTGTATGTAAGATCACAGAATCACATAAACAGAATCACAAAATCACAGATCATTAGAGGTTGGAAGGGACCTCCAGAGATCATCGAGTCCAACTCCCCTGGCAAAGCAGGATCACTCAGGATAGTCCACACAGGAATTCATCCAGGTGGGTTTTGAAAGTCTTCAGAGAAGGAGACTCCACAACCCCCTGTTCCAGTGCTGCATCATGCTCACTGTAAAGAAGTTTCTCCTCATGTTGAGGTGAAATCTTCTATGTTCAAGCTTGTACCTGTTGTTTCTTGTCTTATTATTGTGCATCACTGAAAAGAGCTTGGCTCTCTCCACTTGACACCCACCCCTCAGATATTTATACACATGATGAGATCCCCTCTCAGTCTTCTCTTCTCAAGACTAAACAGCCCCAGGGATCTCAGTCTCTCTTCATAGGGGAGATGCTCAAGTCCCCTAATCATCCTCGTGGCGCTCCATTGGATTCTCTACAGCAGTTCTCTGTCTCTCTTGAACTGGGGAGCCCCAAACTGGATGCAGTATTCCAGGTGTGATCTCACCAGAGCAGAGCAGAGTGGGAGAAGAACCTCCCTAGACCTTCAACAAGGCCAAGTGCTGGGTCCTGAACCCAGGCCAGAACAACCCCATGCAACACTACAAGTCTGGGGAAGAATGGCTAGAGAGCTGTGTGGCAGAAAAAGACCTGGGGACACTGATTGACAGAAGGATGAATATGAACCAGCAGTGTGCTTATGTAAGTGGTCTTATGTAATAAGAAGCAAACACAAATCCTGAATCTTGCTTATATTTAGGAGGGTTTGATTCTCTTAGGTTTACTGTCTGATCTTGTTCCTGGACCTCTATTTCCAAAATAGAAACACACAGATGAAAAAGCACTGTGAATGCAGATGACTATTTAATAGGATTCTTTGTGTCCAAGAACATTTATAAGTAAAAAAGAAAGTGATTTTTAGCATTCAACATTTGTGTTTAGTAGTCTTTCACTTCTTATTCTGTTCTAACCATCACCATATTGTGCCAATTATTTTAAAGGCTTTTTCCCAGCATTTTCATTGCTGTTTAGTAACAAAGGTTACAATTTTGTGTTGCCCCCTCCTTATTCTCTTCAAAGGAAGCAATGTCAAATAACAGTTTAATGAGTATTCCACTATCTGAGACCTTTGCTTAACCCAATATGTGAGCAAAGCCAATTAGAAGTGTACATTTGCAAACTGGATGCATACAAGCATGACCAACCACTCTTCCCTTCCCCCTGAAAAACAGGACTTAATTGTAACTCAATTAATTTTAAAAACAAGGTTTGAAGAGTCTTTTAATTATATATATGCTGGAAAAGCCTGGATTTTTAATATTTTTGATAACCTATCTCCTGACCCAAACGGATACACTGATATATTTTCCTCCTTAAAGCATATACACTTCTAACGTCCAGGCAGGTGAGCTCATGGAATTACTTTTTTATTAAAAAAATAATAATCATTTAAAAAGAAAGAAAGAAAAAAGAAAATGCTACAGGTTTTATTTATTTGGATGCTATCGGGTGATTGGGGGTTTGTTTTGGTTTGGTTTTGTGGTTGTTGTTGGTTTTTGGTTTTCTTGGGTTTGGGTTTTTTTATTTACATGAAGCCTCCTGTGAAGCACCTGAAAAGACAGAACAGGCAGACTATGTGTTTTAAGGAAGAAAGACATTTTTCTTTGACTAAACACTGGATGGGCACATAGGGTGTTCAGTTGCCCATATATGGGAGTTTCACTTGACATACCTAAAATCTATTCTGTTTGGCTTCCAGGTACTACTACAAAAGAGTATGTGCCTCAGTCATGCCTGAGGCATATGTAGATGTGTGTGGCTTAACTCCAGACTGGAAGCTCAGCCCCACACAGCTGCTTGCTCACCCTCTGCAGTGGGATGGATGAGACACTTGGAAAATGAAAGTGAGAAAACTCATGCGGTAAGATGAAAACAGTTTAATACGTAAAGGAAAAACCACACACGCAAGCAAGCAAAACAAGGAATTAATTCACTACTTCCCATCAGCAGACAAGTGTTCAGCCATCACCAGGAAAACAGGGATTCATCATGTGTAATGGCTACTTTGGAAAGACAAATGCTGTAACTCTCAATGTCTTAGGATGTTAGAATGGTCTGGGACCTCCGAAGGTCATCTAGTCTGACCTCTCCACAGTCAGCAGGGACATCCCCAAATAGACCAGGCTGCCCAGGGCCTTGTCAAGTCTCACCTTGAATATTTCCAGGGAAGGGGCCTCAACCACCTCCCTGGAAAACCTGTTCCAGTGTTCCACTACTCTCATAGTAAAGAACTTGTTCCTAACATCCAATCTAAATCGACTCTTCTCCAGCTTAAAGCCATTGCCCCTCATGGGGCCTCATTACAGGCCTTTGCAAACAGACTTTCCCCATCCTTCTTGTAGGCCCCCTTCAGGTACTGGAAGGCTGCCATTAGGTCTCCCTGGAGCCTCCTCTTCTCCAAGACGAACAACCCCAACTCCCTCAGTCTGTCCTTGTAGCAGAGGTGCTCCAACCCCCTGATCATTTTCATGGCCCTCCTCTGGAACCTCTCCATCAGGTCCATGTCCTTCCTATATCGAGGGCTCCAGACCTGGACTCGTACTCCAGGTGAAGTCTCACCAGAGCAAAATGGCAGAGTCACCTCTCTGGATCTGCTGGCAATGCATCTTTTGATGCAGCCCAGGATGTGATTTGCCTTCTGGGCTGCAAGCGCACACTGCCTGCTCACATCCAGCTTCTTGTCTGTCAGCAACCCCAAGTCCTTTTCCTCAGGGCTACTTTGTAACACCTCATCCCCCAGTCTGTATTGATAGTGAGGATTGTTCAGGCCCAGGTGCAGAACCCTGCACTTGCTCTTGTTGAACCTCATGAGATTCACCTGGGCCCACCTCTCCAGCTTGTCCAGGTCCCTCTGGATGCCATCCCATCCCTCTGGTGTATCAACAACAGCACTCAGCTTGGTGTCATCTGCAAACTTGCTGATGGTGCACTCAATCCACTATGTCATTGATAAAAGTATTAAACAGCACAGGTCCCAGTACAGACCCCTGAGGGACGCCACTTGTCACTGCTCTCCATCTGGACTTCAAGCCTTTGAGCACCACCCTCTAGATGCAACCATCCAGCGAATGCTTTATCCACTGAACAGTCCACCCATCAAATCCATATCTCCCCAGTTTGGGAGCAGGATGTTGTGGGAGACCATGTCAAAGGCCTTACAGAAGTCCAGATAGATCACATCCATAGGTCGTCCCTTATCTACTGACATAGTCACTCTATCATAGAAGGCCACAAGGTTGCTCAGGCAGGACCTGCCCCTAGTAAAGCCATGCTGGCTGTCCTGAATCATCTCCCTGTCCTCTATGTGCTTCAGCATGGCATCTAGGAGGATCTGTTCTATGACCTTCCTGTCCACAGAGGTGTGGCTGACAGGTTGGTAGTTCCCCGTATCCTCCTTTCTGTCTTTTTTAAAAATGGATGTGAAGTTTCCTTTCTTCTAGTCTGCAGGGACTTCACCTGGCTGCCACGATTTTTCAAATAGCATGGAGAGTGGCTTGTCAACTACATCAGCTAGTTCCTTCAGGACTCAGGGATGCATTTCATCAGGTCCCATGGACTTGTATATCTTCAGCTTTCTCAGTTGATCATGCACCCTGTCTTCACCTACAGTGAGAGGGATTTTGTCACCTCAATCTCCAATTTGTGTGCCTTTACCCTTACTCCTCCAGCTTTATTGTCAACTGTGGCATCATGGAATCTGGGATATTGCTTTGTTCTGCTGGGGTCAATTATCCCAGATGTATTCCCTCCCAACTTCTAGTGCACTCACAGCCTACAGGGGTGATGTGAAAAACAAGGCCTTGACATTGTGTAAGAACTGTTCAGCAATATTAAAACAACCTTGTATCATAAACACTTTTTATCACAAATCTAGAGCATAGCAACACAGAAACTACTATGTTGATCTTTAAATATACCCCAGAAAAAAAAACAGTATAAGATGTCAAGTACCTCAAATGGCAATAGATGACTACGGGTAGTCAATAGAATGAATTCTATACCCATCTAAAAAGATAGGCTATAATAAAAGATACTGTAGTCTGAACAAAAGATAATGAAATTTCAACTCACTTTTACAATAAAAATATACTTTAGGAGAGACATGTCAAGAAAAAGGAGAGGCTTCTTCTCCCCTAAGTATCTGTTCATTGGTGCAGTATAATATTTAATCTTTTATGCTGTCACATCTGAATTCTCTTAGAACATAGGAGCTGCAGCTATTTGTACCATTGATACTTGACACTATTTTTTAAAGAAAGAAAAAGAATTAAGTCAGGGTAAAACATTTATTAAAATCCAAATGCTGCCACTGTTTTGCAAAGACTTTCTCCTGTAATAACTTTAGGGATTTGCATCTGTATGGTCCAGCTGAAAGTTTCAGGTTGAGGTCTAAACCAAAGAGCCCATCACCAGCCTGGTTTGGATGATTCAGGAGTCTCATACCATTTAGTGAAAAACAAAAATGACAAAACAAACAAAACCAATCAAACAAACAAAAAACATTCTTTTCACATATGGTGAAAAACAACAGCCAAGCACACAACTCATAAGTTACAATGCTCCTCTTCAACTATATCTGCAAGTGCACAGTGTTTATAGTTCTGAACCTAAGCAATGGAGGTAATGGAGGACATTCAACTAAATTTGTACTTTGAAGTGCAACTACTGAAAGAGATTATTCTCAGGTTTGTGAAAAACCAAACAACAACAATCAACAACAAAATACAATTAAAAAAGTAATTTTGGTGTTTGCAATTCTTCAAAACATGAACTTAAAGGTCAGTAACAGTGAGGCAGCTAATACTGCCAAGTGTTTACAAGCGGTCATAATACACTTCAGTACACATAAAATAACTTCATGTGTTCCATACAGATACAATCAGCAGGTTCATTAAGTGTCATATTAAATATAAACCATAAAACGAACAGAAGATTTTCAGCTCCTTAATGATATCAAACAACAATCCAATCCTCAGGTCAAAATCATTGTCCATGTAATAAGAAAAAATGTCCTTTTTAATCAAAGTCCTTTTTCAAGTGATCATTTGTCTACACTTCTGCTTAACTAAGAACACTGTCTGCATCAATAGGTTTTCCTTACTCTTAGTAATTATCTCTATTTGTAAGTTACCTCACATGTCATTATGCTACATTGTAAATTTTAAAATGTAATGAAATAAAAAGTGCACATTGATCTTAAAGGAATATGCCTTTTATTTCTCAGGTTCTGTCCATCAACAGTGTTAGTCCTACCTCTCCTTAATATTGCAAGTTTCATTACTTGACATCATGTTCAAGACAGACAACAAATGCTGTTCTCTGAGCTGTCTCCTGCCCCACTGTAGGTGTCTGGGATCAGATCCAACTAGATGCACAATTTACATCTACATGATAGCTCTTAATTTCAAACAGTCCTAGAATAGTAAACAGTTAATACTGCAGTCAATAAAAAGTACTACATGCCTTTAATACCTAGATGAGGAGTGTCTGGCATGCCACATATATAGGCAAGTTCAGGAGGACTGAATTGCATCTCTGATTATCTGTTTCAGACTCTGGTCTGTCTGGTCTTTTAATCCTGATTACCAATTGCAATAATCACTTCAAATTATAACAACAGCTGCATCAAGTAATGCATCTCATTGTCAACCACGATCATAAGCAGAAACCTAAGGAACAAAAACATGCATGATGCTTCTTCCTAATGCTCTCTCAATCTTCTTCTGTCCATTAACTGTTATGGGACTTCAGAAGATGGAGATTAATTCTATAGATGTATGTATATTTCAGCTTTAGTTTTGTGTGCTTTTTTTAGTGCATGTTCTGATCACCTTCATTTATTCCTCTTTCATTTACATCACAGGATAGCCTTGGAGCTTCTAAATTGTGCATCTTTCACATGGCATATAACTAAAGCTGCCCCAGAACTGTACCCAATGCACTTGGGCTGCTAACTGTGACTGGCCAACAAACCCTCTAAAAAGAAGGCTGAGAGGAAATGGGCCCCTAATATGTCTGTGAAGCTCAGGTAGTGGTTGACCACCGCTGTTTCAAAGAAGCTGACTTTATTCAACATGAAGGGGACAAGAGGATGGTCTTCATTTTAGATAACGAGATAGCAATAATTGAGTAGTAGTGTTCTTCTCCTTCAGTTCACTGAGAGAGTATAAAATCTCCATGAGTTAGCATGGGGGTAGTGAATGTGTGGATCAGCTTCATACAGAGTATAAAAAACTGAGCAACTAATAAAAGAATTTCAAAGAGAAATGGGCTTGAGCTATCTTCAACCTGTGTGTTCCGTCCTGTGCACAAGGGACACACAAGGTCATAACAATGAGTAAAGTCCCAGACTGGTAATGGGCATTGGTGGTGTGATTGAACTGTGTATTGAGACAGATATATATATATATAGATATAGATATAGATATAGATATATAATATATATATATATACTATACATACCTATATCTACTATATCTACATATATCTACTACATATGCATATATATATACACACACACATACATTTTGAAAATGCTATGTGAAACTGCTCTTACAAACACTTACTTTTGGTTTTAAACAATAATGACAGTTCCTCAGAAGTATTCTAAAGTAACACAGATAAATATAAAAAGGATATTTTGAAATATTGTGTTCTGGGTCCTTCACCATAGGAAGGATATTGAGCTGCTGGAGCATTGCCAGGGAAGGGAAAAGAGCTGGGATTGTTCAGTCTAGAGAAAAGGAGGCTGATGGGAGACCTTATTACTCTCTACAACTACCTGAAGGGAGGCTGGAGTGAGGAGGACACCAATATATTCTTGATGACAAGCAGCAGGACTAGAGGAAATGGTTACAAGCTGCACCAGGGGAGTGTTAGGCTACATATTAGGAAATTCTTCACTGAAAAGTTTATTAAACATTGGAATAATCTGTCCAGGACAGTGGTGGAGTTGCCAGTCCTAGGGGGGTTCAAGCCATGTGTGGACCTGGTGCTTACAGACATGGCTTACTGTTGACCCTTCAGTGCTGGGTTGAGGTTTGGACTGGATGATCTTTGAAGTCGTTTCCAACCAGACAGATTCTGTTATATTCTGTGATTCTGCGGATACAGAAGAGATTTAGATCTGTAAATGGTAACCTTTTCAGTATTCGATTTTGCATAACTAGGCTAAGTGTATTGAATAGAAGATGTTGTAAATAATCTGGAAGGACATACATGCATAATAAACAATTTTTGGTGTGTTAGGGTTTTGTTGTTGTTGTTGTTGTTGGTTTGGTTTGGTTTGGTTTGGTTTTGTCCAAAGAAGGGATTAAATAGATTTCTTTCTCATTTATATTAATTTCAAATTTCTTTTTCTGTGATTAGTGTTCCAAATGGTACCTGTATTATGTAAAATGTTTCTTGGTCTTTATGATGGAGATGAGAAGGAAAATAACTTTTTTTTTTTTAATCTTTTTTCCTTATAAGTGAAAGACAAAATTGTTCCATTAGTTACTTGATACCACAGAAGAAATTTTAGGTGAAATGACAGTGATTTTTCCTGGACATTGACAGACACAAACTATGGAAGTTGGATATCTATCTCTGATATGTTTCAATGAACATAGCTTGAAAATTACCTTGTATTCATAATATTTTCAAAGTCACTGAGAATCCTATAAAGCTTCAAGTGAAAAAAAAATAAAGAAGACTGGTATACCAAAAACTGCACAGAAATCTGGAAATTCTCAAGATTATTTGGAAAACTTACTCCTTTTTTAGATTCAATTCTAGCTTCTTTTAATTTTTGATTTTTTTTCTCATTGCTGATCTCAATTTTGTAACAATAACCCATTTTGTATTTTGCATACTCTTACAAAAGGTGTACCTTTTTCTAGTTAAGCTGAAACAAATTTTATCTGGGAAAAGGCTCTTTTAGTTTTATTTGTATTCCTTGAAAACTGAATGACAGGCTCCAAATTTGAAGACATTCCAAAATTTATTTAAATTCTATTAAGTTCTATTCAGTAAACCAGCCTCACTAATATCACAGTTAAGTTCATTGTTATTTCAGTCTTTCTGGTTAATATTGCAATGAGAAAGTATCATGGGTTTAGTTGAATCTGCTGATGTATATTCAATACCACCCTGCCATCATGCCAGTTTAAAAATGAACATGCTATCTGAAGCAAAGTATAGTGGGACTTGTAGTTCAGATTGTCACATGAGAGGCTTCCTCTTCCAGTTGCTGCTTCTGCTTTCCAGGTTTGGGGTGTGGATCTTTTCTGCTGGGCTGGTTCCTGTGTGCTTGGGGTGAGGGGAATTGTTTTATTGTTGGTTTCTGCTGCTGCTTCTGGGTGGTTTTGTTTTTGGTTTTTTCTGTGCAGTCCTGTGAAATAGGCTAAGGTAATTATACATCTGATCAAACTCCTTATCTCCAGAGATTTTTTTTTGTGGGTATCTTACTTTCTCTCCCATCTGTGTGTGGGGGGCCTTCTCTTGGAGGGCAGACTGTGAAACCAGGACACTTCCTGGGTTGGAAGGACTCAGGGGTTGCTTGTTAGAGCTGGCTGTGTTAGCCTGGGAGAGTCCATATTTGGCACCCAATGGGGATCTCAAAAAGCAGGCTGTCTTAACCAAGACAGAAGAATGAGATTTAAAACTACAACTTTCAGAAAATTCATCATGGAAACAATTAGTGAGCAAATTCCTGTAACTTTGATAAATTATCTAGAAAGACAATGGATTTCATTTCACCTAACTTTTGACAAAACAGACATTGTGGTAAATACGTTGAGAGGATGTTTTGTATGTTAAGAAGATGTTTTGTCCCATTCTAAAATCAATGTCAACGAAGTGACATTTTCACTAAATAGTTTCTAGGCCAGATGTTTAACTTTTAAAAGAGTAAAGAGTAGTGAGACAATTAAAAATTGGCTGCTGGAAAACCTAAGATATTTCAGAAACATCTGCAACATTATTCTGATCATATTTGAACTCCTACAAAAATCAGCCTTTATTATTGATTGCTATCTATAAAGTGCAGACATCAAAACTGAAGCTCCTTGTAACGAGCTCATTATCATGCTGTATTTATAAGAACACCACCTGGTTTTATTCTGTGCATTTGTTATGCATCAAAAAATCAGTTTACAGGCTTAGCTGCTGTATCTTGTTTGGGTTCTATTTTCCCATAACAGAAAGTGATACTTCCAGGACATACAACATCTTCAAAAAATGGTATATAAGTCAAAGAAAAAATGCTGCTTTGTAAATGAATCCCCTTCTGCAACACTGGCAAAAGAGTTCTCTAAAACAAAACCCATAAACAGACGTTACTTAGCTCTACTAAATTTGTGACATTAGAAACAGTTTCTGGCTACGGTGATCACCCTGCCATGTACTTGACAGGACTGCTTTGAATAGCATGAAAGCTAGGTCATCATTCAGAAACATCAGAAAATCCAGCATTAAGACTACTGCTGCATTCCTGTGCTAGAGTTAAGGTAACTTTAGATACCTACATTGGACTTCAAAATATCATTACTTTACAGAAAGATTTCTGCACCTTTATCTATCAGCCTTTCAGACTCATTATGCTGACATGTATGAGCTCTTTCTAACACATTTACTTTTCATTAGACTATTCAAATGAAAGAGGAAAAAGGCTTCAGTGATGTCCTTTCTTTACTTCCAAGATAGGAACTTCAACATTTAACTTAACTCTTGGGTTTTTTTTAGAATTCAATGACATAACATGTTTTCAGGAGAAGGCAATTACAGAATTAAAATGAAACTGAATGAAGTCCAGCTCCATGGAAGAACTTGAAGAAGAATTTAATTCTAAACACCCCAGAGGCTATGGGATTATTAATATATATTTGGTCTTGAATATCAAGTATCAGTCACATGTAAATAAATACATGCACTTGAGTAAAGGCACAAGACTTACACATAAATATTTCAGTAAAAGGTGGAATCTTGTTCTAAAGCCTCAAAACAACATCCATTTGTAATTCACTGGAATTGAAACACAAATTCCTAATTCAACATGCAAAGTACCTCTGGAAGAGTGGCTCTGCTCCTCTCTCTGCTAATTTAACTTTGTACCTGCCAGTACAACAATCAAGCAGCAAAAGGTAAAATCACTTAGAATGATACAAGGCACAAGATGTCAATCATATTAAAAATGCCATAGGACAAGTTTTGAAATTTAGTAAATACAAACCTAACAATTTTCAGACATTTAGGAGCCCATATGCTCAGTTTGTGCCAAGCAGGTGTACACAAAACTACATTTTCAGATAGGTGTTTGTTGTTCAGCATTTAGCTGTGCACATTCGGATGGTTTGACATTTGGTTGTGTTGAAAATTCAATTCAGACACCATACAAAAAATACCTACAAGGACACATTGCACAAATATTTTCACACATACAGGAAAACCTGATTGGTGTACCTCTAAAATGAAGGCCTAAAATAGTCCATGGACATGAACATATCTGGAGGGGGCCTACAAGGAAGCTGATACTTTTGAGGATATCAGGTAGTGACAGGACTAGGAGGAATGGAACAAAGCTGGAAGTGGGGAGATTCAGACTGGACGTGAGGAAGAAGTTCTTCCCCATGAGAGTGGTGAGAGCCTGGAATGGGTTGTCCAGGGAGGTGGTTGAGGCTCCATCCCTGGAGGTGTTTAAGGCCAGGCTGGATGAGGCTCTGGCCAGCCTGATGTAGTGTGAGGTGTCCCTGCCCATGGCAGGGGGGTTGGAACTAGATGATCCTTGTGGTCCCTTCCAACCCTGACTGATTCTATGATTCTGTGTTCATGTCCTTTATCTTATATTCTTGCCACATTTTTATTTTATAATTTATTCCCTGATTGTTTTTTTTTTAATTTCTCCCACAATTTCCTCATTTTTTTCTCAGACGCAAAAAGAATGTATATTTGCACAAATCCATTCTTTTCTGTCAATTGCCTGCATATATTTCTTCTCTTACTCTTTCCCTTTCAGTGTACAGAGAAAATAAATGCAGCACTCTCAAAATGTTTCAGTTTCTCAAGACAAAATATTTAGACTTTTTCCACACAAGTTTTTCTGAAACTGACACATTTCTGTGGATGTTGAAATTTTATCTAAATTGCTTATATGACAGAAAGCTGCTCAGTTAAAAAAAAAAAAAAAAAGTGCCTAGTGTTTCCCAACAGCTTTTACTTGTTTCGCTGTATGTCAATGACAGCAGTGGACTTGAAGATCAAACCACACAATTACCTCTCCCCAGGGTTGTCCCTTCCTCAATATTGAATTTACTTTTCTCCAAGCTCACAAATCTTTCATTCTAGCTTACATTGTGCCTTACTGCAAAGGAGTGGACAAAAGAACTATTTTACAATGCACTGTTTATGATGAATCCTTATGATGAATCCCTATTATGTTTTGCATCCTGTAAAAACAAACCCAAGAAACCTGTGTAGACACAATATCTAATTATATTTTGCCTATCAGTAAACCATAATCACAGAATCACAGAATATGTCTGGTTGAAAGAGACCTCAAAGATCACACAATCCAATCCTTGACCCAGCACTGAAGGGTCAACGCTAAACCATGTCCCTAAGCACCAGGCCCACACATGGCTTGAACACCCCCAGGGACAGGGTGAGTACAGGGGGATGATCACCTCCCTGTTCCTGCTAGCCATCATGTTTCTAATACAAGCCAGGATGCCATTTGGCTTTCTTGACCACCTGAGTACCCTGCTGACTCATATTCAGTCAACTAGCAGCCCTTCAACTCACGGAAGCCCTTTAGTTCAGTGTATGATGGTACTGAATCACCTGAGCTTTTTATGCAGTCAGCAGCAAATTTAGTCAGATTTTATCATTATTATTATTATTTTATTTCTCTAGTAGCACTATGTTATCTCCATTACTGGAACAGAGTGGGCTTCTCCAAGTACCAGTATTAGTAAGTCACAAACACATCACATCACATCATATCACATCACAAACACATCATCTGTACCAATTATGTCTTAGATCTGTGCTGAAATTGTTTTGGCTCAGGCCAGTTCATTCTCTCCCAGATTATTCACAGAATGGATGTCTGGTTTGCATGGGAAGAGATGTGTCCTTTCCACTTCTTTGTCCCATCTCCTCTTTTGGAAGCAAAAGATTTCAAAACTTTGGCACATCCAGTCAGACCATGTCAGTTGGCTTCGGTGTTGAAGAACTGCCCTGGCACTTAGTTGATTATTAACCTCTGAATCAACCTCCTAGGACAGCCAGACACTTATTCTGTGATATTTCAGAGACCTAATTAGATATCTTAGTTCATCTGCTCTGATGTTTGCAATTAATTATTTTGAAGCCTGCTCAGAGCCAGTCACTGAAACAGCACCAGGGCACTCTTACAAAGAGGTAGCTGCAGAAGTAAATAGGCAAATAGCTCAGCTGAAAATGTTTATCATACCAATAGAAAGTAGAAAAAGTAGCCCAGAGTAAATGTCAGTCTATTAAAAGAAATATGGATTTGAATCAGAAATAACAATCGATATACCTAGTTTTTATTTTTTTTTGGAGGAATCTGCACTTCTGGACCCAAAGTTTGGAAAAAAAGTCTTTGTAGGCCACTGTTTTCAGTAGAAGTACAGAAAAATAGAGGTGTTAAGTCAGCCCTATATCTGCAATACTGACTTTTTACCTTAAGAGAGAAAAAAAAATAAATACAGTGAGAAGTTCAATATTTTCTCAGCCTTTGTTTTTTCAGAATATGATTAAGTTATATATAAATGTACAGTAAACATATTCTGGTTCTGTGTAATAAAATTTGAAAAGTCAAAATACAGACAAGCATTATGTTTCATCATAATGGAAAAGAATACTTCATCTTTAAAGTGGAAAAGTGACAGTATTTCATAAAATAAATTTAAAGATTACTTTCTAAGGTATATTCCTCACCCTAAGCTAGATTCCAACTAGTGCCTGTATGAACCCATGTAAAAGAGATCTGCATTGCCCCAAGCAGAGAAGAATTTGATTCCTAGGTTTCACAGTATTTTCCCTTCATATATTAAACTTACTGTAAGCAATGCTGTTTATTTTGTTTGTTTTGTTTAAGCAAACTCAGGATGCCTAAAGATTTTATGTTTATATATTTATACATTAACCTTCAAATAAATAAATAGCATGATATAAATACACTCAGTTCTGCAGGAATGTTATTTCATCTGGCAAAGCATTATATAACCCTTTTATTTTCCTTCATCCTTTCTCTCCTGTCTTGGATATATTTACCATCATGCTGTTTATTATCAGGTACTATAAACAGTGTTAAGCAAATAAGGATACTAACAGCTGACATACACAAATATAAATATACATCTTCATGAAACCATATATCTGATTCTTCTCCAAACATCGAAATTCTTAGGGTCACTAGCACCAAGGAAATACTGTAAACTTAGGATGCAAAACTGATATTTATTGCAATGTTTAAAATATAATCTGAATGTCTAAATTATTTTCTTAGTAGTCAATATATGAAGCAAATGTAATTTTGGTTTTGCTTCCATCAGAGAAAAAATACGATTTTCAGTATAGCTGATATTTCTCCCCTCCAGCAGAATATTCAATATCTCAGCTACCCTGAGGTGAGATACTCAGCTGAGTACCTCAGCTGAGATTTCTTACAGTATGTAAGAGATAAAGTAACCCTAATCTTCCATTCTAACCTGGACATGTTCAGATGAAAATATATGTGGAAAATTCATGTAATTTTTACATATTCTGCATCTATGTCAGCTATGTAAAGACCTTTAATGAAGAGAACCAAACATTTATCTTCTGTTTCATGATGGAATGAGTTGCATCTACGGGATGTTTCTTTATGGTGGTTACAAAAATAACTACCTCCAGCATGGATGTCTACACAACAGATGACAAGGGTTAGGTTAAGCAAATCCCACCTGGGAGATGAGAGAAATTTGCATCCAAAGCAAAATTGTGAACTTTCATTAAAAGTGTTCATCTATGCAAAAGTTAATCTTTCAATTACATTATTATTACAATATTATATTTTTTTAAAATATTATATTACAGTTTTTACAATATGAAGTAGAAATGTGGTTATTCAGCTTTAATATTACTATTGCTAATTAACATCTATAGCCTTGGTATATAAAAATGGGTCTGGAATGGGCCTAGAAAAAACATGTAGTGTATTCCACTATTATGTACATTATTTTGTAATTCTACTTTTGTGTATCATTTAGTGAGAAATATGTAAAGGAAAACTGAACGTAACTGTATCATTAAAAGTCAAGCTTCTAAGTCAATTGTCACAGAAACAAATCATCTCAATGGAAACTCCTACAGAAAGTCTAGATGATACTAATTATATCCACTTTCTCCCTCTGCCTCTTTCCCTTCTGTCAGCAGCAGCTATATCTAGCACATATGCCTAGAAATCAACAGGAATCACCTCTATTAAAAATGCCTTCTAAATTAGGATTATTGCTCCTATGCATGACAGTGAAGGCAAACATATGTGCTTATTTCTGTGTTTTAAGTTTAGATAGACTATCCTTCTTTTGAGAACTTACCTGCCTGAATCTCATCTTAGTTGCAATTATTTTTATATGTCATAGATGTATGAGTCTTAAGAATATGTTTTTAATTGGAAATATCTAAGCAGAAACAGATTCTTGTTAAATGCAAAACTCATGGTTACTTCTGTGTTGAATTTTAATCTGGCCAAATTTGTTGCGTAAGTATATGGGATGCACATGAAATGTCAATCTTTTCCATATGTAAAGCCTACCCATTTTTCCCTATTTTGTTCACATATGGTTAAGATTTATATGAGTCAAAAAAAGAAACCAATTAGCATTTCATTGAAAACTGCAGTACCTAACACTCAACAACACTGTTGTAATAGGATTCGTAGATCAGAGCTGAATACAATTTCTACCCTGAATCAGATAAATACACCATATGTAGCTTAAAAAATACATCAGTTACAAACTCCAGTCTGTTGAAAATTACAACCTTCATCAGTTTCTAGCATAGTTTTCATCACTGTGCTTAATTTTATGCTGAACATTGTCTCAGATATGAACTCTCCATGACTTTTCAAATATTAGCCTCCATCAAGTTAATTGTCCATTTTCTAGTTTGAGTCTACATTATTAAGTGAACAATTTCTAGAAATTTATATACCTTAGTTTATCTTCCCATTCTTACAAAGGTTAAAAAAAGAGGACCTGTCAGCCTCACCTCTGTGCCTGGTAAGACCATGGAATAGATCCTCCTAGAAGCTATACTAAAGCACATGGATGCCAGGAAGATGATTCAAGACAGCAAGCATGTCTTTATCAAGGCCAAGTCCTACCTGACCAATGTAGTGGCTTTCTACAATGATGTAACTACATCAGTGGACAAGGGAAGACCAACAGATGTCATCTATCTGGACTTTTGTAAAAATTTATAAAAATTTTGACATATTTTGATTTGTAAAAATCTTTGACACAGTACGCCATAACATCCTTCCCTCTAAACTCGAAAGATGGATTTGATGGGTGGACTGTTCAGTAGGTAAGGAATTGTTTGAATGAACACATCCAGAGGGTAGTGGTCAATGGCTCAATGTCCAGATGGAAAAGGGTGATAAGTAGTATCCCACAAGGGTCTGCACTGGGACCAGTGCTGTTCAATATCACCATCAAGATTGAGTGCACCCTCAGGAAGTTTATAGATGATACCAAGCTAGTAGCACGGTGGGTAAGACTGAAGGATGGGATGCCATCTAGAAGAAGCTGGACAGCATGGAGAACTGGGCTGAGGAGAATTCCATGAGGTTCTCCAAGTTGTCCAGGTCCCTTTGTTATATTGACCACACCACTTATCTTGGTGTCATCTACAAACTTGCTGAGGGAGCACTCAACCACACTCTCTGTATCACTGATGAAGATATTGAACAGTGCAGACCCCACTAGGGACCCCTGAGGGACACTGCTTTTCACCCTTCTCCATCTGGCCATCAAGCTACTGACCACTAACCTCTGCATGCTACCATCCAACCAATTCCTTGTCCACCAAACAGTCCACCCATCAAATCCATGTCTCTAGCTTCGAGAGAAGGATGCTGTGGGGGACTGAGTCTAAGGCCTTGCAGATTTGCCCTTGGTGAAGCCATGCCTGCTGTCTCAGATCATCTCCCTGTCCTCCATATGCATTATCAGATGTTCTGGGAGGATCTATTCTATGATCTTCCCAGGCACAGAGATGAGGCTGACAGGTCACTAGCTTCCACAGTTTCTCTTTTTCTACCTTTTCTTAAAATGAGCTTAATGTTTCCCTTCCTTCAGTCACCAGGGACTTCACCTGACTGCCACAACTTTTCAAACATCATGGAGAGTGGCTTGTCATCTATATCAGCCAGCTCCCCTAGGACTCTGGCATGTGTCTCATCAGGCCCCATATCCTTGTGTATCTTCATGTTCCTCAGGGGGTCATGAACCTTTTCTTCACCTACAGTGTGAGGCAAATGCTTTCCTAGAATTTCTTTTCACAAGAAAGATTATGAGACTCCACAATAATGAGAAATGAGATTCTTGTTATACTGAGAGTTCTACTTTATGATTTGGTATTTGAAAATTATCTTGGCCTCATGCTCATTAATATCAGAATAATTTCAACCTCTCTTGATTTTGGGCTTAATTTCAGTTAGTGATTTCTTGATTTATATTGCTACCATTAAAATTTAACATCAGTAAATTGCAACAGTGTTACTATCATATTTCATTCATACCAAGATGTTTTCTACTAGTTTTAACATATGCTATCCTAAAATAGCTGAAGCTTAAATAGTTGTTGATGACAAATGCTACTTCTTTAGCCTACATATATGTTGTAACTGCTTATGTATCAGTCTTCTGAATCATGTATTTTATTTATGCCTATAATTAGTATATTCAATTAAGATTTAAGTCTAATTATTCAAAGCTTTACTTAATAAGCACCACCTGCTGTATTGGTTCACCTCTTTTGGTAGAAAGATTATACTCTCATGGCTTAAGTCTTAAGACTCCCTAACTTCAATTTGTTTTTTCTGCTTCCCCCTTTAAAACTATATTTGAGGCTTTATTGTCAAGGATCATCTTTTTTCCTGCTTATACAGCACTCACCTGGTCTTCTCTCATGATTAGAGCTTTCAGGCACTTAGAGATAATGTCTCTTTTTAGCTGCCAGCAGAACAATTTCTGTGTTAAATATCATTTTTAGACACTGCATAACAAGAGGACTTCTCAGTTACATTTTGTTCTTCTAGCCTGTTATTAATCAGCAATTATTCACTTGCTATAGGATGCAAAAGATGGAACATTCATGCAGCAGATGAAAATTTAAATCTATTTGAAAATATGTAATACTTAGCAGTCTGTCTTTATAGGAACTGGAAAAGTCCTGAAAAAGAACAGCCTCTTGAGTTTAAAGTTATCGTTCATAGACCCATCATGATAAACTATGAACTTGTCCAATTGGAGAACATATGCCTTTTCTTTCGGTAAAAGATATTTCTTCATACAAAAATACAGTATTGAATACCCCACTTATAGAAGTTATTCTATTTTATCCTCAGCTGACATTAGTACTGTCTCTGAATTATTATTTTTTCCAAAAATGTAACTAAAATGGGCAGTCTTGGTTAGTGGTTTATATTCAGATTTCTTAAATAGACACACCGGGTCACTGGATTTCATGTGCTGTGTAAGCTAAAATTAGATACATTTATCTCCTCCTAATTTCATTTTTCCTACATATCTCTCAGTCTTCACTGATATGATATTCTCCTTCTCTGAATAAGAATGCCTATGACTGCTATCATAAGTTCGAGCTTAATCCAGTTAGAAATTCCAATTTTACATATTAGTTCAGTCACCTCTACCCTGTTTTTATTTCATTTGCAAAAGGACACAGAAATGGACTTTAACCATTAGAAAAAATATCATGTATAAGCAAAATAAATGCTTTTCACACATTACTAATACTGAAACTAAGAAAAAATGTAAAAAGTAAGATTTCTTTGTTCTTTATTACTATGGAAATTCCTAAATATATATGTATAAATATCTAGGTATATACTTATAATTCACTCTCTGGTGTTCTTTATTTCTCTTACTATCTGTCTATTGAAATGCACCAACAGTATTTCACTCATTTAGAATGGTTTTAATCTTTCCCTTTTATTGTTTAAAGTTAACTAGCTGCTTAGTAGTTGTAGATGCTGAATAAAGAGGAAATTCATTTGATTATTATTTTTTCTCCTAAAAACTTTTAAAAGCTGGTTTCTCTATTGCATATACATTTCCTAAGTCTTCCTTGAAAATAAGTTATGCTTCTACTTCAGCAGTGTATTATTAATATTGTTATAGCAAAATAAAAATGGGATGAAGTAAAACAATTAATATTTTGGAAGTAATTATACTAGCAGTTTATTGGTGACATCGATTGCAGTTATATAAGTTTCTTGCTAGGCTATAAACTACCAACAGAGCATTAACTCATGGAAATTTCACAGAATACATCTTGGACTTTTTGCATGTCTTATGTAAATGGAACTTTCTAATGACTTAAATGCCAGATGTGTATGAGTGTAAAAAGAGACAAAGATACTGCACCTGGGCAAGATCATCTTCTTCCTTGCAAATAGCATGTAAACTGATGCCAGTCTGAATGACTGCATTGTTCTGGCTCATGTGTGTCTACACACATTAAAACAGTGCAAAAAAGAGCAAGATATGGGAAAAATTAGTTTCTAGTAATTTTTTGTTGATAGATTCTTTCCAGCAGAAGGAAAATAATTGCAGAAAGATTTAAGCATCATACTCATGAATGGGTCAGGTACTGAAACAAAAATGTTGGTTCTTACCTTAGCATTGCAGCAAGGTGTGCTTTCTCTTTCACTTGATATTGAAGCCTGGAAGTCAAAAAACAATCGTTCTATGTCATGTTTTTGTAGTTCTTTGTGGTACTATGTTGTATATACAGCCACTAGTTTATAACATCTTTATATCGGAGGTTGCATGAGCGAAGGATTCACATTCTGATGCTGTCCTTGAAGCCATGCCTGCATATTGAACTACTTTCAGTCAGATTTGATGATGAGGAGGAGGAGGAGGAGAAGGAATCTGATTAATAACATGAATGGACAAGAATGACAATTCACTGATTTCTTGCATTATGACTTTTGTAGTGCCATTACCAGTGGTTACAGTCACTGATGAGCCAGGTCCTCTACCTCAGTCCCTTAAACTGAAACTAAGCTCTTTGAAAACATGTACATTCTCATTATGTGCAAAGAACTAAAAAAAACAAAATCAAAGGATAAAAAGAAAAA
Source organism: Indicator indicator (assembly GCF_027791375.1). Classification (NCBI taxonomy): domain Eukaryota; kingdom Metazoa; phylum Chordata; class Aves; order Piciformes; family Indicatoridae; genus Indicator; species Indicator indicator. Next base: position 36,648,516 of record NC_072010.1, read on the forward strand.
TAGATCATTGCCAGTTATCAACACTTATGAACATCAGACTAGATTGTGTTACCTGAACACTATCAGAAGAGCAATATTACCATGTTCTTATCCTAAAAATATAAACTGTATGAAAGTGGTAGTTAACAGCAAAAAGTATCAAGTTAATATCTTTTTGGCCTTCAGTATTGACTGTATGGGGTTTCCTGCTTTCCCTCCTTGAAGTCTGAAGAAATTTAAGAAAACAGAACATGTCCTGTCACCTGCCAGGTAGACAAACTAGATCTCAGATTTCTGAAGGACAAAATTAGAAACAGCTTTTATAAGTCTGAGTAGCTTTTCATCCAGTTTTAACATGGTGCATTCCAAGTTAAAAAGATAGTAATAAAATAAGCTATATTCCTCTACTGAAACTGAAAAATCAGAGCATTAGAAATGCATTCCTTTCTGCAGTAGATTAAATGAAACAATATATTTTCCTAAAAGAAGAGTATCTGTATAGCAATTTTGTTAAAAAGACAGAGATTTCTGTTTTATTGTTCTATTAAAAATCTATTTAAGATTACATATTTTCCAACACTCAATTAAATGGGCACCATCCATGAGCCAATATATCAAGAAAGTACGAATGTCTCAGTACATGGACTTGCTTCTATTACTTTTTTTCCCCCCTTGTTAGGCAGTTAGGAAATTCTGGTGCATAAAGTTGAGGTTTTCTGCAGCTGCAGATTAAGATTCCAATTCCTGGGGAAGGATTCATACCACCTATTAATAATTTCAGCTGTAATATATAACAGGATGAATACACAGCTACCCCCTTGCACAAGTATCCTTCCCACTGTGTTCATAATCTGATTACAATATGGTAAAATTAGCACTGTCTTCCACACCATTATTTTCATTATAGAAAGCAGGTGTTTTCTATGTGAAATAGAGATAACTTGCACTTCAGTGTTCTTTCAACATGCTTTAATCAGTCTGAAATGCAATATGTAGACTGAACCTCAAAACTTCTAGCATTGAATAGGATAATCTTTCAGAGGAGTATTTTATGTCTGTTGAGCGTCTGATATATAGTAAATGTTGTGTCTCACCAGTTCTGAATATAGGGCTAAATAATGAGCATTCACAGAAACTGGCTCAATTACGATTGCCAAAGATAAATGAAGGCTTCAGAAAATGGCTTGCAATAAACACGGTAAGAAAGATCATTTTCCTCTCAGCATTGTTGAGGGAATAGCATTAAGGTAGCATCTCTAAGCTCCAAAGATTTTAAACCAGGCTTCTGAGGCTAAGGAAGAAGATTTATAATTAATAGTGTAAGAGACTCAAAGAGCTTGTGATTCCAGCAACCACTGAGATGTTATGCTGCAGAACAGAGCCCAGAGAGACTTCTTTTTCTCCTACTCCTCTTTAATCAGGTCTCTATTTTTCCCAAAGATAAAGTAAATAAAGGAAGCACTTGAATTTCATTCTGTCCTCTCCGGGTACACTACATATGATATAAAAGTGGCAGGGGGACACTAAGAACAGTTTTCTTCTAACAAGGAACTTACTGGTCTAAGAAAACTACTGGAATAGGGCAAATAATTTTATTATTAAAATTATATTTTCAGTCTCATTTTTTACTTCATGGTAGCACTAATTCCATAGTCTTAAGCCTCCTTGTCTTCCACTCTGATAGATTTTTTGTTTTAAGGAGTAGGGCAAATAGTATGTCTATGGTGAGTCATGATGCAGACACATACTAGCTAGTAGCAAACACACTTCTCAGCAGGAAGACAATAGCAAGAAATTTACACGTGAAATTATACACCACTGTGGCTAGACTATTTTCCTTGCTTACACTAGCTGATTTAGACAGCCTAAGTCTGATGAAAGGGACTTTTTTTGAAATGGTTACTGTGTCAGGTGGCATTTGCAAATGAAGTAGAGGCAAAGGCCCCTGAAGAGCTGATTACCCAATCATATGGAGGTCAGAAGCCAGAAAGAAAGGAGAAACTGCTAATACAATTGACAGCTAACAGTACTGCCCAGTATTCATTGTTATGTTTGGGGACACTGACACTTGAAAAGCTTAGTGATGCTGAACTTAAGATACAAACCAGCACTGATCTATAGAAAATAAGCAGTACTGAAAGAAACAAAGTATGTACATGATAAATTATATAGGTTACTGCTAATCATCAGCCAGGTAGTATAGACAACAGATAAAAGAAAATCCATCTCAGACAGAATCAGGGAGTTTTTCATATTAATGGATATTTCTTATGATAAATGATGGTTTTCAATGTTGTTTGAGAGTGAATTTTAATAAAAGGTATTTTAAAAACTTATAATAAAGAAATAGACTTAATCTGAACCACATTCATGTACTTCTAGAGACTGAGTACAAGGAAATTTAGATTCTTGAAGGGATAAAGGTCTTCTATGAGAATTAGATTAATTACTCTTCTCTGAGCATAATGTACAGGAAAGGCATAGCCACAATGAACTTGTTAAATTTGTTTGAAGCCAGAAAGATCCCTTTGGCACTAGTGTTTTAACCTGACTATGTATTATATTCATCACACTATGTATGGATTTCTAGTAAAACCATTGTGACAGTACAGTGTGTATAAATAATTAGAAATGAGATCATAGAATAGTGTACAACACTACTGATACCTTTAAGATCCTCATATGTGAGGTATTTGAAGGCAAATCTAGAGAAAGGAACCTATAGGTAGTAAAAAGCAAAGACCTGAGCATTTGATTTAGCCTTTGATTTGGTGTTCCCCAAAAATAAGACTGAGAAAAAGTTTATAGAATGCAAGGCTGAACTGTGTTCCTAGAGTGTTTCCGTGAAGCAGCTTCGTAATACATAAGATAATGTTTAAAAAGTTGTTAATCACATTCTGAAAGCTGGCCCAGCTAAACAATGTACATAAAATTTGAACAACTTAATCACAATTTTTAAAAAAATTGTAATAAAATTTAATGGTAAGCAAATGATTATGCTGACTACAGAAAACTTCAGTCAATAGAAGGCAGCTACCCATTTCCACACTTAGCTGATCAACTCATTAAAGTGTCAGGAGCAAAATATTTCAGTAATTTGATTCTGGCATTTGAATGTCACTAGATTAAACTAACACTTGCTTATGAAGAAAGAACTCCTTTTGTGACACCCACAGGGATTTTAGATGCAAGGAATGCCTTTGTGAGTTGTGAGTACCCCAGGGATGTTTCAGTAGGTAGCAAATGATCTATTTCAAATTCTGAGATGTGAAGAAAGCTTCACAACTTAGATGACGCTATTTGTTTCTGTGAAACCTGGAAAGAACATCTGGTAGGTGTGAAAATGAATTTTAAAGTGAGGAAAATGAGTATTGTTTTGTAAAAAAGGTACTTTATCTTTTTTCAGACAGAGCTGATGAAGATGAGTATTTGAAGCACGAGAAAGCCAGCATTATGACAGAATGGAAAAGGCAATGTGACTTCCAAGCTTCTGACCCAAAAGGTTATATTGCAGCAAAACAATTATATTTTCTGAATTAATTTGACCAGACTGAAGAACATCTACGATTTTTGTAACATGATGAGACATAAGCAAACCAGGACACTCATGGTAATAGACAGCCCTACCAGAAGAGATGTGTTACCAGACCTATTGGTCACCAATGCAAGTGAGCTAATCAAAGACATTAAGTCTGGAGACAGCCTGGGCTGTGTTATCTGGCATTGATGGAGTTTGCACTCCTGAAGGACATCAGCCAGGCGAAGAGTAGTCAGGAACCTGAATTTTGGGAAAGCAAACTTCCAACTCTTCAAGGAGTTAGTCAGCAGGACCCCCTCCAAAACTGCCTTTGGGAGCAAGAGAGCAGAACAGAGCTTGCCAAGGGCAAGTCTTGCCTAATCATCCTAGTGGCTTTTCACTTTGGACTGACTACATGAGTGGACAAGGGAAGAGCAATGGATGCCATCTATCTGGAATTCTGCAAGGCTTTTGACACGGTCCCCTGCAACTTCCTTCTCTTGAATTTGGAAAGATATGTATTTGATGGTGTTATGAAGGAGACAGAAACCAGGAGAGCTATAAAAACAAACTGATTTATTTACAATTAGACCTGTTCTCCTTCCAATACAACAGAATATATAGGTTTGGTCTTCAGTTGAGAATTTTTGTTATAGCTGGTCAGATTATCAATTACATGGAGTATTACAGTATTTGGAAAGAAAAGTATTTGGAAAATACTTTTGTAAGATAAAGTATTTGGAAAACTCACTGCACACTCACTCATAAAAGGAAAGGTCTCCCAGGGCATCCAAAAATACACTCACAAAAGCTGGTTTGCAGAAAGGGCAAGGCTCCTTTAAGGTCCTTGTTTAGCAGAAAGATTCTTCTAACTGCTAGCAGCTGCTTTTCCAGGTGGAGAGGGAGAGCATCAAGGAAACCAGAAGGAGAGGGGGTGTTCTCTCGGCAGCACCCTGTCTTTCTACCCGAATTTGAGTTTGATATGTGGTGAAGGTAATTAGCAGGCATTCAAGACAAGAGTAAAGGAGATGTCAGAAACAAGATAAATATAGATGCCTGGGCAGCCCCATAGCTTGCTTGTCAAGCAGTGGGTCTTTGTCTTGTAGCACGTGGTGTGGGTATGAGGCTTCCTGGGGAGGGAAGTGTTTAAATGGATATTCTATTTACAAATATTTACACTATTTACATAAATGCTAATCACCTAAACTCACATTTCAGTTTATAACAAGCTGATCAATCCACAATCCTTCCAAAAAACCAGGCTTCAATGTCCCCCCAGGCCTCCCACCATTCCTCCCTACCCACTCCCACCCAGTCCTCCAAGCTAAGCCTAATGGCACAGCTACAAAACTAGGTTTGTCGAGGCTGAACCAGGCAGCAAACCTCCGCCACACTGCCAGAGTTGAGATCTGCACTGGGAAGGGAGAGAGAGGTAGAAAAGGGCCAAACTGACTCTGCAACCTGTCTGTATATATAGCAGATGTAGGGCTTATAGGATAATATATCAGAAGATTACAATTTCCTCTACCTATCTAACCCCTTGGAGGAATTTTCAACTCTATGGTTAATCTGGAAAAGCTGTAGAAGTGGGCCCAGGTGAACCTCATGATGTTCATCAAGGCCAAGTACCTATGTTGCATCCAGGTCAGAGCAACTCCTGGTACCAACACTTGGGTGTATTTGAGGATGAAAAATTGGACATGAGCTGGTAATGTGCACTTGCAGTCCAGAAAGCAGTATCAAGGGCTGCATCAAAAAAAGCAGGGACAGCAGGTGAAAGAAGGTGATTCTGCCTCTCTGCTCTGGTGAGACTTCACCTGGAGTAATGCATTGAGCTCTGGAGTCCTCAGCCCAAGAAAAGCATAGATATGTTGAAGCAGATCCAGAGGACGGTGACAAGAATGATCAGAGGAACACCTCTTACAGGTGGACAGATTGACAGGGTTGGGGTTATTCAGCATAATGAAGGCTCTGAGGAGACCTTCCAACTTTTGATTATATAAAGGGGGCTTATAAGAAAGACAAGGACAGGCTAGGGCCTATTGTGACAGGACCAAGGGATAATGATTTTAAACTAAAAGAGAGCAGGTGAGGACAGTGAGACACTGAAACATGTTGCCCAGATAGTTGCAGATGCCCCATTGCTGGAAACATTCAAGGACAGATTGGATGGGGTTCTCATCAACCTGATCCAGTTAAAGATGTCCCTGTTTGTTATAGTATAAAGTAATTTCCAATTCAATCTATTTTATAACTCTATGATTCTGGAATCACTGACAAAAGGATTGCTAGGGCATACTATGTCAGGTACAGGTAGTTAAGCTGATCACTCCAGGCTATTTCTCTTAAAAAGCAAGTGATATAAGTGCTTCAGACTGGCAGCTACTTCTCTCCTGTTTCGAAGCATACATCACCTTGAGTACTGTGTCCAGTTCTGGGCTCCTCAATTCAAGAGAGATGTTGAGGTACTGGAACATGTCCAGAGAAGGGCAACGAAGCTGGTGAGGGTCCTGGAACACAAACCCTCTGAGGAGAGGCTGAGGGAGCTGGTGTTGTCTAGCCTGGAGAAGAGGAGGCTCAGGGGTGACCTTATTGCTATCTACAACTACCTGAAGGGAGGTTGTAGCCAGGTGGGGGTTGGTCTCTTCTCTCAGGCAGCCAGCAGCAGAACGAGGAGACACAGTCTCAAGTTGTGCTGAGGGAGGTATAGTCTGGATATTAGGAGGAAGTTCTTCACAGAGAGGGTGATTGCCCATTGGAATGGGCTGCCCAGGGAGGTGGTAGTGTTCAAGAGAAGACTGGATGAGGCACTTGGTGCCCTGGTCTAGTTGATTGGATAGTGCTGGGTGATAGGTTGGACTGGATGATCTTGGAGGCTCTTCCAACCTGGTTGATTCTGTGATCACCAACTGAAAGCAAAAAAAAAAATCATCTCTCCTAATTAAAGATGTCTGCAGATACTTTTAAATATCTAAATGCACATTTTGTAGAAAATACCTTTGATCACATGATTTTGAGCAGTGGTGTTTGTCTTTATGCATTCTTTAAAGAGCGAGATGAAATTGTTAAGCATGGTGTTTAAATTTTTGATGGTTAAATTTAGATAAGATGAATCTCACACTTGTATTTCTTATTGTACATATCTATTAGGTATGGATTTCACAGCATATTAAGGTTATGCTAAGATACAATAGCTCCTTACAAAGTGATTTTATCTGGGGTAATACCGATATAGATTTTTTTCACTTTGTTGAATGTTCCATGCTTCATTAGTTGGGCAGGCTGGTAAGCAAAATGAGATTATTAGAGTTTTCATTTGGTAGAGTTATAACACTCAAATGAAGCTTGTGCAACAGGAAACAAGACCATTACAAGGTTTTAGGCTACCTGCAGTATTTTAAAACAAAGCTAGGGAAGTTTGATACTGAAAAAGATCATGAAGTCAATAAACAAATGTCCATTTCTGCAGCTATCACACCGCTCTTGGGCTAATACCTATGACCTTGCTGGTGGGGACAGCATGCTCAGCCATGATATCACAGAGCTCTTGACATTACCCTCCACACTAACCATGGAATGTAAGAAGAGGCCACCTGAGATGTGTGGAGACTGATTGTTTTCACTCAAATGGATTCCAGAATACAGCTATTTCTAAAGCTTATTTGTGTATTTCTAAAATCTATCCCTGTGTTTCTAAAGATTACTCATCTGTTAATGAGTTTATGAGTGAATTTTGCAAATTTTGTCAGCCTTCTAAACCTTGGTAATTCTAAAACAAGCTGACATCATGAACTCCAAAGGCAAAAATCCTAGCTGGAAATCAGTATTTGTTTATAGCTCTTTTGACAATAGCTGGAATATATTCTTATATTTCGTTCCTTTCAAATTAGGAAAGCATACCTGTGTATTGTTTTTTTTTTCTTTTTTATCAGTACCAGGTATCTTCAAAACATTGTGATGTTTTGCTGTACATTTATGCTGAAATGGGTCACCAGAACTGGAGATAATTACCTAGTGTAACCAATTGTTTCCCCATACAGTTTTGTCATGACTCTCCAGGGAGAATAGTGAAGCTATACAACTTTTTTTAGTGCATATTCAGCTTTACATTTTAAAGATCATGGCCTTTTTGTAGGAAAGGTTAGGTATAAATTGCTTCAATATATTATCATACCAAGAAACAGCAACGTTCCAATGAATATATAGGTAGTGGTATTTCAATAGCTTTGAATACTTTTTTTTCTCTTCTCTCAACCCACCGTTGATCAACTGTAAGTCCTAGAAAAATGCAGCCAGACTTGTTAAACTACCGTCCTTAATTCTGGTCCAGAAGCTTTTGTCACCTTTACAATCCGTTGCAAAAAAATTGCTTGCCTTGTAAAATGTCATTCCTCTCACTTCCCTCTAGGCCTTGCAGTAGCTCACTTCCTTCACATTAGATTTCTGGGGCACTTGTAATACCAAGTGGGAGATCACAAGAGCAACCTATTTCCAAGTGATATTAAAAAAAAAATAATAGCTAGCTTGGTGTCTTAGAGCAGAGTAGGACATAAGTAAATCCACTGAAACCACTACTGTATCTAGGAAGGGTAATATCACTTAGAGCCTGGAATTCTCTGAGCTTGATAATGGAAATTATTACATTTTCTTGTCCTTATTGCCTTATACAGAAATACCCTAGAAATTCACAGGAGCCACAATGGAGTCATAGGAACCTGTCTGATATGCAGCTTATATTTCATCAGTGTGCCTGCTTATACTATTCTTTCCCAATCTACACAGTTCTCTGATCTGGCCTTCCAGGCAGTTTAAGAGATATGTCCATATTTCCCAACCAAACCACATTTTTTTTCTGCCTGATCATTAGATTTCTTTAAATACTCAGATTAGAGAGTTACACTGCCAACAATTACACCTCTCACAAAAAATGGATTGTCTTCAGATATCTCATGCATAACTATCTGAACAAATATTTAGCGTGGATTGTTTGTTTTGTTTTGGGATTTTTTTCCCTTTTTGTTACTTTTATGAAGCTTTAGGCAAAGCTATTACTGAAGAAATTTATAAGCTATTATTTTTAAAAACATTTTTAGTGCAAAGAAAGTACTTTGTAAACATGAACTGTTGTAGTCTGTTATTACTCACAGAGATACATAGGCTGTACAAAAGTCAGTTACACAAAATCATGCATATTTAATTCTGGTTCTTAAATGTTTTAAAATTATGAGGTAAATATTAAACATATTACAAAAACAATGCCTTTTCACGTTATACATTACCACACCTGACAAAAGTTAAGTCCAAAATAACCGCTTAAGGAAAGATCTTAGAATGTTTCTTGATTTTATAATTTATTTTTCGTTCGAGATGTAGCCAGATGCTGGCTTACAGAACAGCTGGAGCTATTCAGCAGATGTCAACTCTGTAGCTGTTAGTTGTCACTCCTCACTTGAGATGTGATAATTGGATGCATGACTACCACTGGCCCATTTCAGGCCAAGTAAAGCAGACTATTTTAAGAAAGCAGTAGAAGTCATTTAGGCAAACTCTGTTTGCTTACACAGAACTGAACTCAGAATGAACCCACATTTATAACATCTACAGTGTCAAAATGAAAGGCCCAGGGCTCCTATACAGACACTGAAGAGAAAGAGAGGCACCTCTATAAGGAGATTCTTTCCATCTATATCAGTATGGAACTATTTCATTCTCATTATCAACTATCAAGAAAGTCTGAGCTATACAGATTAAATACCACTGTAGTTACATAGGGATAAAACAAAAATCTCAAACACAGCTTTACATGTGTGTAATAGGTGAGGTATTTAGTAGATGTTGACTAATTCCTCCCTAAATAACAGCACTGTTTTGCAAGCAGTATTTTTTTTTTCAACTGATATATTAACTTCTCCACAGCTCTGTAAGATAAAGTCATATCATCACTTCCTGCAATCCATATCACAGAATACACTGGTGGGAGGAGACCTCTAGAGCTGACTGAATACAACCCACTTGCAGTAAAGCAGGGGCATCCTCAACTAGATCAGGTTGCTCAGAGGTCCACCAAGCCTGACCTTGAATATCTCCAGGGATGGCGTCTCCACCACCTCCCTAAGCAATATGTTCCGGTGTTCCACAACCTCAAAGTACAGAACTTCTTCATAATGTCCAATCTAAATCTACCTGCTCTAGTTTAAAGCCATTGGCCCTTGTCTTGTTGCCCCTTGTTCCCTTGTAAAAAGTCTCTCCCCAGCTTTATTATAAGCCCCCTTCAGGTACTGAAACTCTGCTATAAGGTCTCCCTGGAATGTTCTCTTCTCCAAGCTGAACAGCCCTAACTCTCTCACCCTGTCTTTCTAAGGAGAGTTGCTCCATCCTTCTGATCATTTCTGAGGTCCTCCTCAAGACCTTCTCCAACATGTCCATGTCTTTCTTGTGCTGAGGACTCCAGAGCTGGGCACAGTATTCCAGGTGAGACTTCACCAGAGCAGAGTATGGTGTCAGAATCACCTATATCAATCTGTTGGCCACACTGCTTTTGATGCAGCCCAGTATGTGATTTGCTGCAAGTGTGGACTGTTGGCTCATGTCCAGCTTTACAACCACCAGTACCCCTAAATCCTTTTCTGCAGGGCTGTTATCTATCACATCCAGTCTGTATTGATTATGAGGATTGTCCTGATCCAGGTGCAGGACCCTGCACTTGGCCTTGCTGAACCTCATGAGCTGGGCCCACTTCTCCAGCTTGTCCAGGTCCCTCTGCATAATATCCCATCCCTCTGGCATATCGACACCAACCGGCTTGGTGTCATTTGCAAACTTGGTGAGGGTGCACTGCCTATATTGCTGATGAAGATATTAAATAGCATGGGTCCCAGTACAGACCCATGAGGAACACCACCAATTACCCATCTCCATCTGGGCATCAAACCATTGACCACTACCCTCTGCATGCAACCATCCAACCAGTTCCTTGTCTACCAAACAGTCCATATTCATGTTCCTCAGATGGTGACAAACCTTGCTTTCACTTACAGGCAGAGACACTTTGCTTCCCTGGTCCCTGTGTTGTGGTCTTTCAATTTGAGAGTTTTGCCATTGAGAGAAGTTGCCAGGCGAAAAAGTTCTTAGAGCCTCAGCTTTCTGCCTTTCTGTTACTAGCTTGCCATTCTTATCAAGAAGGTTATGTTTTCTGTAACTTTCCTTTTCTAGTTGACATGCCTGCAGAAGCCCTTCTTGTTATTCTTCTCATCCCTTGTGAAGTTCAGCTCCAGTTGTGCCCTGGCCTTCCTGATCTCAAATCTACACTACCAGAAGGCATCCCTGTACTCTTCCCAAACTACCACTCTCTTCTTGAACTGCCTGTACAGTTTATTCTCAACCTTTAGTTTGACCAGCAGTTCTTGACTCAGCCATGCTGGTCTCTCCCTTGCCTGATTTCCTATACTTTTTTATCAAGAGCTCTTGCACTTTGTGGAAAGTATCCTTAAACATCTGCCAGGTCTGGTCTGCTCCCTTGTTCCTGAGGACCATTTCACAGGGGTTCCTATTGATAACTCCCTGAAGGTCTGGAAAGTTGCTTTCCTAAGTTCAGGCTTCTGACTAAACTCCTTGTCTGACTCGTATACCTTAGGACTGTGAACTCTGAATTCTTGCTTTCAAAGTACTGAATGCTTCAAAGGACTGAATACTTGCTTTCAAAGTACGGTTATACTTTTACATCTCTTTTGGAAAGAGTACCCACATGTAACAGTAAGCTTTTGGGTTGTATGAACCAAGATTATGTATTTGCTATGCTCCCATTTTGTAGGACATTGTTCTTTTCTTCTCTGTGATCAGTCTATCACTAGTAAAAGGGAAAAGGTGAGACAAGTTCCTCACCCATGTTTCCTTTCCTTTGATGACATTTTTATTGTTGTTATAGGGAAGGGAAGGGAGGGGAGGGGAGGGGAGAGGAGAGGAGGGGAGGGGAAGGGAAGGGAAGGGAAGGGAAGGGAAGGGAAGGGAAGGGAAGGGAAGGGAAGGGAAGGGAAGGGAAGGGAAGGGAAGGGAAGGGAAGGGAAGGGAAGGGAAGGGAAGGGAAGGGAAGGGAAGGGAAGGGAAGGGAAGGGAAGGGAAGGGAAGGGAAGGGAAGGGAAGGGAAGGGAAGGGAAGGGAAGGGAAGGGAAGGGAAGGGAGGGAGAATAAGAAAAAGCAACATGCTAATGACCCCATGGTAATGACTGACATGCTACTGTACCACCAGTAAGTGGTATCTCTGTACAGAATCACTTTCACGCCCTCTTTTGTTATGTGCTGGACTGAACATGTATGAGATGGAGAAGAGTTCTATAAAAGAATGAACATAACTCTAAATTTCCCAAACCAGTTATCTGTGTGCTATATTTAGGTATTTTTTATTTCTAGAGGATTTTACAACAGAAAAAAAATTATTTCTTATCCCAGTTTTACAAGAAAAATTTACAGAACAGTTATCTCTTTCATTTTCCTCTTTAAAAGTTCAGTACTTGCATAGTACAAGCTTCTTAGTAGAAGGACTTACTTAGCCTTACTAGACATTCACCTGCATCAAAATAAGGGACGGCAACAATCATTACTGTTTAGGAAAACTACTTTACCATGAGTGAAAGGGTCGTGACTTCCCTTGTATATTGACATTCCAACAAGCCTGAACAAATATTGCTTGTAATTTGTAAAACCAGCCATAAATTTCAGCCTTTCTTTCCCTCCTCAGAACAACCATTTCTGTCCTGTCATGTAAATGTCAACTCATGTAATTAGGTGTAAAGAGGCATGTGGTGCCAATATGTAATACTGGCACAGAACAAAGAATTCCTGAAAAAAGTGCCATTTTCAGGGTGATGCCAACTGTCCACATAAACCTACCATTGCTTGACTTCTGTGCTGACTTGTGAATAGGCAAAATGCCATCCAAACAGACGTTCAAGACTTCAGAGAGACAAAATACCATGTATGTATACTGATATATTTGCAGGGAGTGCAATTCCTACCAAGAATGTCAACTCATCCATCTGTTGTGAAAATCCAGACCCACAGTTATGGGAATGAGCCACAAATGACCCATCAATAATTTGGATTTGTTTCTAACAAGATTCTTCTTCAACAGAGAGAAAAAAATTGGCCTACTACCCCCTCTCTAGGATTATAGATAATCATTTTAACAAAGTCTTTAGTGTCTCTAGTCTCTCTAAAATTATACATGATAGAGCACAGTGCCTATGCACCTGCTGCCATGCCTTGCCAGCACTTTGTGCTTCAGCTTTTACACTGGTTTCTAAAATGACTGAAGGAATTCTACAGGTAGATGCCAAGTTTAAAAGAAATAGCAGCAGCAGAAGTCGTGTATTTTAACTAGGTTAAAAAATACAAAGCAGCCAAATTTTGCAAGATAGTTGCTACAACTCCAGTTTCTGATGATAGATTGGAGGATTGTACCTTGCTCTGTACAAGACTCTGCAGAGCACTTGTTGGCCCAAACATGCTGTTTTCAGAGATGAAACCCATTGTTAATTTTAGGTATTTTTATTTTTCTCTGGCATCTGATTTTCAGAATGTTGAACTTCCAGCTTTCTTAAAATGTACTTATTTAGGTTGAGTGATATGAAAGTTTACTTACTTTAAAAAAAATACTACGAAATTTGTATATGAATTGTGATCAGAGTACATAAAAACACACGCATAGACACACGCAATGAGCGCAGCTACTGATGCCAACAGCTATGAACAAGACAGATTTACTTCAAAAATATGTATAGGCTTGGTCTTTATAAGGCAAGAGGTTAATCTGTCTGTCTATATATCCATTTTGTAACTCAGTTATCAGTCACGTTTTACCCTGCAGAAAAGAGCAGAGCTGCAGCTGAGAGTAAATCCAGAGAAGAACCAACAAGAATATGACCCCAAATCTCTTCAGCTTGTTTTTTCAGTGCTGCAAGCAATAAACATGTCAAGTGAGAGAATCCTCTCATGTACATAGACAGTGAAAAATAAGAATAATGGCATATGACTCTATAATTAGTGGCTATACAACACTGAGCTAAATCAAATCTATTAAATGACCTTTCTAAAACACCCTAAGATACCCCAAAATAATCCATATGGAAAAAAAAACTGTGAAAAAGGTTAGTTCTCTACTCTCTTTGACTTAACACACTTGAAAAATCAGGAGATAAAAGGAAGCAAATTGCTAGGGTACCCCAGTAAAGCTTTCTGAGAGAAAGGCAATTGGGGAATGAAAGTGAGACCTTTAATAGTAGTTCTTAACTTGGGTATGAGAATTTGAGAAAGAGAGTGAGGCAATTTCTCAGGTATCTGAGACCCAATTATGTTACTGCAACTTGAACTGCTTGTGTAAGTGAAGAGGGAAGCACTTCTGGTTTTAAAGAGCTTGCCCTCTTTGTTGCCATCTTTGCAAAATAAGGGAGAGCTATGGCATTATGATGTGAAAGTGCATATGTACATTCTAAGTGTTGTACAACATGAAGGAAGAAGAGTTTTAACAAGACGTCATTTTTATGTAGAGTTAATAGAATGTCAGGCTCTTCTCACTTTACATTCATGTATAATTGCAGTGATGAATTAGAGTTAAGAGTACATAAAAATAAAGGAATTCTTGGCCTATCTGAAAACATAACATTGTAGCCGCCTTTTCTGAAAAAAATAAGAGAGAAAACATGGGAAAAATAAAAATGAAAATATTTCTTAGTCTTTCAGATCGGTTATTTTTTCATTACAGAAGTGGCTTGTTTAAAAAAAAAAAAAGGCAAACAAACAAAAAGTAACCTGAATTGCTGGAAGCAATTTTTAAATACAGCTTTCATAAAATAATACAACATCTACATGTGTGATGGTTCTGGGAGTGTACAAATGCATACTCAGAAAGAAAAGAAAAAAAAAATTCCAGATCTAAATATATGAACATACCTTATTTATTTTTTCCTGTTTTTTAGGTGGGTTTTTTTGAGCATAAAGGACTTGGAAAAAATCATCCACTATTAAGCTATTGTGACACCACAGCATTAAATTGACTGCTGTCTCATGGTTTTGTGAAATATTTATTAGAGACAAACCATTGTAGAGTTTCTGAATTACATGATGTATCTTACTTGATAGGTAGAACAATAATAAAAGTTTTTAAAGTATCACCAGAGGCACTAAGCAAAGATGCTAAAGAGGTAAAAGAAAGGAATGTAGAAGAGATATGTCTTCAATTTCATGTTATTAAGCAAAAAGGAATTAACAGAGCTAGTGATATATCGAATTCTATTACCTGTGGCAATTCTAATGTTTTTTAGCTGGTGGGGATTTCAACAGGGAATTTTACGGTAGATTTGCTCTGTGTATGTGTGTGTGCGTTTGGGCGTATGGATATGTATGCATACAATACAAAGGAGATTTAGGAGAACAGTATTTTACAAAGCAAGAAATATGTCGCTTATTCGTTATTAACGTCATACTAACAAGACAGGAATGTCGGTTGGAGCCAGGTGTGACCCTGCCATTCCTTTTGTCTTGCTAATCACAGCAGTTTACTATTCCCACCCGCAAACAACTTTTAAGGACAGAAGTTGTTTTTCCTGCTCCTCTCCCCCTCCCCGACCCTGGGCGGAAGACATCAAGTCTGAGAGGCCCGTCAAGAAATGCTTGTGCAACTGAAAAGCTCAGTGAGACGGCTGCAGCTCCACTCCCACACTCTACACAATAGAAAACCGAGGTATAAATACAAGCACTTTCTTTGGAACCCAATGTGTGGGTAAGAATTTGACAACAAATCCCTGGGGCCACTTTGACGGGTTTTATCCTCTTCTCCCTCCCAGAAGCGATGCTCTTACGGTAAGCTGCGACCTCGGCTCTACAGAGTGTATTTTGTCCTGGGTAATTACGCGTGTACTTACAATTCTATTTTCTTAAAGCTCTGCAGCGATTTCTGCAGTTCAGTTCACCGGCAATCGCAAAGACACTGTTTGTACGTTGCAAGTGTAAACAAACCCTGTTATTTGTGCATCTGACTGCTGAAATGCAACCTGACCGACAGCAAACTGGGCTGTTCGTGCATCTGGTGTCGGATCTATAATCACGGGAAAACAGTGGTGTTTTTTTCTGTGCCCGACTGCTCTTTTTAAAGAGAATCGGACCTACATCAAAACTGGGCTGTCAGTGTGCCTAGTGTCAGACCTGTAATATCCCGTCCTAATTGGCATCCCTATTAAAAGCTAAATCCAGGCGCACCTAGCCCTTCTAATTTCTGAAGTCGCCGTTAGAAGGCGAGAGGATTCTTCTCTTACTAAATTTACCCTCCCACTTCATGCGACAGTGCTGACACAAAAACAGCCTACACCACTTAGTAATCAAAAATATACTTTCTCATCAGGACGGGCTTAGTGAGTGGATAGCAAATATGTATTCTAAAATTTGTGTTCTGAGACATGTAGGCACACGCATACACACACATCTCACACGGACACTGCACAAGGTCCCAGCTCCTCTGGGCTTGTTCATCATGAACCTCCACGATGCTCGCTTCTGACTGGCAGCCAAGGAAATCCCTACTGACGATTACTGTGCAGACAGTGTATATTCTGTTGAGAAGCAAATCCACTGTTCCTGTGTTGCCAGTTTTAGTGCACGCCTTCAGTCACTAACACAAAGTAGATACAACTCAGAAAGATTTTATTGATTTTAATCAAGTCCTGGTGAGGACAATCCCCATTGCACCCAAGATGCTCCTGTTTATTTCTAAATATTGAAGGTAAGGAACCAATTAATTATCAACAATTTTCCATAGCTGATCTTCCCCATGAATGACCTTCATAAATGCATTTTCTAAAAGTTTTGCTTATAGAAAATGTATTAAAGATTTTGTATTTTAACTTGGAAATTATATTAATTAGTATCACACAGCAAAATTTTTATTTAGTGGTTGACTGTTTCTGTAATTTTTGTACTCTGCACTTTAGATTAGATATCAGATTCAGTTTAAAATGTGATTCCAAAAATATTTATACATTTTAATGTAAATTTTAAATATTTTCATGATAGTCTTCAATCAGATAAATGTGGTATTTATTAAAAATCATATATACTTATCCCTAGTAGTCATACAAATCAATTTTTAAAGAAAAAATTTATTTTGGCAGCATCTTTAGAATTACAAGAACTGAACTTTCACCTGGGAAATGATGTTAAATGATAAGACTCTTGAAGATATCATAGAATCAGTTATTCAGGCTGGAAAACACCTTCAATATCTTCGAGTCCAAATAGATGGAATTTAACTCAAAATGTTATATTGCAGACCTAAATTCACGTTTCAAGTGATTCAGTGAGTGTATACACACAGACATGCACATGTATGTACAATAATGAAATCTATTTCAATGTATTATTGCAGGATTTATATACATTTTTACTGTAGTCAGGTATATAAAATCATAAAACCACAGAAAGAATGGTTTGGGTTGGAAGGGGCCTTTAAATATCATCCAATTTTCTACTAGACCAGGATGCTCAGAAACCCATCTAACTTTGCTTTCAGTGTTTCCAGCAAGGTGGCATCCACAACCCTTCTGGAAAACCTGTGCAAGTGTGTTACTACCCTCATAGTAAATTTCTTCTTTGTATCTAATCTAAATCTAATCTCTTTTAGTTTAAAACCATTACCTGTTTTCCTGTCACTACAGATCCTGGTAAAAAAATTTATAGAGTGATTAATGAATTTCTAATAAATAGCAATTTTTTTTTAAACTGAAAGACTATAATTTCTGTTCTGAATAACTAGAATGTTCTACTACCTTTTCTTTTATTTTCTTTTTCTCTCTGCAAATATTCTAATCGGAAATGGTTGGTATTTTAGTTTCCCAAAAATCAGGAATAGTTGGGTTTTTTTAATTGATGTATGGAAAAACTATCTAACATTTTAATTTTAATTTTGTCTCTTCAGTGTCAGTATGATCTCACACTAGTTTTCTGATTAGATAGATGCAATATACTACTCTACTGTGGTTTTCCACAGCCACTATTTAACTTATTTGGGGTGGGGGGTGTGCGTTAAAAAGGCTTTGTTGTCCCCTTTATTCTGTTCTCCAATACATTTTGGACTATTGGCAACCAAGTTAAATTCCAGGCTTCCTATACTTACCCATTAATTTTTTGTTTTGTAAGTAATAATCTTACTCTGTAACTGTTTCAATCACTAAATCCTCTGAGGCTGAGCCCTAGGCTTATTATATTGAGCTATGATGGGAAGCTTTGCCAATGAATCAGGTGGGTTTCTGGATAGTTTAAAATTTACTTTCTGTTGTGGACAAAGACACAACACAAATTCTGCAGATAGAAAGTGTGAAATACAAAAGTGAAAGTAAATGCCTGAAAAAAAATTGACTATATTTTGGCAGAAAATAAAAGTGAATACATAAAACATTGACTAAAATAACTGAAAATTCCTGAGTGCAGTTTATTATTCCTCAGGTAATTCTTTGGGGAAAAAAAGAATAAAAACCAAACCAAAAAACAAGCTTCAAGCTGAAACCATTTATTTTTCCTGTCTTGTAATAAGCAAGCTCTAAGCACAGTTCACTGTGTGATAGATTTCCTTCCACAAAGTTTAGCCTCCCTCAGTCCCAACTCGTTGACAGAGTTCCATCGAGAAATTCATCAGCAAGGGCCAATGACAGGGAGGTCACAACTACAGATACATCTCATGCATTTTTATACAGAATAATTGTCCTCTGAAAAAGTAGACATCTGCAAACCTGTGGGAAACTCTGAGAAAATATTCATTTACCTAGAATAAAAGCTAGATATTAGCAGTCACCGGTAGCTTTATCTCTTGAACCAGAATCTAGTTCTTCAATATGAACAGAAAAGGAAAGTTTGAAAGTATTATTTTACTGAGGTGATTATATAAGTTATTGTAGAATCATTCTAACTTACCTGGCACAGAGGGGGGAAAAAGCAAATAACTTCCATTGTAATTCTGCATTAATTCATAGCTCATTTTACTATCCAACTAAATTTTCTTTCATTAAATACAAGACAGAAGAATAATGTAAAAAAATATCTAATGACACATTATGAGACTGACTCTTGGACAGTGTGAATAACAGAGGAGTATTTTATTGCAGTTTTTGGAAAGTGTTCAGGCAGAAAGAATACCTGGAACAAAGGTTTTGTAGCATTGTTTCCCACTTGACTACTTCAAGGGACTGATTTAGGAATAGATACGTCTCTGATACTTGGTTATGAATATCATAGAGTCATAGAATTGTTAGGGTTGGAAGGGACCTCAAGGATGATCTATTTCCAACCCTCCTGCCATGAGCAGGGACACCTCACACAAGAGCAGGTTGCTCAGAGCCACATCCAGACTGGCCTTAAAAACCTCCAGGGATGAGGCTTCCACCACCTTCCTGGGCAACCTGTTCCAGCATCTCACCACCCTCATGGTGAAGAATTTCATCCTAACATCCAATCTGAATCTACCCATTTCTAGATTTTTTCCATTCCCCTTAGTCCTATAATTACCTGACACCCTAAAATGTCCCTCCCCACCTTTCTTGTAGGCCCCCTTCAGATACTGGAAGGCCACAATAAGGTCTCCTCGAAGCCTTCTCTTCTCCAGACTGAACAGTCCCAACTCTTTCAGTCTGTCCTTACAGTAGAGGTGTTCCAGCCTTCTGATCATCCTCGTGGCCCTTCTCTGGACACAGTCCAGCACATCCAGATCCTTCCTGTAATAGAGGCTCCAGAGCAGGATGTAGTATTCCAGGTGGGGTCTCACAAGAGTGGAGCAGAAGGGGAGAAGCACCTCCCTTAAGCTTCTGGCTATGCTTCTCTTGATGCAGCCCAGGATGTGATTGGCTTTCCAGGCTGCAAGTGCACACTGGTGGCTCATGTTGAGCTTCTGAAGGATTTAAGGGAAAAAAAGAGGGTTTATTGCCTTTGGAAAGGGGGGGAGGCAACTAGTGATATGTTTAAGGATGTTGCTAGATCATGTAGAAGAAAAATTAGAGAGGCAAAAGCACAGTTAGAAATTCAACTGGCCGCTTCCGTGAAGGCATTTTTACAAATATATTAATGCTAAAAAGAGGGGCAAGAGGAGCCTCCACTCTTTATTGGACGTGGAGGGTAACATTGTAACTAAGGGTGAGGAGAAGGCTGAGATTCTAAATACCATCTTTGCCTCCATTTTCAACAGTAAGGCAGGAGGACTTCAGGATAACTGGCCTCCTGAACTGGTAGATGGGGTCAAGGAGCAGTGTTGTACTCCTGAAATCCATGTGGAATTAGTTCGAGACTTGTTGAGTCACTTGGATATTCACAAGTCCATGGGACCTGATGGGATTCATCCTAGGGTGCTGAAAGAGCTGGCAGATGAGCTGGCCAAGCCTCTCTCCATCATTTTCCACCAGTCCTGGCTCACTGGAGAGGTCCCAGAAGACTGGAAACTGGCCAATGTGACACCCATCCACAAGAAGGGACGGACAGAAGAAGCTGGGAACTACAGGCCTGTCAGCCTGACCTCAGTGCCAGGGAAAATCATGGAGCAGATTGTCTTGGGGGCAATCACTGCGCACCTGAAGGATGGCCAAGGAATCAGGCCCAGCCAACATGGATTTAGGAAGGGCAGGTCCTGCCTCACCAACCTGATCTCCTTCTATGATCAGGTGACCAGCCTGGTGGACGTAGGAAAGGCTGTGGATGTAGTCTACCTGGACTTCAGCAAGGCCTTTGACACTGTCCCCCACAGCAAACTCCTGGCCAAGCTGTCAGCCTGTGGCTTGGACAGCAGCACTCTGTGCTGGGTTAGGAACTGGCTGGAGGGCCGAGCCCAGAGAGTGGTGGTGAATGGTGCCACATCCAGCTGGCAGCCTGTCACTAGTGGTGTCCCCCAGGGATCAGTGCTGGGCCCCATCCTGTTCAATATCTTTATTGATGATCTGGATGAGGGGATTGAGTCCATCATCAGTAAATTTGCAGGTGACACCAAGCTGGGAGCAGGTGTTGATCTGTTAGAAGGAGAAGGGCTCTACAGAGGGACCTTGACAGGCTGGACAGATGGGCAGAGTCCAACAGGATGGCATTCAACAAATCCAAGTGCCGGGTGCTGCACTTTGGCCACAACAACCCCATGCAGAGCTACAGGCTGGGGTCAGAGTGGCTGGAGAGCAGCCAGGCGGAAAGGGACCTGGGGGTACTGGTTGACAGCCGCTTGAACATGAGCCAGCAGTGTGCCCAGGTGGCCAAGAGAGCCAATGGCATCCTGGCCTGCATCAGGCATAGTGTGGCCAGCAGGAGCAGGGAGGTCATTGTACCCCTGTCCACAGCACTGGTTAGGCCACACCTTGAGTACTGTGTCCAGTTCTGGGCCCCTCAGTTTAGGAAAGATGTTGAATTGCTGGAGCATGTCCAGAGAAGGGCAACGAGGCTGGGGAGAGGCCTTGAGCACAAGCCCTATGAGGAGAGGCTGAGGGAGCTGGGACTGTTTAGCCTGGAGAAGAGAAGGCTCAGGGAAGACCTCATTGCTGTCTACAACTACCTGAAGGGAGGTTGTAGCCAGGAGGGGGTTGGTCTCTTCTCCCAGGCAACCAGCACCAGAACAAGAGGACACAGTCTCAAGCTGCGCCAGGGGTGGTTTAGGCTGGAGATGAGGAGAAAGTTCTTCACAGAGAGAGTGGCTGGCCATTGGAATGGGCTGCCCAGGGAGGTGGTGGAGTCACCATCCCTGGAGGTGTTCAAGAGGGGATTGGACGTGGCACTTGGTGCCATGGTTTAGATAGTCATGAGGTTTAGGGTGACAGGTTGGACTCGATGATCTTTGAGGTCTCTTCCAGCCTTCTTGATTCTATGATTCTATGATTCTATGATTCTATGATTCTATGATTCTATGATTCTCATCCACCAGCACACCCAAGTCCTTTTCTTCAGGGCTGCTCTCAAGCCAGTCACTGCCCACTACATCAGTGCTTGGGGTTGCCCTGACCCAGATGTAGGACCTTGCATTTGGTCCTGTTGAACCTCATGAGGCTGGCTTTGGCCCACCTCTCCAGCCTGTTAAAGTTCCTCTGGATGGCATCCCTTCCTTCCAGTGTGTCTGCCACACCACACAGCTTGGTGTCATCAGCAAACTTGCTGAGGGTGCACTCAATGCCACTGTCCATGTCACTGACAAAGTTGTTAAACATGACTGGTAATGTCCAAGTTATTATTTACACAGCATTAACAAACTCTCTTTGAAATCCCAGAAAATGCTCTTTTATGTAATGAAATACTCCTATTTATTGATATACCATTGGGCACATCTTGCTGACCTTCTGCTGCTGCCTCTCATCTCTGGTGTGTGGTTTTTTTCTAACATTCGGGGAGTGATGTGCATTACAGCACTCTGTTTTTACTCCCATCTGTGAAAGGCAGTGTTATGGTTCACACCCAGCCAACAACAAAGCCTTGTGCAGCTGCTCAGACAACTGCTCCCCCAACTCCCCTGTAGGATGGGAAGGACAATAGGGAGGAAAAAGCAAAGCCCTGTGGATTAAGAAGAGTTAAACAGAACAGCACAAAGAGGTAGAATAATAATACTAATGAAATGTGAGTGATACAAAACACAGCACTGTACACGATTGTCTGATCCTGCCCTGCCACCTCTGCCTGTGCCATGTCCCAGTCACCTCCTCAAGGTACCAGACAGCCCTTCATTTATACAGTGAGCATGACATAGAACTACAGTGGCTGGTTCAGCTGCCTCTCTTTCCTGTGGCCCCTTCCAGATTCTTGTGAAAGGGACAGAAAACCAGTCACAACCCAGAAACTTAACCCTGTCCTAGTTGAACCCAGGACAAGCAGTTTGCTAGCATGGCAGTTAACTCACGTTTGTCTCTTTTGATAAATAGTTGAAGCTCAAGAATTGCCAACTGAAATCAAGGTCACATGATCAGATGTAGCTGTTTGCTAAGTGACCATCTACGTCTGAGCTGTTTATTCCTCTGTGGCAATGACAAACTCAGATGCAGCTTGGACATCTAAACTTAATCAGAGTGAAACTCAGTTCTTGGTACTTAAAGAGTTGTGTTGTGAATAAATAAAAAAGTATTTTAAAAAAAGCATTGGGAGGGAAACATTTTAAACAACTTAATCTTGAAGTAGGGAATATTGCAGAAGGAATTTAGTATCCAGCTGAAGTGTCCTGATCCCTTAATTTACCACAATGTCTACGCTTTTCTGAAAAAAAAAAAAGATTGTTTTGACAAAAGTATATGTTTATATACAAGTGCATGTGTTGTGTATGATAATATAGTTGACTTGTACATGCATACCCCCATATACATAATATATCCATAAATATTTTTTACAGCAGACACCTCTCTGGAGTATCTGTTGTTAGAGCACATAACCAAAACCTGGGGACTGACCAAACACTTACTGATAACATGTAAACTTAAGCCACTAACTGTATCACAGAACTGAAAGGGAGGAGCTAGAACTTACTGAAAGGTTTCTCCTGCTTCAGCCTGTCTTCTTCTGATGCAGCCTTCCTCAGTCATCAGTGAGAACCTGAGAAGAATGCAGGAATATTGGGAACGAAAGCTATTTTCAAAAAAATGTACCTATATTGACTCATGCATTAGGCAAAAATTGAGAATGACTAGTTTATCCTAGTAACAGGCACAAAAATAAAAATAGTAGTACATCGTTGTCAGATTATTTTCATTAAACAGGAGAATTCATTATAACATTGCTATTTCTACTGAATTCTTCTTGTTCACAGTGACTGACTTAACTGTTGAATGTTTTAAACTTAGACAGATGCCAGACAGCTAAGCTAGGGCAGCTGAATACTACCTGTGATTGGGAAGCCCATCTTTGTAAGCAATAGACATGAACAGAGTTACTTCCAGAATTAAGCTCTATCTTATATGAGATAGCTGGGATAAGCTATCCATTTTATATTCTTATCTATAGAAAGAGCTGAGCAACTAGTTTAGACAAGATATTCAGCTACTAGGTGTTGCAATAATATTATCCTTAATTTACTTTTTATCCCTGGCTTGTATTGTATTAGCTATTCTTTCACTTAGACTCAGTGAACGTAGTTCACATATGAACTGTAACCAGGTTTGTGATGGACTGTATTATTAGTTATAATTATATTAATATCCTTTAGCATAGAACTATAGGCACAAACACATGCATGTGTAATACTTAGGTTCATTAATCTAAGTGGTTCAAGGAAAGTGGTTATCTAGTTTTCATGATGTACTGTTCTGCATCATGTGGCTTTGAATCTTGTTTGTAAGATTCAATACTGGAAATCAAGAATGAAAGTTATTTTCACAATTTCATCATCTATAACTAGGAATTATATACCATGAACCTAAGTTCACAATTTTCCTGGGATATTTGTTTGTTGGGTTTTTTTCCTGCATTTGCTTTTACTGTTTGTTTGTAATGCTAATGTGGAGAAAATCTTACTCTTTCTAAGATTATAATCAAAAGAGGTTGGAAAGCGATAAACATGACTTTTGAATGTTTGTATTCCATCTGGCATTTGTTCTGTTTTTTGCATTCTGTATATAGTGCCTGATACCTTGTCAGGCAGCTTATACATACCATAGGTGTATAAAGATCTGCAGATGCTGCACATCTCACATTCCTCCTTCAAGCCTGTTCAAGACTTGACGAGTCGTGATGATTAATTCTTTTTTTTTTTTTTACCTTCACAGAACATTTCTTCACCTTTATAAGCTTCATCAGTGCACCTCCCCCAAAAGAGATGTAAAAAAGGGAAGACACGAATATTTTAGGAAAGACATGTCTTGAATAAGATACAGTGATTCAGTGTCTCAGAAAAGACACAGAAAATAATTTAAAATAATCTTTAATAAGCGAAAAGGAAAATGCAGAGTCTGGCAGGAAACTTATCCCAGTGATTATAGTATACAGATCCACAGTTAAGACACTGACAGGGAAAAGAGTACAAGTAGCAGGTATTTTATCAGTGTTTTAGACAAGTTATTATTGATTAAAAAAAAAAAAGTGCAAAAATTAAATACTTGACTAAAGATTCCTCTGATGATCCCAATATTTTTCGCAGTGCACTTTGTATAGGGATTTTTCTTGTGCAAGTTTGTGAAAGATCAAGAAAAACCACTCTCGTTTATTTCTGCCAGTATTTCTTAATATTTTCTGGATTCTTTATACATATCTTCAAGGCAAAGATGATGTTATAGATATATATAGATAGATAGATAGATATCTTTCCTTTAAAAAAAAAAAAATCACAAAGGGTGGTAATAAACCAAACAGAAGTGCACAGATATTTGTTTTATAAATCCATAATAGAAATGAGAAGGAAAGACTCAAGCAAAATTATACACTATTTAAGAAATCAGTGTGACCAATGGAAAAGATAAATCAACCTCTTCCATTTTGTTTGTCCTTTTATGACCTGGGACTTTTATTTATGGTTCTATTTTTTAAATTAGTTATTTATTGCCATGTAATGAAGTATTCTTGGGTGACACTCCTTTTTTTTTCCTCTCTCTGTTGTTTTGTTTGTTTGTTTTTTTGTTTAATTTTAAATAAAATACCACAGTAATTTGATTACCACCCTTTAGTGAAGGTGAAAAGAAAAAACAAAAGTGTTGTTTCTTTTTTCCTCCTGGCTTCTCAAAAATATATTTATCTAAGTAACTTATTGATAAAAACAAAGGTGAAGGGGGAACCTGAATGCACAATAATTACCTGTCCACAACAAAATCTCATATCAAAATTAGACAGTCCGTTTAATTATTTTCATTCAATTTCAATATTAATTAAATGTGTTCCATTATGTCCAATCAGTTATTTTGGCAGACACTATTTGGAGGAGACAAACTCACCAGTCGTTATCAAGCTTTATACATTTGTGACATTGACCAGAATCTCAGAGTGACTTTGACCTGACACTCTTGTTGTTTGACATAAAGTTTGTTTCAGAGGAATCAATGACAATTTGTCCTGTCATGAAGTTTCTAAACAGGAGGGCCAATCCTGAAGTCTTAAATTAAATGAAAAAGCTTGTGCAGCAAATTTCAAAATAGTTGTTATGAGAAGAACTGTCTGGTTGTGGCTTTCAGCTTTCAACTCCTCTACCCTTCTGGTTGCCTAGAACTGAAAACTTCATGTAGAGTTGCTTCCCACTCATATTTCTATTGAATTAGCAGAAGGTGATGCTCCCTTTTGTGGCCACCTTCTCTCCTGGCATCACTCCAGAAGATGTGCTTTACCAAGGCCTCCTCAAACTGATGACTTCCTAGATGGCCTCCCTGCAGAGAAGTCATTAAGAAAGCAGTTATCTTTCTTCCTGTTTCCCCAGACCTGCTGCAGTTTGCCAGGGTTTATACATTTTTCAGTTATGGCAAGGGTTTCTTTACTCTCTCTTGACTGAGATGCATTTCTGCCTCCCTGGAATATATCTGAGTTATTCCATATATGCTTCCTCTGTTGTTGCAAATAGCTTGAAGAGCCATACCAGCTACTCAGTTTGCTCATCACTGTAGTCTTCAAATGTAGACCAAGTGATGTTATACTACACTAATGCAACTGGAGAACCACTTCCAATAGTAGTGGTATTCTCACATGTTCCCTAATGTGTCTTCAAGTTCTTCTATTAATGACCACAGCAATCATTTTAGAAGCTTGGTAACAAACTCAAGTTTGATGTCTGTAAGTATACGCAGAACAGATGGATGTGTGGACCCCTAGAACATAAGGATTTCTGAGGATTCACAGATTCATAGATTCATAGAATGGTTTGGGTTGGAAGGGACCTTAAAGATTATCTAGTATTGCTTGGGATATATGAATAGCAGTTACACAACATAATAAATTAAAAAAAGAAAAAAAAAAAGAAGGAGAAGAAGACAAAACCCAGAAATCAGACAAAGTATTAAATTAACCACTCAGATATACGAACAGGGCATAATGGAGAAATAACAAGGACTAGGACTCTCAAGACACTGATTGACAAGCTATTGAGGGGATCAGCTAGAACTTTGTAAGTGATATGAGGGAGGATAATGGGATTATTATGGGTTTCAAGAGAAAGAACAAACCTGCAATTGAGTATTTTATGTTATTTATCAGATGTTGTAAAGTTTACAGAACACTTTAGCGGGATTCTGGGAATATTCACAAGTTGTTCCTGGATATTTAGGTGCAAGGCCATGGCTGAGTTAAAAAGAGGGATCAAAGTTATACCTGCCAGCATAGATGGAGAGGAAGAAGTGAACAACACTTCTCTGGCTAAACCCTGCCCCTGATCATCTATTTCCAGATTCTATTCTTTACTAATTTTTGTGTGATACCGCCATCTCTTCTCCATGTGATGTGGGTTGGGGGGTGATCTGTAAGTGAACATCCAGTTGGACTAGCCAATGTGTAGGAGATCACTCACATCTGGACAGGACCTGAGATCTGATCTAATGTCGAGGTAAGGGTCCCAGGGTCTGGACATGGATATCAGAGTTAAAACCCATACTAGTATTTGAGGTGGTTATGCAGATCAAGAGAGTGTAGGTATATGCACGTTTCACTAGTTAGCTTCAAACCTGGTGAGACACACAGGAGGAAGAAGCCTGGTTTGTCTGTGCTCATGAGTATGTGAGCACTGCTGGTATTTGTGAGTGATGGAAAAAAGCCATGCTGTCTGTTTTGGCATGTGCCACCTGTCACATGCCAGTTGTGCTCCTATCTTTGGGACACACATGCCATCTTGCTAAATGAGAACAGAAGCAAAGAGACTGTGAAGAGAAATCTCCTGGATCTACAAGTCCTAATTCAGCCTGCCCTTAGCAAAGCCATCTCTGTTTCACTTCTATGAAGGTTATCTGCAAAATATGTCACAATGCTACTTACTCAAGGAAGGGCAATAACTTCTTTCTAAAGGTAATTGAATTTCTGCTCCCTCAAGTGCTGGGAACAGGCTAGACAAAATAATCACCTGATCTAAGTCCCTCCTGTGTAGACATTTCATTTATTTCTCCCATCTGATCTATCCCACAGCAAAGTAACTCAAATTAATCCCTAGAGCAAGCTCCTATTGTCTTGATGTCTCCTCAACAAGAGTAAATATTTGGTGGTATTTGAGAGGGAGGGCTAGAAAAATACTGTTTACATACATATTAACATAAATGTTGTTTTCCTTAACATTTTAAATCAATAGTTTTACCTCTAGTTCACAAAGGATCAAATAATCCAAATCGTGAAGTGACAAAAGTTTTTTGCAGAATTTGTTAAGCTTTATCTTGGTATTTGAGTTTTAATGAATACTAAGATTTGCCAATATCAGAGAAAACAGAAGTCACTCAGTTCTCCTGTCCCTAGGCTTTGCTGTCACAGTTCACTCTCCAAAATATTTTGGGTTCTGCATAATGCCTATTCAAGAGTGCTAAATGTAAATGTACACGTATCTATGTATCCACTAATACAAACCCAGAAAATTTCTCTGTTTTAACAGTCAGCCTTAATAATATGATCAATATATTTAAAATTAATGAACCAATTACTTTTCCTTAAGCAAGAAGCACACACACTCGTTTTACTGTGTACATAACTGTTCGCTGTTGCTGGCCACTGTATTGCTGTTTGCACCTCTAAATTAGTCCTGGACAATTATTAATAAGATCTCAAGGAGCATTTCCGTTGAGGGTTTATAAAACTGGCTCATACTCTCAGGACATGAAAAGTCTTGCTGAAAAGTATTTTTGTTCATTCAATATATATCTGTCCACAGCCTGATATTACAGAAGTCTCGTTAACCTAATGGCATTATATGAAAATGTCTGCAATAACCACAACTACGTGTTAGTGTTTGCCTAATAGAGTATTCCTTAATCTGGATAAATACAGACAGACTTATCATTATGGCAATAAAAGTGTGATTTGGTGAAGATGATAGAAGCCACAAGTAAGAGCATACAAACTGTACCACAAATTCATGTTCCAGAAATATTTTACAGCTTAGTATTACAAAATGAACTTACCAAAAAAAAAAAAAAAAAAAAAAAGTTTTTTTTTTTTTGTTTTCTGTTTATTGGTTGGTTTGGGTCTTTTCTTGGTTGGTTTTTGGTGGTGTTTTGGGTTTGTTTGTTTTTCTCTTTTGTTACATTATACAGATAGAAAATTATGTTTTCTTTCACCTGAGTCAGTTGTGCAATTCCTGTTATTCCTTACCAGAAGAAGGCAGAGCACCCTTTGTATTGGCAACTGAATTATGCAGCCAGAAGTTTTTAAGCAGCAATTACAAAAATGTGAATAGCCAATACCAGATGTGATATAAGCATGATGCAGCGGTAACATAGATATTTGTTCCTGTGAGCAAACCAGATAATCTGATAATACTCATGTAGAATTATATCTCTATTTGTGGCAGCTGTATTCAAACCTACCTGGAAACAGTGTTTTGTCCTGTGTATCAACATACTCCAGGCTTTGTACAGCACAGACACAAAATGTGTCAAATGTCAATGAGAAATTGATTGCAAGGTGAGCAATGTGGTTTTGTGCAGATGTGACATTAGTCTCCCATAGACAACAAGCCATTGTCAGGATTTTTCATCAAATATGGCCTAAGGCATGGCATGGCAGAGAGGTATTTGTGAGGATTATGCAAGGAAGAATGTTGTAGGACATGAAATCACACATAGGGCTTGTTTTAAAGCTAACTATAGACAAGCAGTCTGCATAAAATGTGTGCCTAGGCTACCACCCACACAGTTCACTTGCAGCTGACCACCATCATTAGGTTGTTAGAGGCTGCCTTCTCCTAGTTCTTTGTTCTGAAGACATTTTAATCAAAACGAATTTGGTCTCTTTAAAATGTGTGAATAGCAAGTCTTCTTTATTCCAGGTCATTCTGACTAATGTAAATTACAGAGTACTTGTAACAGCACTTCTGTAAGGAGATCTAATAGGGAGACAAAACTCAAGCAGAAGGAAAAGGTAGAGTAGAATTATACTAGCAGTGGTAACCCTTTCTGTTAATACAGCTGAATCACAAAGAGGCTGTTTATCCACAGGATAGAGGTACAAATAGCAGGTATACAACACCAGAAGTGGGCAAATGATGCTGGTTGTGACAGGTTAGGAAATAAATGTCAATAGCAATGCAATTCAGAGATCAGCACTGATATAAAGCACTGAATAATGAGACTCAAGAAGAAGCTGATTCATGAAGAGTTACAGTATTTTCACCAGAAGCTGTACTCCCTTGCTATGAGCACATATTGCATTATTAGATAGAGCCAGCTCAGCAAGATGTCAAGGGTGGAGAAAGTCGTTGCTGTGTTTTAGTGTGGGAGTGACAGACATAGGTTTAACTGTACCAGATGGGCAAAACTGTAGCATCTGAACAGTTCAAGAGTGGATTCGCTGCAAAACCTGTGATGTGAATGGCTGCAGGCAGGCTCTCCTGGTGGAAAGCCTTCTGGATCTGCACCAGAAGTGAGGAAATGAGCCAGCACTGGCTGTTTAAGCCAACATCAGCAGGTCTCTCAGGACTCAGCTGTCTGCTCATCCCACTCTCAGTCAACAATAAAATGTTTCATAAATAACTGTCTAAGGAGTACATATATCTTCTGTCTGTGGACTGCTCTTGATTACTCTGCACTAGATACGTGTGACTTTGGGTTATTGGAAGATTGTTTCAGTACTGAGATCTTCACAAGAAAAGATGTTATGTGCTGGAACTACATAACTTACACTAAATATAACATTTCTCATTTTGCTGTAATACTCCAAGTCCAAGCAAAAGAAAAATGTTGTTTTAAATTGTCAGTGGTACAAACTTATTTCACCAAATAAAGGTGATTAGAGACATTTAAACCACTTTTGCAAAAAAAAAAACAAGTCAGAGAACTTCTTAAGAAGTTCTTCATTTCCTTGTTCCTTCTCTATGGTCTCCTCTCAGAAGTGCAGATAATGTCAGCAATGAGCAGCTCCAGAGCTTAACACTGCAACAGTGCCTCCACCTCAGTGCTACTGAGTGAAAATCCTACACTCCAGCAGACATCTAGATTCTGTTCAGATTTTTTCCCTCTGCTTTTCATGGAAAATATGTGGGGTTTTTTTCTTCTATTTTTAAAACTTTTGGTGTTGAACTTCTAGTTTTCATGGAAAGAAAACTCACCTGAGTCTTATTTAAAAGTACATTGAACCCCCAAACCACTAGTGAGTCAATTAGATAAAACATACACTTTTTGCTGTTCTGGTTGGTATGGAATTATTCATCAATTCTAAACTCAATTTTGAGTCAATAGAAAGCACCAAGAAAAAATTCAGTGTCCTCATAACTCAGAGCGTTTAGACTCCCCAACAAGACAGGAAGCTGCGTTCACTGCAGTAAACTTTGATTCAAGGGGTTACTTGAGTGTTCTTTAACCAGTGACCAGTTAAACTTCTTTGCTTTACCTGTTAGTGCTGGGGTTCATGGCATCTTAAATTTATGAATACTAAAGTTTATGTCCACCCATGTACAATGCCTTCTTTAGGTCTTCCTAATGATAAAGAATTACCATGACTTTGTAGCCAAATAAGACAGATTTATTGCCACCTTTGTGCTGATGAGGTTGAAGGCAGTTGGATTGTACAAACAAAACTTGTTTTCAGTCTTGCCCCTGGAAACTAGGCAAAAAATGCTACAGAAAAATCAGCTGCACAGAATGGCTAGGAATTACAATTTACAGAAATTTTGCTGTTTGGTTACTTTATTGCTAGTAGTGTTTGCTTCTGCTTTTTAACTCATCAGGTACCATGTGGTAGTATCTGAATGGTTGTAAGAAAAATCTGTGGAACACAATATAATTTTTAAGTACATGGATAAAGCTGGATTTTTGTTGTTATTGTTTGGTTTAGATTTATTTGTATTTGTAGTAGCCAAGAGCCCAACAAATTCTCAGAATAAACTGCATGGACCTGACTGCACCAACTGCCTGTGGCTTAAATGAAGTGTTACAGCCTTTCACTGGCATTCATATCTGCCAGGAAAATGATGATACACTGCCAGTATAATGTGCAGATGTTAGAAATCATGAATTCAGTGCTGGACATAAAGAGATACAAAGAGAGAAATGCCAGAGATTGGCCAACATTGCATGTGGCCAGAATTTTTCACTGAGTTCACTTGTGTACTGCAGTACTGTTTGTGCACCTTCTGTCCAGATATTTTCAAACATACTAGGGAGTAACTTTCTAATGAGCTGTTACCTGTTGCCCATCTGCTATCCCAAGTGTCATTTGTCCTCTGTAAAGTTTACTTGTATTTCCTTATGAATCATTATGTATATTGTAGGCAGGATATGCTGTTTTGTAAAACAATAAACGTCCATTAAAGGTGGTATTTGTATCACATAACCTGAGGCTTCTGAAAGCCTGATGCTTAGTTTAGGCTGCAATGTTGGTTCTCATTAGAGTCAAAGGAAAGCTAGCCACCTCTAGAAGTTTCATCAGTTTCTGAGACAGATCTAGAACATTGACAGTGAACACTTCTCTGAAGGCCGTTTTCCTCTGAATACAGAGAGGACCAAATATCACTGGTTTAGGTGCTAGATTGTGGTTTAGATGATACTAACCCACAAGAAAGATTAATATTCATCTGACTAAAGATTGTTGTCTATAACCTCAGGCTCTTTTTTATAATCTTTCAACAGAAACATGTGCAATGCATCTCATTTTAGGATTAGATGTCTAAAACAAGTGAGCTAAATCACACACTAGAGCTGTGCCTTGACACTGTTGAGATGTATCCCACTACAAGTAATACCCTTTAGAGAAGATTTAACAGTGATATCTTTAAATAAAGACAGCTTTTCAGTTAGACTTTTGTTCCATGAATATGATTACTTTTCC
This sequence comes from Indicator indicator, assembly GCF_027791375.1. Lineage (NCBI taxonomy): Eukaryota > Metazoa > Chordata > Aves > Piciformes > Indicatoridae > Indicator > Indicator indicator. Next base: position 36,680,914 of record NC_072010.1, read on the forward strand.
CTGTTCTGGACAGATACTACCTGACGAAATAACCTTCACATGCAAATACTTGTTCTCTAATTTCTTGTTATGTCATTAAAGACTGAATGTTAAGCTCCTAATCAGCCTAAAGTTCACTAACAATTCCCATTTATTTAAATCAAGTTAGGAAAGCAATGCAAGTTACTAGAGAACATTGTGTGTTTTGTCGGGGGGGGGCAGTTGTGTGGTCATTTGCTTCTTACTGGTGGATTTTTTTGTTTGTTTGGTGTTGGTTTTGTTTGTGTGCTTTTTGGTTTGGATTGTGGTTTGTTTGTTTGCTTGTGATTTTTTTGTTTGTTTGTTTGTTTTTGCTTTTTCTTTTCCAAAAGAATAAATACTTATTGCTATCAAGGTTCTTTAGATGTCAAATACACGAAGACCTAGGTTCAAATCTGTGAGATCACAGTTTGTTTGTGTTTCCATAGTAGTGTACCATTATCCTGAGCTTGTGGACAGAAGCAGGAGCAGGAATTAGATCAGGAAAATTAATCATACAAGAACTGGAAAAGGGTACATTTTTGCTTGCTTTTCTTCAAGAATTGTCATCTAACTTTAAGGTAGGGAACTCATATTTTGTCACTTAGTCAAGATGACTAATCTCTAAAGTGGCCAGCATTCAGGAATTGCCACCAAAAGTCACAGAATCACAGAATCAGTAAGGTTGGAAAAGACCTCAAGGATCATCAAAGTCCAACCTGTCCCCCAAGATCTCATGACTACTAAACCATGTCACCAAGTGCCACATCCCATCTGCTCTTGAGCACCTCCAGGGATGGTGACTCCACCACCTCCCTGGGCAGCACATTCCAATGGCCAACCACTCTCTCTGTGAAGAACTTTCTCCTCACGTCGAGCCTAAACCTCACCTGGTGCAGCTTGAGATTGTGTCCTCTTGTTCTGCTGCTGGTTGCCTGGGAGAAGAGACCAACCCCTCAGTGTTTTATAAGTAATTCTATCAAAAACCAACAAACCAAGAAACAAAAAACAAAACCCAACCATTATTTGTTTCTATGCAAAAAACCATTTTTTTCTCCAGTTAGTCAAGTGTGAATTTTTTACACCTTCTCTCTGCATGCATCCTCAGAGGATATGAGCTTTTAGACCCGACCAGCTACACCACATGGCTATGTAGCTCAATTTAGGGCATCTCTTGCTTGTAGGCCTCAAAACCCTCAGAAAGAAGGCCAAGGGATGCTATTGGAGTCACAACAAATCAGTGAAAGATTCTCCTTGGCTCTAAAGGACCTGTGTTAACTCATATACACAACATTATAAAAAGACTGTCACATCTCTTTTTAAACTCATTGGGGTAGCATATTTGTTATTTAGATTAACCAAAAATAATAACATCTCTCTCCCCCATGTCTTTCTGTCTAAGCTTACCTCCTCCCAAAAATCCAAATGGAATAACATGAAGGGAAACTTTCTCTTGTCCAAGCATTAAGGGGGATAAAAGCTAATATGTCTGTTAGCCTGGTAAGTAACAGCAGCTGCACTAGAGACAGTTGACCACCAAATGGTATCCTAGCAACATACAGTAGCATTGTCGTACGTAGTGCTATCAAGCCAAATTTATCCTTTTCAATGTCTTAGCTTCAAGAGAATGGGGATGAATACAGAGCAAAGAATGAAAATGGTGCCTATGAGAAAGACAACATGGGGTTGCAATTTAAGCAGAGGTTGAATGGAATGTCTGTGTAAAATGGATAAAAAGCATTGCATTTTCATGCCAAGGAAAGATACCTACCAGTGGTAAGGCACTTTGAGACATTTATGATTCAGTTTACTTTCAGAATACTAATCCTGTGTATATTTTATCTTGGAATAAAATTTGCCATATGACAGCACTCTGCGCTGGGTTAGGAACTGGCTGGATGGCCGAGCCCAGAGAGTGGTGGTGAATGGTGCCACATCCAGCTGGCAGCCTGTCACTAGTGGTGTCCCCCAGGGATCAGTGCTGGGCCCCATCCTGTTCAATATCTTTATTGATCTGGATGAGGGGATTGAGTCCATCATCAGTAAATTTGCAGATGACACCAAGCTGGGAGCAGGTGTTGATCTGTTAGAAGGTAGAAGGGCTCTGCAGAGGGACCTTGACAGGCTGGACAGATGGGCAGAGTCCAACAGGATGGCATTCAACAAGTCCAAGTGCCGGGTGCTCCACTTTGGCCACAACAACCCCATGCAGAGCTACAGGCTGGGGACAGAGTGGCTGGAGAGCAGCCAGGTGGAAAGGGACCTGGGGGTACTGGTTGACAGCTGCCTGAACATGAGCCAGCAGTGTGCCCAGGTGGCCAAGAGAGCCAATGGCATCCTGGCCTGCATCAAGAATAGTGTGGCCAGCAGGAGCAGGGAGGTCATTGTACCCCTGTCCACAGCACTGGTTAGGCCACACCTTGAGTACTGTGTCCAGTTCTGGGCCCCTCAGTTTAGGAAAGATGTTGAATTGCTGGAGCATGTCCAGAGAAGGGCAACGAGGCTGGTGAGAGGCCTTGAGCACAAGCACTATGAGGAGAGGCTGAGGGAGTTGGGACTGTTTAGCCTGGAGAAGAGGAGGCTCAGGGGTGACCTCATTGCTGTCTACAACTACCTGAAGGGAGGTTGTAGCCAGGAGGGGTTTGGTCTCTTCTCCCAGGCAACCAGCACCAGAACAAGAGGACACAGTCTCAAGCTCTGCCAGGGGAGGTTTAGGCTGGAGGTGAGGAGAAAGTTCTTCACAGAGAGAGTGGTTGACCATTGGAATGGGCTGCCCAGGGAGGTGGTGGAGTCACCATCCCTGGAGGTGTTCAAGAGGGGATTGGATGTGGCATTTGGTGCCATGGTTTAGATAGTCATGAGGTTTAGGGTGACAGGTTGGACTTGATGATCTTTGAGGTCTCTTCCAGCCTTCTTGATTCTATGATTCTATGATTCTCTTTAATTCCATTTAAATGTCCCCATTTAATTGGGGAAGGACAAGGGGAAATATATTTTAATTACTCAACATTTCTTAATCTTTAGAAAATCTCTAGGAAAATCCACCTATACATTTTGACTTTCAAAAACAATTATAGCTTTCATTGTTTCTAATATTAATTTCAATAGTTACAGCCCTGCTTATAAACTCAAAACTGAGCCATTTCCTCTCTTTAGACCATAAATTTTCTTCTATTCTGTTATCTTTAAAGTCATTGATCCTACACTGTCCATATAATTTACCAATGTGCATAATGATTATGACTGCAAATAGCCTTGCCAAAGAGGGAACAAATGAACTTATGTACAGATTAATTACAGGTTATATCCATTCTTCAGTCTGGAACAAAGATTAGAATAATTTGGTAAGCATCTAGACTTTACAAACCCAAAGAGCTGGATTCTCCTGTCTTGAATAAACGTGAATACTTTCACTGATATGAGGACATCTGACTTCAGCTAGAGGTTTGGCTAAGTACAGCAAGACTACTGGTAATACAGACAGAATTAAAAGCAAGTAGGACAGGAGTTTTTGTAAAAGTTACTGCTGCAAACATAACCTCACATTGATGTACAACTCTCCCTTCAGTAGCAAATGTACTGCCAAGTAAGCAACACTTGCAAATACCAGGACAGTGAGCCAAGCTACTGATCACTGATCATCAATCACTTACAGTCCAAACGCTACCATTACAGAGCATATACGCCACAGGGGATGGATTTACAAAGCTATGTTTTATGATACATTAAACATTTTAACCAGAAAATCTTTGTGAAAAAGGTTTCTAAATGTCGTAGAGGGCTTTTTGGATACTTAACTGGGGGAAAGAAAAAAAAAAAAACCAAACCAGAACAATAAAAAGTGACTTTAAAATTATCTGGTTTTAAGAAGGGCATAATCGAAACAAGTTTTTAATCCAATATTCAGTATCTCCCTTAATTTGTATTTTTAATTCCTTTCAATGATATGGTTTGGAACAGGGTATTTAGCTTCTTGCCTTTTGTTATTTAAGCAGATGACAGTAATCCCCTTTCCTCTCCAACTATGCTGGCAATCTCTAGTGCCCAGTTGTAGTACTTCTTCATCACATTAGTTGATAGCTTCTTTAGCTTCCAAGGAAAGAGTCTGCCCATAGGCATATTTTAACCTACTAGAATAATTTATCCCACTCTACCCAGTTCCAAGGTTACCTTCTACTCTGCCCCCAAATGTCTGTGCATTCATGCAGCCAGTTATAGGGGAAAGAAATGTAATCACCCAAACAACAGACACATTTGCTTCTTGTAATCTGGCTCCCTTATGTAGACTGTATATTTCTGATTAGCATTCCCTGAACAATATATCAAAAGAATACTGGACAAGAAGGAGCTTGAGGGCTGACAGGAAAGCTGCGCCCTGTTAGCCAGCAGCCTTGTTGGCTGAGAGCAGTAACATATGTGCTGAATATTTGTCTGTGAAACAAATATGTCTTCAGCAGCTTAGGCTGTATCAACAGGGCAACAGCTCAGACCTTAGATACAGTCCATAAGACATGCTATAATCTTCTGTATATACATGAGTATATATGCAGAGACATTAAAAATTTCTCTAGTCTACCAAAGCTAGAGTGCATCTCAAAGGTTGTGTGGAGTTTTCAGTGTATTTTCTGCTCTAACTTATTTCACTAATCTGATCACTGGGAACCTAAGGGCACACTAAACTTCTTCACAAGAAGGAGAATACCATCATCAATAACAAGCTAAAACAACTCTCAGTTTTACCTTTTTCTTGACGAAATACTAGATGAAACAATCTCTGGAACTACTGGGCAATACAAATGGAGAAAAATTAAACAGAATTTATAGAAAGGAATCAGAATAAGGCTGTGAAATTTTATTTGACACTAAATTAATGTTCCAGGGATATTAACAACTTGGCTGGCAGCTAACCGAGTTGAGCTGCGTCAGAGAAATCATATCAAAAAAGTGCTGGAGCAATCTAGCTTTGTTGATTAGTGCAAGACTTTATGAAGAGATTGTATGATCTGTTTTCTTGTATTAGTAAAAGCTGAATTTAGTGATTTGGAAGGTTATTTCCACTTCTAGAATTCCATTTTCACCTAAATTTCTTTTAATTTCTGAGCACATAGTTGACACAGGTGACGTTCCTGTAGAATTTGGTGCCATTTCTTAGGCATTTTAACAGAGAATTTTTAAGATGGAAAAGAAGCACATTTCCTTCAAGACTGTCTTTTTTCTATATCATGTATCAGGAAACCAAAACCAACACAATTTTAGCTACAATTCTAGTTTGCTTGGCAAAGGAAGTTCCACACATTGACAGCAGGCCTTCTGCCATCTGTGTTAAGTGGGTGCATTGCAAGCACCTGGAGCTGCAAGGAACACTTTTGTTTTTAATTCTTTCTTGTAAAACAGATGGGAAAAAGCACAGCTAGTAGTGTTATGCTGTGTTTAAGTATGAGAAGACCATAATCTAATCTCACTTTTGCCTTTCAGCCAGATACCTATATATTTGTACTCTGATTCACAGATTATGTCAGGTTGTAAGGGACCATCAAAGGTAGGACTAGGGAAGTCATTCTTCCCCTGTACTCAGCACTGGTTAGGTCACACTTGAGTACTGGTGTCCAGTTCTGGGCCCCTCAGTTCAGGAAAGATGTTGAGATGCTCAAACATATCCAGAGAAGGGCAACAAAGCTGATGAGGGGTCTGGAACACAAGCCGTAAGAGGAGAGGCTGAGGGAGCTGGGGTTGTTCAGCCTGGAGAAGAGGAGGCTCAGGGACCTTATTGCTCTCTACAACTACCTGAAAGGGCGTTGTAGCCAGGTGGGGGTCAGTCTCTTCTCCCAGGCAACCAGTGACAGAATGAGAGGATACAGTCTCAAGCTGCTCCAGGGGAATGTTAGGCTGGATGTTGGGAAGAAATTCTTCACAGAAAGAGTGATTGGCCATTGGAATGGGCTGCCCAGGGAGATGGTGGAGTAACCATCCCTGGAAGTGTTTAAAATAAGACTGGATAAGGCACTTAGTGCCATGGTTTAGTTGATTAGATGGTGTTGGGTGATAGGTTGGACTTAATCTCAAAGCTCTTTTCCAACCCAGTTAATTATGTGATTCTGTGATCTTGTCCAACCACTGTGAAATAGGTAAGGATACCTCCAACTAAATCAGGCTCCCCAGGACTGCACTGAGTCTGATCTTGAATGTCTCCAGGGACTGGGCCTCAACCACATCCCTGGACAACATATTCCAATATTATACCACTCTCATTGTAAAGAACTTCCTCCTTATGTCCAATCTAACTCTACCCTGCTCTGGTTTAGAACCATTGTCTCTCATGCTATCTCTACATGCCCTCCTAAAACGTTCTTCCCAAACTCCCAGGATTTAACCAGCAGAAGCATGTCAGTACTCAGACCACATTGTTGAGAGCTACCAGCAAACATCAGGAAAGAGGCCACAGTGACCTAGTACTTATGCAATAGCAGTACCCTGATTAGAGGAGATTATAGTTTCCTGAATGCTAAGCTCTAGTTTAATAAGCATTTTAAGGGGAATGCAAGAAATCATGCTTTATGAATATATGGGACAAATAGGAGGATTCACAGATACACAAATTCAAATGTCAGAAAGGTTCAATTAGCCTTGCAGAGCCTTTTATACACATTGCTGTAGGATTTTTCACAAAGGATTGAAGAAGAATTAAAGTGCCTGTAATTAGGAGTCTTAAACTGAAAAGAGCAATCCAGAAAAATCTTGCCCAGTACACTTAAGCACTTGTGATTCTGTAGGGGTCTAAGAGTTTCTTGAATGAATGTTCCTAACTCAGCTAACTATGTGCATGTAGTAAGCTAAGTTCTTCTTCTGAAATAACAATGATCGGTTTGGGACACAAAAAAAACTTGCAGTCTTATGCTTAGCAGCTTTGAACAGACAAAATTATTAGATGTGCTCAAATCCATCCTATCAGAACTGGAATTATTTCAGGTCTCATATCTTTACTAAGAGGAGAGGGGCTATAGTTGTGATCTTGAAGTTTTGCCTTGAAGAAGTAGCTTCATCTGCGAATGATGGCTAAAATTTCATCTGAGTGGAGAGGAGGCAGTTTGCTTTTCCTTGATTATTTCTATCTTTGCTATCTAGTCATTGTCTCAAGTGAAATGCAGGAGTGCTCCTCATACTATACATATGTTGGTTACTCTTCCCCTGTACTCAGCACTGGTCAGGCCACACCTTGAGTACTGTGTCCAGTTCTGGGCTTCTCAATTCAAGAGAGATGTTGAGGTACTAGAATGTCCAGAGAAGGGCAATGAAGCTGGTGAGGGGCCTGGAACACAAACCCTATGAGGAGAGGCTGAAAGAGCTGGAGTTGTTTAGCCTGGAGAAGAGGAGGCTCAGGGGTGACCTCATTGCTGTCTACAACTACCTGAGGGGAGGTTGTAGGCAGGTGGGGATTGGTGTCTTCTCCCAACAGCAGAACAAGAGGACATAGTCTCAAGTTGTGCCAGGGGAGGTATAGGCTGGATGTTAGGAGGAAGTTCTTCACAGAAAGGGTGGTTACCCATTGGAATGGGCTGCCCAGGGAGGTGGAGACGTTCAAGAGGAGACTGGATGAGGCACTTAGTGCCATGGTCTAGTTGATTGCTTAGGGCTGGGTGATTGGTTGGACTGGATAATCTTGGAGGTCTCTTCCAACCTGGTTGATTCTATGATTATATGATTCTAAGATGTAATACTGAGTTGTGAAACCTGTGAATTTTAAGACTTCACAGTCTGATCATGGTCTAAAACACAGTTCTTCTGGACAATTGTTCTACAAGCAAGTAATCATGCAAAATTACGTATCATGGTACAGAAAATGGCTTCAGGCTCTGAATTCTAGATTCACAAGATTTTTTGCTGCATCTTTGAGGCAATTGTTTCTATTAATGTAACAAAGAATATCAGACATAGTGCCCTACTTGACATTTCTTAGTGACTTAACTAAGCACCTGTTGTAGGGTGCTCCAAACCCCCCTTCCTCCACCTCCACCTGAGGAGGTTTGAATGGGGGAAGATAAAGGAGCAAAATTCCTTTCCCCTCCCCATGGGGCTTGAGCTGGGAAAGGTAAAAAACGTGCCTGTCTTCTAGTCGGTGGCTGAAGTCCCTGGTGTGTATGCACACATGTATTCACTCATGCTGGGATTTGGAATTGTGATTGACTGGGTTCTTCACACCCAGTGTATAGTCACTAGAGACATTGTCTACTGAAATGATAAATAGAGTGACCAGAAAGTGGTCTGAGGCTTGGCTTGGATTCATTCTGGGACTCGTTTTTGGCTTGGACTCACTACATTCACAGCAAAATTAGAGACATTAGCCTGCAGCACCTGGACCTGGCTTCTCCCTGGACCTGCCTACCCTGGGGTCCTGCTCCCTGCCCAGTGTTGGAGTGACCCTGCTTGCCGTAAACTGAGGCTGTTATCTAGAAACATTCCAGCAGTGCAGTTCTTCTTACGCTGCTAAGACAGCACTGCTCCACGAAATTTGCCTTGTGGGAGCCGTGTCTAAGGACACTTTAACTTTGGTGGGTCCCTTTTTTTGAATATATGCAATGTGATCCACAAATTATATTATAAACCTGCAGTTCTGGAGGCTGCCACTGAGGAGAGATCTGGGGACCATCTTCAGATTCCTACTCTGTCCTCGTGAGTAAAATCTGACTCGTCGGCTTTCCCTGGGGTCCTGGCTTGCCTCTGATTTTATAAGTGTGGTAAAGCTATTTTGTGGCTTAGCCTTTTCCAATTAATGAATTCTGTGAATTGTACTAAAGTTGCCCATAACCATCCTTGTAGAATTCACAACCGAATAAATAAAATTTAATTAGTTTTATACATAATTTTGGGGCAGGGTTTTCAGAAAAATAAAGATAACTATATTTTTATGAGTCCTGCCTCATTAGTTTATTCCCAATCAAAACAGCACCCCATAAAATGGCTATTTTAAACTCCATTGCAGGAGTAAATGGATTCCTTCCTTTTTAACCACGTGCTGCTTTTCACTGATGAATCTGAGCATGCAAACTTTTTTGGTCACAGCAGTGAACACTGCAATATTTAAGTCATTGGTTCTTTTTATGTCATTGTTATGGGGACAAGGCTTCCCACTCCAAAGCAAGTTGACTGACTTTCCTCTTTTTCTTTCCATTCACTGTTCACTGATTTCTTCAATAAGATTAATAAATTGAGTCCTACAGATCTCAGTTTGATTCCCAACCTCTTGAGTAGTTCAAGTGTGGACAGGACTAGTGGAAATAGTATTCAAAGAGTTATCTTATTGATTTAGAATACAGAGCCAAAATATTCCTTATTTTATGGGAATGAGCATTCTTGTTATAGGATTGTATTATTAGCTTTGACTGAAAGAAACGCTTGGAAGTGTTCATCAACCAATGTTCTCGCATCTGGCTGCAATAAGCACAGAATCACAGAATGCCAGTTTAGAAGGGACCTGAAGGATCACCTGTTCCAACATATCTAGTTAATAGTATAATTTAAATGAGATGGCCCAGCACCCCATCAAGATGAGTCTGAAAGTTGTTCAGTGTAGGGCAATCCACTGCTTCCCTTGGGGAATTATTCCAATGTCTAACTGTTCTCATGGTGGAAAGTTTTCTTGTGGAGTACAAGTACTTAGGCTTTTAAAATTATATTGTTGAATGTATTACAACATATGTTTGTAAGGATGTAAACTACATCGTGGATGATGCGTAGATTAAATAAAATATTATTTATAAATTAATTTAGTTTATTTTCAGAAGTAGACTGATTGATAATTTTAACGTTATTTTAAAGAGAAATTTGCAATATACACGTAGGAACAGAGAAAACCATTAAATAGTAGAACTGGAGTTTATTTATTACGAAAAAAATAAATGTGGTGTAGTAATTCACTAGGGGGAATTTCACTTTTTAAAAGTACTGAATTCAGCTTTTGAGAGGTTATTTCATAATCACTGTCGTTATGAAAGAAGACTTTCATAAAAATAATCAGAAACCAGATTATGTGAAGAGAAATCATCACTTTAAATCAACAGTTTCATAAGTTTTATATCCCATCTGTTTGTATGTAGTTAAGAAAAACTGAGAAGATAAACTGAGATTCAGTATTCTTCCTGTGCAAAGAAAAGAGATTAATATTTATGAATTATGACTCAGATTAAGATTTATGTATTCCTTCCACAAAAGTAGTCTTACTGAATAACCATCTCTCCTGCAGGTACCTTTTACTTGAAAGGAAACAGAATTTATAAATATATATTGTGCAGTGGGCATACTAAGTTTTAAAACATACCTGCTGGTGGCTGAGTGGCAGTGAATGACAATTACCATGTTTCTAAATAGAGTTGCTCTTAGGAGTAATCTCGTCTTCAGAAACTGAAATTGAAATAACATGGACAACACAATTTTAGAAAGTTTAATGTAATTTTATAATTTTACTTCTTAAGGGCAGTATGTACTCATTTATCATTACTGTTGTTCTTACAATTATTATTAAATGGGGAAAAAAAACAACAACAACAAAGCTGAAAGCAGAGGACAGGACAAAATAATGGACTTTTTATAAAATAACCTGTTGCTTCTTATTTCTGCTGCTGATTTTTATGACTTTCTGCGCTTTCTTCAGTGTTCATTCAAGAAGATTGTTTAGGTGGTAATAACAAATGTTTAATAAATCAAATTTTGGTTTGTAGAGTTTATTACCTGTTGTATTTTTTATGTATTTTAATTATTTATCATGCATATGCACCCCTCAAAAAATCAGGAAAAAGCCTTGAGTGTACACCATCTGTGAAAATGAAGCCAGATTAAAGCAAGATAACGATAATACTTTTGAGGATCACTGAAGTTTTGAAAATAGTGCTGTTTTTATCATTTAACTTATGTTAATATCTGATTAGGATATACAGGATATATGTCGTCTTATAAAAGAAGCATTGGGTTAAATTGTAGTCAGAACTCTGTGTCTGGTTTATGGTTTGGAGGTTTTTTGCTTTGTTTTGTTTGTTTTCTTTTGTTTTCTTTGCTAATATAAATGTTTCTGGTATTTTGAATGCTATATGCCAGCACTAATTCATGAAAGATGGACACAGTACTCCATTTGCTTGGTTAGTAGTATAATGGAAGTTCATTCCCTGTGACTAAATAAAAGTGCCTATAAAACAAAATCATGTGGTACAGATCATCACAATCATAGAATCATAGAATCAGTCAGGGTTGGAAGGGACCACAAGGATCATCTAGTTCCAACCCCCCTGCCATGGGCAGGGACACCTCACACTACATCAGGCTGGCCAAAGCCTCATCCAGCCTGGCCTTAAACACCTCCAGGGATGGGGCCTCAACCACCTCCCTGGACAACCCATTCCAGGCTCTCACCACTCTCATGGGGAAGAACTTTTTCCTCATGTCCAGCCTGAATCTCCCCACTTCCAGCTTCATTCCATTCCCCCTATTCCTATCACTACCTGATAACCTAAAAAGTCCCTCCCCAGCTTTCTTGTAGGCCCCCTTCAGATACTGGAAGGCCACAAGAAGGTCACCTTGGAGCCTTCTCTTCTCCAGACTGAACAGCCCCAACTCTTTCAGTCTGTCCTCATAGGAGAGGTGCTCCAGTCCTCTGGTCATCCTGGTGGCCCTTCTCTGGACACCTTCCAGCATGTCCATATCCCTTTTGTAATAGGGGCTCCAGAACTGGATGCAGTACTCCAGGTGGGGTCTCACCAGAGCTGAGTAGAGGGGGAGAATCACCTCTCTTGACCTGCTGGCCACTCTTCTCTTGATGCAGCCCAGTATAGTATAGACTCTTGCAAAACACTGCTCTTTCCTTTCCTTTGCTTTTTAAAAAAGAGAAACTGTAGCTTTGAGAATCCTGATACTCTTTCAGGCATATTACCTGTTACTGTGGCCAACTGCTAGGACTCAAGATTTAAGAAGCAAAATTGAAGTTGTCATCCTAAATAGTGTGTCAGTATGTCAATTAGTTCTGAAATATTGTGAGTCAGGATGCATCTGTCTGTAATTGGTAGTCCATTTAGAATATTTCAGGATCTGACTTTTTCAAACTGACATTTTATGCAGTAAAGTTCTTCAATACCACTTTTTATCTGTGTAAGAGGGGACTTATTTTGGGAGAGTTATTGTATTTGAAATTGATAGTGAGTGTCCCTTCACTTTTTTAAAGACATCCCAGTTTAAAATGTGCAGTAGATCACCAGATAACAAAAAGTAGTTGTTTTTCCTAATTTTCCCAAATCATGGTTTTCTATCAAAGGTTGTTTTTTCTTCTTCTTCCCTTCATCACTGCAACATTTTAATGATGTCAAATAAAATAATGCTATTGTGTTCAAATGTGTAATGAAAATTAAAGGAAAAGTAGAGCTCTTTAGGAAAAGTTAGGAAACAAACTAAAATGGGATATCTAAATATTTTGCCTTACAAACTACAACAATAAGGTAAAGGATCTTCATAGTCTCTTATAAACTGACAATTTGCTGCAGCTTTTCTAGTAAGCAGTATATTATTGACCCATATCCAGAACAGAACATTTGGGATATTCTGGAATGGGTTACCCAGATTCAGGGGTCTGAAAGTTTACTTTCTCCCACAGCGAAAACCATTAGTTACAAATGAAGAATATTCAACTATTCTCAGTAGCCAAAATGTTACTTGATTTTTGGCACAGACATAGAATCAAAACACGGTTAAAAACTCTTTGAAATAAATATTTTATTAAAAAAAAAAAACAACAAAAAACAAAAAACCAAAACCAAACAAAAAAACCTCCACAAAATTAAATTCTCAAATGGAAAATAAACAGATAAAATAAACCCAAAACCACAAGCAACCCTGAAAATATCTTTTCTTTAGATTTTTCCTCATTCTTCCATATGAACTTTAGTTTCTTTTCCTTCCTCATTCTTTATAAGATTAACTGGAAAACAAGCTTTCCATTTGCATAATAACTTCAAGATTTCAGGTTTAGTTTAATTTCCCAATTTTTATGTGATTAAACATAAGGAAGTGTTGAAATTCGATAGTTTAACCACATAATGTTCTGTAACTAAATCACTCTGTAAATTAATATTCCTTTAAAGATGTTAATAATCAGGCTCTCATTTGAGAAGTAGAAATTGAACTCTTGGTATTAATTTAAAAGTGAGTTTCTTATGAAACTTTCTGAATCCAAAATGTATTTAGCTTACATAAAATTTGTAGCAGTAGTTGTGGTATGGAAGAAAACAATTTCTGATTAAAAATAATGTGTTTCAAAATGCTGATCAGTTATAAGTCTGACTTCCTGAGAAAGTGTGCATTTTCAATCCTCAAGCCAAGCCACTTCCTCAAGTACAAACCTGACATGGCAAAATGAAGCAAACAGTACAAGGATGGTTTTTTTTTGGGACTGAGTGCTGGCCAGAGTCTAGTGATTGTGAGAAAAGATACATACTGGGCTTGGTGTCATTATTTAAAAATATAATTAGTTTATTATAATCTGAAATTCTTCAGTGGAATTTCTTCTCTGTGGAATTTCTCATCTGTGGAATTTCTAAAGTTTTTCTCAGTGGAATTCCTTTTGCAATCCATATCCTATACAGAATTTTTAAGATTGTAGTCACTCATAGTATATATACATATATATATATATATATATAAAAATATATGTAGTGTGTGTATATATATATAAAAATAAAACATATAAGGTAAAGAGATATATATATAGTGTATAGATATATATAGTGTGTGTATATATATATATAAATAAAACATATAAGGTAAAGAATTTGAATGTTTAAACCATATGGAATACAAACTCAGATATTATTTATTGCAGTAGGAAAGATATCATTTTCTGTATGAATACTATTGCTTATCTGGTCAATATTTAGCAAAATATTTTTTCCTTTTAATCCTATAGATTATTTTTTTTTCAGTAAATGAGACAGAGAACTTCCCTAGATGAAAATAATATAATTTCACTGTCATTTTGTCTGATAAATAAATGGATATATCACCTGTAGTTCTCATTTGCAGAGGAGTGAATTGAGCGTATGTGGAAATCAAACCATTGCATACTTGTGTCAGTGTGAGCTGAAATTCCGCCCCCCCCCCCAACAAGTAACCAGGCTAGCCCAGTCTGGAAGCAAATGAAGGCTGTATTTACAAGCAGAGTCTACAATCTATGATGAAATGCAATGAATATGTACAAATATACAAAATTCACAACATTCACAAATATATACAATCAACAGAAAAGCACAACCGATCTCCCTTTGCTTCTCCCCAAGGGGACCCTCCCAAAGGGGCCTCTCTCTCTCCCAGGAGCTTCCCCCCAGACCCCCCTGGACAGAAAGCAGAGTTATTTAGAGCAGAAAGTTGTTAACTTAGCTGCCAAGGTCAGTACGTGTTATCTTCAGCCAGAAGAGAAGAAGAAAAAAACAGCAGCCAGACAGCCCAGCAACTGCCCCCACTGCCGAACGCAGAATGTGCAGAGTGCCCACTTTGTTTTGGGTAATAGTTCTTAAACATTTCCATCTATCCAATGGAAGTGTTTAGAACAAGCAGTATTTTGCTTTCTTACACCCAATAGTGACTTATTTACACTCTTTCACTTTCTCTGTTTTGAACTTTGCAAGGAAAAAATTAAAAAGACAGTTTCAAACCATCACAATACTGAAGAAAAAACAAGGATACTTTACTATCATCCACTTGTTTTCTAGTTGTATCAAAAATAAATAATCAAATAAATAAATACATACATACATATAAAAAAAATAAAATACATGAAAAAAAAGAAAAAGAATGAGTGGCAACAACAGCATTTGAGGAATTCGGGGACACCTTTATTTATAATGGATATATTCTAAGAAAGCCTAGGAGATCAGATTCAAAACAGAGATATACAGTTTCACAATACCAGTGAACATAGAGATAGTTTAACAAACATTTTCGGTGTTGCAACTTAAATGTTAAACGTCTTTCAATATCTGTTCCTTTTGCAAAGGCCTAATCTGAGTTTAGCTTACAGAAACTTATGCAATGTGTATATGGTGACATAGTGTCATAGCTGTATCTGCTTTTTCCTAGTCCTGTATGTTATCTATTATCCTAATGCACAGGGGAAGAGAAATATGAATAGGAATTTTTTACCCCTTTCTATCCTTAAAATATACTTCTTTATAGTTTTGCTATAGCAGTTCATAAGTCACAGTAAACTGTTTTGATTTCAGTGATTCAAGACAGTCATCATGGCTTTACTAGGGGTAAATCCTGCCTGACCAACCCAGTGGCTTTCTATGATAAAGTGACTACATCAGTGAATAAGGGACAACCTATGGAAGTGATCTATCTGCACTTCTGCAGGGCCTTTGACACAGTCCCCCACAACATCCTCCTCTCCATGTTGAAGAGACACAGATAGGATGGGTGGACTGTGCAGCAGAGGGTAGTGTTCAACGGCTTGAAGCTCAGATGGAGAGGAGTGACAAGCGGTGTCCCTCAGGAGTCTGTACTGGGACTTGTACTTGTTAATATTTTGTCAGTGATATAGACAGTGGGATCAAGTGTACCATCAGCAGTTTTGCAAGATGACACAAAGCTTGGTGGTGTCAATACACTGGAGGGACGAGATGCCATCCAGAAGGACCTAGACAAGCTGAAGAGGTGGGCCCAGGTCCACCTCATGAGCTTCAACAAGAGCAAGTGCAGGATTCTGCACCTAGGTCTGAATAATCCTCAGACTGGGGGAGGAGGTGATAGAAAGCATCCCCGTGGAAAAGGACTTAGAGGTACTGATGGATGAGAAGTTGGACATGAGCAGGCAGTGTGAGCTTGCATCCCAGAAGGCAAATCGCATCCTGGGCTGTATCAAAAGATGCATGGCCAGCAAATCAAGTGAAGTGATTCTACCACTTTACTCTGCTCTGGTGAGACCTCAGCTGGAGTACTGCATCCAGGTCTGCATCCCTCATTACAGGAAGGGCACAGACCTGATGGAGCAGGTCCAGAGGAGGGCCACAAAAATGATTAGGGTGTTGGAGCACCTCTGCTATGAAGACAGGCTGAGGGAGCTGGGGTGGTTCAGCCTGGAAAATAGCAGCCTTCCACTGTCTGAAGGGGACCTAGAAGAAGGATGGAGAGAGACTGTTTACAAAGGCCTGTAGTGACAGGATGAGGGGCAATGGGTTCAAACTAGAGAAGAGTAGATTTAGGTTGGATGTTAGCAACAAGTTGAGGGTGGTTGAACACTGGAACAGGTTGCCCAGGGAAGTAACTGAGGCTCCATTCCTGGAGATATTCAAGGGGAGGCTCTGGGCTCCCTGGTCTAGTTGAGGATGGCCCAGCTTACTGCAGAGGGGGTTGGACTAGATGACCTTTGGAGGTCCCTTCCAACCCAGACAATTCTATGATCCTATGATTGTTAGATCACATAGCTGCAGAACCTGTCCAGTTTAGACAAACGATGAATACATCCTTAAATGTCTTGGTGGATAAGAGGAGAAAATATGTGTATATCTTCAAAGAGACAGGGAAAAAAACACTTGGTATGAATTTGGACACATGTTCTTAATCCTAAATATTTTTCTTTTTGGAATAATTCTTAAACTAAGATATTCTTAGGTATACATACATTTATGATAATGAAAGTAATAGAACTTGCACAGATTCATATTAAAGCATTTTTTTGTTTAATTCTCACTGTAAAAACACCCTAGAAAGTGTCAAATTATTCATACTTCTCACTAGTAGTAATTAGGTACATTGTCTGCTTAATGCAAACATATTTAACTGTATGAACTGGAAATAAACAGTCAAATGTTGACCAGTTTTCAAACCTGTCTAGTGTTGAATTCCTCTTTATGCAGTAAAGGAGGTTAAAGAAAATCCACACACTTACTAAGGAACCTGTCTTCTAAAACATTATGCAAACATATTTTATTTAGCCCCCTTTTTTTTTTCTCCCCTTCAGTCTCTTTAATAGGGTCATCACTCTTTATCTATGAGGCTGGCATGTCTTAAAACACAGCAGAGTTTACTTTCCCAAGCATTTCAATTCTTATCCCCTTTTTTGAAAGAACAGCTTCTTCATAAAAGAGTTAGAAGCCAAATCTTTTGATTAATTAAAGAATTTGATTATTTTACCCTCAAAAAAAAAAACAAAAACAAAAACAAAACAAAAACAAAAAACTGACAAATATGAGAAGCAAAGAACAGTGTTTTGCAGAAGCTAGTAGCTCTAATTATTTAAGAAATAAAGTGGATTCATATTTTGCCTTGCTCAAGATTTCTGGCCCTGCAAGTATGGATGGAGCTTGAATCTGGTCTATGCTATTTTCCAGCATTAAAGTAGAAAGTATAATGGCCTCACTGTTTCCCATGCCATGTAAGCTACAGATCTACAGAAACATGGGGAAACTACAAAGCTGCAGGCACCACTCATCTGAAAGATGTCCATTTGCTCCACATAGCCTTTCATTATAATAAACAAAATGCTGTGTACTACTTTCACTTTCTTAAGGAAGTTTACTTACTAAAAATAAAGTCCTGGATTCTGGTTTTACCTCTAGCAGCTCTGTTGTAAGGACCTGTAAACCATCATACCTTGCAAGTATATCAGATTTCACAAAGACATCTTAGCTCTTGCAAATTACTTTTTTACCAGTACACACAAGCCACCAGCAGTGTTCTATACTAGCTGAAACTCCTATTATACATTATTTTGGGTAGTTGTAATATAACTGAACACAAGTTATGGATATCCCCAGTTGCCCTCTCTCATCCCTCACTGGCTTCAGAATATGAGGACTATCCATGTAGTACATACCCATTATTCCCCACGATGTCAGTGGCCTGTCCAAAGTACAAACTGAAAAAGGATTGTAATACAGCTGAGTCACACTTTAGGAATTCAGGAGCTGTGTTTCGTGTTCTTGACATGCACTTTGACCGTTACACTCCTCAATCAAGCACTAACTGTCACTACTGGCTCTTGCCAATCATTGTAACTCAACAGTAACTGGGGAAGTGGTCTTTAATTCAAAAATATAAATTCAACATCTTTGTTTCCTTCATGTTAAAATCTAATAATTACTACAAGTTATTCAGTGGCAGCTTGTCATATTGATCATACATCTTTGTAAAAGTATTTTGCAATGACCATAGTACAGTGGCAAATTTTTTTTTCTTTGAGAATGTGTTTTGTTAATTAATTCTAAACAATAACCACATAAAAAAGTGGAAAGAAAATATTCAGAGTAACAACATAAAAGAAGGATTAAACACATCCAAATTTACCATGAGTAGACATCAGGTTATTTTGGTTGGTTTTTTGGTTTCATGGGGTTTTTTTTGGTTTGGTTTGGTTTGGTTTGGTTTGGTTTGGGGGTTTTCTTGTTTGTTTGCGGGTTTTGGGTGGGGGATATTTTATTTTTGGGGGGTTGGTTTTGTTTTGCTTTGTTTCAATTTTGAATGAGTAGATGTGACATACAGAAAGAAAAGTACTACTAGAAAAAATCTGGATTCCTGCTGAACCAAGGAATCTTTTCTCTGGCATCTCTTACATTTAAATACTGTTCCTTAACTAAAGTGAGTATTATATTAGTGAAATATTGCAGTCTCCAAGGATTATCCTGGCAGGCTCTTCCCAGAACAATCCCCAAAACTCAATAGCCTAGTTTAGTTTTAAGCAGCTAATTAAAGCAATGAATTTAGCAGTGTATATTCCCTTTAAAGACAGCGGAAACAGCAAGGAAATCATGGTGGGCTGAACCACCTCTGCAAAGGACTTATTTTATTTTCCATAAACATATTAAGCACAGAATGAAAACATTTCTTTCATAAGCAATTATTTTGAATGCTTAATATTAGCCATGATGTCTTCACACAGGAAATAAACACAAGGAACGAAGATCCTCTCTCATCAGAAAGTTCTTAGAATATTAATTTTTATTGATTTAAAAAAAAAATACCTCTCCTACTGAGATGTCTTTCTGATTACATGTCCAACCTGCAGGGACAGTTAAAATCTAAAGGAAAGATGGTTAGAATCATGCATTATTGTTGCCTTGGTGACGTTAAGAACAAAGAAATAAATAAAAATTTTTTTGCAGGTTCTACTCAACCTACTTTAAATTCTTTCCCTAAGAATGCTTCCAGGTGCTTTTATCACTACAGAGCTTTCTGTTAGCTGAACAGGCTGGTTAAATAAATCTCTTATTGCAAAAAAGTAGTCAGTGACTTTGTTGCTATATACAATGTTTTCCCTAGGATTGCTTTTATTAATGGTAAATCCACAGATTACCCCTTAGAAAAATATATTAAGAATTGAACAGTATAAGACTCAGCATTCTGTCAAGCAGTGAAAATGTAATATGGATCGAGTTAAATACAATTTGTGTTATATGACTCAAAAGTTCTTTCTGCTTAAATAAATGCAGGTATTTTGATCAGAAAAGTTCAGGAAAACACCTGTCTAAATTTTATGGTTCAGGTATAAGATCCTTAACTGTTAGTAAATTAAGAGACTGTAGTGGGTCTTTTTCATTGTGTAATGTGTGGTCAGGGTCCTTTCTTAGAAGGCCAAAACACAACCCATTAGTTCCAGTTCTGACACAGCAGATCTGAATTTGTGATTTTTGTCATAGCTAAATGACAGCTTACAAAACACTTGCAGCAAAAGACTGCTGAATAGATTTGAAATCTCATTTCCTTCCTGAAACTGAAGCACTATTCATTCAATAAAATAGAGTCTAGACAGCTAAAGGAATCCTGCCTCTGCAGCCCAATTTTGACACAGTTAGGTGAGAGCAGAGACCTGAGGTTTCTCCACTGTTTGGCTGTGCCTAAGTTTTGGAGCAGCATGGGACAATACGATTGGGTCTTCAGAGCAAAACAGTTGCACAAACTATAAACATTTCAGTGACATTACATGAGGCAGGATCTATTGTAGTGGCATGCATTGAACATTCACAAGCTATTCTCCAATAGTCTAGCTTCCAGTTTCGTTTAATCTTAAAATTAATCTAGTTTATTAACTTTATGACACTGCACAATAAATAGACCCCAATGCGTATTTATTCCTAGTGTGGGAAAATAAAAACCCATTCTTGATCTTCATTAAAACACTTATACAGAAGAGTATTTATATTTTCATAATAGACAATGAAAAAAACAAAGCAAACAAACAAAAAACCCGAACAACCCAATCCAAGGAACAAATGTCATGATGCTTTTCCAAGACTTAGAAGAGAAAAATCATAGAATCATAGAATCAGTCAGGTCAGTCAGGGTTGGAAGGGACCACAAGGATCATCTAGTTCCAACCCCCCTGCCCTCTAGTTCCAACCCCCCAACCCCTGTGAGGACAGGGACACCTCACACTACATCAGGCTGGCCAGAGCCTCATCCAGCCTGGCCTTAAACACCTCCAGGGATGGGGCCTCAACCACCTCCCTGGACAACCCATTCCAGGCTCTCACCACTCTCATGGAGAAGAACTTCTTCCTCACGTCCAGCCTGAATCTCCCCACTTCCAGCTTTATTCCATTCCCCCTATCCTATCACTACCTGATAGCCTAAAAACGTCCCTCCCCAGCTTTCTTGTAGGCCCCCTTCAGATACTGGAAGGCCACAATAAGGTCACCTCGGAGCCTTCTTTTGTCCAGACTGAACAGCCCCAACTCTTTCAGTCTGTCCTCATAGGAGAGGTGCTCCAGTAGTCCTCTGATCATCCTCATGGCCCTTCATGCTTCAGACTGTTTCATGGACATACTCCCATGCTGTCCTGAGAGAGACACATGCAGACCAGCATGCTCTGCTAGTTAACAGGTTATTAACTGTATAACCACTATATAAGCTATGCTGTAGAGGACTCATGAAACATATATGAAACCAAGCCTTCATGAAGATGTCTGGGTTTGGATTATTGAAGAGCTGCACATCATAATGACTCAGTTAAATACTTGCTTTAACAAATCACCTTACTTGCATTAATGACACGTAAGATCAGACCTCTGTAGACTTCTCTCCCCCTGAAATTTCAGTGAGAGAGCTTTACTGGACCTAATCTCTGATGGCTAATAGTAAAGCACAATCATTGAAAAAGCATAGGCTTTCCTGGACCTGGACAAAGTTATACTGAGACCTTCTCTAAAAGCAGTAATCTACCACAGAAGTTGCTGCAAAAGTAGCTTCACATAAAACACATCTCTGTAATGTAGCCTACAGGTCACAGTGGTACTGAATATGATCAGGGACTATTAGTAGATGTTTCTCGTTTTGTAAATTATTCATATAGATGTTTGTTGTTTTGTAAATTATTCATATTTCAATTTTTTTAAATGTTATTGAAATCTTCCCGCCCTGGAGCAAGTTTCATAACACCATAAGTTAATATACTTGCCTGGCACATTTGGCCTGAGTTTACTCTGGCTTGTGTCACAAGTGAAATTAGCTTAATGGTCTCAAATTAGCCTTTACTAGGCATTTTTCCATATCACAAAAATACTATTGTACATAATTTAATGGTAATATTCAATCATGGAGTACTATTCTCAAGGGTCCAAAAAAATGGAACAGAAGGGACAATGTAGAGTAAATTTGCATTTGGCAATATGATATTTAGATCAAGCCAATGCAAATGATTTCTTACTTTCATGAGAATCATTATTCAGCAAATTAGTTAACACAGTGAAGTTGTCTAAATAAATGATATGTCACTTTTCAATACATCAAATAACAGGAAAATAGTAGTTTACACTATCATGCCATTTTGGACACTGATAGTCCAAGATGGACTTTGATTCATCTTATTTATGGCAATACCCAGAAATGGTGAGCAAGTACTGAGTAACTGTAAGTAGTGATTATATGGGAAATAAACACTTTTGGGTTTTTTTATTTTGAAGTATGATGATAATTTGAACATGAAACCACCAGGCAAGCCATAATTAAAAACAACATCATTCAACTACAGATAGTTAAATTCAATTAAATAATTTGCTGACTTGCATGTGACAAGCTTTATCTAGCATAATAATGAAAAAGGGAAGAGACACTAACCCAGGCAGCAGTAGAGATAGATAATGCACAGAGGGTTTCCTGAGGATTTCCCTTGATAGAGAAATGCCAGGGGAGGGGAGACACCCATCAGAGGCTAGCAACTCTCCTGGGACAGGCTGACCAGGCATGGATGTTACTAGGGCAACAGTGAACAGAGCCACAGAGTTAAAAGAAGCCCTCAGGGAGTTCATCAGTCTGGTCACTGCACTAAGAAAGCAGATAAGGCATGTGAGGTCAGCCAGAGTGTGACGCAGCAGTCCACGCAGAATAGCGAACAGGGAAAGTACTGAAGATTGATCAGCTCAACCAAGGAGTGATGGTATCCATGCAAGAGATGGCCGTGGCATCCCTTGAGTCCTGCTTCCACCAAGTCTGATACAGCTTCCCAGACAGAGCTCTGGAGGAAACATGCAGCCACCCAAGTGTCAGGTTGCAGGATGTGCCCCACTCTCATTCTATTGTTAGTGGGCATGTCTGACAGAGGTGTGTCCAGGCAGAGGAGCTCCTCCACTTAGTGATGAAGCTCGTGTAGGAGGGAATGAGGCTGAGAACGATCATGGAATGTGAGAGAGAGAGGGACCTGTGTGGCAGGAAAGACAAGGTTATTGAAGGTTAGTGACCACCTGACAACAGACAGGTGGGAATTAGGACTTCTTCCTGCAAAAAGGTGGTGGGACCATTAGCCCAACTGAAGCACATTTACAGTAATGCATACAGCATGGGAAACTAACAGGAGGAGCTGTAAGTAATTATGAGTCAGGAAAACTATAACATAGTGGCCATCACAGAAATGTAGTGAGATGTCTCATATGACTGGAGTGCTTCAATCAATGGCTACAAACTCTTCAGAAGGGATAGATAAAGAAGGACAGGTGGTGGGTTGGGCCTGCATGTTAGAGAGTATTTTGTCTTGAGCTTGACTATAGTGACAATAAGGTTGAATATTTATGGGTAAGAATCAGTAGGAAGGCCAACAAGGCAGATATCCTGATGGGAATCTGTTATAAATCACCCAGCCTGGACGAAAAACCAGGGAAAATATTCTTTAGGCATCTGAGAGAAGTTTCATGATCACTAGTCCTTGTTCTCATGGAGGACTGCAACTTCCCTGACATCTACTGGAAATACAGAGAGGGAACAAATCCAGAGGTTCCTAGAGTATGTAGAGGATAACTTCCTGACACAGCTGGTGAGAGAGGCAGATAGGGAAGATGCCCTGCTAGATCTGCTGTTTGCAAACAGAGAAGAACTTGTGGATGCTGTAATGGTTGAGGACATGTTGCTCCGTAAATGCATTGAATAAAATCAAACCTTTCAGATTCATACATAAGTGAAACAGTAAGGTTTGCCTCACAGCTGTTTTTGCTCTGGTCTTGCAACACAAAGATCAGTATATGTGCACATATACTTAAATGTTTGTACTTACATACACACACACATCATACAAATATGTAAAATTAAAGCTAATGACTTGAATGAGGAAATATTCCCTCAATGAGGATTTAACAGATGAAATATTTTAAAAGCAACATTTCAAGATGTTTCTTGTCCTTTATGTGGCTAGACAGTTTTGTTTTTATTAGTTTGGTTTATTAAACTTTCAAGTGGAAGAAAACTCACCCAATAACATAGTGGAACATAAAGAAGTAACCACAAGCACTGAACAATTAAGAAATCAATAAACAATTTAGCATTTCTTTGGTGTTCAAATGACCTTCCTGAATTAGAAAGTAAGACAGTGTATGCAATATGAAATCTTTAGCTAGCTAATGTACCAAATATATTTGAGCAGGCCAGTAAACCTTGATTTAACTGTCTTAACTGCTTTAATAGGTTAACTCTAAATATCATTGAATCAGTCAGACCTTAGTCCATCAAAAGCCAAATGAAAGACAGCACGTAGTAATAAACATGCAGAGAAAATATTACTGAGTTGTGGGAGATAGGTAGTAAGATGGTGCCCTGTAATGATGCTCCTTCTTTTGAAAATCCATGATTTAACCTCTATGGCAGAAGACTGAGTTCAGACAACACCTAAGGAAAGCCAGCAATGACTTTTAGTTACATTTTTTTATTTATTTATTAACAGAAGTATCATCTAGTTCAGAGTTCATGTGAACCACTAGAAAGATCTCACTTCCGGGCCTGAGAAAGTCAGGAAGGAATATGCCAGACCTACTTTCGTCCTGCAGCAAGAATGGATTGGCCTCGCTGGAGTGAGTCAAGTCAGGGTCTAAGAAAGGCTCAAACATGAAGTTACCACTGAGGAGGGTGAAGGGGAGGTTACAGATTCTTTTTTTTTTTTTTTTTTTTTTCCCAGCAAACCACCAGTCTTTTTATCAGAGATGCTTTATATGCAGCAGTACACAGTAGACAGGTAAATATACAGTAGCTGAAAACTGATTTTTGTGATTAGGGTCAAAAATGTCTGCCTTTACTGAATGAATCTACTCCTTTCATAAAATCTACCTGCAGCAATCTTTTTAGGGTCATTTTTTGGATCAGATTTACTGCCTCCTTGCTTATATATTCCCTTACAAATACAGTCCAGATATTCTTTTGTAGTTAGGCATACTATTACAGATTCAGCTCAAGGACTCTGAGATATTATAAATTGCTGAGTGCCTTTGGCATGTGGGCACTCTCAGTTCCTCACAGAACAAACCTAGTTCCCCCAGGAGTATAAATGAAATCACACCACATGCCTCACCATGTATACAATGTCTGTCATTCACTCTATGTATCAGCTCTTTAAATGAGTCGGTGCTTCTCATACACAAAAATAATCTTTCCGAGATGGTGGCAATAGATTTTTCCAAGATAAAAGGGTAGCACTGAGAGTCTGTGTTCACCTTTTATCTGCCCTTTTTGTGCTATTTGTGTTGATGAGGTCTGCAAAGCAGTCTGAATTGAAAGTTGTCTTGATAATTTGTATCTTACTCTCTTACCTATCATTATAGTTCATCATTATCTTCTAAAAGATTTTCCATTGCTTCTGAAACAAGTGAAGTCAGCACTCTCTCTCTCTCTTTCTCTCTCCTTGGGAAGCAGTACAGCTGTCAGTATACCAATCTGCCCACAACATGTTTCATCCATTTAGCAGTTTGAAGGAAGAACTAAATGGATTTAACTGTACTTGATCAAATTTAAGTTTATTTTTCTGTTAGTTCAAATCATTAACAACTTGAGTAATAAATGAGTAAATGGAAAATATTAGTAAAAAGTGATATTTCATGAAATTAATCATAAGAATTATCTTGATTTCTAAGGATATCAGGTTTAATATCAGCTCTAGGAATAACAGAGATAATCCTGTATTTTTTCTGCCTTCTGAAGTCAGTCAAATATTTTAGCACACAGATACTTCAGACAATAGAGCAAACAGAGGCAAAATGGATTATCTACAACATACCTGTTTGGCCTAGGAAATCTGAGTACAAAACATGGTTGTGAGCTACTCATTACTGACAAATCCCTAATGGTTCACTGATTACATAATCAATTTCAGTAGAAATTGATTGTATAAGTAATAGGCCCCCAAACCTACATGCTATTACACCTTTTATGCAGTATCTTTTAAAATTAACCCAAATATTGAGTCATAAATCAAGAACTCAGAAGTCAATAAGAGTTCTCTACTCATTGCAGGGAAATAGCTAGAAGCTATTAGAAACCTAACACAAATTTACTTAAGCCTAAAACACTAATCACAGTATCACAGTATATCAGAGGTTGGAAGAGACCCCCAGAGATCATTAGGTCCAACCCCCCTGCCAGAGCAGGATCACTTAAGGTAGTCTGCACAGAAATGCATCCAGGTGGGTTTTGAAAGTCTCCAGAGAAGGAGACTCCACAACACCCCTGGGCAGCCTCTTCCAGTGCTCCACCACCCTCACCGTAAAGAAGTTTCTCCTCATGTTGAGGTGAAATTTTCTGTGTTCAAGTTTGAACCCATTGTTCCTTGTCTTATCACTGTGAAGCACCAAAAAGAGCCTGGCCCCCTCCACTTGACACACACCCCTTAGATATTTATAGACATTGATCAGATCCCCTCTCAGTCTTCTCTTCTCAAGACTAAATATCCCCAGGGATCTCAGTCTCTCTTCAAAGGGGAGATGCTCAAGTCCCCTAATCATCCTCGTGGCTCTCTGTTGGATTCTCTCCAGCAGTTCTCTGTCTCTCTTGAACTGGGGAGCCCAAAACTAGATGCAGTATTCCAGGTGTGGTCTCCCCAGGGCAGAGTAGAGAGGTAGAAAAACTTCCTTAGACCTGCTGGACACACCTTTCTTGATACATCCCAGGATCCCGTTGGCTCTCTTGGCCACAAGGGCACATTGTTGTTCCATGCAGAACTTGCTGTCCACCAGCACTCCAAGGTCTTTCTCTGTAGAGCTCCTTTCCAGCAGGGCAGCCCCTAACCTGTACTGGTGCCTGTTGTTATTTCTCCCCAGATGTAGGACCCTGCACTTGTCCTTATTAAACTTCATGAGGTTTGCCTGCACCCAGCTCTCCAGCCTGTCCAGGTCACGTTGGATGGCTGCACAGCCTGACAGGTGTCAGCCAACACCCCCAGTTTTGTATCATCAGTGAACTTGCTGAGGGTACTCTCAATGCCCTCATCCAGGTCGTTGATAAAGATATTGAACAAAACTGGACCCAGTACTGATCCCTGGGGGACACCACTTGCCACAGGCCTCCAAGCTGACTCTGTGCCATAGATGACGACCCTCTGAACTCTGTTGTGGAGCCAGTTTTCAATCCACCTCATTGACCAACCATCTATGCCACATCTCCTGAGTTTATATCATCTTGAAGTTTGCTTGAGAATTATTGCGAATTTATTTAAAGTCAAATTCAATGCTGAGAACATTAGTGTTTTGTGGGGAAAAAAAAATCTTTTAATTCTTATGTTTGTAACCTAAAAGATAAGAATTTTGACAACATATCAAAATAAATTTGCTTGTAAATGACAGAGTCTGGACCATGTATCAGATGCAATAACTGGAGAGACACGTCTGCGAAAATTGGCCAGCAGTTGTTCCCAACTATGCACAGAAAGAAAATCCCAACTGCAGAGCAAGTGTATGAGCTGTGTACTCAGGCAGTCAGTTCATAAACAATCTGCTTTGTTGGCAATATAACTAAGAACATAACAATAAAAAAAGAAAAAAAAAAGTACAACAAAGCCAAACTGCAGTGAAGATGAGCTTCTGACTTACCAGATTTGGACAGAGTAGTGTAAACATGAACAAGCCAGCTTCGGTTCAGTGTCAGAAATTTCCATCCTTGCCCTGTTTTATATTTCCACCTTTTGACCACGTAATGAGGTTGACTGGAGCAAATTACATTTGACAGAGAATTTTCTCTGACTTTGGAAAATAAAGAAAAGATTACATTATATCCAGAGTGACCCTGAAAAATCTTTGATTCCAGCTTTTGACCTAAACTCTTTGATACCAAAGAGTACTGCATTAGGAACACTGATGAATAGGAAAATAATGGTATAGGTTAGTACTTTTATTAAGTAAGATACTGGCTGGTGTTAATTAGATCTATGATGACATTTTCTACACTGATGGGTTCCAACTCCCATGAAACAAATGTCCATGGGTTTTGTTAGTGCATTCACAGTCCTTGTCCAGCTCTCCCACCTTGGTTGCCAAGGCACTCCACACTTCTGCCACAGCTCAGCTGTATTCAGGTGAAGAGATCACTGTTTATCTCTTTCCCAATAGGCAACTGAACCTAGAAGCTCCAAATCAAAAATTTCTTCGAGTTTTGATAATAACAGCTAGTCAATCTTCCACCTTATGTCTTTGAGCCTTTTTTTGCCCACTCTTATTCCAGGACAAGCACTCAGATTGTAGCTCTGCATTGACATTTCCCATTCAGCTAGTATAGGTTTTAAGCCAGTTCTGACATTGTAATGTTTGTTTTCACTAAAGAGGAGAAAAATATGAAAGGTTCAGATTTCCATTAAAGTATTCTTTCTTCTCAGAGTCACTGTTCCTCCTATTTTAAGAGTAAAAGGTTACACAAAGAAGCACTGGAAGTCTTGCAATAAAGTGATACAATGACAAAAAAAGTTTGCATTTTAAGAAATAAATCATTTTGTAGATTGGTATTAACAATCCTATCACAGGTGTTGAAGAGCTGATGATTTCTAGCAATCATTTTTCACACATCGTTCAATAAATAGCCATAATTCACATTTAGGTTGTAAGTCTCAACCTGAAGGATGCCAAAGAAAAACAAACAAAAAACTCCCATAAGATCCTGAATAAGCAGGCAACTGACAGGACGTTATTCCCTCTTGAAGAAATAAAGTGTTTAGCGATAGAACAGCAGAAATCCCAATGGCTATGAAAAATGCTGTGACTTTTTCAGATGTGCCTACTTATAGCAGACAATATCATTGCTATCAGATCTTTGGACTAGCAGTTCTGCTTTACACCAATATTGAAATAGCCTGTTTGCCATAAGAGGATTAAAGTCAGAGATTTCTGTTCTTGTGGTATTTGGCACTTACAGTACATGTGGCATTTGGGTATTCTAAATCTGAACTCTAGCACAGCAAGAGGATGTACTTCTTAGGTGGCTCAACATTTCTGAGAGACAATAGTTTATTTTCAGTGAACTCATTTTTCATCCTTAAGAATTTTATCGTTGATCACAACTGCTTTTAGACATAAACCAGGGTTTAAATAATGAAAAGTCAAAGAACAACATGATCTGTTAATAGCAACAAAATTAATTTGCCATCTCTCTTCATGAAAATGAAGAAAATCTGTAAATTGTGTTCTGGTCTATTCAACAAACTCATTATAATCAACCATAGGACTCACTTTTGGCAGGCGGTAAGAAAGTCTTACAAAATACCATGTCCCACACAGACAGAACTTTCACAGAAACACAGCGGAGAGAAGAGAGAGTGGAAGGACGTCTCTGGTAGTTGTCAGAACTACTGGTTCTTCTGTAAGACTAGAGAACAAAAAAGAGGTGAGAAGCATTTTTGCTATCAGTTCTGGCAAAGAGCAATTCTCATTCACGTCATCTGCCTTTGCTGTGAGGGTAGCTTGGAGAGTGCAGCCATGGGGAGGCATATTTTGATCAAGTCCTCTACTTTCCCTTTCAAAGTGAATGAGATAATGTGTCTGTGGGACAGCACCTTTTAATCAGGTCAGCAGGATTCCATTGAAACGAAGTACAATGCAGCTGTAAGTTAGTATTTCCCTAAAACAGGTGTACACTTTTCCCTTTGAAACTGTGAACACAACCCTCTTCCCTGTATCTCGAACTAGGCTTCAGCAGAACTGTGCTTAGCATTATGTTTCATTTTTTGCTCTTTTTCCACATTTTCTTTCAGTGCAAAGGAGATTCATATATGTGCCAAAAATACATTTATCTATCACGAGTCAAATGAGTTTTGGGTAATATTTTTTTGCAAAAAGGGAAAGCAAATTGAAAGTTAAATCAACTTCTTGTCTCATTTGCCCTTATATTTATTTTCTCTTTTATACCTGACCTTAAAAGAAAACATAGTAGAGGACTGTGTTATCAAGTAGATAATAATTAGAAGTAGATATTTGAGGAAAAAATAGACTGATGAATTGATGTTAACCCTTACACAGACCAATGCTCTCTATTGCTACTTAGTAAATATTGTATTGTTAGCTGTGTTCCTCCTCTCTCTTCCATGTACACAGCATAAGAGATCAAATAACTGTAGCTGATGCATTTGTGAATAGTATAACGGTCATGGAGTGTAGCATACAGTTTCTGGAAGTCTGTTTAGAAGTAAGAGAGTAGTAGTTGCTGAGAGAAAACAGAAAAATCCAGATGGCTACAAGGTTTGACAAAAGCAGGGAGAAAAGGGAAGCATGGTCACACTCTTTGTCTCAGTATCTTTTAGATCTGATTTTTGAGGTACTTTTTTAGGAAATGGAAACAAGATGTTATGGAGCTAAACTCAAGCATTGTAATTTGTGTCTTACAAGGAAGTTTCATATGAAGTGTTTCCCTGTGTGCACAGAGAATGACTTAACTGCACAGTTGATGATTTCTACAGTCCTTCAGGTACGAAACACAAGACTACTACCAGCAACACAGGTTGAGGCTTGGGACTGCATAACCAAAGGAGAAGGAACAAGTGTGTACCATTTTCATTGTCATATGAAGGGCAGATGAGTAATTTCAATCACCTTGCAGCAGATTTGCCTGAGTTTCAAAACCCCAGCAGCAGAAAATGGTTCTTTACCTAAGAAATTCAGCAGCATGAGAGTTTTATCACGAGAGCTATAAACTCTGGTTGTGCTTCCACTTAAATTTATGGCTGAAAGTTTAGAGACTAATAGAATGGAAAACATGAGTGTCTCAAACTTAAATTAGAGAGCTGGCCTTCACAGCTGGGAGTTCAAAAAAATTTCTATTCCACAACAATGACATATAAGATATTCTTGTACAGAATATTCATCATCTTATTAAACAGAAACTTAAAGTAAGCAAGCTATTGCAAAAAAGTAAGGAACTAAGTCAGTGGTGTGCAGTTATTGTAATGTATTTTTTTCAATTCTTCAATAAGATTATTGAAAAATGAGAAAGTAGAACTGATTCATAGAAAGCATAAAATAGCTGAATGGTTGATTCCTCCTTTCTGTATCGTTCCCAAGTGAAAGAACACCAGGGGTGGACATTGGTAAGATCTTGAGAAATAGGTGTATTTTATAATACATGTATCTTTGGAGCCCGAAAAGTTCATACACTACTGCCCATAAAACTATGTTTTCAGTTAAATGGAAAGATCTGTTGAACGTATTTTATTAAAAGGAGTGAGGAGGGATGGGAGTGGGAGAGTATTAAAGCAGAAATAAATGTGAAAACGCAGAGCTGGGGACTTTGTTATAGGAGTATTAGACCTTAGAAACCTATATCAGACAGTGCTTCAGCCCATACATATGCTCTTAGCCTCATTCAGATATTCCATAAATGGGAAAACATAACTTGAGATACCAGCTTACATACCCACAACCGACTCACAGGTGATAGCTGTCAGTTTTAAAACTCTGTTTGCCTTGAAGCAGGGTTTAGAAAAGAATAGTTATTTCTTATGAATCTTGTATTGGAATTTTGTACATTAAATTAACATTATTTCTTGGGGATTTTTAATTTAAGATCTTACAGCCTCTATATATTTTTAATTTTTATTAGACTCTTCATTTACTTTGCCTTCACTGCGCCTCTGAGGCTCAAATGCTATGACTATTCTTTGAAGCTTCTCTCCCAATATAAATTATTTTATCACACAAGAGTAAGAAATAAGTAGAAACTCGAATGAGAACTGTTTAGCAGAAGATATCTAAAAGATAACAGTTGGGAAGAAAATAAGTAAAAATAAATGTAAAAC
Organism: Indicator indicator; assembly: GCF_027791375.1. Classification (NCBI taxonomy): domain Eukaryota; kingdom Metazoa; phylum Chordata; class Aves; order Piciformes; family Indicatoridae; genus Indicator; species Indicator indicator. Next base: position 36,712,391 of record NC_072010.1, read on the forward strand.
ATATGAGGCTCCAAATCAGCAAGAATAAGTTTGGTCAAAGAAAAACAAGACAAATCAAAACAAACAAACAAACAAAAAAACTCCACAAAACTACTGATAATAAAACAAAAGGGGAAAAGTTTGCCTGTTTGATCTTCACAAAAAAATTTCAGCTAGCAACTCTAGTCTTTTACAGTTAATGGGAAGAAATAGGCAATTCTGGAGGGCAATGCAACTAGCATATTTTAAATGTATATCTCAAGATTAAATGAATTGTTATCTCTGTGTGCAGATTTTTCTTAATCAATTATAGAGGAAGTCTGTGGGGCTAGCTCACATTTAGGTGTCTAATGACAAAATGAAGTGGAAAATTTAGTATAAAATTCTTTCTGAATACGCTTTAGAGGATTGTAGAGTATACTCAGCAGATATCTAGACTAAAACACATTGACTCTGAGGATCTGATTTCAAAATCCACTGTGATCTGAAATATCACTGTGTGATGAGTTTGCGCCTGGTGGCATTTTTGTAACAAGAAATGGTGCTACTGGTGTGTCTCCTGTAAAAAGCTTTGAGAAGGTATCTATTTCCAAGTCAGACCGACTTCTGGACAAGGGTGAGCACCTCTTCAATAACATACTTAAGAGGGAAAACCTGTTGGGTGAGTTCTTTTGTTTTGGGAGCTTCTTTTGGTGTGGGAGTTATTTGTTTTGAAGAGTGGGACCTGAGAGAGCCAATCATATGGACACACAAGTCAGTGAGAAAGGAGCAGAGAAGGTATGCAAGAACAGCCATTCTCCTTTGGATTGAGGTAAGATGGCAGGCTGAGCCCTTGGAGCCCTCAGAGATCAACAGTGGAGAAGAATCCCATTTGCAGCCCATGGAGGACTCCATGCTGCAGCAGGGAACTAATCCTGAGGTTGCAAATCTGAGGGAAACTTATTCTGCAGCAGTCTGTTGCTGGGAGGATTAATGACCACAAAAGGGACCCGCACTGGTGGGAGAAGTTTGTGGAGGACAATCTTTCTGCGGGAGGGACCTGGAGCAGTGGAGGACTGTGAGGAGACCTCCTTCTGAGGAATAAAGAGCAGCACAAACAACACAGGACAGACTGCCTGACCACAATCCCCATTCTCTGCTCCACTGGTGTGTAGAGCTTGGCCTAGAAAAAGAGAGTGATGGGGGCAAGCTGTATTTAAGATCTGGTTGTATTTATCACTGTCCTACTCTGATTCAATTAGTGAACTGGTGGTGGATTTTAGCTGAATTAAATTGCCCATGAGTGATCCTTCCCTGTCTTTTGTATTGACCCTTGAGCCTTTTGTGATATTTTTCCTCTCCAACACACCTGAGGGGGTTAGGAGTGAGTGGAGCCCTGAGCAACCTAATCTAGTTAAAAATGTCCCTGCTCACTGCAGGGGGCTGCACAAGGCAATGTCTGATGGTCCCTTACAACCCAATGCGTTCTATGATTCTGAGCAAGCAGCTCTGTGGTTCTTTGTTGTCAGCTGGGTGAGCTCAGACCACAACAATCCTATTTGGACACACACTGCCTTCAAGTAAATGACAAGTAAAACTCTATTTCAAAAGACATTTAGAAACATCCTTTCAACTGACAGTAGAAATTAGTTCTGAGTCCTACTAGACTTAGTCCTTTCCTAAGTGTATTTCACACTTTTCTTCCCTGTTCCTCCCTACTCACAGATTGTCTTATATTCTTCAAGTCCTCTGCTTTATACATTTTGACTGTTCCCACTCTACATCACAGCCTGTTTTCTTGCCCATCCCTTTCTTCTTTACTTGTTTTTCTAAATACTATTTTGTTTCTGTTCTTAATTTTTTTTAATTTATTTTAAAAATTTATTAATTTCCAAATCAGTTTAAGGGAAGCCAAATAACTTTAACTTGGATTTACTCCAACAGTTCCATCATCTCTTAACCACATCATTCTGCTAAGGACTTTATCTTACTTTTTTTATTTGTGCAGTAAAAAGCCTTCATGTAGGATGCACACACCATGCAGGCACAGATAGTTTTAAAATTCCACCACTTATGCAGTCACTAGATTTTTCACTTTAAATATGAAGGCAACAGAAATTCGAAGTATGTCGTTAAAAGCAAGCTACTTTCAGGACTTATTTTAGTACTCCAAAGCTAATTCCATTGCATCCAAAGACCCTTTCCAGTTCAGTTTGAGGACAGACTACACAAATACACACAGAAGCATATTTTCTTCCTTCCAGAAAACAAACCTGTAGCACAAAGAGACCAAGTAGGCAAAGAAATCAGTGAATGTAATTTATTTCTAGGTGAGAATCCAAAGATAGGCAAACATAAATCTGTTAGCTGCACTGCAACCAATCATCTGCTCAGTGCAGAACAGCAAAGGAGCCTTTCAAATACCTATAGTTGTTTCGTATATTTCTATAGGAATTGCAGGAAACACAAAGGAGTCAACTTCCAATAAAATTCTGCTTTCTAGCCTCTTCACTTTTCTGTGTGATTTCTTCTTTTGAAAGAAAAAGCTGCTAATAGCTGACAAAATGGCAATTCCTGTTACTTTTTTCAAAAGAATGAATTTTGTTGTAACAGAGCAAACAGTAAAGATCCTTCCTACGCATATGCTTAACTTGTCTGAACTATTTATATGAATTTGTCCCAGTACTCTAACACATGGGGAGCAAAGGGCAGATCCCCCAGTACACCACAATATCACATAACAATAACATAAAATAGACAAGATATATCCATAGCAGTGTATTTTGAATTGTTTATTAGATTTTAAGAAGTCCATAAGAAATTTAGATTTACACTTGAAGTAGTGCTTAATAAAGTGACAATTTACTGCACTGTAATGTCCTCTCTTTATTCACTTAAAACCACAGCACTCAAAACTCAGATGAAGTTAAGATTCCCATAAAAAGAACAGTTCAGCATCTGAATGTAGCTATCCTAGATTACTTGCCTGAGATTTCCAAAAGATACGTCAAATAGCAATAGCTGTAATGTGTCTTTTCATGAATCAACAGCCATATATTACCAAGCTCATTTCACATAGACCAAAGCAATTCACTGCCTTCTGAGGTTTAGATTGAAACAGTCACCTAGAAAAGAAGGATACTATAGCCCAGTTTTATACCACTGAACCCACAGACATTCAGTTAAAAAATTTTACACTGAACTGTTAGATCTAGCCAAGAATTCACCAAGAAGTAACAATGAAGTCATTTAGCCTGGGGATGAAGCCTCAAGACTGAGAACACTTTTTCATTAATTACTCTTTCTCTGTTTTTATGGTTTTAACACTGTGTCATATTTTCTGGCATGACAGAATAGAGATTATAAGGTTGCCATGAAATTATTAAACATAGCATATACAATAGGTTTATTTTATCCAATGAAACATTGGTAGTCATAATTTTTAATATTACATTTCTTTCTATTCAGATAAACAGCTTTCACCAGTCTTCTCGTATGGGCTTTGTAAGTAGCTTAATATCTCATACCTCTTAAACCAGGGAAACTTATAGAAGCCTCTGTCTCCAAGGGTGAATAGGAGAGGATAAATAAGGACATTCTCCTCATTTATCTTCATGAGAACCTCCTAAGAGATCAGAGTTACCAATTCCTCAATCTGCAGCTTCAAACTCAGTATTAATGTCTGAAACATGGATATACTTATGTAAAATGCTTTGCAATAGCTTGAATGTTTTATCTTTGAACATATGGTTAATATGTCTTTGGACTTTGAGTTCCAGAGCAGGATGATTTATTTACTTAGTTAGCTCAATAAAACATTCAAAGGGCAAGTCTGTGCTTATCACGGGTAGGCATCTTGTGGAGATTGACATGATCCTGAGGTTTTCAGTTCTCAAATTTACTTTATGTTAGCCACAGGTGTATAAGAACTGCAATTTCTGTGTGCCCCAAGAGAACTAATTATGTGTTAAGAAGAATGTGCATTTTACTATGTAGCATACAGCATAGAAAAATTACCATGCATCACGCTTTTGAGAGACAGAACCTTAGGCAGGTAATAGATATAGTTGTGCATGGGTTTATTCTAAAGTGAACTCCCTTGAAAGCTTATCAAAACTCTTTTTTTTTCTTTAGTTTAAATATCTTTTCTTCCTAGTTTAGAGTTTTGCTTCTCAAAATACTCTGAATCCAGCTACCTTATAAGGTCTTTTACAAAATCTCAAGCTTCAGCAGACAATTATTTTTGTTCCTTTTACAAGAAAAGTTAGCCAAAGGTTAATTTTACAAGAAGTCAACAGCTCTTTACTGTAAGGCCAGGGTCCAATGATGCTGAGAGAGACTGACTGGCTATCTGGAATGTCTTCATGTACAAAATTAGTACAAAATGATATATTACAGTAACATGACGTGAAAACTTAACATTGACTATACTTGCAGTAGGTTGACCTTAGCTGCATGCCAAGTGCCCACCAAGCTACTCTATCACTCCTCTCCTCATCAGGATTGGGTGGGGGAGAGAATATAAGATGGAAAAAAACCCAAACACTTATGGGTCAAGGTAAAAGCAGTTTAATAACATAAAAACAAAGTCTGTGCATGGAAACAAAGGAAAACAAAAGATTTATTCTCTACTTCTCTCACATTTGAGTTAAGATCCTGATGTTTGTCTGCGTCAAAGCCCCAGGACTCTTACTGAAACTGCTTGACAAAATTAACATTTGCCTCTCTTCCAGTGCTCAAATAAGAATTTGCACTGACAGAAGTTCAGGAAATTGAAATAATTGATAGATTTAATTTATTAAAGGACAGATACAACAGTTTCATGATTTCCAGTGATAAATGCACTAACTGCAAGTGATCAGCTTTAAGTAAATAAATCCTGGATAACGTCTGACAAAGTCAGAGACTCAAATCTTTGCAATAGAGCTAATATATAATAGAAGTGGTAATGCTAGAAAAAGTAAAAACTTATCATGAATGTGCAGTTCTTACCAAGAAGGCATCCCTCTCTTGGATGGAGGAAAAACATCACAGAACATTGGCAGTCCTCATCTCTGCTAAATCCACAGTTTTTACCCATGAAAGAGGTGGTCCTCTCATGTTTTATTATATTCTAACCCTGACTGCCTCTATCTTCTAGGTGATGTTTAACAGGTTTTGGGTGAAGAGTTATGTAATGTTATGTTTAACATGTAGTCTGGCTCATTATCATACTGAGGGGTATAAACTTCAATGTTCATTTTGCAGTTAATTAGGCAAAAATCTTTACTTGGACATAATAGGCTTCAAAATATGTTGTTTTCATTTTTTTATTTTATCATTGGCCATCTTATCTTCAAAAGACATCCTCCTTAATACATTTGGCAAGCCCACTTCTTGGATCTTTATTCCCAGAGATAACATAAATATCTGCTATTTGTAAGCATCTCAACTTTTCTACCAAAGTGCACTAAATTTGTTTTCATTCCAGTCCCATAATAAGCTAGACAGTTATCCCACAACTTCCCGTTGATGGGTGATGTCTAGCCACTTCCCAGGAAGCAGAATGCAGTGGTTGTTCTGGAAAACAAATGTATTAACAAATGCCTTCAGCTTCCTTCTTTCTCCTAGCTTTTATTGAGAAGCAGACACCATATTGTATGGAATATCCCTTTGGTGATTTTGGGTTAATGTGGGAAACAGGAGTTGGAAGATGGTGGGAATGTGAGACTGACCTTCAGATTCTCTGGGAAAATGTAGTGATAATGGAAGACTGTATTGCAGGCACATGAGAAAAGCAGGTTGGGAGTAAACTTCTAATAAATTTGAGCTTGCCTACGGGCCAATGTCATGTGCTCACCTCTGGCAAGTGACCATCTCTCCACGAACTTGCACATGAGCTTGTATTTCAGCATGTTGCCTTGGGGATTCAGCTGGTTTATACTTCAGATATTGGTGTGTGGTGCCTGTGTGTAACAGCAGGTTAGCTGTACTGCCTATGTCCCCTCAGTGGTCTTTTCCACTCCTAGCCTAATGGTGAGGTGGGGGAAGTTTGGTGAGACAGCCTTGATGCTGCATCAGCACTGATCAACATAACCAAAACACTTGTGTGTTGTCAATACATTTCTAGCTACTACTGTGAGGGCTGTGAGGGCTAGCACTGTGAGGGCTGCTATGAGGAAAACTAACTCCATCTAAATCAGACCCAATACAATACCGACATCAACACAATGGTTTAGCTCAAGGGCTAACCTGCCTGATCCCCCAACACGAAAGTGAGGGGAAGAGTAGCATACAAAACTCAGGGTTGAGATACAGATATAAGAGCTTAATATAGCATATCATAATCACAATGCAAAATTACCTTAGCTAATAATCTAATTAATCTAGTAATACAATGCATGATTACTTTATCTTAGTCTATGTGCAGAAGCACAGTGAAATACGGGGTGGGGGGTGGAGCAGGAAACCAGCAGAAAACAGAAAAAAAAACCAAAACCAGTGAGCTACCTGACTCCCACACATTTCACGTCCATACATGCAGGAAAAGTCAACACCCAAGACCCAGAACCCAGAAGCAGCAACCAGAACGGGAAGTCTCCCATGTTGCAATCTGAACTTCAAGCCCCATAATACTTTGCTCCAGATAACACTTTCATTTTTGAAACTGTCATCACTGCAGCATGATATGAACAACAGCAGCAGATTCAACTCAACCCATGACAATCAATCACTGTTCTAAATAAGTATAATCTAAATAAGCATAGTTACAATTATGGTTTCAGTAACCAGTATTGTGCACCACTGAGTTTGTTAGGCAGTCCTTTTCCATTGTATTTTGCATTGATATGTGTGTAAAATCATATTTTTTTTACTTGAAAGGAAGATCTGAATGGCAGAGCTTAGAAAGATTTGGCTGCTTTAAATAAAAGTCTGAGAAAGATGTGGAGATAGCATGTAGATGCCCAGGCTGGAAACAAAAATATATATGGTCCATGGTAGTAAGGCCACATAAAGGAAAAAACCCGCATCAATCTAAAAACACTCTGCTTGTCAGAAAATGTTTTTGTGGAAACTGATTCAGAATAAGAGTGTTTTTTCCTTATCTTATCTACTTTCCATGAAAACACTTAACTGCAGCATGGTCAGGTAATCCATTTTTCATGATAAAAACACATCCTTGAGTCAGAGATTAAGGTGTTGTGAGAGCAGAAACAAACTGGATATGCTATACAATAGGAAAATGTTTAATGATTTTTGAAATGCACATGAAGTGATCTTGTGGCCAAGAAGGCCAATGCCATTCTGGGGGGTATTAGAAGGAGTGTGGTTAGTAGGTTGAGAGAGGTTCTCCTCCCCCTCTGCCCCCAGATGGCGAGGCCGCTTCTGGAATATTATGTCCAGTTCTGGGCCCCTCGATCCAAGAAGGACAGGGAACAGCTTGAGAAAGTCCAGCCCAGAGCCACAAAAATGGTTAAGGGAGTGGAACATGTTCCTTATGAGGAGAGAGTGAGGGAGCTGGGGCTCTTTAGCTTGGAGAGGAGGAGACTAAGGGGTGACCTCATTAGTGTTTATAAATATATAACGAGTGCCAAGAGGATGGTGTCAAGCTCTTCTCGGTGATGTCCAACGACAGGACAAGGGGCAATGAGTGGAAGCTGAGGCATAAGAAATTCCATACAAACATGAGGAACAATTGTTTCACTGTGAGGGTGATGGAACACTGGAACAGGCTGCCCAGGGTGGTTGTGGAGTTTCTCTCTCTGGAGATATTCAAAACCCACATGGTTGCATTCCTGTGTGATCTGTTATAGGTGATCCTACTCTGGCAGGGGGTTGGACCAGATGATCTTTCAAGGTCCCTTCCAACCCCTGTGATTCTGTGATTTTGTGATTCTGTGATGAGGAGAGAGCAAGGAAGGAGAAATTTGAATCTGGTTCGTGGTGTGGCAGAAACACTAAAATATTTTCATGTCATTCAAACATGTTCTTTGCTTCCATGCCAATGTGTTCTTGTTTCCTGTCTGAAAGGCTTTCTCATTCTCCATATAAACTGCTGTGCAATCACAAGTCCACCATCTGAGCCTATGGCCTTCTACAGTTTAGTATACCCAGAGGGCCTAGTATCTCTTTCTATCCCTTTCCCATAAAACCAAGGTTTAGCTCTCAATGTGGTTTCTTTTTATTTAGTAATTTATTTATATTTTTATTTATTAACTGATCTAGCTCAAATTTTCTTTCTAACAAGTTATAAGTGTACCGAGGAACACTGAATACTACCAGAAAGTCTATATAATGAGGCTTACTTGTGTCTGCTGTTGAATGGAAATTGTTTATTCTAATGCTTCTCCTAAAATCAGGAGCTGAAGCCATGAAATTCCACTTTTAAATACTTTCTTTCACATGCCTTTACCAATCTATTCTTTTCTTGAACATACTCAGTTCATGTGTGAAACAGAGTATTTTCCTAGGAGTAAAAGAATGCAAGTCATGCATATGACAATAATTTCCCTGGAAATTTCCTTGGGCTGAAGCTTTTTAATCTCATTTTCTATATCTGTCAGGATGGATGGAGAAAGAATAAATGTACCTGTGGCTTATCACAGCCCTGCTCTCTCTCCTGGAACACCCCCTTCACAATTTTTCTTCAGTCTATGACACTGTGAAGTCCTAGCATTTGGAAATGGTGTAATTGAAAAGATCTCTTCAAAAAGTTCCTGCTCATTCTGTAGAAATGTGGACCATTACCTTTATGCTACTTCTCCTGGAAGGCATGTCTCTATCTCTACCACCAGTGATAGTAGGCTGTGTTGCCTTTTGACAAATGGCAACTTCAGATGTTCAAGGTTCAAACTCTGCTACAACTGTAGCTAGGACTACAATAGCCTTGGGGACACTTATTCCAGAAGTTTCCAGGGGTTCAATTTACTCTGCATTAAAGAAGCGAATCCCAGGTATGAACTGCATCTCTGCAAAATAAGACAGTATTTCCTCTCTTTTTCTTCTGCAAAGTCAAGAGTTTTCATCATTGACAAATTTTCAAGCCCCTGCACAAGTTTACTACTTTCCTTTTTTTTTTTTTTTCCAATATATATGTAGTTATTAAACAAAACAAGTGCTCTCACCTGGGTTTATGAATATGTCTAATATGAGTAATCTTTGGAAGGTTTAGCCCCTAATTCGTCGGTAGATACTGGGAATATCCTCTGTGATTCTGCAATTTTTACTCTCAGCTTATTCCACTTACACAAGACGTATTTGAAGCAGTTCCTTGCTGTGTCAGTGAAATAAGCAAATGTCTTCAGAGAAAACCTAAAACATCTTCTGAATCTTTTGAGGATTAGAAAGACTAGTAAAATGACATTTTATTCATGTTTAACCCCCATAAGTGATTTTGATCTTTCATGGTGGATTTGCTTAAGTGAGCCTGAGTCACATCTCAAGCTGTACATCATTCTGCTGTTTCACTGTGCAAGGGTTGATGCCAACATTTTCTTCACCTTCAGTGCACACAGATTTTCATCTACAACTTTTTAGTCTTGAGTCCCAGGTTCAAACCAAAACAAATGTTTAAACAAAGTACAAAAGTTGAGTTGTTTAGCCTGGAGAAGAGGAGTCTCAGGGGTGACCTCATTGCTGTCTACAACTACCTGAAGGGAGGCTGTAGCCAGGTGGGGATCAGTCTCTTCTCCCAGGCAACCAGCAACAGAATGAGGAGACACATTCTCAAGTTGTGCCAGGGGAGGTATAGGCTGGATATTAAGAGGAAGTTCTTCACAGAGAGTGTGATTGCCCACTGGAATGGGCTGCCCAGGGAAGTGGTGTAGTCGCCATCCCTGGAGATGTTCAAGAGAAGACTGGATGGGGCACTTAGTGCCATGGTCTTGTTGATTGGATAGGGCTGGGTGATCGGTTGGACTGGATGATCTTGGAGGTCTCTTCCAGCTTGGTTGATTCTATGATACATAGGTCTGATTTATGCAGGATTTCTAATACCAAGCTGTCTATTGTGATGCCAAAGCAAACAGCTAAATAAACACCTACAGCTAAGCCAATGAACATGTAGGCTAAATTAATTGTTTGGTCAGCATGATAGTGTTCAATATACTGAAATTGGGATATTACAGGTGTTGTGGCAAACTAGAAAAGTCCAGTTTATAAAAGGTAGTGCTGAGGTGACAACTCTTATAAAATAATTCTATTAGAAGAGTTTTGATTCTTTTTTGTGTTTATGAGTTAATTAAGAGCTATAATTATTTTTCTCCATATATCCTTAGGTGGTGATGTGACACACAGTTTCTATGAGTAATTAATTGTAAGCCATTTGTCAAGTACTTGAAATTCAAAACATGAATCATATTGAATTGAAGTTATGTTGACACTGCTGGTTTTGCATGATGGAAATGTGAATCAGGATAGTGAACTCACTTTACATGACTATTCTCTTCTATTACCTTACTATTATCTATTTAAAAAAAAAAAAAAAAGAAAATCTTTCAATTAAATGTCAAACTTACAGATAGTGAAGACATGTTACAAAGATAAAACATAGATGCTGCTGAAGCCAGTCTGTTTCTTAAAGCAGTGTTACTTTATTAAAGTTTAGGTTTATTTTTTCAGCAGCTGTTTCACTCTTACTTCACACAGTTCTGGTCACAGATGCAGAAATCCAAAAGCATCTGAAAACAAACAGAGAAAAAGGGACAACCAACAGCATAAACATTTCTTCTAACACCTTGTATATCAACATTTCATTCCAGCATTCTAAAATTATGACTCACATCTTGTGGCTAATTTGATATTTTTAAATGTTTCTGGGTTTAAATGTTAATGTCTTCCCATGTCAAGAAATTAGGTGCTCAGCAAATAGACTCTTCTGAATGAAGACTGGTACTAATTCCTTCTCTGCATTCTTTCTAGGATAAAAAAGATGGGCTTCAACCACTCTGTTCAGTTCTAGACTTCTAAATTTAGGAGATCACATTTTCAACTGTTACATGAAGTTGATGACATTCATACTGTAATCCATTAGAGGCTGAGCTGAACCATCAAATCCATTTTGATTCTAATCCCAAGCACTTCAAATCCATAAGGGAAATTTAAATACATTATGTCAGTCAAGACCTGCAACTCCTCCAGTGTTTTTAAGAGATCTAAAAAAAAAAAAAATTTAGAAAGAACACATGACATTTTTATCAGGTAAGAATTAATCTTACTAGCTGATTGAAATGCATTGTAGCATTATATGTTTTGTAAGTTTTTGCAGTTCTTTATACAACACCTAATAACTATTCATCTTCTTTTTTATTGTTTGCTCCTATTGATTTTTTTTTCTGTAAACACACAGGTTTTTGGTTAACATTTTGCGCTAGTATCCCTAATTACACTCTTCAGCATGCAATTATTCTATGCATAAATACAAACATAGTTTTCTGTCATTTAACTTCATGCACTAGTGAAATTAAAGCAATTATTTATTTATAGTAGTATGGTACACATTATACCAGGAAATCTAAATCACACTCGAGTTCAAATGTTAACAATAGATATGAAATATTTCTTAAACATGCAGCATTGGAGGGTAATTCAAGGTGTCAGTGTACACTCCTTTAATATTGTTTAATGATTCTGAGACAATCATTTAGATAGAATTTAAATGTCCAAACTTCAGATCACCCAGGGCATAAGAACCTGAATAGTTAACAGGGAGATTATGATTAGCAGTTTGCTGTTACAAATGCTGAAGCATCATTCAGTACACGTGAAGGTCATTGGAATTCAGAACTACATATACTTGTTAAAATGTTTTTTAGGCACTGTACCATATTTAAGAGTATTTTTATGCTACTCCCTATTGGTTACCAGTATTAGATTTATGATTTGAGAGTTCCAGGATTCTCCAAGCCATCTACAGGGAAAAAAGAAAACAGTTTAAGCATAAATCATCTGTAAATCAGCAGCATATTTGCATTCGTGTTTCCCGTTTCTTTGGATTTTAACTGCGCTGAGCTTTTAAAGATGTTGTAATAGTTTTTAAGGATTTCCCCCCCACACACAACTTTTGTCAGTCTAATTTATTTAACTCGAGCTGCTCCCTTTTCATTCACTAGTTTATATTTTCCATTTCACTATCTTATAATTCTGCAGAGATCAAGGGTCATAATCCTGGCAGATTAATTTATCTTCAATAATTCTTACTGAGAAAACAAACAAATAAACAAGACCACACAAAAAAAACAGTGCAAAAATCCCTTCCTGATGAGTTCATATACATGAAAACTGAAAGCACTTTCTAACTTGTCTGAAGTGGATGTTCGAGATGAAGCAAAGAAGTGCAAGCAAGGTGAGTCACTGCATTGTCTGCAGTATTGTTATGTTAATTTTCTGCCTTCATATACTAGGAATTTAACTCAGTAGTTAGCTCCAGTGGCACCAGCTACTCTAAAAAGTAGTACACCTAACTCCTCCTTTCCACTCTCATCTTTACAATGAGAAGAAGAAGAGAGCATATATTAGAATTTAGTTCAAAAGTGGTAGCTACAGCCCTCATCTCCCTGAGTTCATCAAAAGCTCTAAGAACTCTCAGTTCAATAGAAATTTGTGCAAATAAAGTAGTTCACTCACATTTCAACCTGGACAACAGTCTTCACTGTATAATTCCCCAAGGAGGTTCCCTTTCTGCAGCCTGTCAGCCTCCATAGCACTAAGTCTAGGTGTCTTAAGAAATATCATTATTTCTTTTATGCTAACAGTGCCTGATGGTTTTTCACAATATATTGTGCTGGACAGTAGGAAGAAACAGAAGTAATTGTGTTTATGCTAATAAATTAAATTAATCCACACAAGTCTCCCCTGCTGTAGGATTTGGTCATGTCTTCCACTGAGTTTGAGAATGCAGTCCCTCAAATGATGTATTGTGATATTTATGATAGGTCCACATTTGGAAGTTAGCAGAGACCTGGGATTATTCTGAAATTGAGAATGTAGTCCTTTAGGTGGTGTAGCATGGGATATTTATGATGGGTCCATAGATTGAAGTTAGCAGAGGCACATAATTGTTCTCACTAAGCAGTTTGGCCATAGTCAGAGAGGTTTAGAAAGTAAGAACTTAGCAGTTTAGACTTCAGCATTTCCAAGGCATTTATCCTTATTTCTAGTAAACACTCAAACACAGATTTAAGTTACTAGCCTAAGATATAGCTTCTCTTGGACTATGACAGGTTGGATGAAACTCTCTGAAAGGAGAGGGTGCATCTTCCCAGGGAGCAATATGGCACACCTTAGTTTGGGAGACTGTATAAGGAGAACTCAGCAACAGCCAAACATGATCCATCAAGTGAGTATGGTTCCCAAGAAAAGCAGACAAAGAGCATTTGGCAAAGTCTTGGAAATGACAGAATGGGGTTTCTTGAGATATTGTCTTTAAGGAAAAGGTGGAAGAAGATTATCTGGTGTCTTAAAGGTGTTTTCACTTTGGAGATTCCACCTCTCATGAACTGGTAGAATTATTTCCATATACATAATTTATTTATTTTCTTTCAATTTCTCAGAAAGGAAGGCAGTCTAATTAGTAGTATTGTTTACAGCATCAAATACCTCTCTCATTCTTATAATTGTAATTTCAGTGATAAAACTTAAATTAAAAACTTTATTATCTTAATATTTTTTATTTAGCACAGACTGCTACACAAATGTAGAAGCTAGGGAAGGCAGAAACAAATCACACCAAAGAATTCTAAAGTCTTTGCTCAATACTGGTTTTGTTTGTTGTTTTTTTTTTTCTCAAGAAAGATCCTGAGCAAATTAGTTAAAATTGCCAAATATCTTCATAAGACTTTCTCACCTTCAACAGCTTCAATATTTAATAGGAAAACAAAATCATTCCTTTTGTAACCCTAAACAGAAAAGTATTAATATGAATTATACAACCATCTTTGGAAGGCAAGAATCTGATACTTTTGCCATGGCGAGGTGTCATTTTAAGGCCAGATTTGTCAACTGAAATATGTATTTTCAAAGCACTAGGAATCCATCTGCCTTGCCTATAGCATTAAACAGCAGCACAAGGAACATTGGAGTGGCAATCCAAGTATCTACTTTCCGAGCTAGTCACTGACCAAAGGAAATATTGGAAGCCAGGGCAAGGGCAAGATCTTGTTTCTGGAAATTACTTTCAAGATCTGTGATCCAAAAGCCTCTTCAGAAGTTACCACACAGTGACTGGACCAAAGAACAATCTAGTGGCCAACTAATTATTACACTGTTTTTGACTTCTGTATCTTGCCTCACTGATTTTTTTGTTTGTTTGTTTGTTACTTTTATATTAAAAAATAATTTTATAAAATGCCTTAGTATTCTTGGTATCTGAGGGCAAAAGCTAGGACCTTAAGGCTGGGGTTTAAGGTGTTAAAGCTTGTCTTCCTTACAATTCTTGTCACGTTTTTACTTTTCCTATCTAGTGCAATAAATCTTTTAAAATATTTTTGCACATTGCAGAGTGGCATTATTTTATCACTTTCAAGTTTTCCTTTTCACAGCACTTTCTGCTGCACACTATCCTATATTTGGTACTTCATGAAACTTCCCTGGTGGTTGGAGTATACTTTTTTATTGCCATTCTGTCTGAAGAAAATATTAATCCATTACTTGAGAGATGGGAGCAACCACCATAATTATATTTTCATTGCTTTTCAAGAAATGGCTTCTGCTACATTTCTGTGGGAAGTACTTATCTGTTGGTGCATGGTAGGTATGTCTGTAAGTTCTTTCCATATTTAATCTCTCAATCAAAACTCACACAGGGTGGAGTTAATTTAATTAAATACAGACTCCCTGTGCTACCCGAGATGTGCACTGCCAGCGTGTATGCTGAAGAATTCTGGTGAGCCACATCTGTCTCTATCAAATAGGATTCATTTGGTTGAAGGAAGATGTCTACATCTGAACTGACCTTCAAAAGCTCCCTTATATATAGCCTTTTGGAAAAAGATGGGCACTTTAAAAGCCTAACTCATGACATTCTAAGGTAGACAGGTAGATCATCATCAGACTAGTCAAATACTTCAGTTTGTTGTTTTGCTGGGTTTTTTTCTTCCCCAAATTATGTTTAAGAAGCCATATATTGCAGACTTCCTCATACATCTCTACAGTGTGCATACCTACATCTCTAAATGGGACAAACATCTGTAAATGAGCCTGGCTTTTGGAGCTGCTTCTTCAGTAGGAGGATGCCAAGTGTCCAGTCTTGTGTGTGCAGAAGAGCTCTAAGAGTCTGTGGAATCGAGAAGGTCTTTAATTGATAGCCAAGGTACAATTTATTTAATCTAACCTAAACCAACATATTTTTGTGGAGGGCCTCTTGCATCTTTGATTAAAAGTGTACTGCTTTGTATTTACAAGGTGATCTGAATTACCCTCCCCTGCAAATAGCATTGAAGAAATGAGGCTTTAAGAGTCAGTAATCACTTTTAAATCTATTATTTGCATGTCATGGAACCAGCAGATGTTGACAGCTTTCTCAGAGCCATTACAGAAAATCATGCAAAATTATAAAAGTTCTAAGTGGTTTTACTGAAAGGAATAAATATATAATTGGAGTGCTATTAAAATTCAGATGTTCCATCTTTTTATTTCACAGATATTATGACCTTGCTGATTCTCATTTGCTTGGAGATACCTGAGCTCACAAACCATGGTTTGCAACAGCCACTCAGAAATCATTATTCTCTTTTATGTTAAACTAGTTTACACATAAAGATATAAAGACACATTTGGAAGTGGAAAAAGGCCAGCTAAGGCCAGGAAAGATGTATGAGATGACTGAGATATATGGCAGAATTCACATGCAATAAAATGTTCAAAAGATTAAATTCTTTAGTTATGGAATCAAGAAACGTTGAAAGGAAACTGAATCAGGTTTTAGATACAATGTAAAACATATTAAAAAAAAAAAAAAGGAAAAATAGTTACTATCATCTGGCCTGTCCCACAGTCTATTAAAAACATACATCATATAATTAAGTAAACCAAATAATACCTTATTATAAATATCCAGTGTTTTATAAAAGAGGCTTCTACACCAAACAGTCTCAGGAAACAGAGAACAGAGTTTGTACTGCAGAAAATCATGAGAGAATGTATTTCACTTGCTCCTAAAAAAAAGAGATTAATAATTTTATACCTACTAATAGTATTTGTATAGTAGTTAAGATAACGATAGGGCTAGTCAAGTCTCTTGTTGTAGGATACGCTCTAATATCATGCTGCAGTCAGGGAGGAATTATTTGTGTCCTGTATAAACTATAATTTAATGCAGCTGGTTACATGTCCTAAGGAGGAAGTTTCTCTTAAAACATTAGATGAAAGCAGTACTAGAATCACTCCTCTGCCCAGTGACTGTGATCTAGAAAAAACAGTCTTAGCAGTGACATCTACATTTAGTTATGGGTAAGACTGTTAAACACATTAGTGAGCATAATAATGTAATTATTTTTCCTTGAAAACCTCATTATTTTACTTGTTTTACTATTTTAATTGTTAAGAGAAATTGTTTTGATTTTAGTTTGTTTGACTTTTATGCCTTAAATTTAGACTTTTACATAAAATCTGTAGAAATGCAAAGTAATCTCTAGTAAAATGCAAAGTAGCTATGGAGAAGCAACACAAAACAAGAAAGATTTCAGGCCTGTGCACATTTTTTACCTTATGCCTATTGTAAAAACAATTATTTCCAGTAATAGCAACTGTAATTTTGATCCTATGTAACAAAAATCTAGAAACAGAACTGTTACTGAAAAATGGGATTTCTAGACACTTTGATTAAATTATATTGCAAGTCAGATTCCAGAAATCCAGTTAATTTACCCTTTAAATTCTTTAAAGTTGTAAAACTTATAACCATTCTTGTTAAATAGTTTTGCCTTTTGTCTCACTGCTGAGGAATATGTTATTTTTACCTCCAAGACAGAAAATCAGTGATATCCACTTTTTCGAATTTTGTAAAATTCAGTATTACTGGTTGCACACATATAATTATATAGGGTATTCCAGGAGAGAGTCAGGCTGCATACTGAAAAATATTTCTTGACAGAGAAGGTTATCAAACATTGGAATGCTCTGCCCAGGGCAGTGGTGAAGTCACCATCCCTGGAGGTGTTTAAGCACTTAGGGACTTGGTTTAGTGCTAACACTTCAGTGCTGGGTCAAGGTTTGGAATGGATGATCTTTGAGGTCTCTTCCAACTGAATGTTTTCCATGATTCTGCAATTCTGTGATTCATAGAATGCTTAGTACCTTTCTGTGGTAGCAGAAAGACCAACAGCAGAAATGTGCTTAAATATCAGACCTCACTGTTCCCGTGGGATATTCATTCAACTCTCTTCTCTGCTAAGAAACTAAAGTCATCAGACAATTGAGCCTATTAATCATGCCATTTCAACCATGTGTTGTACATAAACATTTGTAAACAAACATGCTATTTTTAATTCATTGAAATTCAGCAACTTTTTTTTTTTTTTTGAATGGGTATTATTACCAGGGAAGAAAAGTTAAAATTAGATCCTCACAGGAAATTTTCTGGCCTACGAAGGTGGAACTGGCATTTAGGCAACTATATAAAAGTCTTTGCTTTGCAAAGTAATTCAGTAGTTACTATGCTTGTAAATATTCTGCATCATTTAGGCAAAATATGTAGAAAAGATAAAAAGATAGTGAGTTAAACTGGGACTTTTCCTTTGCAAGAAGAAACATGAGAAACAGAATATATGTGCAAAACATATTGCTTTTTCTGAATAGCTTCATATATATGGATCTGTTTAACACCACGGGGAGAAAGTTTATCCCAGACCAGCTTCAATTCAGACTTACATGCCATATACTGAGCATCTTGGGATGAAAATATTTCTGTGGAAGAAGCTGCTCTACCTCAGCAATAAGGCTCTTGGTTACAAAACACTTTTTATTTTCTCCTTGAGGGCAGGGGGGTTGGAGAGGGAAATTCTGTTTCTTCCAAACATACAATCAAATTATGTGGTGATAGACAAGTTTATAGGAAAATAGGTAGAGTAGAGTAGTTAATGTGACTCCATTCACAGTTTGTGTGACCACTGATCACAGTGGGATCACAGTGTGGCTGAATGTGGCATTATCAGAATCACAGACTTAATCAGACTGGAAAAGAGCTTTGAGATCATCAACACCAACCTCTCACCCAACACCATCTAATCAACTAAACCATGGCAGTAAGTGCCTCATCCAGTCTTATTTTAAACACTTCCAGGGATGGTGACTCCACCACCTCTCTTGGCAGCCCATTCCAATGGCCAACCACTCTCTCTGTGAAGAATTTCTTCCTAACATCCAGCCTAAACCTCCCCTGGCACAGCTTGAGACTGTGTCCTCTCCTTCTGCCACTGGTTGCCTGGGAGAAGAGACCAAACCCACCTGGCTACAACCTCCCTTCAGGTAGTTGTAGAGAGCAATAAGGTCACCCCTGAGCCTCCTCTTCTCCAGGCTAAACAATCCCAGCTTCCTCAGCCTCTCCTCATAGGGCTTGTGCTCCAGACCCTTCACCAGCTTTGTTGCCCTTCTCTGGACATGTTCAAGCAACTCAACATCTTTCTTAAACTGAGGAGCTCAGAACTGGACACAGTACTCAAGGTGTAGCCTAACCAGTGCTGAGTACAGGGGCAGAATGACTTCCCTGCTCCTGCTGGCCACACTATTCCTGATGCAGGCCAGGATGCCATTGACCTTCTTGGCCACCTGGGCACACTGCTGGCTCATGTTCAGCCTACTGTTGACCAGTACCTTCAGGTCCCTTTCCACCTGGCTGCTCTCCAGCCACTCTGTCCCCAGCCTGTAGCTCTGCATGGGGTTGTTGTGGCCAATGTGTAGAACCTGGCACTTAGCTGTGTTAAATCTCATGCTGTTGGACTCTGCCCATCTGTCCAGCCTGTCAAGGTCCCTCTGTGGGGCCCTCCTACCCTCCAACAGATCAACACCTGTCCCCATCTTGGTGTCATCTGCAGACTTACTGATGGTGAACTCAATCCCTTCATCCAGATCATCAATAAAGATATTGAACAGGATTAGGCCCAACACTGATCCCTGGGGGACACCACTAGTGACTGGCTGCCAGCTGGCAGAGACACCATTCACCACCACTCTCTGGGCCCTGCCCTCCAGCCAGTTCTTAACCCAGTGCAGGGTGCACTTGTCCAAGCCCCAAGCTGACACCTCTATTACAAACAAATGTAGCATAGCAAGTACATGGAGAAATAATGAGGAAAAGCAGAAATGTGAAATTGACCAAATTCTAAAATAACTAATTAAATGAGAATAGACTTGACTTAAAAGGGAAATTTTCATCTAAAATTCTGAATGGATAAGGTGATACAGGAGTTTGAAGAGAGGTGCTGATGCTATTTCAGATACTCGATTTTATTTGGCTTCCTGACACCCCTCCAAAAGATGTGAGTCACAGTTAGATTCTGTGTCATACCTGCCACTCCTGTGTGAACATTTTATGCACTGTATGTCATCGAAAAAGACACCAAACACCTGTGTTAGGCACCTGAATTACTTTTTCAGATTTCTATGCAGTGCCCTGGAGAACATGCAGTCAAAATATATGGAGCAAAAAAAAAAAAAAAAAAAAAAAAAAAAAAAAAAAAAAAAAATATATATATATATATATATATATATACATTTAATGTAGAGTTCAGTAAGTAAGGCTGCATCTAAATTGCTTGGTAAGAGTCTCTGTGGAAGCCTGGCAAGTTCTTGTCCCCTTATCATTCAAATCAGAGACCTGTTAGCAGTGCAGAGTGGCAGCTTTCCAGCCTTCACACCTGAGTTCCCTTTCCATAAAAGAAATTGTTCATTTTTTTCAGAGGAATATATTACTAAATTTAAGCTCTTGCCAGGGAAAGTTTGGGCAAAATGTCTTTTTTCTTCATACTAAGAATGTGGCAACTGAAGTATACCTCATAATCGAGTCCAATTTTTAAGAACACTGTAGGAAAAAGGTGAGCAATAAGACTTGCCTGTGTGTAACATGCATGAAATTGGTATTCATTATCCCAGACTGTCTATTGCACAAAAAGACACTGATCTAATATGTGTCAGGCCATAATACAGAGAATGGAAGATTGCTTGCACTTTCCTCTTCATGGCTCCTTTCTCTGTACTTTCAATCAGATTTTCTGGCAGCAACTTAAGCAGCAATAAAAGTATAACACAAATTTCTCTTCATTTCAAACTGTTACAATAACAGATTAAAATTCCACACTTTGTCAGCAGTCAAATAAAGCATATAAAGCTAGGTAGTGTGAAAACACTGCAAGACATGTGAACATTAGACTGAATAAAGTATAAAATATATAATCTAAATAAAGGTAATTCATTGGCTATCTGTAGCATGCATGTTATCATTAGTGTTAATTTTTTTAGATAAATCACAAATGTCAGCACATTTATAAACATGTAATTGAAAAACCAATAAGAAATTACAAAAATTAAATGAAGGCTATTATACATTGATAGCACAGGTTGATTCATGGATTTAGCATATGATGCTAAAATGTATCAAGAAATAATAAACCAAATAATAATTAATCCAATTCATATTATAGGGTACTGCATTTATTCTAAGAGTTTCGTGTAGTTACTCTTGAATCCCAACAGAAACCTGTGCTTCCTTTGCATGTCTTCATTAATCAGTAAGTCCAGATTTATGTTGATCAAAGCAATTAAAAAAATTAATTAGAAGTCCAGTAGCATGCAACTAGCAATGAAATATAGGTACACAAAAAAATATTGAACTGTTTAAATGTAAATTCCATTTAAAGTTCCTTTTCTATATGTTGACATTTAGATTAAACATCAGGAACTTCTTTACTGTGAGGGTGGTGAGACACTGGAATGGGTTGTCCCGAGGAGCTGTAGACATCTCATTCCTGCAAATGTTCAAGACCAGGCTGAACGAGGCTTTGAGCAGCCTGGCCTAGTGGGAAGTGTCTTGGAACTGGATGATCTTTAAGGTCCTTTCCAAATCAATCCATTCTGTGATTCCACAATGATTCTATGATGTTATAATGGTAAATCTTTTTCATTTGCCCAAAATGTAGATATGTAGATGTAAAATATCACAGGAAAACAATTGGGGGGGGGGGGGAAGGAAAAAAAGGCATAAGCTAAAAATTAGACTCCTTCTAATTTATATTGAAATCCTCCAATGGTATGAATACAGATAAGGTGTAATCCTCTTATTGATTTACAATCAATTTTTATGTTATCCTAGCAAAATGATAAAAGAATAATAATCATTGTGTCCTATAAATCATAATGGTATTTAAAGCTCCTTTCTCTGTGATAGTGTTTATCTCATGAGCTGCAGAAAATAATTTGCAACCTGAAAAACTTTACTCTTGACATACTTGAATCCTTTCTTAGAGACAATTCCTGTTAGGACAAGAGCTATATTAAAGTAATTGAATTAATTTTCTAATCCTGGTAATAGGGCAAGCTGGAGAATGACAATTGTGCTTTGAAAAACTTTGTGATTTTAACATGTTTATACTTTTAAACTGAGCTAAAAGCTAGATATTTTGGTGGGGGTGTTTTTACAAACAAAAATGTGCCAAAATGCATGTTTTTTAAAGGAGAAGGGTTCAGCTTTAAGTCCTTGTTTCTCTCCCTCTCTTTCACAGCTTGGTTTCTGTCTCTTCGTAATCATTTTGTCATAAATGACTGGAAAGCTTAGGAAATAAATACCTAATTCTAAAACCTTTCCCACACTATTTTTTCCCACAAATGTTAACAGCTCATATAAAAGAATGGATTATGAAAAAATATACCAAGATGAAAATGTTCTGATTAGTGTATCCAAATTAGTGTATCCAAATATACCATGAAAACAGTAGAAAGATTTTTAAATAAAACTTTAAATAATCTATAGCATTTCAAGTAAAAAAAAATCCAAACAAACAAACAAAAACTTTCAAAATCACTTAATATAAAGTAACCAAATGATTACATGGGTACTAGAAGATAAATTCTTTGCTACTTATCCACTGAAACTGTTCATTTCGTGAACTCTTAGGTTCTTTTAAACGTTCACAATACCTGATTGTTCAGTCTAAATAAAATTTCACATTTCATTCAGGACACTATCACACAACTTCTTCTCTTTTGCTCTAAAAACTAAAACCCAAGATGTACTGAGTAGTTCAGCTACTTCAGTTCTTAAATATTACAGAAGGTAGGACTGATACAGAATGGGAAATGAGCTCTTCCAGTCAATGCCAACGTTTTTTGATAAACAACACACAGTCTGTCTCTTGCTGTTTAGCCAAAAGTTTTAGACTAAATTCAGCAGTTTGTTTCTGACAATGTACCATGCAAATCCCTTAATTTGTTTTTTCAGCTGAAGTCACCTATGGGCAATTCCTTCCTTAAGATGGAAATATTTCTATGACACCAAGGTTTACTCAGGAAAATAACTCTTTAAAATGATCTAATATTTATGAGTAATATGAAGTTTCTTTGAATTTCTTTTCTCTGCATTCATATCCAAATGTTGCAGAAGGATTCCATTTTTTATCAAAATGCTCCTTGAGGTATTTATGAATGAAGAGTTAATAAGCTGTTTTTTATTTTCTTCATACTGAATTTTTAAAGTATATATAATCATGGCTCAGCTTTCCCTTTGAAATTGCAGAAGCTTGCTTTTGTTTATGACCTGCCTTGAGTCTGTGTAACAGACTGTCCAGGCTGCACAACGCTTTATTTTCGAGTCTGTTTAGATGATGTAGTGTTATCTGCAGTTGCTTGTTTATTTGTGTTTCATCTTCAGGAGAATCTGGTATGCACCAGACAGCTTTGTCATGATAAAACCATCTTATTAGAGTTTGGCACTGCTATCTGAGTTTCTTCTTGTGCTTTCATTTTCTTTGTTCCACAAAAAACTAAAGCAAGGTTGGTTCGGCCTTAACATTGTTTTAGTGTTATGTATAAAATGTTTCTTATTATTTACAAGCTTGCTATTTTAGAGAATATTTTAAGAAAGTTAGATATTTGCTCCAATACTTCATTTGTAATATATGTTTATGTTTACAAACATTGTTCAACTGTTAGCAATATTAATGTTAATCCTAATTAATACTAAGACTGATTAATACTAATGATGGAACTAATTAATGTTAATCAATATTAATCAAGTTTATAATAATCTGTCTTACAAAAAAATTTAAGACTAAACCATTAAACTATCCTTTTTTCAGACTTATTTTAGATTTATTCTTTCTTTATGGTTTGTGCAATGACAGGATGTACACTGGGGGGAAAAAAGGCTTTAGAAATACCCCTTTACCTAAAAAAGCCTTGGATGATGTTCAAATATTTAAGAAATTAAATTGATATCCTATTAGTTTGCAAATTACTCATCTAGACCTGGTGACATTTACTGTGAGGCAGTTGTGCTTCAACCTGGTGAAATTTACTGTGAGGTAGTTGTACTTCAACCTGGTGAAGCTATAGAAAATATTAGTTCAGGACGTGAAAGTTTCTGGATGAAGAGGACAAAACCAAAGCTCATCTATAAGAAGGAATGGCCAGAATATTATAGGGCTTTTATCCAACTTTCAAACTCAGAATATTGCTGGGAGTGACTGTCTGTTGGTAAGAACACCGAGGATAATAAGAGGCTAAGTAACAGTCAACAGACATTTGTAAAGAATTAATTATGTCATTCCAAGGAAGATAAGTTTTGTTGTGATATACAGTACTGTAAGTATCATATGTAACACCACCACACATCATGTTCTCACTACAAAACGAGTGAAAAATCATCTAGCTCAAAGTATTGTGAATTGAATATACAATTAGCTGAAAATCATACTGAAAAAGTATGATGGTGTAGTGTCAAAATAGAAAGCTATGTCAAGTGGTGTTTCACGGAAACCTGTTCAGATGAAATTAAATGTTTAGACGCATACAACGTCATGTAAATAGCCACTGTCTACAACAGCCAATAAAATGTGAGGCCTGATTTAACTGCCCATGCATAGGTCCTTATTGTCATCTAAAGTTACCCAATGATGCAACAGCAATGAGAAATTTGTGCTTTCCTGAAATGGCATCATCTACAGGTCACTGGTTCAATCCCAATGTAGTCTGAAGAGCTATTTCTTTGATGATGTGTATATGCCTACTTTCAGGTGAGCTAAATAGCCCTCCAGGCTAATTGGCTGTATTTATTTAGGACTCAGTTCAGTTACACACACACAGAGATGTTAAGGGCCATTTGAGATGCCCTAGCATACCTGAGGCATGCAGATGTGACCCCAAGGTATGACACAAGGCCAACGGTGACATGCTTTTCTGAGACAGCAGGCACAATACTACAGACTATATCAAACCACGCTAGACACCCCCAGCGTGTAACTAAGTCACACAGTACTTCAGTATTTTTCAGCAGCACTGCTGTCTAATGCATTGATTTACAGTCTGAGATTAATTCCATCCTGATTGGATGAAAAGACTCTATTCAGTTACCTCATCAGGACTGAGTTAATGAATAAGAAAAGAAGAATCTAGATAAATTTGTTACACAAAGATTTTCCAGTCCCAACATATAGGAAAGGTTGCTAACAAAGGCTGATTTCCTTATCTCAGCACCAAGGACATCAAGTACGGCACCTAAATTATAACAAGTTAGATATAGTTTAGACAGAAGTGGGAAACCTTTGATCTGTAGAGGGTGAAAATTATCTTGGAATATTGTGGAATTTCTGTCAGTGGATGTTTCCACAAATGAGTTAGCGAAATAGCTAAATGGAAGATTTAAACGTAGTTTATCCTGTCTTAAGGACAAACTATTTGGTCTCTCAAAATGCTTTTCAATCTGCTTCTGTGAGTCTATAATCTTAAAGTATAATTAGGATCATTTCTCTTCCTTCTTTTGTGCTTTGGTCTTGATATTGTTGACATTTAAATTATCATCATTTAGGTTTTGTGTTACCATTCTAACTGAAATATGAAATGAAATATGAAATAAAACATGACTAAAAATGCCTCTTGCTGCTGTATTTATAGGGTAGCCTCAGCCAGACAAACATCACTTCACAATTCTCTATTTTTATTAGTTTGGCAGAGGAAGAATCTAAATATCTTTGGAGGGAGCATGGGAGGGTACAGGTCTTCCACATTTTACAGGAGTAATCACACCTGCATGGAGATTTTCAAACAAAAGCAAAAGAAGAAATAATAAAAGTTAAGTCTATAAAAAACATGTTTTGTCAGGACAGTCCTCACCTAGGCTTTCTTGAAGATTAATGGCACAGTGAGGATAACTGCAGAAATACATTTTGAATGACTTAATTGGATAAATTCTCAGAAAGACATCTGGAAATGCATGTTTGCAAATGTGGTTGTGAAAATATTAAAGATAAGAAAAAACAAGAGAGTATTTTCCACTTTAAATTTTGTTTACAAGCATTTATATTAAACAGTTCCCAAGCTGGGAAAAGTATTAGCTTTTACTGTCTCACTTCCTAATGGCTTTAAGATTCACCATTATTTCTTCTTTTTATAAGGTTCACAAGGTTTTTTGGAAGTCTGTAACAGCAATGTTGTCCACAGTGTACCAAGGGCACATTTCTGTACATGGAAAACTGATGGGACTTTACAGTTCTGCACTGAGATATTAACATCAAATCATTACAGGGTTTTATTCTCCTGTCCATCAGTGTGTGGTGAAGCAAACATCTGGTCACTGTGTCTGAAGAAGCCTCAGTCAGAGGTAAGTATATTCTTGTGTTTTAAGGAGCATACTTAGGGAATTAGGTACTCTGCTCCAGAACTCCATACTCATAAAATTCACCCAACAAATACCGACTGCACTTTGGGTCAAGTTCTGTGACCCTGATGAATGTTTTCCACATTAACCCTTGGGTGTGACAGTTTATCACTGTTTTCCTGTGATCAACAACTCTTCTTCTTCTGCCAAGTGTCTTCCCTCCTAAGTTTTTCCTCTGCGTTGCCTCAGATAGGGTCCTTAAAGTGATCACAAATCAGTTCTGTGTGGCTCAGTTAATATTTCTTCTTCCTCAAATAAAAACTTCAACTTTCTTTTGTAGACTGAATCTGAGAAGCTGTCTGTTCTGGAAAAAAAAATAGTTGAAACATGAGCTGCCATGATGAAGAACATACTGGAATCATTGTCAAGAATACAATGACTACTTTAAAAAAGTCCTAGGTGTAACAATATCCATATATATATAATATGCCATATACCACAAATGGAACTAGAGCTACACCTTATATAACTTTATATCACTTTTCAAAATCCAATGTGCAACATTCTGTGTTCCTACAGTTCAGCTGAGATATAGTATTATCTGTGTATTTTTAGAGAACTTGCTGCTTCTTCTGAAAGACTACCTTCAGAATCACTTTGGGTTCTTATTTTTGAAAGAACTATCACTGTTTGGGACTAACTTGTTGTCCCTCATGCCAAAGATCAACATGGTATGCACGAGAATACTTTTGCTTTTTCAAACCTGTAGCTGTCATTTGTTTTCTTTATGGAACCATCATCTACCTCAGAAGCAAGATCCTTTCTGAACCAATAGCTACACAGTCAGTCTCTGTCTCTCAACAAGTATTTGCTAAACTGTAGCTGCTAAGGAATGTAGGCTCACTGTGCTGAGCATCTGCCAGGAGTGATTTGGCATACGGTCAGGATGAGACTGCTACAGAGGAAACATCAATAGACAAAACAACTTCTGCAGTAAATGTGCAGTCCTTGCCTATTTTATATGCTGTGTCTCTCTATGTGAACTTTACATTCAATCTGGCAAGCAAAAGTAGAGAGACTTTTCCCTATTGTCTGTTTTGATTTTTTTCCTCCAGCAGATCTTAGAGGATCTTCCCACACACTTTGTTCTAAGTACCACGCTTCTGTCTTCCTGCACAGATAAAAGGGGAAAACTTTAATCTGTTTGCCTCTAAAGACACTATAGAGCATCCCAGTTAAATCCAAAGGTAGCTCTTTTCTCTAGATAAGCAAAGTGTAAGATGCTGTAAAGCATTTCCAACAAGTTTACAGTGTTAGTGAACCCACCCTTTTGCTGAGTTTAAAAAGTACATTCAAGTTCTGTGGCTGAATTCAGCTAATGAGTGTATCCTTTTTCTCATGATTAATATCAAATAGGCATTTATTCTAATATTGATCATCATCTACTTTCCTTCTGTAAACATAGTGACCATTCTGTGTCTTTATTTAAACGTTTCCCCAACATATGAAAATTTCTGGAAATTTCTCTTTGAGTTGATCCGAGAAAAAGGGCATGAGAGTTTAACATAAAATATTCAATATAATTTTTAATGTAAACATAAAGCAGTAATTACCTGACTATTATTTCTACCCCTGGTCTGGCTAATTAACAGGGGAATATCTCTGCTATACTACTTTTCTAGACTATAATTTCTCTACTTGAAATATTTGAATTAGCTTAAGAAGTTGACATCAGCTCTTTCCTGTGAAAGATAAAGAGCAAAAGTAGCTAGTTACTAGAGAGGCCTGGAATCTGTTTCTTTATTCTGGAGGAAGATCTGGTACTAAAATGCAAGAAAACTACAAAAGTGTAGGTTTTGGTTGTGTTGTTTGGGTTTTTTGTTGGTTTTCTTTTGTTTTGTTTTGCCATCTGTTTGTTTCTTGGGGGGGGGAGGCTTTTTTGTTTGGTTGGGTTTTTTTTCTACAGAGCCATTAATTTATATCTCAGTGTGATTTAACTGAAGTGGATTATATGACAACATCTAGAGTCCTTTCTGGAGCTCTTCTGAAGATTTATGACATTTCTTATGAACAGTTTAGACAACACATTAGAATTAAGGACAGTTGTCTAAATCTACACACGAAAATGTCAGCAAACTAAGTGCCAAATACCAAAAGGTATTACTGTATCTATCAGTCAAGACTGTAATTTGACATTAAGAAACAGTAAGACAGCATGACGCCTCACTATTCTCAAATCAACTCCTGGCCCATTACACACTTCTGAAACCCCTTCTGCACAGCCCACTTAGGCACATATGTCCTCTTCCCCCATCTGCTCAATATTTCACCACTACCTCCGATGTCTGTGTGTCTAAAAGCATGATTGGATTTTCCACAAGTAGAATAATTTCTTCTGCTACACATATTTTTTTTCCCCAAATGCAGTTCTTTGTAAATTTCAAGCTCTGAAACTGTTTGTTATGCTTTAATGAAAGCTTAGATGCTTGAGCCTATCAAAGGCAAGAACCTTCACAGATATTGGTTTGCTGGACACCTGCCATCCATCCAAATTCCAGTCCTAAACATAACTAGTAGAGAGTAGAGTTCATTCTGCTAATAAGAGGTAATGGAGTCTCATATATTTATACAAGCTCTCAAATAAGCTCATAAATTACAAGAAAATACATGATTTTATTTCCTTACAGGTTTTTTTAATGACTTAATGGGGTGAAAAGGAGACTAAGTATGGTCTATGAAAGCAATTGTAATAATTCCTAAAGGAACTTGAAACTAAAATCCGTATGTACAGCTGAATCCATTTTTCTCCTCATAAAACACAGAGACACATTTCCTATTAGAAGCTTGTTCCAGAGGTTAAGGTATATTGAATGAAAGTCCTTTTCAGAAACAGGGTAAAGAAGTTAAGAGAAAAATATCAATAACAAGGTAAGGACCACATCATGCAAAATTTTTCTTTGACCCTGCAGAGAGACCCTTAAAGAAAAGAAATGGAAGTTGGCAGTCCCTTTATTTATAATTCTGTGTTGAACTAGAAAAAAAAAAAACAAACAAAACCAAACAAACCACACCAAAACAAACAAACAAACCCACCAAAAAACCACAATGCACAACAAATAAACACACAACTAATCATTCGAGGCTTCATTTTAAAAAGTTGTGTAGGGGGTAAGGCAGAATTGAAGCAGGGCAATACAGGATGTTATGAAATAGGGAAGCCTCTGAGCCTGAGCAAGAAAGAGCTGCTGTCACAATCCTGAAGGGGGAGAAAAAGGGACTCCTGGCCTGCAGCAAGCTATGCCAGAGACAGGGAAAACTGGTAGGGAAAGATAAGAGGGGAGCAGATGTTTAACACAGTGCTAGAGAGGAAATCTATACTGTGGCTGTTGAAATGGAGAGATCCCCTGTGAGAACCATGTCTCAGAAAGCAGTTGCCAAGTCAAATAGCCATTAAATCTCGGCAGAAACAATCATCATCACACTATGCAGTGTCTCTTTAGTAGACCCAACAGCAGTTCACACTGGGCTAGTATCAATTGTACCATATTAAGCCTGGACAAAAACACAGGTCAGAGTGACAAAAGTGTGCATTTTTAATGAGGCAGTTCGAAATTAAATAAAAAATGTACTGGAAAAAATGAATGAAAAGGCAGGAAAGCTAGTTTGTGAATTGAACATATGCTCTTTTTTATGGGTAACAGCTTACTACTCTATTTTGGTGTAAAACACAGTCTCCACATTGCTCTGAGAAGCATTTAAATGACATTGGATCTTTACTAGTACAAAGTATGTCTTCCAGTTTGGGATTGTGGGGATTCTTCCCAGTCCCTATTCATTTGCTCCTGAATATCTGTGCAAGAGCATATGACATGACTTCACAGACCTGATTCTGTCAGAAAGTTATGGAAATGAGAAAGGCATAATATTTCATTCCACAGAAGTCACTTGTTATATATTTTGCTCAGAGAGAGAAAAAAGTGCTATTCCAAGGCACACAGGTAACACATTTCTCTCTGGTAATCAGCAACCAATATGGAGCAGTAGGAAGGCAATTCACTACTACATCAATTCAGTTAAAAGAAGTTAAAAGAACAGACAAGTGAAAGAGAAGGCTCAGGTTTTGGAATGTGCAGGCAAGTTGTAATAGCAGAAAAGGAAGATGTGCTGCTGCTACTATAACATGTCTTAGAAGACTGTTAAACTCCTATGTGCAAAATACATTATCCAATTGCAAAACATGCTTAAAACAGACAAGAAAGCACCACCAAACCCCCAAAACTACCTTTTCCCTTCCTTAATAATCCAAAATTTTCATACTGTCTGCATGTAAGTTAAAGTTTCTATCCTGCTTCTTCTAACTAGCACTTCCTTCTATTCAGTCATAGGAAAGGAGAAGGTGGGATCCTACTGATACCAGTTCTGAACTGCTACTGCAGACAATCCATTTTTTCTTGATTGGCTAATAAGTGGAGGCATTAAGGTCCCTTTCTCAAGCAGGAAACAAGAAGGAGATGAAGGATACTTCTTGAAATGTCATCATTGTAACAGTGGACAATTATAGCAGATGGCTTGATACAGGCCATTTATTCTTGCTAATTTCTGATAAGCTGTCATAGACAAAGTTGTATAAGAAGACCCAGGGTTGAGAAACCAACGAGATCTTGCTGTGACTGGCTTCAGAGGTAGGAATAAGAATGACTAATAACTCTGTGATTGACAGATTTGAGAAAAATTGTCCTAGGGGTAAGAGACAAATGGAATTGGAGAAGTGATAATGATAAAATAATAGAGAAATTATAGTTCCTTTGAGATAGGAACAAGGAACTGACGAATTGCTGAAGAAGGACAGGAAGAGGATGACAGACCTTGGAGAAAAGAGACATAATACGGAATTTATAGATATCCTTTGGGTGTATAATTATGCTAAGGGCAAAGCATGTATTGCTGATTGAGGCTACACATATTTTAAGGAGCCAATACATTACTTGGTTTGAATATAAAGGACATATTCTGGGAAAAAAGATTGCATGAATAGCATATAATATAAAAGTAACTGTAATTGGGGTAGATGCATGACTAAGGGCAAAGTGAGAACAAGCACTGAAAATGCCAAGGCCCAGAGCCAACAAAATATTTATGCTTTCAACTTATGACTGCTAACATTAGATGGTAAAAGCTTTCACAGCAGGTAAGATCATAAATCATTTGTTGAACTGAAGCCTAAGGCTGTTATATGTTAATCTAATGATTTTAAAAGTAAGGTTTACCAAACATATTTGCAAATTTTCAAAATTTAGTTATTAGTATCAAAGACTGAGATAATAGTGTTTGTTCAGCCTGGAGAAGTGATGGCTTTGAAGAGAGCTAACAGCAGCCCTCCCTTACCTATAAGGAAGTTAATAAAGAAGATGGAACCAGGCTCTTCACAGCTGTGCAAGGTGGGAGGACAAGAAAGAGTGGGCATAACTTGAAACAAGAAAGGTTCAGGGTGGATATCAGGAAAAGCTTTCTCATGGCATTCAACAAATCAAGTGCCGGATGCTGCACTTTGGCCACAACAACCCCATGCAGAGCTACAGGCTGGGGTCAGAGTGGCTGGAGAGCAGCCAGGCAGAAAGGGACCTGGGGGTACTGGTTGACAGCCACCTGAACATGAGCCAGCAGTGTGCCCAGGTGGCCAAGAGAGCCAATGGCATCCTGGCCTGCATCAGGCATAGTGTGGCCAGCAGGAGCAGGGAGGTCATTGTACCCCTGTACACAGCACTGGTTAGGCCACACCTTGAGTACTGTGTCCAGTTCTGGGCCCCTCAGTTTAGGAAAGATGTTGAATTGCTGGAGCATGTCCAGAGAAGGGCAACGAGGCTGGGGAGAGGCCTTGAGCACAAGCCCTATGAGGAGAGGCTGAGGGAGCTGGGACTGTTTAGCCTGGAGAAGAGGAGGCTCAGGGGTGACCTCATTGCTGTCTACAACTACCTGAAGGGAGGTTGTAGCCAGGAGGGGTTTGGTCTCTTCTCCCAGGCAACCAGCACCAGAACAAGAGGA
The DNA here is from genome assembly GCF_027791375.1 of Indicator indicator. NCBI lineage: Eukaryota > Metazoa > Chordata > Aves > Piciformes > Indicatoridae > Indicator > Indicator indicator. The sequence continues at coordinate 36,744,168 of NC_072010.1, forward strand.
CACAGTCTCAAGCTGCACCAGGGGAGGTTTAGGCTGGAGGTGAGGAGAAAGTTCTTCACAGAGAGAGTGGTTGGCCATTGGAATGTGCTACCCAGGGAGGTGGTGGAGTCACCATCCCTGGTGGTGTTCAAGAGGGGATTGGACGTGGCACTTGGTGCCATGGTTTAGATAGTCATGAGGTTTAGGGTGACAGGTTGGACTCGATGATCTTTGAGGTCTCTTCCAACTTTCTTGATTCTACGATTCTATGATTTTATGATAGAGACAGCCAAGTGGGGAAACAGGTTGTTGCACATCTATCCTCGGAGGTCTTCAAGGTTCAACTAGCTAAAGTCCTGAGTAAACTGATCTGGTACCAGAACTGACCATAGTTTGAGCAGAAGATTGGAATAAATGGCTTCCTCAGGTCTCTTCCAAACTCAGTTATCATATGATCTTATGATTCCTTGAAAATATTTTCATCACTTCAGTGTGTAAGCACTACCTTCTTTTACCTGGGAAAGAAAAAACGCTAATTATTTTTATATATATATATATTTATATATATCCTGAAGATATGTGGTTATGTGTATCTGCCCCTGTTTAGGTTTGCTGTTTTATGATGTGTCCTGTTCAATAATTTTTAGGATATGAAGGGTCATAAAAGAAAGAAAAATTATGAAGTATTTTTCAGTAAACCTGTATTGCCTGCAGTGCAATAACAGAAGTAAAGAAATTTCAGAATGGATTGAAAAGTTAATAATGTTCCACATTCATGTGAAGAACACAGAAGACTGCAGAATTAAATTGGCATGTATTGCAGTATTACTGATATAGTTTATGATAAAATTTATAAGATGGAAATCTGATAAAATATGAATATGATTTATTAGATATCAAAAATTATTTTTCCAAGGTAATTTGATCCAGGTTCATTTGCCCAGTCGATGATAGGTTGATTACACACGATAGGACGTTAATGAACAATGGAATAACAGTCTAGAAAATCAGAAACTTGGAATACAGAGGAACAAACTGGAAACTCTTATGATGTGAAAACAGCTATACCGCCTCGGGAGGCAGGACAGACCCCTTTGGCCTTGCTGTGGAGTTAAGCCACAGATAAACAGTCTGTGAACTTTAGAAATAACCAAGTAAATTAGCTTTAGTTATTCACAAACCGGTGAGCTTCTAGTCACCAAAACCTTTGCCAAATGAAGAGATACATGGAGCTGGAATTTGTAATCCAAAGGGCAGGGATAATCCAAAGACAAATCTCAAAATTGGAAGAAGTGAGGGAGAGAAAGAGAGCACTCTGCTGTGGTGTGGCCCGGGACCCAACACGCTGCTACTAGGACAATAGCAGGTAATTGCTCTGAGGACGAGCACGAAGTGGGTGCTTGTTGCCACCTAGAATCCTGCTAAGGAACAGGGTGTGGGCTCTCAAATCATCCCCTGTAAATTCCCCTTTTGAAAACTGAACAGTCCAATGGCAGATTACCTTTTCAAATATCGCCAATCAGTTCAAAGTGCTGTATGGTGGGCAAACTGTACACACCTTCTCGACTAGCCTCTGACACGTGCAGTTGTCTGTGTGAAACGTGAGGCACGGGGTCCAGCTTCCACCCCCCCCAGGCAGCTCAACGATGCCTGCCTATTGTCTCCTCGATCTCAAACCTGGACCCTGCAACAGGGAGGGAGGAGAAAGGGCAGTGGACAAACAGGTTTACCTGTTTCATTAATGCCTCTTCCAGGACAATTTACCAATGTCAATGACTAAGTAATCTCTTACCAAAATAGTAAGCTTCTAAGATGCAAGAGTAAAGACTCCTGAAGGACCCTAGGTTAGTGAGCAATAATTTTCTGGACTATTTTCCCGCACACATCTAACCTGCGCATTTAAAGACCCAATACGATATCTGCAAATTGACAACTTGGAGTTTATGTGGTATACATTTCAAAAAATGTGGAAAAGAGTAACAATTTCAATGATTATGTCATGTCACCATGAGCAACATGGTGCATAAATAAAACATAGGTGTTTCATATGCATAATAACTGAAAACCCTAGTTAATGTATTTTTTTTTAAATCTTATTTTATTTTTTTTTATTTTTTTAATAAAGAGCAGGTATTACTTATGTTGTGTCATATATTATGGAAACATTTGAATACCTGCATTATAAAAATATTCCCTCATTTTTCCTAATTTAATTCTTTTTTTTTTTTAACCCAAACTTATTTCTTTGTCTTTATATACTTTGGTATTAAATGTTTCAGTTGTAATTTATATCACTGATATCATCATTCATGAATTATCATGTCATGTCCTGGATTCAATGCCAAACAGATCTTTGGCAGTAGAGATGTAGACAAAAATAGAGGTGTTGCCTTCAAATATTGACTTCTAAACATTTGTTCATTAGCAAAAATATTTGAGAGAGGTTGCTGAACAGGGTGTTGGGCAGTATAGGTGGAAAACCTGATGATAATCAACCAGACATCTACTCTTCTTCTGTGCAATTTCTAAAGCAAATCAACACCAGACCTTCTTCCTTCTGATCAGTCTTGTACAAAAAATGCACCAAAAAAAACCTCACTAAAAAACCAAGAGAACAAAAACAGACAAAAAAAATTACCACATAAAATCACTGAAGAAAAAGTTTTAAAATACCAGTGACAAAGGTAGGATTAAATAAAGTTGACAGATGGTCAGTGAAATACCTGTGACTGCTTTTAGAATACATAGAATATTTGTTACAAAATCAAGGAATCTGAATTTCAAATCCTGTGGGTTGCCCAAGCAACCAGCCCTCTATAGCTAAACAAGCAAAATCTACAAATCCAGGAGTCTATGAAAAATAATGTTATCTGATATCATCACACCCTTTATGTTATGAAGGTTTTTCCCTCTGTTTCCTAGTGCAACAATGATAAAAGAAACTAAAAAAAAATGCAGCTAAGGCATTTTAGAGCCCTTAATTCTGAATCTGAACCAGCTATCCCAAACAGTAGTAGAGAAATGAAGCATGTGGAACAGCTGTAGTTCTGACTCTTCTAACTTGTTTAACTTCTTCTTTGCTACTGTCAGTGTTTGTTACTCTCAAAAATTTATAGGTAAAGAGTAGGTATGTTTTAAACACATATAAACCCAGGAACATATAACAGAAATCTTGACAGAGTAATAATTTTTAGTCCAGATTTAATTGTTAGTTGAAAAATAAAAAATAGTAATGTAATTAAAATTGCTGTCCATGCCCTTTATTTCTATCCCTTTTTCTGGTGTTATGCTTACTTTTGCCCTGCTCCATGAGGTCTTAGGGTCAGCAGTTTATATCTTGGCGGATGTGTGGGGGAGTTGTTATGGTGAATTTTCATCATCTGGAGTCCCTCACTGGGAGGAATATGATGTTTACTTTGATGATTTCTTCTTCACTCTAGGGTTTGCTTAGGGTCATTTTTATGTTTGCTAACTTGCTTTAACAACCCTGATGTTTTTTCTGGTCTGCAACTATATTCAAATTTACTGTCTATGGTACTCTTTACATATAAGTAGATATTGCTTCTTTTTTTCATCCTGAAACCCAGTTTTGCCCAAATCTGAGTTTCTGTAACTGACCATGGATAAATTGCTAATAACCATGGGTTATGAAGTGCCATCCTTGTGACTCATCCCTAATCACCTCATACCTATCCCTCTGCCACATAGAATCATAGAATGGTCTGGGTTGGGAGGGACTTCCAAAAGTCATCTAGTCCAACCCCCTCAGCAGTATGCAGGGACATCCTCAACTAGAGCAGGCTGCCCAGAGCCCTGCTGAACCTCACCCAGAATATCTCTAGGGATGGGGTCCCAACCACCTCTCTGGGCAATCTGCTCCAGTGTTCCACCACCCTCATAGTAAAGAACTTGTTCCTAACATCTAATCTAACTCGACTCTTCTCTAGTTTGAAGCCATTTCCTCTTGTCCTATCATCACAAGCCTTTCTAAACAGTCTCTGTCCATCCTTCTTGTAGGCCCCCTTTAGGTACTGGAAAGATGCTATTAGGCCCCACTGGAGCCTTCTATTTTCAAGGCTGAACAAACTCAACTCCCTCAGTCTGTCCTTGTAGCAGAGGTGCTCCTACTCCCTGATCATTTTCATGGCCCTCCTCTGGAACCTCTCCATCAGGTCCATGTCCTTCCTGTATTGAGGGCTCCAGACCTGGACTCAGTACTCCAGGTGAAGTCTCACCAGAGCAAAGTGGCAGAGTCACCTCTCTGGATCTGCTGGCAATGCTTCTTTTGATGCAGTCCATGATGTGATTGGCCTTCTGGGTTGCAAGCGCACACTGCCTGCTCACATCCAGCTTCTCATCCATCAGCACCCCCAAGTCCTTTTCCTCAGGGTTGCTTTCTAACACCTCATCCCCCAGTCTGTATTGATAGTGAAGATTATTCAGGTCCAGGTGCAGAACTCTGCACTTGCTCTTGTTGAACCTCATGAGGTTCACCTGGGCCCACCTCTCCAGCTTGTCTAGGTCCCTCTGGATGCCATCCCATCCCTCTGGTGTATCGACAACACCACTCAGCTTGGGATCATCTGCAAACTTGCTGATGGTGCATTCAATCCACTGTCTAGGTCATTGATAAAAATATTAGCAAGTACAGGTCCCAGTACAGACCCCTGAGGGACGCCACTTGTCACTTGCTCTCCATCTGGACTTCAAGCCTTTGAGCACTACATTCTGGATGTGACCATCCAGACAATTCCTTATCCACTGCACAGTCCAACCATCAAATCCATATCTCTCCAACTTGGCAAGCAAGAAATTGTAGGGGACTCTGTCAAAAGCCTTGCAGAAGTCCAGATAGATCACATCCATAGGTCGTCCTTTATCTGCTGAGATAGTCACTTTATCATAGAAAGCCACTAGGTTGGTCAGGCAGGATTTCCCTTAGTAAAGCCACACTGACTGTCTTGAATTACTTCCCTGTCCCCCATGTGCCTTAATATGATATCCAGGAGGATCTGTTCCATGATCTTCCAGGCACAGAGGTGAGGCTGACAGGTTGGTAGTTTCCAGGGTCCTCCTTTCTACCCTTTTTAAAAATGGGTACAATGTTTCCTTTCTTCCAGTCACCAGGGGCTACACCTTACTGCCAGGACTTTTCAAATACCATGGAGAGTAGCTTGGCAACTACATCAGCTAATTCCCTCAAGATGCTGGGATGCATTTCATCAGGTCCCATGGTCTTGTATATCTTCAGGTTCCTCAGATGGTCACACGCCTTGTCTTCACTTACAGTGGGAGGGATTTTGACTCGCTGAGCTCCATCTTGTGGGCAACATGATGCAACATGAGAGCAATGAGGAGAGGGGTTGCCAGTGAAGACTGAGGCAAAAAAAGTTGTTGAGAATCTCAGCCTTCTCCTCATCCATTGTTACTAGTTCACCATTGTTGCTCATCAGGGAAGTTATGCTTTCTTTAACCCTCCTTTTCTGGTTAATGCACCTGTAGAAGCCTTTCTTCTTTTTTTTTTTTTTCTTTTCTTTTTTAGAATCAAGAAGGCTGGAAGAGACCTCAAAGATCATCGAGTCCAACCTGTCACCCTAAACCTCATGACTACCTAAACCATGGCACCAAGTGCCACGCCCAATTCCCTCTTGAACACCTCCAGGGATGGTGACTCCACCACCTCCCTGGGCAGCACATTCCAATGGCCAACCACTCTCTGTGAAGAACTTTCTCCTCACCTCCAGCCTAAACCTCCCCTGGTGCAGCTTGAGACTGTGCCCTCTTGTTCTGGTGCTGGTTGCCTGGGAGAAGAGACCAACCCCCTCCTGGCTACAACCTCCCTTCAGGTAGTTGTAGACAGCAATGAGGTCTCCCCTGAGCCTCCTCTTCTCCAGGCTAAACAGTCCCAGCTCCCTCAGCCTCTCCTCATAGGGCTTGTGCTCAAGGCCTCTCCCCAGCCTCGTTGCCCTTCTCTGGACATGCTCCAGCAATTCAACATCTTTCCTAAACTGAGGGGCCCAGAACTGGACACAGTACTCAAGGTGTGGCCTAACCAGTGCTGTGGACAGGGGTACGATGACCTCCCTGCTCCTGCTGGCCACACTATGCCTGATGCAGGCCAGGATGCCATTGGCTCTCTTGGCCACCTGGGCACACTGCTGGCTCATGTTCAGGCAGCTGTCAACCAGTACCCCCAGGTCCCTTTCCACCTGGCTGCTCTCCAGCCACTCTGACCCCAGCCTGTAGCTCTGCATGGGGTTGTTGTGGCCAAAGTGCAGCACCCGGCACTTGGACTTGTTGAATGCCATCCTGTTGGACTCTGCCCATCTGTCCAGCCTGTCAAGGTCCCTCTGCAGAGCCCTTCTACCTTCTAACAGATCAACACCTGCTCCCAGCTTGGTGTCATCTGCAAATTTACTGATGATGGACTCAATCCCCTCATCCAGATCATCAATAAAGATATTGAACAGGATGGGGCCCAGCACTGATCCCTGGGGGACACCACTAGTGACAGGCTGCCAGGTGGATGTGGCACCATTCACCACCACTCTCTGGGCTCGGCCCTCCAGCCAGTTCCTAACCCAGCGCAGAGTGCTGCTGTCCAAGCCACAGGCTGACAGCTTGGCCAGGAGTTTGCTGTGGGGGACAGTGTCAAAGGCCTTGCTGAAGTCCAGGTAGACTACATCCACAGCCTTTCCTACGTCCACCAGGCTGGTCACCTGATCATAGAAGGAGATCAGGTTGGTGAGGCAGGACCTGCCCTTCCTAAATCCATGTTGACTGGGCCTGATTCCTTGGCTATCCTTCAGGTGCGCAGTGATTGCCCCCAAGACAATCTGCTCCATGATTTTCCCTGGCACTGAGGTCAGGCTGACAGGCCTGTAGTTCCCAGGTTCTTCTGTCCGTCCCTTCTTGTGGATGGGTGCCACATTGGCCAGTTTCCAGTCTTCTGGGACCTCTCCAGTGAGCCAGGACTGGTGGAAAATGATGGAGAGAGGCTTGGCCAGCTCATCTGCCAGCTCTTTCAGCACCCTAGGATGAATCCCATCAGGTCCCACGGACTTGTGAATATCCAAGTGACTCAACAAGTCTCGAACTAATTCCACATGGATTTCAGGAGTACAACACTGCTCCTTGACCCCATCTACCAGTTCAGGAGGCCAGTTATCCTGAAGTCCTCCTGCCTTACTATTGAAAATGGAGGCAAAGAAGGTATTTAGAATCTCAGCCTTCTCCTCACCCTTAGTTACAATGTTACCCTCCACGTCCAATAAAGAGTGGAGGCTCCTCTTGCCCCTCTTTTTAGCATTAATATATTTATAAAAATGCTTTTTGTTGTCCTTCACGGAAGCGGCCAGTTGAATTTCTAACTGTGCTTTTGCCTCTCTAATTTTTCTTCTACATGATCTAGCAACATCCTTAAACATATCACTAGTTGCCTCCCCCTTTTTCCAAAGGCAATAAACCCTCTTGTTTTCCCTTAAATCCTTCAGGAGCTGCTTGCTCATCCAGGCTGGTCGTCTTCCCCACTGGCTCGTCTTACAGCATGTGGGAACGTCCAGTTCCTGTGCCTTTAAGAGCTCCTGTTTGAAGTAGGTCCAACCATCCTGGATCCCTTTCTTGTTTTTCTTTATATCCCTTGCCAAGTTCAGTTCCAGCTGCACATTGGCCTTCCTGACCTGGTCCCTACACAACTGGGCAACATCCCTATACTCTTCCCAGGATGCCTGTCCCTTCTTCCATTTCCTCTGTAGTCCCAACTTGCCCTTTAGTTTGACCATCAGGTCTTGACTCAGTCATGGTGGTCTCTTGCCTTCCTTGCCCGATTTCTTACACCTGGGGATTTATATCTCTTGCACTCTACGAAAACATCCTTAAAGGTCTGCTATCTCTGTTCCACTCCCTTGTCTCTGAGGGCTGTGTGTCGGTGTGAGCTGAAATTCCCCCCCCCACCAACAATAACCAGGCCAGCTCAGTCTGGAAGCAAATGAAAAGCTGTATTTACAAGCAAAGTCTAAAATCTACAATGAAATGCAATGAATATGTACAAATATACAAAATTCACAACATTCACAAATATATACAATCAACAGAAAAAGCACAATTGATCTCCCTTTGCTTCCCCCCAAGGGGACCCTCCCAAAGGGGCCTCTCTCTCCCAGGAGCTTCCCCCCCAGACCCCCCTGGACAGAGAAGCAGAGTTTAGTTAGAGCAGAAAGTTGTTAACTTAGCTGCCAAGGTCAGTGTGTTATCTTCAGCCAGAAGAGAAGAAGAAACAGCAGCCAGACAGCCCAGCAACTGCCCCCACTGCCGAACGCAGAATGTGCCGAATGCCTACTTTGTTTTGGGTAATAGTTCTTAAACATTTCTATCTATCCAATGGAAGTGTTTAGAACAATCGTTATTTTGCTTTCTTACACCCAATAGTGACTTATTTACATTCTTTCACTTTCTCTGTTCTGAACTTTGCAAGGAAAAATTAAAAAGACAGTTTCAAACCATCACAGTCCACCCCTTCTAAACAATTCCATTGGCTGCTACTATCATTTATCTAATCTAAAATAATATCTACAACAATAGGTGAATAAAGACCATAGTCCATTCCGGCTATCTCAGATGTAGATGATTCAAAAGAGTCAAATCACAGGAAAAACAGCAAACAGCTTGTTTCCTCGCAGATGGAGCGAAGAAAGGAACAGGGACTCTCAGGTGACTCAGGGCTCTCAGGGTTCGTGCACCGTAGATCTCATGGACTCTCCTCTTGGGTGCGATGCTGTATCTGCGCAACACTCTGAATTTAACCTCTCTCAGCCAAAGTTAGATTTCTTTGTGGAATACACTGAATTTCACCATTTTCTTGCATCACCCAATAGGTGTGACCAGGACCTTCAGCAGAAACCACCCCTCGGACAGGTTTGGCCTCTCCTGAAGGAGAAAATACCCAAACAGTTTTGCCTAACAGATTCTTTTCTCTGATAACAGGAACTCTATCACCTTCTTCCTTTTGCAAGAAATCTGATTGGGCAGGTCCAGCTCGATTCACTGAACCTCTACTATTCACCAACCAGGTTGCTTGTGCTAAATGTTTCTCCCAGTTTTTCAAAGATCCACCCCCCATGGCTTTGAGAGTGGTTTTCAGCAAACCGTTGTAGCGTTCGATCTTCCCTGCAGCTGGTGCATAGTAGGGAATGTGGAATATCCACTCGATGCCGTGCTCTTTGGCCCAGTTTTTTACAAGATTGTTCTTGAAATGAGTTCCGTTGTCTGACTCAATCCTTTCTGGAGTTCCATGTCTCCACAGGATTTGTCTCTCCAGGCCAAGAATGGTGTTACGTGCAGTTGCATGAGGAACTGGATAAGTTTCCAGCCATCCAGTGCTTGCCTCTACCATAGTCAGCACATACTGCTTACCAGATCGAGAACGAGGTAGAGTGATGTAGTCAATCTGCCAGGCTTCACCATACTTGTACTTGGACCATCGGTCACCGTACCACAAGGGCTTGATCCGCTTTGCCTGCTTAATAGCAGCACAAATGTCACAGTCATGGATGACTTGTGTGATAGCATCCATGGAAATGTCAATGGATCTGTCACGAGCCCATCGGTAGGTTGCATCTCTGCCTTGATGTCCTGACGAGTCATGGGCCCACCGAGCTAAGAACAGCTCACCTCGGTGTTTCCAGTCAAGATCAGGATCAGGATCAGAGTTTGTGTCCACCTGGGAAACTCTTGCAGCTAGATCTGCCTGATGGTTGTGTTGTTGTTCCTCTGTAGCTTTGCTCTTAGGAATGTGAGCATCGATGTGTCTCACTTTCACTGGGATTCTCTCAATGCGAGCAGCAATGTCTTGCCACAGATCTGCAGCCCAGATTGGCTTTCCTTTCCTCTGCCAGCCATTCTTCTTCCAGTCATTTATCCAACCCCACAAGGCATTGGCTACCATCCACGAGTCGGTGTAGAGATAAAGCTTTGGCCATCTCTCACGTTCAGCTATGTTAAGAGCTAGCTGGACAGCTTTTACCTCTGCGAATTGACTGGATTCTCCTTCTCCATCTCTCGCTTCTGCAACTCTGCGCGTTGGGCTCCACATTGCAGATTTCCATCTCCGCTTGTTCCCAACAAGACGACAGGAACCGTCTGTGAACAAAGCATATCTCTTTTCATCATCAGACAGATCACTGTAAGGAGGAGCTTCCTCAGCACGAGTTACTCTCTCCTCTGGAGGTTTAGCACAGCTTGTGCCTTCTGGCCAGTTTGTGATCACCTCCACCAAACCAGGCCTTTCGAGATTTCCCATTCGAGCTCGCTGTGTTATCAGAGCCATCCACTTAGACCAGGTAGCATCTGTTGCATGATGTGGTGAAGAACCTTTGCCTTTGAACATCCAATTCAGAACTGGCAATCTAGGAGCTAGAAGAAGTTGTGACTCAGTTCCGATGACTTCAGAAGCAGCTTTCACTCCTTCATAAGCAGCTAAAATCTCTTTCTCTGTTGGAGTGTAGTTTGCCTCTGAGCCTCTGTAGCCACGACCCCAGAAACCAAGAGGACGTCCTCGTGTCTCCCCTGGAGCTCTTTGCCATAAGCACCAGGTTGGACCATTGTCACTCGCGGCCGTGTACAGAATGTTCTTAATGTCTGGACCAGTTCGGACAGGTCCCAGACCCATCGCTTGGACTACCTCTCGCTTGATCTGGTCAAAGGCTGCTTGTTGCTCAGGACCCCATTGGAAACTGTTTCTCTTTCGAGTCACATCATACAGAGGTTTCACAATCTGACTGTATCCAGGAATGTGCAGTCTCCAAAATCCCACTATGCCTAGGAAGCACAGAGTTTCTTTCTTGTTGATGGGATTTGCCATGGTGGAGACTCTGTTTATCACATCCATTGGGATGTGACGGCGACCGTCTTGCCACCGCACTCCCAGAAACTGGATTTCTCTGGCAGGTCCTTTCACCTTGTCTCGCTTGATAGCGAAACCAGCTTGCAAGAGAATGTCAAGGATTTTGTTACCTTTCTCGAAGACTTCTTCAGCAGTCTCACCCCAGACGATGATGTCATCGATGAACTGAATGTGTTCTGGAGCTCCACCTTTCTCCAAAGCATCATGGATCACTGCATGGCAGATGGTTGAACTGTGAATCCACCCCTGGGGCAAACGATTGAATGTGTACTGAATGCCTCTCCAGGTGAAAGCAAACTGAGGCCTGCATTCCTCTGCTATGGGAATAGAGAAGAAAGCATTAGCAATGTCTATGGTAGCATACCATTTGGCCTGCTTGGATTCCAGCTCATATTGGAGTTCCATCATGTCTGGTACAGCTGCACTCATGGGTGGAGTTACTTCATTCAAGGCACGGAAATCAACTGTCAGACGCCACTCTCCATTCTGCTTTCGCACAGGCCAGACTGGACTGTTGAAAGGTGAATGAGTTTTGCTGATGACTTTCTGACTCTCCAACTGACGAATCAAGTTTTGAATGGGCACCGAAGAGTCACGGTTGGTTCTGTATTGTCTGTGATGCACAGTTTGAGAAGCAACCGGCAGCTTTACATCCTCTATCTCATGTTGTCCCACAACTGCAGATTCATCTGAAAGCTCAGGTCTAATGGACAACTTCAATTTCCCTCCATCAATTTCTACAGTTGCTATTCCAAAAGCCCATTTGTAACCCTTAGGGTCTTTAAAACGCCCTTCTCTCAGAAAGTCAATTCCCAAAATACAAGGTGCATTAGGACCTGTTACAATAGTATGTTTCTTCCACTGCTTCCCAGTTAAACTTATATCAACCTCTATCTTAAACAACTCTTGAGATCCACCAGTGACTCCCTGAATAGTTATAGATTCTCCCCCTTGATAATTTGATGGTATTATGGTGCACTGAGCTCCTGTGTCAACCAAGGCCCTGTACTTCTGAAATTTTGAAGTGCCAGGCCACTGGATGTACACATCCCAATAGATTCTGTTATCTCCATTATCCCTTACCTCCCCCTGGCGGAAGGCAGGGCACCCCTAATGGTGGGGATTACATCCACATGTACAGCTGGCACAACGTCCAGCATCAGAATTAGGGTCACTGTTGGAGCTATCAGAGTTGTTCTGGGAAACTGAGGAAGCGACAGCTACCCTCCTGGTATTGCTACCTCGGGATCTGCCCCTCTGCAGCTCCCGTAACCTCTTGAAAAGATCAGAAGTTGGTTGACCATCCCATCTGTTCATGTTCTCACCAAACTGATCACGCAGAGTTATCCAGATACTGCCACGTGATTGCCTCTGCTGTCTGTTTTGGTTTGACCTATTCTGGAATGGCCTTCTTGGAGCACATCTGTTTCTGACAGCTGAAACTTGTATCCATCTGGAGGAAGAGGAATTAGAATCATCCCCCTTCATCAAGTTGGATATGGAGGTTTTAAGTTCCTCCTTCAGCTCTTTCATGCAATTCTCCATCTTTCCAGACAGAGTTTCAATGGCTGAAACCAAAGAAGTACGTGCAAGACTATCCTCCAACTGCCTTATTTGGTCAGTGAAATGGCCAACAGTAGGAGGTGCTCCACCATAATTTCTTGCCACAATCCTGCTTGCCAGAATAGTAGCATAATTAGGAGGAGCAAGCTTAATGAGCTTTTTGGCAAGGCCTGTTCCAACAGGAATTTCATCAGGATTCAGAGTCTTATGATCTCCATACATTACTTCTCTCACAGCAAACTCTCTCAGACGCTTGATTCCCTCAGCTATTGTGGTCCAAGGCTTAGGGTTCCATGGTAAATCATCTCTGCTGGGGTACCTCAGCGAGACTGCCAGTAGGAGGCGTGCCCACAGAGAAGCTTTACCAATGCACTTGCCTAGATGCCTGTCTATGCCTGTATCCTTTGAGAGCATCCCCAACTGAGAGGCCGACTTGTCACCTACCACCAATGCTGGGGCTCCCATATCAAAACACCTGGCTAGCCAAGACAGGACTGGCTCATTATCTCCTCTGATGTAATCCTTTCTCACATGTCTAATTTCCTGTCTGGGTGCATTAGCTGACTGTATGTCATCCTCCTCCTCCTCATCATCATCATCCTGAGGTTGCTGTCCCCATAATCCTGTTGTAATCCTCCGTTGAATTTCCTTGAGTTCAGAGGCTCTGCCAGCAGTTGCTAATCTACCAGGGTCTACATCCTGACCTACATCTCCATCATCCATGTGGGGTCTCAAGAGGTCTACCAGAGTTTTAAGGCTAACCCTCTCTTCCTCATCAGAAGGATCTTTCTTAACAGAGGGACCCTGAGTAGAAGGACCCTCATCTCCATCTGCACCATCTCCTGCAGCATCTGCATCTCCTTTACGCTTTCTGGTTACAGTGGCCACCAAATTTACTGGCTTGGTTTTCACATTCACAGCAGAGTTGGAAGAGCAAGTAGCCTTATGTCTTTCTTGACACAGTGCTATCAGTAGCCATATGATTATTCCAAGAAGCAACAAAATTAAGGCAAGCACAAGATATCTAGGGTACCACTGGTTCCAAAGACCCTCTGTAGTTGTAAGAGGAGTAACAAACTCATATGTGTCTGCTAGCAGATCCATAGTTGAGTTACCATAGCTTCTTAGCCCAATAAGACCACAACAGAATTCACCAACATTCAGTAACTTGTTCTTAACCCAAAGAAATTACTTATATGCCACATATCTCACAATCTTGTCTATCATGCAAGAAATGGCCCATCTGTAGACAATTGCACCGATAATAGATGAAATAAAATGACTCAGAATCCAAAACAGCTTCATTTTGCTTCCTAATCTGAGCAGAAATAAATCACAAGCAATCGAGCCCTGAGTTGGAGCGCCAAAAATAAAAAAAGTGTGTCGGTGTGAGCTGAAATTCCCCCCCCACCAACAATAACCAGGCCAGCTCAGTCTGGAAGCAAATGAAAAGCTGTATTTACAAGCAAAGTCTAAAATCTACAATGAAATGCAATGAATATGTACAAATATACAAAATTCACAACATTCACAAATATATACAATCAACAGAAAAAGCACAATCGATCTCCCTTTGCTTCCCCCCAAGGGGACCCTCCCAAAGGGGCCTCTCTCTCCCAGGAGCTTCCCCCCCAGACCCCCCTGGACAGAGAAGCAGAGTTTAGTTAGAGCAGAAAGTTGTTAACTTAGCTGCCAAGGTCAGTGTGTTATCTTCAGCCAGAAGAGAAGAAGAAACAGCAGCCAGACAGCCCAGCAACTGCCCCCACTGCCGAACGCAGAATGTGCAGAATGCCTACTTTGTTTTGGGTAATAGTTCTTAAACATTTCTATCTATCCAATGGAAGTGTTTAGAACAATCGTTATTTTGCTTTCTTACACCCAATAGTGACTTATTTACATTCTTTCACTTTCTCTGTTCTGAACTTTGCAAGGAAAAATTAAAAAGACAGTTTCAAACCATCACAGGCTGTTTCCCACAGGGTCCTATTTACTAACTCCTGAAAAGCTGGAATTTTGCTTTCCTAAAATTTAGGGGTTTAACTATGCTTCTCTTGGGCTTCATACCTATTAGGACAGTGAACTGCACTATCACATGATCGCTGCACCCCAGGCTCCCTTCAACTTTGACATCCCTGATGACTTCACTTACATTTGTGACCAACAGCTCCAACAACACATCCTCTCACATAGAGCTGTTAATTTCTTGTCTTAAGAAGTTGTAATCTAGGCACTCCAGGAGCCTCCTGGATTGCCTACAGGTAGCCATGCTACATTTCCAACAGATGTCAGGGTGGTTAAAATCCCCTAGAAGGAGGAGAGCCTGTGATTGTGATGTCTCCTTAAGCTGGAGTAAGAAGGCTTCATCAATAGGCTCCACTTGATCAGATGGCCTGTAGTAGACTCCTACCACAAGGCTCCCTTTGTTGTCCCAATCCCTAATGCCTACCCATAAGCTTTCAACCTGCTCATGGCTATTCTTTAATGACAACTCTTCACACTCTATCCACTTCTTTACATAGAGGGTAACACCTCCACCCCTTCTTCCTCTCCTGTTCCTTCTGAACAGCTTGTAGCCATTGACAGCCACACTCCAGTCACAGGATTCATCCCAACAAGTTTCTGTAATTTCCACTATTTTGTAGCTTTCCTGTTGCAGGACAGCTTCCAACTCCTCCTGTTTGTTGCCCATGATGCGTGCATTGGTGTAAAGGCACTTCAGCTAGACTGCCAGCTGTGGCACCTTCTTAGAGGGGCTCCCCATCATTCCCCTAAGGCATTTCAATGGGAGCTTCTCTCCTGTCTCCTATTGCCTCAAAAGCCCCTGGCTTAGCTCTGTAAGACCTTGCCTTTGCTGCAGTGTTCGCAGCATGATTCAGGGCAACAGGTTGAAGGCCTTTACTGTCACTGCATCCTTCCAACCCTGGTGTGTCTTCCTGCTCTTCTCACAGACAATTTTGATATTATTGTCACCATCTTCCACCTTAAGTGAAATGGCAGACTGAAGATTGTCCTTAGGCTCATCCCTAGTGCACCTGGTTTCAACCCCCTCCACCTTTGAGCCTAGTTTAAAGCCCTTTCAATGAGTCCTGCCAACTCATGTGCCAGGATCTTTTTGCCCCTCTGATGTACTCTGATATACTCCATCTGTCACTAGTAGACCTGGTTCCATATAAAGTTCCCCAAGATGAAAAAAAACCAAAATTTCATTGGTGGCACCAGCCTCTGAGCCTATTATTAATCATGCACAATTTCCTGTTCCTTTCAGTATTCCTTCTTGCCATTGAGAGTATTGATGTAATAAGTACCTGTGTCCCAAATCCTTCAACTCGTCTCCCCAGTGCCTTGAAGTCTGTTTTGATTGCTTTTAGACATGTTATCCTCCAACTTCTCAAGCCCTCTTCTCTCGTACCAGACCTGAATTTCTCTACCTTATGTCATTACCACACTTGGGGTTGTGCTACCTGTATAAAACAATGGTTTCATCATACACAGACTACAAAAATAAGACAAAATAACTCGAGACACCTAATCAATTGGAGAAAATGCTATGACAGCTAAACCAAGTAAAATAAAAATGCAAACAGGATGAGACAAATTCATTCAGAACAGGTGTGACAAACCTTAGTCCTGAGGCTGTGGAAACACAGGCCAAAACTTACAATCTATCACTAGCAATAGCAACATCATATTATCAAGCTGCATGCTTGCATATTTTGCTGAACTTGTACTGTGGAATAAGCTGGAAGACATTTGCGAAAGGCTCCAGGGTCCCTGCAATAGTAAGACACAAAGGTCCAAGTTAAAGATGGAATGAAAAATCTGAGCTCTGAATTTCCTGTCTTTTGTATTATTTCTGCTTATTAATAGCAAGGTTTATTTATTAAAAAACAGCTAATGGTGGTAAAAGTAATAAAGGTACTATATAGTGGATATTCAGTGATCTACTCATTTTGCAAAATAAACTCTTATTCTAGGTTTTCAATGTTAGTACATCACTACTATATTTCACAATTATAATAAATCTTTTTGAGTACCTGACTGAGTAATAAATATCCTTTCTTCTACTCTCTACTGAGCACATAAATGAAGTTCCTGGATAATACCATGAACTTTTCTTTTTCCTTATATTAACTCTATATTACAGACGGAAGATAATCCCATTTCATAATGGGACATGACTAGTTGTGATTACTCTTTGTAGATTTTTTTTTTTCCAGTGGAGTTCTTGATCTTGCTATCCATACAGTTAAACAGTACTGAATTTGCTGGTCTTAAAACCACTCTATAAAACTTGCCTCTACCATCCTTTCTCCAAGGAGATTGTGTAAAACACTCATTAGAACTTGACTATGGCAAACACACTTGTTTTCCTCGATATCTGCAGTATATCATACTTTTCTACCCTTTTCCTAGGACAAATTGAGAAATGCCATGACACCTGATGTAGATTTTGCTGTTTTCTAAAGAAATTGGAAAGATTTTGTAAAAACAATCAGTTTAGATTACATATTTTCTTAACAAAAAAAAAATCCTTAAGTTTTGCTTCTGTATTGCTAAATTTCTGAACTTTATCACTGACACAATATTTATTTTAGCATTTCTCCTCAAAATTATTAAGGTCGCCCATTTAAGAACAACCTGTTTCAATGGAAAGACTGTTTTTCTTTTTGCAAGGGTTGGTTACTTTCGTTTGTAATTTGTAAATTTTTGTTTTACCCAAGAAAGTTTCTAAGCATGATTCCCCTGCATAATAGTTGTGAAAAAGTAGAAACTACAGTTCCAATCTCAGATCCCAAATCACCTCTATGTGCCGTATTAAGTACTGTGCTCTATTAGAGGAGGAATATCTTTCTCTCTTAATACATTGCAAAACAGAACCATTTTGAAAAGTGGAGATAAGAACATAGCCCTCAGGATCAGCATCCTTGTATCCCATCTGAATACAAATACAGCCATCAACTTTTATTTCAGTTCTTACAGGCTGCTAGTTATTCTGTTAAACATAACAAATTATGACACAGCTCTCAAATTCCTCCAGATAGAAGAGGTCAAACAAGTTCCTGTGGAGATTCCTTGAATGATGGGATACTTAGACCCTTTTTTTTAAACTTAGATATAAAAAAAAGGAAAATGCACAAATAAATACTGTAGTTAATGGCAAATAGGTTGCCAAAAAAAAGGGGGGGTTTTCACTTTCATATAGGGAGAGTGGAAAGTTCTGTGTTTGTGTATCCATATTTTCTTGACAGTGGGTCTTAAATCCAACTCTGATTTTCCAAACAAATAGTCATTCTTCCTGAAACTTGAA
This sequence comes from Indicator indicator, assembly GCF_027791375.1. Taxonomy (NCBI): domain Eukaryota; kingdom Metazoa; phylum Chordata; class Aves; order Piciformes; family Indicatoridae; genus Indicator; species Indicator indicator. The sequence goes on from NC_072010.1 coordinate 36,761,918, forward strand.
AAATAAGGACACTATTCCCTTACTTGTCCTCCCTAGATGAAAACTGCTAACTTCTTTGCCTAGTAACCTTTTTTTTCAGCCAAGTTAATTTAGAACTCAAAGTTTCAAAGAAGAAGCATTGTTTTAATTAAAAAAAAAAAAAACAGCAGTCATACAGACTCTCTGCAAAAAGATTTCTATTTGCCAGCAGGACAGGCTACTACAAGAAGTGTCTAAAATTGAAAAAAACAAATTACTGTGCAACATTTCAGAGCTTTTATACTGTGATTGCAAAATATCTGGGAGGTTTGCCAAACTCAGTCAAAAGAAGAACACAGCATTTTCTCATCACTAATAACATGACCTGAAGTCACGTTGAAGTTTGTAAGGTTAATTTCCCCTTTAAATTGAAAAAAAGAAACTAGAAGAACAGATGTGGGTAGTTGTTTCTGTATTTATAAATTGCATGACAGCTGGGTTAGACTATATGATCCTCAGTTTCTGTGCATGTAAGGTGTTCTTATTGAATCATTTATACTAATCAGATAAAAGTGTTAAAGTGCATTATGAAGGTATTATGCAACAGAGATGATGTAGCCAGTTTCATAGTGCACATTTAAAATTGAACATTTTTCTTCATTAAATATGTTCAGTTAAGTTTACCAAGTGGAATGCATATTTCAAGAAGAACTTTCTGCGTTTGAATGATCACCTCTGAGTTGACACAGAATACAGACACGGAATGATAAAATTAGTACATTTAAAATAAAAGTTGTAAATTACTTAAAGTGTTAATTAAAATTACATTCTTCCAGACATTTGTGTATTTCGTGGGTTTTGGTTTGTTTGTGGAGTTTTTTTTTTAGTTTAATGTTACAACAATAGTAGCTGTGTAACTGACACCTTGATATCATTTATTGCATCATTTTTGCAACATATAATTCTAGAAATGGGAATTTTTACATACACAGAAATTCTTACTCCATCTTATTTCATATATTAAACTAACTGTTTTCTCAGATCATTTCTTGCTACTGACTCATCGTGTTTATGTGCTGAAACATGATTTGCACAGGCTACACACCACTATTTTTGGCTATTATTTTTTTACATTAAAATGCCAACCATCTGTTTACAGAAGACAGCATCTAGGCAACTCTTTCCTTTAAATTCCATCATTTTATTTGTAATCCTTTATTGGGTGAAGCATTTAAATCACATTCCATCTCTTTATACTGTGTAATTCATTTCATCTAACCTATGTTATTGACATTAGACATAGTAACCTACTGAGCCCCAATCTATGAGAAGCAAAAGGAACCTCATGAGTGTAGTTTATTTGAAGCATCTTAAATGTCTATCACAGAATGAGACAAATCTTTGATGATGCTTTCTGTCTCTTTGACATAAGGAGAGTCTATGTGAATAGTTAGACTTAAAAGATTAACTTCTAACACTTACATTGGAGTACTGAGCAAGAGCTTAGAAGAGAGGTCTCAATTAACTAAGACTGAGAGCTAAACCCTTTTCTAATCTTCAACAAGCACAGCCAAGCGTTTGCTCCAAAGTTGTTTCTTCAACCCACGCTGTATATCAATATATCAATTATTTTAGAAAAGTATTTTGACAAATAAAGTAAAATACTTTTAATATTTATGAAACAGCAATGCACAGAGAGTTAGGTGGCTGTTCAGAATGGGTAAAGAGAAAAATAAGGGAAGTACAATGAATGAGTTTTAGCAGACAGTATTCTCTTCCCTCTGAGTTTTAGAAAAATTGGCAAGATAAGTTAAAGCAGCCCTCAGGCAGCTTAAACTTGTGCAATCAGCCTTTACACAGTAGATTGTCCTAAGTCTCTCCAGCCTTGGCAATTTTACAAGGGTCATATTTACGTGTGAGTGACCTGCTTATGAATGAAGACTGAAATGCCTAGAATTTTAGACTGGAAAAAATATGCGCACTTGTTTTACACTACTCTGCACAATATAGTACTCATCTTTTATAAGGTGTGTTTGAATAATGAGTTGTTTTTTACGGACAGTGCAAGGAAACAACCCTCATGCCACAGACATATCAAAGTTCCCATGAGCACAGAACCCAGCACCATGAACTCAGAATACCTGAGCCCTAGGGTCATAGCTTTGCTCCCTTATTTTGCTCCCTTTGCTCTCAGTAGCTATAGCCTCTATGGGTGATTGAGGGCAATGAGACTTCCTTGGGTGCCTTAGTAAGACCAGCAGTGGCATTTCCTCCTACTTAGCTCTGTCAGCCTCCTAGCTGTGCTATGTCAGCTTAGCATTCCTTTCAGGGCCTCTGGGTACTGCAGTAAATATTGAGCATTAAGGGATATAACATGCTGCAAAGTCTAACAGTGTTCATGCGTCACTAATTACCATAATGAGCAACTTGCAACACATCAGCCAAGATGAATTTGCATTGATTGTTTTTTCTTGTTCTCCAGTTAGAATAGGAAGAATTCCCATGACTCTGCACTTAACCTTGAGGGCTTCTTCTTCTGCTTTTGTGTGTAGATATTCTTTAAAGATGCACATAAGATGGATGAATAAACAGAGATTTAAACACAGAAATGTCTCCTAATAGGCCTTCCTACTGTATGTATACATAAATTGTAGTTGTGACTACCAGAGAAAGAAATGTTGAAATTTCATCTGATCTCAGTTGGCAGAGGCACACTGAAGAGCAGCTGCTGTTTTCACACTCTGCCCCTAATTCACCGTAAGGCCTTGCTGCATCTTAGCTATTGATTTTAGACACTTCTGTTGTTGGCTACAAATACTGACTCACGAAGCCTAGACCCTGCTCCACTAATACAGGGTTAATATTAGAATTCTTGAAAATTAAATGTTCCTCAAGTACTCCTATTAACTAGAATAAATTCTGAACAACAGGGTGTTTTGTTGAAACTTGTCTCCTGTGCTGAACCTGCGTTTACTGAAGACAAAGCCACAAAGAAGGTTTCCAGAGCATGAGATATTATATTGAAAGGACTCCCAGGTCATTGATTCTAACAAGCATTTCCTACATCCTACAATCCCATTCAAAAATATATTAACCTCCACTTTAAAGCTACTTAAGTTGTTTCGCTCTGTTATTCTTATTGGAAGGCAGTTCCAGACAGGTGGAAGGTGGCTAGACAGTTGTATTGATCTCTAAATTCCCTGGAAATTCTATTTATAAAATGTTAAGTATTTTGCTAAGGATTTCCAAGTGGGTGTTTCTGATTGCTCAATACATAATAATCATTCTGCTAATAACAATCCTCTATGTGTTTAATTTATAATGAGCCATTTTATTTTCCTTGTAATAATGGCTTATTGCCATTTTGTGTAGCTGTTACATGCATTTTATGATCATTCCCTTGTATTTTAAAGATAGTTGACTCTGTTCTTTGAAATGCCAAGCACCTTATCTGTGATTCCAGTGAGAGAGTCTTAAGCAATACCCAAAGGTAAGCACTGTATCTAAGGACTTTGTTTCAGGTAGGCACGATTCCTTTTTTAGTCACACAGTTATTCAAAGTGCTCTGGCTCTGTGCATAGATCTGATTAATACAAAGTATTCAGTGTAGCATTTCTAAGGTCACCATGCATTTGGTTCTACGGTACTTTAACAATTACACCACCACACATTTTTAAAGTTTCACCTGTAATTGTGAAGGCCACATTCTGTTTTCAGCTATCTGAGTTTAAATCTGAATTAAAAAGTGAAAAATACACTACTCTAGAATTCATTTCTGTTTAAAAAGAAGTAAAATGTAGTGTGAACATAAGACGGAAACTAAATACCATGTATAACAGCAGTGTGTTCATTTCCTGAAAGGAGACTTCCTGTCATGACTAATTTGAATTTGCTCATCAGCTCTGAAGTGTAGTTACAGTGACAACAGAGATCTTCATTGCAGCATCCCTAAGAAAGGAGGTTCTTATCATTCTTTGCTTTAAGAATCAAAATGGAGACAGCATTTGGTCTGGCCTTGTGTTTGAAGGAAGTAATACTCTTATGCACATCACATCTTTTAAGAGAAAACAAAAGTCAAGAATGCTATCTGGAACAAAAAAACCAAACCTACATATCAAACTTGTGTGGGTACATTCTGCTTCTCAGTGGTGTATTGAATACCTGACGATTTTCACTATTCCCTCTCTCTATCTGTCTCTGACACTGCTACCGTGATGCATTATTAGGGGAAAACCTGACTCCTTTGAAGTTAATGGAAAAAAGCCTTCCCACTTTAATGTGAGTTATTATATTTCAGTAAGGTTGCATGGATTGAATCTTTGAGCCACCACCCAGTGCTGTCCCTTGACTCAAAAAGGACTCTGCAAACATGTAGATGTCCATGTTATTATATCCTGCTGAAGGATATGAACATTTTATTTTAAAAACTGACTTTAAAAAACAACAGCTGTTAATATATCACATTGGATTGCTGTCAGATCATTCACACAGTACAAATTAATATTTGTACTGAGGAGCACCTTTGTATCTTTGCACAAAAGATGATGTGTTTAAATGCAAAGTATTAAAATTCATCTCTGCATGGAATTTTTTCAGGAAGAAAAAACGTGAGCAATTCCATTTAATTAGTCAACTAACAAAAAAAATAAAAATGCTTAACAATCTACTATACACATTTATCAATGGAATCCAATATTATGCTTAGATTATAGTCAATATAATTGTGCTGGTTTGGGGCCAGACAGATCCTCTCTTGCCCCGAAAGGGACAAAAGAATGAGACTCACACAAACGGATTGGAGAGTGATGGAAAGTTTAAATGGAAAAGCAATTGGTGAAGCTACAAAAAAACTACAAACTACAAAGCATAGTGACAAAGAGTATCCCGAAGCATACAGAACCCCTCACAGAATTCCCAAAGGCTTCCCAATCCTTCCCTTCTTCCCACCTGAGGGTAAACCCAAACCCCCAGGGCTCTTTCTTCCCCCTCCCGCTGCTAGGCAAGTCTCAGGCTGGCCAGGTCTGAGACTGCCCCCCCTCCATTCTCCTCCTGGCATTAGGCCTAGACAGGCCTAAGAGGCCTTGAGGATACTCCCCCGGCATTACCCGATAAGAGAGGACATCTCCCATGGGAGCAGAGAGGGAAGAAAGAGGAAGAGAATGACTTTGCAGATGGCCTTATAGGGCGCAGGATTTATGGGTAGAAATACGTCGTTTCCTGTGTCCACCCCTGTGGGTGGGCACCCAGGACACCAGAGGTGTATCTTATGCAGCAGTGGCAGGGGGCACCCAGCCTAAACTGCCAAAATAATAATATTAGTAGAATGACTGACTCACATTAATAATGACTGGAAATCTGATTACCACAAAGGAACATGCTGCTTTCATACACTTCACATACCTTTCCTTTTATCTTCTTATTACAGCACCAAATTCCTCCCTCTGTGGAGAAGGTATACAGGATTTTCAGTTTCCAGTGTCTTAAAAATGCTGCTTTGATATTATAATGTACATCTTGTGAGTGATGAGCCTCAAATTAGTTTTATTCTTTCAAAGAAGGAACTACAGACAAGGACAACTGTTTTTAATAATATTATTTACAAGGTGCTAAAGTGCAATTTGTTACTTGTCAAAACAGTGTGAATCATGTTCTCATTTCATGTTAAATATAATTAGCTAATACTTTCCAAAGAATATGCAAGCAGAAGAGGTTTCTCATATTTTCAGCTTTGTTGCAAATGTCATTATTTTCTTTCATTTGCTCCGTCCCTCAGAATGCAAAAGTTTAAGTTATATCTCCAGTATGCTCAAAAGAAATACATTATAAAGAAGTTACATTTCCTCAGCTTCAAGGGTATTTATGTTCTGTGCATGTACATATCCATAAAGATCTTTTAAATGAAAGGATTGTGAATTAGATTACAATTTTTAAAAAAGGCATTTTTTGTCTTTATATTGTAAAATGTAGTTTGTTGTTTTATTTTTTTCCCCAAACAATTTATGCATGATACATTATAAATACATTTCTCTTGGCTAACTAAACAGTTTACAGCTTATTTAGTTAGAACATTGACATGCATTATATTTATGCCCTTGCTTTATCTTCAGGGACTCTACAAGCTTATAGTACAAATAAGCCCTACCTCAAAGAGTTTAAAATAAAATGACAAGATGAGAAAGATACGTGAAATAAAAAGTAGAAAAAGAAGGATAAGAGGACAACTTGATGACATGCACCATTTTCTAGTACAGAAAAATTGAGGGCACAGCTTGTATCATCAATTCAGGCTACATCTACTCTTCTAACCTCATGCACCCCAGGGAGGGAAGCTTGGCAACCAGCCTCAGAAGTAGCCACCTCTAGGGTAGATTAGCTATATTTGCATGAGCAGTACTTGGCTTTAGATCCTTTCAGGGCCTTGTATAGTTTATACAAGGGTCCATTTGTAAATATATATATGTATATATAATATATATATATATTTGTCAGTCTCTGTGTGTGTCTGTGTATATATGTGTGTATGTGTATTTATTGGAGGATTCAGAAAAGGACTTTGACAATTGTGCTGCAGCACACCTCAAAGTTTTTTTTATATCAGGAAAATGTGGCCATATATCACATATCTGAGGGGGTGAGTAAGGACATAAGGTAGTTTCGGAAGGTCCCCAGCCTGGTAGATAATCTAGATGATTTAGTGTGAGGTGTCCCTGCCCATGGCAGGGGTGTTGGAACTAGATGATCTTTGAGGTCCCTTCCAACCCTGACAATTCTGTGTGATTTTGTGTAATAATAATGAAGGACTGCTCAGTGCTGGGGGAGAAAAAACCCTCTCATCTGTGATGCCTATCGAAAGCATTTGTTGAAGTGTGCAGTCCACTGAACCATGCTGGATTTTAATTTAGGAGGGAAGTTTTGGGGTCAGAAGAAAATGTAGGAGCAATCTAACAATTATAAACCATGGACAGTCAGTACACAAAGACCAAAACTGAGCTTGAAAGAGAAATTACTTGACACCCAAATAACACTAATGAGCCCCAAGAAACCCACTGAAATCAGGCACTTCTATAAGGATCTACCAATACCAGGATAAATTACACACTAAATATTACAAATAAAATGCCTTTTTAAAAAATATGTGTATAATTCACCTCACCTAGATTAAAATGTCAAATAATCTTTAAATCCATATTTTGTATTTTTACAACTTTAAAACCTGATTTAACAAGTGATAGGACTAGAGGAAATGTTTTCAAGCTGTGCCAGCAGAGGTTCAGGCTGGATGCTAGGAAATCCTCCTTCACAGAAATGGTTATCAAACATTGGAATGGTCTGCCTGGGGCAGTGGTGGAGTCACCCTCCCTGGAGGTGTTTAAGCAGCATGTGGACCTAGCACTTAGGGACATGATTTAGTATTGACCCTTCAGTGTTGGGTAGAAGGTTGGTGTCTACCAACCAGACATTTTCTATGATTCTGTTTTCTGTGATTCTGTATATGCACATGTAGATGCAAAACAAGAAAGGGAAGCCACCACATCAGCTGCTTAGATATGGACAATACATAACCATGATTAAAAGAATCGTGGAGGAAGGAAGTGAGACAAGGGGAAACCTTATATTGCACTTTAAAGGTCAGAGCATATACCTGATAGGCAATAATTATAAAACCTGATCTCGTTTATTATGAATTTTACATTAGATTTCAATGGACTGAATGCTAAAGCAATCTAGGGAAAAGATGCTAAAAGCCAATCTTGTCTTCAAAGTGCCTATGATTAAAAAATAAGCATGCATATGCAGGTTTCTTATCCCTTATTTCTGATCCCATGGTGTTTCTACTCTTGAGTATAAATATACAATCAGCTTAAGGCAAGGCATTCACACATTCACAGATTGCATTGGGTTTGAAGGGGACCTCAAAGGCCATCTTGTCTAACCCCCTTGCAGTGAGCAGGGACACCTCCAACTAGATCAAGCTGTCCAGGGCCACATGGCGTCTGATCTTGAGTGTCTCCAGGGATGGAAATCAGCCCTATCCCTGGGCAACCTGTTCCTGTATTTTACCACTCTCATTGTAAACAACTTCTTCCTTATGTCTAATCTAAATCTACCCTGCTCCAGTTTAAAACCATTGCCCCTTGTCCTTCCCCAGCCTTCCTGTAGGTCCCCTTCAGATACTGAGGTGTCCCTAGAGCCTTCTCCAGGTGAAACAGTCCCAATTCTTTCATCCTGTCTTCATAGAAGAGGTGCTCCAGCCATCTGATCATCTTTGTGGTCCTCCTCTGGACCCACTGGAGCAGGTCCAGGTCTTGCTTGTGTTGGGGGCCCCAGAGCTGAACATGGTACTCCAAGGGATCTCTAAATTCATCACCTAGGTCCTTTTGTTCTGAGACGCAATGTTAGGGGTCTCCTAGACTAACACGACAGAAGATTTGCTTCTTGGAAAAGAGATTTCACAGAATCACAGAATCAATAAGGTTGGAAAAGACCTCAAAGATCATCAAAGTCCAACCTGTCACCCAAGACCTCATGACTACTAAACCATGGCACCAAGTGCCACGTCCAATCCCCTCTTGAACACCTCCAGGGATGGTGACTTCACCACCTCCCTGGGCAGCACATTCCAACGTCTAACTCTCTCCATGAAGAACTTTGTCCTGAAACAATTTAACCATTAGGATATGGTACAAAAGCATCTACACCTGTGACTGCTGTGATCTGAACTTTGCCAGACTCAGCATTAGTTATAAATCTTGGGTAGAAAGGATATGGTATCCATGATAGTAAATCTTGGCGTGTGTAGTGACAAGATAATACATTGGAAAAAAAAAAATCTTTAATTGAGAAACTTAAGTGCCTGCCATCCTGTCATTTTCTAAGGCTGAAGCATCACAGTTCTGGCCAGGTTATTTTCTAGATTCCTGAATACCTTTAAAGATATTACTTTCAGTTGCTTTGTGCCTCAGTTTTCTGTTTCTTCTCTTTCAATAATAATCATGTTTCCTTGGAAAAGTAAAGGAATTCATATTTGTAAACTGCATGTAGTACAAATCAAACAAAAACCTAGATAAAAAAGTTAAAAAATAAATGAAATTATATTTACTATATTCCTTTCCCTCCATTTATGAAAGCAGAGTTTATAATAAGAACAAGGATTCAGAGCTTTCTGTAAAATCTCTCACTGCCTAAAATAATGAAGTTTTTCGATCATACTAAAAATATTATAACTGAAATAATTCTGGCAAGTGACATTTTCTATTTGCTACATGAAATACCATGTGCTCATGATGCAGATCAGGGCTTGCAGAGCTGTTGCATGTAACTCTTCAGAAACATTCTGCCTAACATTTTTATCTACTTTTGTTAATCCTTTGTTGCAAGCCTACCTGTTTTCTTCTAATTCTCAATTAAAATTTTTGTGGGTCTAGTCTCATTCCAAGTAAGTTCATGGTGCTTGAAGATACACATTAATACTTTTTAAAAATACATTGGAGAGACTCATAGCTGCACAATTGTTTAGTATATGATACTCTGTGTAAATGAATCATAGAATCATAGAATTGTTTTGTTTGGAAAAGAGCTTTAAAATCAAGTTCAACTTTAACCTATCACTGCCAAGCCCACCACTACACTATGACCATAAGCACCACATCTATATGTCTTTCAAATATCTCCAGGGATGGCAACTCAACTGCTTCCCAGGGCAGCCTGTTACAGTGCTTTCCAACTCTTTCTGTGAAGAATTTTTCCCTAATATCCAATCTAAACCTCACTTGATGCCATGTAAGTCCATTTCCTCTCATCCTACCAGTTGTTACACAGGAGAAGAGACCAACCTTCACCTCACTACAACCTCTTTTCATGTAGTTGGAGAGAGTGATACGGTCTCTCCTTAGCCTTCTTTTCTCCAGGCTAAACAATCCATTTGCCTCAGCTGTTCCTCTTAAGCCTTGTAATCCAGATCTCTCACCATCGTTGTTGCCCTTTTCTGGACGTGCTCCAGCATCTCAATGCCCTTTTAGTAGTGAGGGGCCCCACCCAAACTGAACACAACATTTGCAATGTGGCCTCACCAGTGCCAAGCATGTAGGACAATCACTCCCCTAGTCCTGCTGGCCACACTATTTCTGACACAGACAAAGACGCTGTTGGCCTTCTTGGCCAGCTGGACACACTGTTGGCTCTTGTTCAACCTGCTGTCAGCCAACACCTCCATGTCCTTTTTCTTCTAGGCCACTTTCCAGCCACTCTGCCCCATGCAGGCTGCAGCATTGTATGGGGTTGATATGACTCAAGTGCAGGACTCAGCACTTAGCTTTGTCGAACGTCATACTGTTGGCCTTGGCCCAACCCCTCCAAATAGCCTTCCTATCCTCAAGCAGGTCAACACTCCTGCCCTACTAGGTGTTGTCTGCAAACTTGCTGAGGGCCATTCAATCCCCTCATCCAGAAAACTGATAAAGACATTAAAGAGAACAAGACCTCACTACTGAGCCCTGGAGGTCATCACTTGAGACAGGCCACCAATTAGATTTGAAGACAGGCAGAATACTACATAATTGATCAAATAGATTCCAAATGGTAAATCTCAAATGAATGTTAAAGGATACACAGCATGTCTATCAATTAAAAAAAAAATAAGGAAGAAAACTTTTCTGGTTTCAAGTAGTCTGTATATATTGACTCACAGTGACACACTGGACTGAAAATTATCTGTATTTCTGAGGTGGAAGGTCAGCTGAAAAGCTTTTATATATCACTCAGTGATATATATATATATATATTATATATTATATATATATATATTATATATATAATATATATATATTATATATATATATATATTATATATATATAATATATCACTCACTGTTACATTCCTATACAGGGGAAACTTTGTAATGGAAAAGCTACTTTATGTTAGTTTGTGGAGTCTAGAAAAAATACATTCATATATCCCCGTCTTTTTCATAACATACAAGCATGTGTCTTTCACTGTACATTTCATAAACTTTTTCATTATAAACTATGAGCTGAATTTCTCATGTGATGTTATTGTTATCACAAAAAGAGTGTGACACTAAAATGTGATTGCTAATGCATTAGCTGCAACTGATATTTATTTCATCGTTTTAAAGATCTTTTTTAAAAAGCAAGAAAGCATTGGCACCCCTACATAGGGACAGAACTTTACTCTTAATGAGATATCACCCTCTTACAGCTGTTAGTGTTTTAATCTTTTGTAAGGAAACAGGAGTTAACCTGCTTGCTGACCAGGCCCAGTCAATAGCTAAGGATGATAATATCCCAGAGTCCTAACACACTGACACTCTGCCAAGGCATGATGCACTGCTAAATGTGGGGCACTGCAAAGCTAAAGTGGGAGCTAAGGTCATGGATTAGAATGAATTAAGCAAACATGGATTAAGAAAGATCAATGAGCAGGGACACAGACTCATCAGGCTCTGTTTAGATAATCTGCTTGTTCCAACTAACATTTTCTTCTAATGTTATAGCTGAAGAAAATGTACTTGAAGCTTACTCTTGTCAGCTGCTGAGAAACTATCAGTAAATCACACAGACAAGATAGTAACCTGAAATGCAAAAACTCTGCCAAGGCCTGATATTGACCCTGCTCCCCAGATAACAAGTACCGTGACTGAAAAGACAGGTCTGCAATAGCGGACGATGAAACCATCAGATCAGTTGCTCTAGCTCAGTCAGTGTATCACTGAGGAAGAGCACAGAGAAGCAACAAATGATCCTGTAGTAAACTGTGGGAAAGGGCAACACGGAAAATCAGAAAGGGCATTCTCCAATGTTGTGCATTACTAGTGATGACAGAAATCTTGGCAGAAGAGACTTGTCATTTCAGAACAAGTGGCTTGTAGAAAAATATAATCCTACAAAACTGTTCAGAGAAAGCTCTCAGGGTCATGAAAGCTGTGGGAGAAAGTTGAAATGAGTAAAAGTACCCATAAACCACACATGACAAGTGTGAGCAGAATTATTAGGACATTTACTGACTAAAAGAAGTCTCATAAAGAATTGAATCTGTCAGTCAGTAGGGAAAACAATGTCCTGACTCATGTGCATAAGGTCAAAGTTGCTGGAAAAATAACAAGTCTTACCAAATCTCTCACATCAAGATCTGCTAAAAATAAAATATAATAGATATCATGCTATAGAAACCACCTCAGAAGTGATGGCATGAACGTGTCTCACCCTGTTAGACCTCATATAATTTCAGATCCTAATCTCAAGCCACTTTTTCTTCCTTAAGTGACACCTAGACAAAGATTATTCTGTAAAATTTAGAAATAGAAGAAACTCCTATGATCAAGTTCCTTTTTTCTCTGTCACTGTAGGATTTTTCTTAGTGGCACGTTTTATCTGAGTTTCCACACTAGCTATATCACAAAGGTGCTAAAGTATTGTACAGATACACCAGTAAGGTTTTTTTTCCTAAGTAACAGTGTAGAGCTAGAAACACTACCAATACAATTAGGATAAGAGTTGACTTCTCACAATGTAACTGGTGCGAAAATATATACTCTTCTGTCAGGGAAGAAGATCTTATAAACTGCAGACATAAAAAGAAAAATATTATTTAACTTCCAGTCATTTGTTCATGTTTCCTTAGGACATGGATGGTTCCAGTACATAAAAGAACTGCAGGATATATGAAGAAATTAAAATCAGAAAACAATGTTAAAGTATATTCATTATTCACATAATGAATAAAGAGCTGAATTTGACCCTTATAGGCTGTCAGAACAGAAAGTCACCCATTTTAAAAGGAATAAGTAATGTAATGATTCATGTTTGCCTCATGGCTTGTTTTTGTATTTTTCCAGATAACAAAACCAAACCAAACCAAACCAAACCCAAACAAACAAACAGCAATATAAATACAAAACAAAACAAACAAACAAACACACCCCCCCAAATTCCCCGAACAACCAAACAATAAACACTAATCATAAACATACAAGCAGAAAATCCAAGCTTCTTAAATGGGTTTTGTTTTCTTGGTTTTCCATGTTTTGGTATCCAGGAAGACAAAGGAAATTATTAATTCAGTGCTGGATCTGAATTCATTTGATTGTAAATAAGAACAAGAGGACACAGTCTCAAGTTGTCAGAACAAGAGGACATAGTCTCAAGTTGTGCCAGGGTAGGCTGGATATTAGGAGGAAGTTCTTCACAGAGGGGGTGATTGCCCATTGGAATGGGCTGCCTGGGGAGGTGGTGGAGTTGCCATCGCTGGAGATGTTCAAGAGGAGACTGGATGAGGCACTTGGTGCCATGGTCTAGTTGATTGCTTAGGGCTGGGTGATCAGTTGGACTGGATGATCTTGGAGGTCTCTTCCAACCTGGTTGATTCTATGATTCTATGGTTCTATGATAAATATTTCCATAAAACAGCAGGTCAAATCAGGTATAGGATTCAATCTATCTCAACATGAGTATGTAGAACAGGTGATAGTGTATAGTGATCCTTTCTCCTGGCATAACCTTGCAACAATGAAGGCTCCAGTCCTCAGATTACAGTTTTGGCTTCTGCAACATCTTGTGCAAGTGAGTTCCACAATTTAGGTACAAGTGTGATATGACAAATTACTTCCTTGATTATTTCAAAACTGCTTCATGAAACCTGCACTGAGTGCTCTCTAGATTTAGCATTGTAAGAAATGATGGACAGTTAACCATTAATCTGTGATAAAAAGCAAATTATCATCCTTCAGACAACTTGAGCTAACTGGTTTCTCCTCAGTAAAACTCAGAAGAGAGTACACTTTAAAAATATGTAAATATAGAAAAATTGTATTTGTGTGAAAATCACACTCTTCTGAAAGGGGAGGGGAAGCAAAATTCTAGCAGTTATTTGTTGACAGTTTGGGGTTGTGTTTTGTTTTTTGGGTGGGTTTTTTTTTTTTTTGGAAGTTTTTTGGAAGCTTTGATTTTAACCATTTTCACAAGTATATTTTACACTACATAACCCTGGGAGTGTTCCAAGATACATGCATTTTTTAAGTGTATTCTGTTAATGTAAGTGTAGAATGGATCCCAAAAGTACAAAGTTCATAATGTGTATGATTATAAATTCCTTTTGCAATCTGTGTACTGACTTATTCACTCCCTGATATTTAAGGGAACTTACTGAGGGACTATAAGTGTTATTACAGTGAGTGACGTACCATATGGCAATCAGGATCAGCTGCGGCTTTGCACACTATTGTCATTTTTCCTCTTGTACTACAGTTTTACATGAGGCAATGTTTTTCTGTGATTGCTCAACATTTTACCATTTAAGGCTGCCATATTATAAAATGTCATTTTAGGGGGTTGCAGCTGAACCTACTCACCATAAGTCTGCATTTATTTCACAGATGTCTATCACTCTGTCATCATGCAGGTGCACTCAAAACTTTAAAATTTCTCTGTGCCTCAGCTTCTAATGTAGAAATGTACTAATGTTTCTAAGAAAAATGTACTATGCAAGATGAAAATATGGCAGCCAAAAAAAAAGTAAATGCTGTTAAATGTCACTTTATGATACAACACAGACATGCAAATACAAATAACCTTATAGGATGATAATATTTGCACACTCACTAAAATGTAATGTTCAAATGACAGTGTAAGGGCCAGGTTCAGAGGAGTAAAGGCCCTCTCCAGGGTAAAAGAAAAAATATAAATGTGATGAGTTTTACACAGTTATGGGAAAATGTTTTGGGTTTTTTTTCTCTGCTTTTGCTCAATTGTCATCAACAAAAGCTTTCTAAAGTTGAATTCAGCTGGAGGTTGTTTTCTGTCTTCAGTGGAGTTACAGCTGGTTTAAATCACAGAATAGAGTCATGGAATCATTTAGTTTGGAAAACTTTTAAGATCATTGAGTCCAACTGTAAACGTAGCACTGTCAAGTCCACCACTAAACCATGTCCCTCAAACCATATCTACACATGTTTTTAAAGACCTCCAGGGATGGTAACGCATTTCCTTGCAGCCTGTTGCAGTGCCTCACAACTTGTTTGATGGAGAAAGCTTTTCTAATAGACAATCTAAACCCCCCCTGGCACATTTGAGGACCATACTACTAATAAAAATATTTTCAATGTACAACAACAAATAGATTCACAGCCAGTGTTGTTTCTATGTTCAAAAAGACATTTGGATTTTGACATCTTGAAAATTAAAGAACAGGTAGGCATGAAAACACCAACAGATAAGTTAAAATATAAAGGAAAGGACAAAACCAAAATACAACTAAAATTTTAATTAAATAGATGACCATAATTTTTTTACAATTTTGGAGTGCATGTCAATATAGTTGAATAAATATAATCCTATATTCTGACATCATAATGGTTTTGCAGAGCTACAATATTGCCAGCAGAGTTACAATAAAATTAGTGTCTTGTTCATTGTTACTGAGATTAGATGTGGCCTAATACTTTTGGTAAATACTTCTCTGATCAGTCATTCTGAAATTGCAATAACATGGATTTATTGCAGCCAAAATAAATTGTCTTATGAAATTGAAATTGTCTTATAACATTGTAATTGTCTTACAGATGGCAGAGTTGCTGAATGCCTTCTTTGCCTCAGTCTTTATTCCTGAGACCAGCCCTCAGGAACCTCAGTGTCTCAAAGCAAGAGAGCAGAACTGGAGCAAAGAGGACACTCCACTGGTCAGTCAGGACTGGGTTAGAGATCTCTTATACCATCTGAAGACACACAAATCCATGGGCCCCGATGGGGTGCATCCATGAGTGCTGAGAGAGCTGACTGACACTGTTGCTGAACCTCTCTCCATCATCTTTAAAAAGTCCTGGAGAACCGAAGAGGTGACTGACAACTGAGATCCCTGGGGCTGACTGAGATCCTTGGGGCTATTTAGTCTTGAGAAGACTGAGAGGGGATCTCATCAATGTGTATAGATATCAGAGGGGTGGGTGTCAAGTGGAGGGGGCCAGGCTCTTTTCAGTGGTTCACAGTGATAAGACAAGGAACAATGGGTTCAAACTTGAACATAGAAAATTTCACTTCAACAGGAGGAGAAACAGTGAGGGTGGTGGAGCACTGGAAGAGGCTGCCCAGGGGTGTTGTGGAGTCTCCTTCTCTGGAGACTTTCAAAACCCACCTGGATGCATTCCTGTGCAGACTATCCTAAGTGATGCTGCTCTGGCAGGGGGGTTGGACCTGATGATCTCTTGAGGTCCTTTCCAACCTCTGAAATAATGTGATACTATGACTAGAAGAAAGCAAATGTCACTCCAGTCTTCAAAAAAGACAAGAAGGAGGACCCAGGCAACTACAGACCAGTCAGCCTCACCTCCATCCCTGGATATCTCTAACCATATGGAAGACAAGAAGGTTATCAGGAGTAGCCAGCATGGATTTACCAAGGGGAGATCCTGCCTGACTAATCAGATAGCCTTTTATGAAACCATGATCAAATGGGTAGATGAGGGAAGTACAGGGGATGTCACATATCTTGACTTCAGTAAGGCTTTTGATACTGTTTCCCATAATAACCTCATAGAAAAGCTCAAAAAAGCCAGTATAGATGGCTGGTCAGTGAGGTGGATTGAAAACTGGCTCTACAACAGAGTTCAGAGGGTTGTCATCAGTGGCACAGAGTCAATTTGGAGGCCTATGGCCAGTAGTGTCCCCCAGGGATCAGTACTGGGTCCGGTTTTGTTCAATATCTTTATCAACGACCTGGATGAGGGCATTGAGAGTACCCTCAGCAAGTTCACTGATGATACAAAACTGGGGGGGTTGGCTGACACCCCATCAGGCTGTGCAGCCATCCAATGTGACCTGGACAGGCTGGAGAGCTGGGTGCAGGCAAACCTCATGAAGTTCAATAAGGACAAGTGCAGGGTCCTGTATCTGGGGAGAAATAACAACAGGCACCAGTACAGGTTAGGGGCTGCCCTGCTGGAAAGCAGCTCCATGCAGAAAGACCTTGGAGTGTTGGTGGACAGAAACTTCTCCATGGGACAACAATGTGCTCTTGTGGCCAAGAGGGCAAATGGTAACCTGGGGTACATCAAGAAAGGTGTGTCCAGCAGGTCTAGGGAGGTCCTTCTACCTCTCCACTCTGCTCTGGTGAGACCACACCTAGAATATTGTGTCCAGTTTTGGGCTCCCCAGTTCAAGAGAGACAGAGACCTACTGGAGAGAATCCAACAGAGAGCCAACGGAGGATGATTAGGGGACTTGAGCATCTCCCCTATGAAAAGAGACTGAGAGCCCTGGGGCTGTTTAGTCTTAAGAAGAGAAGACTGAGAGGGGATCTCATCAGTGTCTACAAATATCCAAGGGGTGGGTGTCAAGTGAAGGGGGCCAATCTCTTTTTGGTGATGCACAGTAATAAGACAAAAAACAAATGGGTTCAAGCTTGAACATAGAAGATTTCACCTCAACCTCTTTACAGTGAGGGTGACAGAGCACTGAACAGGCTGCCCAGAAAGGTTGTGGAGTCTCCTCTGGAGCCATTGAAAACCCATCTGGATGCACTTCTGTGTGGGCTACCCTAGATGATCCTGCTTTGGCAGAGGGGCTGGACCAAATGATCTCTGGAGATTCCTTCCAACTTCTAATGTACTGTGATACTGTGATAACTGCAGCCTCAACTTAGTGTTTTATATTGAGGCCTTTACTACCTGCTTTATTTTTCTTGTTTTATCAGAAATGGAAAACAAAGCAGCCTGGTATCAGTGTTCCCTCATTAATATATGTATTTCATGTCTTATTTAATCTCGTTTAAGTACTCATTTACCAGATTTCTATGACTGTACTTGGTTAATAACTAGCAAACAGTGCTGATATATATGCTTAAAATACATATTTTATTTTTTCTTTTGCACACAACAAATACGATTATTACAAATCTATTTTGTCAGTAGAGAGGTTTCTCTAATTAATTACAATAAATTTCACTGATATCAAGCTAACACATAAAGTAACATTTTTTCCCCACTTGCAAATCAGATATGTGTTAAAGAAAAAGGTTTTAAAACTCTCTTTAATCAGAATTCTGTTAATTTTGTACAGTTATTGTCACTTTCTTCTTTACATGATTTTATATTAATTTTCTATTGAAAGATTTGCATTTAAATACTAGCAGCTGTCATGATTTATGGCTTAAGATATTGGCATAAATATAATAGCAAAGTCTCTTACAACTGAATGAAGTTGGGTAAAAACTGTACTTTCCTCTTAAAGATTTTAGTTCCACTGGTGAGCTTACTTGTTATTTATGAAGGAAACAGAAACAATTTCTCTTTACAAGCTTTGCTCTCACATTTGTAATGCCAGCTGCAGTTACTGTCCCAGCTGACACAGAAAAGAGTAATTCTTTTTTGTTCACTATGATTATATGATTCTCTGATTCTGAAAAACTTACAGAAGTTGGGGGGAAAAAAAAGAAAAAGAGAGCTATAGAAGAAAAAAGGTGAATGTCATTCTAAAGAAAACACAGACTTTGTGTTGGTTTTATCTGGGATAGATTTAGTTTTCTTCATCTAGGATGGGGCTATGATCTGGATTTGTGCAACAAACGTCGTTGATAAGACAGGAACATTTTTGTTATTGCTGAGCAGCATTTACACACAGTCAAGGCAAATAGCTGGGGAGTGCAAAAGAAGCTGGGAATGAACAGAGCCAGGACAGTTGAACACAACTGATCAAAGGGATATTCACCATATGACATCATGTTCAGCATATAAAGCTAGAAGAACGAAGGAGGGGATGTTTGGAGTGATGGCATTTGTCTTCCCAAGTAACCTCTTCAAGTCATGGAGCCCTGCTTTCCTGGAAATGTCCAAACATCTGCCTGCTGATGAGAAGTGGTGAATTAATTCCTTGTTTTGCTTTGCTTGTGCAGGAGGCTTTTGTTTTACCTATTAAACCATCTTTAGCTCAGCTTACAAGTTTTCTCACTTTTCCATTTCTGGTTCACTCCACTATCTCACTGGAGGGGAGTGAGTGAGCAGCTGTGTGGGGATTAGTGGCCAGCTGGAGTTAAACTGCCACTGTCTTAAAACAATGTGATGACAGAGGGATGCATCAGGAATAGTGTGGCCAGCAAAACAAGGGAGGTTATTCTTCCCCTATACTCAGCACTGATCAGGCCACACCTTGAATACTTCTTGTGAAGGGGATTATTAATTACCCTTACAGTAATAATAATAAAAAACTACATGCCAAACAGGTATTAATAAAAATATGAGTAACCCCTTATTAATGAAAATTGCCAAAACTCGTTAAATAGGATCGTTGTACATTTGGATTATATATTTACAATGGGAATATGCAGTTTTAGGGCAAAATACAAACAATTCTATGCAAATTAGGAAGCAGTAACTTGGAAAGAGAAAGTCCCCAGGAGCAGATAGCACTCGATTACAGTGGGGGGAGGCTCAATAAGAACCTTTAAACCCAAAAGGCAGTGAATTACTGTGAATTACTCACAGCTTGTTTTACCCACACAGGGGATGCTGCATTAGCAACAGAGCTTTGGGGTGCTCTCGTACGGCGCTGGCACGGCAGGTTGCTGGCAAGAAGAGTTTACCGCATTGGTCCCAGGCTGGTCTGGCTTCAGTGGATGGCAGGCAGTTAACGACGCTCTTTGTGACGGGTGCTTGCTTGGGTCCTGGGTAAACTGAGGCACGGCACGATTCTAGTGGCAAGGGGAAGCAGACTAGGTGGATCCAGCTTCTAGGCTCGTGGCTTCTCCAGCTTGCTGTGTATGGCTCAAGGATATATCCCAGGCTCTTGACCAGGCACTGGAGGCAGGGCAGGGTTACTCGAGACAGCCTCTACGAGATGGGTCCAAGTAGGCTAGAAAGCAAGGCTTAAAGCAAGGTTAAGCAAGGTTTGAAGCAAGGCAAAGGTGACTACCAAGACAACCTATACATATATCTGACCAGTGATCAATTGAGCCATGGGGCACTGATGCTAACATGTAGCTGCCCAAAGGAAAGGCGTTCTGCCAGGCTATAACCATAAAAGGTAGAAACAAAGACCTTGTCTCTGGGGGAGCAGTGGTCAGCTTGCGTGATCTCACCCCAGATAAACAAGTTGTTTACCAGACAAGCAGGAATCCTGTCTTCTTTGTTCTTTTTCCCGCATTGCCCTGTCTTTCTGCAGGAAGGAGGGGAGAGAAAGGGACCTTGTCTAGACATCGGAAGGCCTGTCTGGGTTTGTACTGGGCCATGTCGTGGCCCTACCATGACCGTTTGGGCCCCTCAATTCAATTGAGGTACTGGAACGTGTCCAGGGAAGGGCAACAAAGCTTGAGCACAAGTCCTATGAGGAGAGGCTGAGGGAGCTGGGGTTGTTTAGCCTGGAGAAGAGGAGGCTCAGGGGTGACCTCATTGCTGTCTACAACTACCTGAAAGGAGGTTGTAGCCAGGTGGGGGTTGCTCTGTTCTCCCAGGAAACCAGCAGCAGAACAAGGGGACACAGTCACAAGTTGTGCCAGGGGAGGTATAGGCTGGATATTAGGAGGAAGTTCTCCACAGAGAGAGAGATTTGCCATTGGAATGGGCTGCCCAGGGAGGTGGTGGAGTCGCCGTCCCTGGAGATGTTCAAGAAAAGACTGGATGGGGCACTTAGTGCCATAGTCCAGTTGATTGGATAGGGCTGGGTGACAGGTTGGACTGGATGATCTTGGAGGTCTCTTCCAACCTGGTTGATTCTATACTAAACCAGCAAATACAGTGATATGGCAGAAAACTTCAGAAAAAAAAATTTTAAATTTTTGTTTCAGTGCTTTCCAAGTGAGTTTGTTCTTTTCCTAGAAGATCACTAATAATCTTGCAATCTCTACTGAAAATATTTAAAATATTTTTTCTAGTGATTTTCTATTAATAAGTTTCTTAAACTTGCTCTTCATCCAGCTTTTAAGAAGTCATTTACTCGTATATGAAATCAGTATTTTCTTAGTATTCACAAAATTGACAAAAAATACTGTGTTAAAAAAACTACTTTATTTTTATAGTTTTGCTTTTTTACACAAAATTATGCAAACTATTAAGAATTTAAACTAGTATCTTTTAGCAGCTAATATGAGCTACAAAAATATGATCTATAAAAATAATAATTTTAGTGGAAATACCAAATAGTTCTGCCTTGATGCCTTATGGAGTACAATGTATACATTTTGCCCAGAATAAATGCATTGCAAGTACTGAAATTAACTAGCAACAAAATATTCAGTAACATAATACATTTATACCACAGTAGTTCATTAAACTGTCAGGACATGTTTCACCTAACTGTAGATGTCTATGAGACACCTTCCTATTTACTACTAACTTTCTGTTGGTTTGGGTTTTTTTGTTTTATTTTGTTTTGGTTTTTTAATCCGTTGGAGTTCAATAGGCAGTAAAGGATGGAATTTATATGACCAACTATAAACATCTACTTTAGGATTATATGGATCATAGACTGAGTGCCTGTTTCTCTCAGCTAACAGCAAAAGAAGCTTACGCTAATAGCTCAGTTGTAGGTATCTGCTTAATATGATGTGAAAGTAAATTAAAAGAATCATCCCTGTTTACTATTTTCTTTATATGGCTCAGATGACTAGTTCTCCTCTACAATAAATTCTGATGATGTATTATTTACAGGGATTATAACTGAAAGTATATATTCCATCTTTATGTAGCAATAGAAATAAAATTGTCCTATATGAGCTTTGACTAAAGAGATCTACATCATACAACAGTTACTAAGAACTATAAAATCACAGCAGCCAGTTGATGTCTCAATACACAGTCACTATCAATGTCAGTTTGAACCCTTCTTTTATGGGAAAATTCACATAAAATCATCTAGATTATATTAGGATTTGCCAATAATGCCAAGCACTTTTGGAAAGTTACTTATCTCTACATTTGTAATAAAAGCTTGAATGTGTTAAGTAATATACAAAATTTGATATGGTCATTTAACTACAGTTATTCATGAAAAATTACACTACTCAATGTATAAGAAAGTTTAGTCTGTTTAGAACAGGAAAGATTTTGAAGATCATCTTCCAACTGCAGTTATAGTGTGAGGTGTCCCTGCCCATGGCAGAGGGGTTGGATCTAGATGTTCCTTGTGGTCCCTTCCAACCCTGACTGATTCTATGATTCTATGATTCTAAGACAGAATAAATAGTAACACTTAAACAAGGACATAAAACCCTACCTTTACTAAAAGTACTGTGTTGTCTTTTCTCATGGGCAGTGGGAAGAGTAAACTAAAATGAGGAAAAGAGTAAAACAAATCAATAAATATGAAGACTTGATACAAAACAGAATGAAAAATTAATAGAATTAACTGATTCAAACAATACCACTTTGTAAGTGAGGAAGACGTTGATATATTGCTAATCATTGAGAAAACTAACTAGATTAAGTAGTCCAACACTTACTAGCAATGCAGGACAAACAGTCATATGGAATCATCCCCGGAGTCATACAGTTTCCCTTAGAAAATTGTCTGCAAGAAAGTTTCTAGACAGTGAGATGATAAACATCGCCAAAGGAAACAAAAAGCTTCTGTTCATATTTTAGAACTGCAGACAACCATCAACAACTTTTGGGGCTTGTAAAGGAAAAATCATATAAAACATACAAGAAAATAGTCAAGTATTTACCACTGCTGCAACAGAACATGACAAAGGTGACATCAAATCCCAGATAGATTTTTTTTTTGTAGACTTGTATTAGTTCAACAATTGTTAGAACTAAAAACTCATTTAAATGAAGAATTACTTATATAAACAGGGCACATATTTTAATGATCTAGGACTCCTTTTCTAATAAAAAATGAGCAATATATTTAAGGAACTTGAAATATTAATAATTTAATCACTTTTTAAATATATTTTGTCTCACAGAAGAAAATAATTGAAACACTATTCTTTAAAGTGTACTTTATGTCATGTGTGTGGTTTCTGACCAGTGCTAGTATTTGTCAATGCAAAATGTTTCTGTGTAGGACTTCAAACATCTCATGAATTCTCATGTTCTATTATCATGACTGCTCCCATCATTACCTCAATTTGTAGAAATCCAAATAATTTAAACTCAAGTGTTTAAAGCTAGTTAGCCTTGTCAATTTGGCCTGCCTCTGAAAAGATCAAGCTATTACAATTTTATCTTTCTAAAAAGAGCTATGTATCTGCTGTGAAAAGATGAAGGAACCTGTTACTCCATTTGTAACAGTACATAGATTCTACAGCAAAGAAAGCAGGGAAAACTGGCTGACTAAGTGAGTCATTAAAATGGCTCATGCAAGCCCCAGGATTTCAAATTTCCTTTTGGTTATATATTGTCTCACATGTTCTAGAAAAATGCAGAGCTCCTCTGTGTCAGCCTGCATTGGGAAACACATAAATAAATGTTTTCTTTAGCACTCTAAATCCTAAGATTTTTGCATAACTTGGAAGTAGTTAAAAATGATGTGTCGCAAAACCTGAGTATACAACACAAAATATTTTGGATCAGAATATGCTTCTGTATCCAAGTGTCTAAGATGTTCACCTGTGGGTTGAAAAGTCCCAAACAGTTCCAGACACAGTGCCTATACCTCATATTCAGCATTAACTGGAGAATAACTGGAGAATACCAATACATATATCAATTTACCCAGGCTGCCACAAGTGTATACTGCCATTCTTCCCCTCTTGACTGAGACTGTAAAAGGATTTCCAAGCTCAAGATCAGAGTATCCCAACAAATAGGAAATCAAGAAAGGGAGCCAGGAGACCAGCATGGTTAAGTAGGGAACTGCTGAGCAAACTCAAGTGGAAGAAGAGAGTCAACAGATCATGGAAGGAGGGGCTGGCCACTTGGGAGGAATATAAGACTGTTGTCAGAGGACATAGGGAGGCTACTAGGAAGGCTAAGGCCTCATTGGAACTCAACCTTGCAAGGCAGGTCAAGGACAACAGAAAAGGCTTCTTCAAATACATTGCAGGAAAAGCTAACACTAGAGGCAATGTAGGCCTAGTGCTGAAAGAGGTGTGTTCCCTGGTGACAGAGGATAGAAAGAAGGCAGAGTCACTAAATGCCTTGACTCCATCTACACTGATGGAGACTGTCCTCAGGAGCCCCAGACCCCTGAGGCCCCAGAGGAAGACATGGCAAAGGTATTAGTTGATAAGGACTGGGTTAGGGAACGGTTAAGTAATATAGACATCCATAAATCCATGGGTCCTCATGGCATGCACCTATGGGTGCTGAGGGAGCTGGCAGAGGTCATTGCCTGACCACTCTCCCCTATCTTTAGTAAGTCATGGCAGACAGGAGTGGTGCCTGGGGACTGGAGGCACATGTCACTCCAATCTTCAAAAAAGGGTAAGAAGGAGGACCCAAGTAACTATAGACCAGTCAGCTTCACCTCCATCATCAGAAAAGTAATGGAGCAACCTATCCTCAGCACTGTCCTTAGGCACACCAAAGACAAGAGGGTCATTAGGAGCAGTCAGCATGGTTTTACCAAAGGGAAGTCATATCTGACCAACCTGATAGCCTTTTATGAGGACAGAAGCAGGTAGATAAATGATGGTAGAGCAGCAGATGTAGTTTATCTTGATTTCAGTACAGCATTTGACACCGTATCCCACAGCATCCTCACAGTTAAACCGAGGCAGTGTGGTCTGGATGATCAGGTATTGAGGTGGATTGAGAACTGGATGAAAGACAGAAGTCAGAGAGCTGTGGTCAATGGGACAGAGTCTAGTTGGAGGCCTCTATCTAGTGGAGTCCCTCAGGGGTCAGTACTATGCAATATATTCATCAGTAACCTGGATGAGGGAACAGAGTGCACTGTCAGCAAGTTTGCTGATGACATGAACTGGGTGGAGTGGTTGACATACTGGAAGATTGTGCTGCCATTCAGCAAGACTCAGGCTGGAGAGTTGGGCAGGGAGAAATTGAATCAAATTCAACAAGGGCAAGTGTAGAGTCTTGCCCCTGGGAAAGAACAACCTCATGTATCAGTAGAGGTTGGGGACTAACCTGTAGGAGAGGAGTGAAGGGGAAAGGGACCTGTGGGTCCTAGTGGGTGGAAGGTTGGCCATGAGCCAGCAATGTGCTCTTGTGGCCAAGAAGGCCAATGCCATTCTGGGGTGTATTAGAAGGAGTGTGGTTAGTAGGTTGAGAGAAGTTCTCCTTCCCCTCTACTCTGCCCTGGTGAGGCTGCATCTGGAACATTGTGTCCAGTTCTGGGCCCCTCAGTTCAGGAAGGACAGGGAACTGCTTGAAAGAGTGCAGCGCAGAGCCACAAAAATGATTAGGGTAATGGAACACCTCCCTTATGAGGAGAGACTGAGGGAGCTGGGGCTCTTTAGCTTGGAGAAGGAGACTAAGGGGTGACCTCACTAATGTTTATGAGTATGTAAAAGGTGAGTGCCAAGATGATGGAGCCAGGCTCTTGTCGGTGATGCCCAATGACAGGACAAGGAGCAATGGGTGGAAGCTGAGGCATAGAAATTTCCACAGAAATATGAGGAAAAATTTTTTCACTGTGAGAGTGATGGAACACTGCAACAGGCTGCCCCAGGGGTGGGTTGTGGAGTCTCCCTCTCTGAAGATGTTCAAGACCTGCCTGGATGTGTTCCTGTGTGACTTGATATAGGTGATCCTGCTCTGGCAGGGGGGTTGGACTAGATGATCTCTCGAGGTCCCTTCCAGCCCCTAACATTCTATGATTCTGTAATTTTTGCATCAAAAATTTCTTACTTCTGTACCAAAACCATTATCACAAGTAATTCCAGCCCTGACCTCAGTGTTAATATGTTTGGTGCTGGACACCCAGAGCACAGATATCTCCATCTATTCAAATAACCTGTGGAACAGATTTGTTAGGATTTAAAAAATACTGTGATTATGGAGTGTGGCATCTACCTATTACTGAATGCAGTGACTTTTTTTCCCTCCTTCCTTTTCTTTTTTTTTCTTTTATTGGTAACCTGTGAAAGAAAAAAAAACTGGGCCAGAATTCAGTGAGGAAAACTAATAGAAAAATGCACAGCAAAATGAACAGACTGTCAGTCTTCCTTGATTAGTTAATTGTAATTTAGTCTGATGTGCATTTAAAAAAAAGTGACTATAAAGGCATGGCTTCTCTATATATCTAAATGCTACTGTAAAAATATCATTAAAGAATCTTTTAGTGACTTTGCATTATCTCTCATAATTGAAGTAGTCGTTCCTCTACAATGCATCTACTGTGCTAGTACACATTAAGCAAACATTAGCAAAACCAGAAAAATTTCAGTGGAATGGAACAGTATTCTATGCCAATTATGTTCTTCTATAGTGTATCTTTCAGCCCAATTAACAGTTCTGACTGTATTTCAAATTTTCACTAGCCCTGAAAGATGTCATAAGAATTTTCCAGTTTGGTGAAAATTTCACTCCACTTCACCCCCCAGCACCATACCTTAGCAGTCTTGCCCTCATTTTTGGTGACTCCTTGCTGCAGGTGAAAATCCCCAAACATCTTTTCCAAAAAATGCCACTGCTGACCTTAACTACATCTCCTTCCATACACCAGTTTCTGCTCATGCATTCCACCTAGGAAAGGCATCTTTTCTCTAATGAAGCTTCTTTCCCAGCATACAGACTTCTCCAACTTACTTTCATAGGAACCTCTCTCTGTACTATAACCTCTACATAGCCTGGGAATACATCAGTGTTGCCAAAATGTTTCAGATGCATCAGCTGCTTCTGTGTGTAGTGCTAGATCCATCTCACTCCTGCTGGTACTCCTTCTGTCTTCCGTGTAGGTTATCCTGTAATGATCACTTGCTCCCTTTCTCCTTCTCATTTTAACCCCACCTGGTAACAATAAGTGCTCCTTAATGGTGCTGAAATTACTTTTATTTAAAGAAAAGGTGTAATTTTTATTAAATAAACATCAGTTGGAGAAGAGACAAAGCTTACTCCATTGAAAGAGACTCATTACCTTCATGGAATTATTTACACGCATAAATTATATTCATCACTACTTAAAAATGGATGGTCAGGTTGTACCCCAAAAGCATCAGCACTATTAATGTGAAGCATGCTAGTAAAATAATACATATCCAGTTTGTGGGCCTTGTTGTAGTCTCTCCATTCCACATTGCCTTTCTGGCTAACAAAACTGCTGTACTACTCTTAGATGTTTTGCTTATGGAAGTATTTCAGAAACTTAGCATTAACAGTTTCTTATCTTCTCACTTCCCTTGAAAAAAGGTGTGCAGAGAAGAGCATTTGGTAAAGAAGTAATCTTTCCAGTGTGTTTTACATTAAGGAGAGTCAGGTTGATGAATAATAGCTGCTCTTTTATCTCTGAATATGGAGAACAAAGAGAAAATATTTTTTTTCCTTTTAAATTTTCAGTCCTTGAAATGGTATACAGAAAAACTGTTGAAATTAGAAGATTGGAGAAGTGATTCTCTGCCTTCTAACTTGAAGGAGTCAGTGGAAGTCTGCAACTAGATTTAAGGCCCCCAAATACAGGCACGTGGGTAATAGCATAACAAGATATTTAAAGAACACTGTATAAAAGACAGCAGAAAAAAAAATCAGCTATTATCTTCTATGATAATATTTAAAGAAAATATTTTCCTTAATTAAAACACAAACCTCAGTTTGACTAGCACTTACAAAAATTTCTCCAGAAAACTTCATGGTAAAAATGCCCAAATGCTGTTTCAGACAAAAATGTTAAGCTTTATTGTGGTTGGTTGACCTTGGCTGCCTGCCAGGTGCCCACCCAGCTGCTCTTCTAGTTCCCCTTCTCAATAGAACAGGGGAGAAAATAAGATGAAAAAAACTCATGGGCTGGGATGAAGACAAGGAGATCATTCACCAAATATCATTTCAGACAAAATAGCCTTAATTTGGGGAAGATTAATTTATTGCCGATTAAAAAATACAGTAGGATCCTCAGAAATAAAACAGTAACTAAAATCCCTTCCCTCCACACCCTTTTTTTCCCAAACTCAACTTTGCTATTTTATTCCTGATTCCTGTTCCTCCTCCACATGCTGATCCTGAGCATTAGGGTCAGTCCCTAACAGCTCCTCTCTGATGCTCCTTCCTCCTCATGCTTTTCCCCTGCTCCACTGCAGGTTCACACACAGAATCAACCAGGTTGGAAAAGAACTCAGAGATCATCAAGTCCAACGTATTACCTAACACCTCATGACAACTAAACCATGGCTCCAACTGCCACGTCCAATCCTTTTTTGAACACCTCCAGGGATGGTGACTCCACCACCTCCTCAGGCAGCCCATTCCACTGGCCGATTACTCTTTCTGTGAAGAAGTTTCTCCTCACCTCAAGCCTAAACTTCCCCTGGTGCAGCCTGAGACTGTGCCCTCTTGTTTTTTTGCTGGTTGCCTGGGACAAGAGACCAACCCCCACCTGTCTACAACCTTCTTTCAGGTACTTGTAGAGAGCAGCAAGGTCTCCCCTGAGCCTCCTCTTCTCCAGGCTAAACAACCCCACCTCCCTCAACCTCTCCTCACAGTGCTTGTGCTCGACTCCTCTCACCAGCCTCGTTGCCCTCCTCTGGACATGTTCAAGAATCTCAATGTCCTTCTTAAAGTGAGGAGCCCAGAACTGGACACAGTACTCAAGGTGTGGTCTAACCAGTGCTGAGTATAGGGGAAGAATGACTTTCCTGCTCCTGCTGGCCACACAGGATGCCATTGGCCTTCTTGGCCACCTGGGCACACTGCTGGCTCATGTTCAGCCAGCTGTCAACCAGTACCCCCAGTTCCCTCTCTGCCCTGCAGCTCTCCAGTTCTCCACTGCTGCAGCTTCCTCCAGGGCACACCCACCTGCTAGAGGATTGGCTCCTCTATTGGTTGTACTGTGGATATCTACTGTGGGCTGCAAGAGAACAACTTGCTTCACCATGGTCCTCTCCAGGGTCTGCAGGGGAGTTTCTGCTCCAGTGCCTGGAGTAACTTCTCCTTCTTCACTGACCTGGGTGTCTTCAAGGCTATTTCTCACACATTTTTCTCACTCCTCTCTCACATGTTGTGCAATGTTTTTCATCGTTCTTAAACTTGTTTTCCCCAAGGTGCCACCACCACCATGGCTGAGGGGCTCAGCTCTGCTCTGCAGTGGTTCCATTGGAGCAGGCTGGAATCCTCTCTGTCTAGCATGGGGCAGCCTTGACCTCTCCTCATAGAGGCTGCTGGTACAGCCCCTGAATCCCAACACCTTACCATGGACAATCAATACATTAATTCAAATTAAAACCATTTCATTTTAATTTTGTTTAGTTATAAAATGAAGCAAATTAATCAGGAGACTGGCTTTGTCCAGCTGTATGCTATGGTCATGAAATCTCATCAATTTAATTAAAACAGAAGTTTTCTCACAAATTCTATTGATTTGGATGAAATCCCATTTCTCCATGAAATACTTTTCGTATTACAAAGTATCAACCAGCCAATTATTAACAATGTTTTAAGCCAACCTCAGCAGGCTGACTAAGCTTCTTTAATAACAAAAAAGGTTTAGAAAACAATCTGCCATGGAAGTCTTAAATTCAAATTCAATTAAAAAAAATCATGTGAATTTTAGTATTTAAATGCAACCGAGAAAGACACTTAGCAATGTTAGTCTCTCCCATACCATATTCAGTGATTACCTAAAACATGAAATTATTACATGAGAACATTTTCTCCATTGTTCAGAGAAAGGATGTCCACAGTGATGATACCACTGGAGGAAGGCAAAAAATGAGAAAAGCCCTGGCTTGGAGGTTCTGAAGGTAACAATAACTGGGCTTTTTGTGCAACGGTATTTCTCCCTGTGTCCCCTGTCTCAGTAAATTACATCCTTCTGCAAACACCTTGAAGAGGCAGACGGAGAACTGGGTCCTATGCCTCTGTTTAAAGTGGACACCTTTAAGTAAGAGGGTAAGTGGTTTGCCTTTTAAAAAATAAAGCTGAAATAACAACAGTACATATCATAACTAATAATGGTCACTTTCAGAATACCTTACAGATTCAAAGCACTGTGATACTACCAGTAATCAATGTTTACTTAGTAACATTAACATAATTTCATGTGCAAAGATGCTGAAACAACAGAAGAGTTTTAAAACAAGCAAGACAAATCCCAGAGCCCACCTGAGAAGCTGCACAGGTTTGTAGTCAGATTCTGCACAATCCTTGATGTGACATGTATGCACAGGGTCCAAAGGCAGTGGACTAGACCTTGGTGAATAAATAATTTGAAAAACAACAAAGTCTTATAGAAGGGATTCAGGCTTTCACATGGTTCTTCAGAGGGTCAAAATCACACATCATATTAAAGTTACTGATGTTACTAAAAGATAAGTGTTTGTTGTTGTTATTGTTGTTGTTTTTTCTTTCAAACAGTAAAAGATTTTATTACTAATTGATTTTTATAACTTATTCACAGTATGATTTGGCATTTTTATATACTTACAAGTTCCACTGACTTAAACAGGAGTAGTAAGTGCACAAGGAATGGAGAACAAGGCCTTTGAAGTTCAGTATCATTATTTAGATTTCAAGCATGCCTGGAGACAGCACTCTAGATTAATAAAACGCTTTGCTTCAATTAGCTCTGTGTCTCCTGCATCCCTCCCCAATTCCCTCTGCCCTTGTTTAACATACTCCCTTATCCCTTCACATTATCCAGACAGGTGCTTTCTGCTACCACAAACTGCTGGAAGTTTCATGGAGGAGGAAGAGGGATGTATATTGGTTTCTTGGCTCTGATGCAGGAAAGGAGTATGTGTGAGTCTGTATATGTGTCTGATTCTTCCTCCCTGAGTATTGCTTCAAAGATTCTTTAAAATGATTTCTGAAAAAAGCAATAATCTTAAAAAAAGTTCTTAAACAGATATGGTCACTTCTGTATCTGGCAAGGACACTTTCACAATCTAGCACAGAATATGTAAATCCAAGGAGTATTACTTCTAGCTGCTTTAATTCTGGGGGTGAGGGAGGCCTATATAAAGGAAAAAAAGGTACATTCTTTTGTAGATATGAAATAAATCTTTATTGTAGTGGGACTCAGATTTCTGCCATGATTTTCTCTGGTTTTCCACCGTAATAAGTACCTCATTTCAGATTTCCTTGAAAGAGACTTAGGAGCATAATGCACCGGCCACCGAAAACTGACACATCCTGCAAAGTGGAAGCAGGAAATTATAAGTTTCTCATTGAATTCAATGGGAAAGTCATAAGGCCCTGCTCCTTCTCCCTTGGGGTATTTTCCTATTTTATTGTCAGTACTATAATGGGCAATCAGTTCCTGAAATGGTACCCTGCTGCCTAGATGAAGCATTTATACGTTTTTTAAGCAGTTCATTTGAACACTGCAGAATGAAAAAAGTCAGTCCTTGCACGTTCAGAGTTTAGGGCCCTGATCCCACACTGAACTATGCACTGGCAAACTTCCTGCCCACTTGGAATTCAGTGCGGGATCAGGATCTCAATGTCTACGTTTTCTGCTGCAGTTCAGACCTTTATCTATCGCAGCTGGAAACAACATTACAAATAAAAATGCTTCTAAAAACCAAAGTGTCTGTCCTTTTTAAAAGTTAAGTTTCCTAGATTTATGCACATATATTTACATAGTAATCCTCTGAATGGAGATACTGTTTCTAATGAGTTAGAGGATTACTACAAAAATATATATAAATCATCACAGATGTTTTCCATGCAGAAACATTTTCATTTAAAAAACACCCCCACCCCCAAAAAAAACCAAACAAACAAAACTAAGG
Source organism: Indicator indicator (assembly GCF_027791375.1). Lineage (NCBI taxonomy): Eukaryota > Metazoa > Chordata > Aves > Piciformes > Indicatoridae > Indicator > Indicator indicator. The sequence goes on from NC_072010.1 coordinate 36,793,662, forward strand.
AAAAACAAAACAACAAAAGAAACAAAATTAAAAAAAAAATCAAACCAAACACAAGAACCAACAACCAAAAAACCCAGCTGTGTTCAAAATTCAAAGGAAAAAAAAAATTTGACAGCCTAACATCACAAACCACATCCAAGAAAGACCTCATGGTCCAAATCCAATATAAAATTTAGGCCTAAAATGAAACCCTGAGAATTTAGGGATCACTTAAGGTCAGTATAAATTGAGAAAACCAAACTCTACTACAGCCCAGAACACTATTTAGGTCATCTCTTTTCAGTAGTGCCTAATCCTTACAATACCTAAATCTATAAAATGCCTTCCTGTGTGTCTTAAAGTATGCTGCTGCTCAAAGTGGCCATACTTGCTCAGACCTGGCTACAGAAGTTATATGTACATTGCCCAGAAAAATTACAGGTTTAATCACAGGTAGTACATCAGTGAGCCACCTGCTTCTCCAGAAAAGATTGCTGTGTCATTTTTTTCACCTCTACTAACAACCAGGACTGTTCTTCACAGAAGCTGGAGGGTCCTTATCAGTTCTGAGACAGCATTAGCCATACGTTCCATTCACCTGCTGAGGTGGGACCCCTGTGAGAAAGAAGTCAAGGTATTAGAAGCAATAGCAAATTTATAAGTGACTTTCTCCTAGTTGTTATGGTATTTAGTAAGAAAGAGGTCTTTGCTCCCAGGACTATCATTCTTGTAATCTAATGGCATAAGAATTACATGGCTGTCCTGAGATACAATGAGAATGTAATTTCTGTTCCACTAGAAAGACAGTTGGAGAGCACCCTTTCTATGGTCACTTGACTTTTCTGGTTACAATGGCTTAATTGCAAGAACAAATGCAAACATTTATCAGCAGCTTTCCTCACTAACTTGCTGTTTGTGTCTCAGGCAGGAGGTCAGAGTTTAGTGATTAAGGCCACTGCTCTATGGGGAAACAAGAAGCATCATTTGCTTTAAGATTTGAAAACCTGCTTACTGGATGAATAGTTTAACTGCCAGCCAACAGTTCAAGAGACTGGAAGTGAAATTTATCACCGCTTTTCAAACTCATTCCCTTTGGTGCCTATTCCCCCAAGGTGTGCAGGCTCTGAAAATCAGCATCTTGCTCTTTTCATCTGAATTCTTTCACATCAGAGCAAGAATTTATCCATGTGAACTACCTACTTACTCTCAGCTGAGTGACATATATCTGAGTTCACCATACTATTTTCATTCTTGGGGTAAATCGACTTTGTCTCATGTAGAATAAAAGAAAAGGATGATAGCATGAGCAGGACTGAATTTTCCATAAAGACTGGGGGGTTTTGGTGGGGGTTTTGTGGCTTTTTTGTTTGTTGCTTGTTTTTTATTTTGTTGTTTTCTTTTTTTAAATACAGTGAAAGACTAAGGACACAGCACCACAAACAGATGTAGAGATTCTTACAGCAATCTATCCCAAATTTCAGCTGGCCAGCTATAAGCAGAGGTAGTGTTAACATGGCACTAAGCCCAAATTAACCAAGCATCAGGAGACTCCTGAGAAATGAAACCATTGGCAACTTCTTAGTGTTGAAAGGCTTGAGACTGTATTTTAGTCACTCCCTCAGTGCAAATGAATACTTCTATTCAGTAGCAGGTGATTACCCTTAAGAGCAGGACCTATATGCACTGACAGAGACCTAGTAGAGACACCCTACTGTGAGTGCTTTTTGGCAAGCCTCACCAGAGACTTTGGCAGCCTTTCTTTCTCTAAAGTGCTACTATGCTTTTACACGGTTGCATTCTTCATGCAAACGAGTATCAATGCCAATCCTAAGAACATGAAGAACTTACATAATAATTATTGTTTTCACTGCTGAATAGCAAAGAACAACTGCAACATCAAGAAATAACATCTTTTCAGTGGATTTTTTTAGAAGACGTATACATTCCCTTTAGCTTAAATAATAAAATCCATTTTTGGACAACATACTTGAATTGTGTTATTATACACATGTACATTTTGCAATGGATTACAATTTTTAATTAAGGCACCACGTGGCTATCAGAATAGAGTAATTAGTAACTTCCAATTTTATGTTAATTTTTGTGAAACAATGCATTAGAGAATTTTAGAATAAAATAAAATACATTAAGACATGGAGTATCTTAAAGATCACATTGCTTGAGCCCACACAAAATGCTTCTTAAAATGTTATTTATTACTCTATTCCATGCTTGACAATGTATTGTTAGGAGATATATGTTCATATCATTTCAGAGCTTGAAAAATGTACACTTTCTTGGATTAAAACCAGTTCTTACCTGTATTTCTGATGCTTGCATAACGTGGCCTTCTTCACTCCTTTGTGAAGTTTTAATTCTGGGAAGAAGGGCAAAACAAAGTCCACAGAAAATCATGATAAAGAAATGCAAACTGAAAGAGATAAAAAGGGCAAATGTTTTTAGAAATGGAATAGGAGCAATACATCATCTATTCACAATGTTAACTCTGAAAATTATTTCCAGCTTTGTAGCAATTGTCTATTGTTTATATAAACCATAATACTCCATCTAAAAAATCATTTAGGGCAGGTGCCTGCCTAACTTTTCCTGATGTTAACAACTTTTGGGGTGGGAATAAGCAGCTTTGTTCCTCATGTATTTGCCCACAGGCTGCAGCTCTTTGCAACACTTTTCCTTCATGATCCTTGTTGGCCAAAATCAGGGAAAAACAAGACCTGTCCACAAAAGTGAAAGTCCCTTATCTCTAAAACTAGATAAAATGCTCTTGGCAAGATGACTCCAAAGGGTTCTCTGAGACACCAAAATTTTGTGCTGGCCTGAAGCCTTTTCTCTGTCAAGCAAACACAACTCATTCTGCCTTGTGAGGCATGACACAATGAGTGAGCAGGGAGCACTGAAGTTTCTGCAAGGCAAGGTGAGAGTTTCCATCTTCTAGCATTCTGGGTTGTGATACAGGGACAGTTTAGACTGCCAATCATATGTGTGTTAATAGAGTAGCCTTACCTCCAAGATCTCAGTAGCAAATGACTCATCTCAGGCACCACAGTATGTCCTAATCTCTTGATATGGGCTAGATGCTAGACAGGCTACAGATCTATTGGAGAAAAATATTAGAGAGTCCTGAATGTTGTATTCCAAATGCACCAAAGCTGACAAAGCTGTGTGGTTGAAAGACATCACTCACACTACATGCGTCTTCATTACTGAAATTCCCACATTTAGCTCTTTTTGAATCCATGCCAAAGAGATCTCTAATATGACAATTACTTCTCACACCAGCTATTTTCAGCTATGTGTTTCATTTACTCATAGTTAGGACACAAAGCTTTTCTGGTGTAAGCGCCAAGAGACAATAAAATAATGACATAAGACCTAACCACTATTTATGTTCATTTTTAGTGGCTGTTTCCTACATGTAACCGGCATATACATGTTTGGTTTTATATTACAGTTTTCAATTATTTGAGCCAGCAAACGGAAGGCAAAGGAGGATACTAGTAATTTCTATCAGTGATTCCCTTGCCATTCCTTTGACTCCGGCATAAGGTCTACGGCTTTTATTTGTATTCAGCAATCTACTGATCAAATATTTATCCCCCTAGTTCTTTTGCCATCATGAAGAAGGAATCAAAGACAGAAGTTTTCACTATCCCAAGGTCCTGATTTGAGTTAGAATAGAAAAATTCTGTTCAGTGATGTTACTTTTTGGCTCTGTGTCTTTTGAGTAACTGCATGTAAAAGCATGTTCTCACAGTGTCTGCTTCTAGCAGTGATAATGCTCAGTGTTTTCTAATTAGGAATCCCTATGCAGACCAAGGCCACTGATAAATATTGTGTACTACATACATGTGGGTGCAGAGGAAAAGGCTGCACCAGCAGGGAGGAGTGGATAGTTCGGTTGACGATAGATTGACCAATCAGGTATTCCATTCCACATGTCATATTTGGTACAAATCTGAGGGATCACAAGGGTCAAGTTCTCTTCTTCTTCAATGGCTGACATCCAAAGAAGACTGTCTATTTTGCCTTCGATTCCAATCCATGAGCTCCTGAATCCACTTCCAGAATGCAGCTCCTGGATCCAGTTCTCATCTGCCACTGAGTCCAGTCTGGGACTTCTGCCACAGCATCAGTGCAGACAGTGACTAACTGCTATCAAAGGGGTGGGATTCAATATTGGGTTTGTGTATACTTATATATACTCTACATTACTGTTATTTTTGTAATTAAATTAGTTTTAGTTTTCCAATTCATAAGTCTTTCCCCTTATTCCCTTTCTATTCCCTTTGGGAATGGATAGGGGCTGGTGGAGAGCATCTATCACTCATTTAATGTCCAGCCCTAACCCCTGAAACAACAGGATGTATGATTTTAAAACTCCCTATTTGTAAACACCTTTTCCCCCACAATCTCTCTAAGTACCTTTTCTCTCAGATGTTGTAAATGAATAACAACCACAAATTAAACTCAGTGCTGCTGTCTTCAAATGAATTTAAATTCAAATGAAAATATTTCTGTTTCAACACTGTAGGAGGTTTACATGTGTGCCTTCAAGTTTACTGGTTATGAATTGATCTATTGTAAGTTGTCACCTCCTTCACATCTGGTCTCATTTACTCAGCAGGAATTCCTGTCACAGAATCACAGAATCACATGATGTCAGAGGTTGGAAGGGATCTTCAGAGATCATCGAGTCCAACTCCCTGCCAAAAGCAGTGTCACCTAGGGCAGTCCACACAGGAATGCATCCAGGCAGGTTTTTAAAGATTCCAGAGAAGGAGACTCCACAACCTCTCTGAGCAGCATGTTCCAGTGCTCCATCACCCTCACTGTAAAGAAGTTTCTCCTCATGCTGAGGTCAAATCTTATCTCGTTTGTATTCATTGTTCCTTGTCTTACTACTGTGTACCACCAAAAAGAGATTGGCCCACTTGACACCCATCCCTCAGGTATTTACAGACACTGATCAGATCACCTCTCAGTCTTCTCAAAACTCAACAGCCCCAGGTCTCTCAGTTTCTCTATGTAGCGGAGACATTCAAGTGCCCCAATCATCCTCCTGGCTCTCCATTGGACTCTCTTCAGCAGTTCTGTGTCTCTCTTGAACTGGGGAACCCAAAACTGAACCCACTATTCCAGATGTAGCCTCACCAGGGCAGAGGGGTAAAAGGACCTCCCTAGACCTGCTGGACACACTTTTCTTGTGTAATAGCAAAAAACTTGTAAGGAAAGTGATAGAAATTAACCAGACCCAAAAATGTTTGTCTGACAAGCTTTCCAAGAGACACTGTCATCTTCTCAGAAAATAAAAAAAGAATCTTAGAATGTCTTATATTAGAGTCGTATTTTCACCAGTTTGACAGATTTCAATACAAACTAAAACTTCAGAGTCCCTTGTACAGTATTATTTCATCATTTCTACTGTTTCTACTGAAGTAATTTCACCTGATACAAACTAGAGTTGTAACTGCCTTTTGAGGTTTCTGCTTCACAAGAGAGTATTGTTCCATGACTGACTATTACAGCTAGTTCTTTTTCACTCCCATCTGATCTGGCTCCCAATTTATTGCTAAAATAATGATCCTGCACTTCATTCAAGTATGTTTCATTCTTCTTCTACATTACAGTCATACATATCACACATTTTCTCTTGCATTATAATCTTCAACTGAACTGGTGATCCCTCCCAATGCTTTGTAGTTCATGATATTTATGCTAAAGCCATCAATGGAATATCAATATATTCCCACCAATGATGTTCCTGGATCTTAATATTTTTCTTTCTAACACAAAACCATTTCTCTAAGGAATGAACCCTTGTTTTTTTATTCACAGATTATTTTCAAATACTGTTATATTCCAGGTGTCATATGTTATCAATGATCCAAATTACAGCAAAGATTGTCTTGAGAAGAAAACCCCTCTTCAGATATGCAAACAGGTGGCAGCTCTGATATGTCACTGCCTGGATGTCACTGAGATACTCTGTTTATTTAGCTGTACCTGACACAAATTTAGCATCTTAGTAAGGGAAGAAAACGTAACCTTTTTAAAAACAGAAATTAAATAAAAGACCCACAACTACCAGTAGCCCATGGACAATGCCTGAAAATCTAATGACTTTTTAAAAGTTTGATGGTATGTAAGAAGGTATGTCTACACTGTCATGGTAGGGCCAAAACAGGCCCAGCACAAAAACCAGACAGGCCCTGAGGGGTCTAGACATGGCCCCCCTCTCCCTCCTCCTTCCTGCAGAAAGTTGGGGCAACACGGGAAAAGGAACAAAGGAGACAGGACCATGCATGTCTGGTAAACAAAGTCGTTTACCAGGGAAGAGCAGGTGTACTGGTCACTGCTCCCCCAGAAACAAGGCCTTTGTTTTGCCTTTTATGGCCAGTGCCTGGCAAAACCATTTTTTATTGGGTAACTATGTGCTGGCTTCGGTTGCCGCTATTGGCCCAAATGGATCTCAGGCAAGATACATATAGAGGCTGACTGCTAGCTGCCTTTGCCTTGCACTTAAACCTTCCTCAAGCCTTGCTCAAGCCTTGCTTGAATTGCGTTCTTGGACCCGTCTTCCATGAAGTTACTTTGAGTTGCCTGGCCCTGCCTCGAGGGCCTGGTCCGAAGCCGGGGATAAAGCCACGAGCTTACACACATTGCAAGCTGGAGAAGCAACGAGCTTAGGTGCGAAGCCTGCTTCCCCTTGCCACTGGAATCTTGCCTTCCCTCAGTTTACCCAGGAACAAAGCAAATGCCCATCGCAAAGAAGCGCCGTAAACAGCACACCATCCGCTGAAGCCTGATCAGCCCTGGGACAGCGAGGCACCGTCTTGTGCCCCAGAGCACCCCAAAGCTGCAACAGCTAACACAGCAAAAGCACTCCCCACTTGGGTGAAATCAGCTGTGAGTAATTAATTCATTGCCTCTTGGGCTTAAAGGTTCTTATCAAGTCTGCCCCCTGCCCCACGCTGTGGGTGAGTGCTATCTGCTCTCTGGGACCTTCTCTTTCCATGTTATTTCCTCCCGGTTTGCATAGAATTGTATTTGTCCAAAGAGTGTATATTCCTATTGTAAATATATATTCCAACCGTACAACAAATCTATTTAATGAGTTTTTGGCAGCTTCTCCATATTAATAAAAGTTACTAGTATTCTATTAATATCCATTTGCCAATATTGTTCATTGGTTAAGTATAATCCCTTAACGTACACTGAAGCAGCATAGTGCAATAGGGATGAATCTGTGGAGTGAAACCATTAATTTGAGCATTCTGTCTTCTATAGTATAAGCATTTCAGATGGACTGCTTAAGAAAAGCTGCAGTTTTATGCTGAAGTGCAGGATTGTGCTCCTATAGCACAATTCTTCACTTATCTTCCATGTAGACCATATAAGGCCAACAGGTATTCTTCAGCCATCTGTTCAATAATTACAAAGACTACTAAATAATTGGGTGAAAAATCTCCGTAACATGACTTATTGTGTGTAGTGACTTTTGACATGTGATGAGAAACATGAATGTAATTATACATCTAAGAACTCTCCACTTTTACTAAAGATATACCACTTACACCCACAATTTATGACATCCTGAAAAAGAAGGTTTTTGGATTTGTGTTAGCTGCTTATATAAGTCACGAGAACTAACATATCTCTTTCTTTTCACAGTCTTATATAAATTTGAATTTTCAATGTTTTTTATTTGACATCTTTCATATAATTACTATCTTGTTTAAATATCACTGTGCTACTGCCTGAGGTAAATGCAGTAGAAAATCACTACGTTCAGTGTTAACTGTCTTACAGTTTCATCTCCTCTGTCAAAGTGAGAACTTTTTTTTAATTCTGCAGGGAAATTTTTATTTTGTTTACTTGTTCATACCTAATGTGGATGAGTTAAGTTGCTGGCTACACAATATTTCCTGTGTCTGTCAACCAAGCTTAAAATGGATCTGTGTACTTTTGGCATTATCACAGATAGTCTATTTTTCCCACTGCACAATAATGAAATGCAGGGGAAAAAAATGATAGTCCAATCAACTACTGTTTGTTCTAAGTCAGATTTTCAAATACAGGCTAACTTTAGGAAAGAACTGAGCACATACTTAAACTTCTGCTTCAGAAGAGCTTTGACTGGATTTAAAAGGTAGGTACTGATCAGCAATACTACATTTACATGCAACAGTTGTGGAACAATACAGTACAATGCTTGAAGTACTCAACAGCAGAAGAAGCTGGGCACCAAGTTCCATGCCCATTTTTACATTAAGCTGCCATTAGACAAAAAAATATGGTGATGGCAAGAGTATGCACCAGAATGCAAATCAGCAGATCGAGAGAGGTGATCCTAATCTGGAACTCAGCTCTGGTATCCAGCTCTGGAGCCCTCAACACAGAAAGGATGTGGACCTGATGGAGCAGGTCCAGAGGACAACCACATAAACGACCAGGAGGTTGGAGCACCTCTGCTACGAGAAGAGGCTCAGGGAGCTGGGATTGTTCAGCATTGAGAAGAGAAGCCTCTGAGGTGACCTAATCGCCCCTTCCAGTACCTACAGGGGATCTGCAAGAAGGCTGGGGAGGGACTGTTTACAAAGGCCTGCAGTGACAGGACAAGGGGCAATGGTTTTGAATTAGAGGAGCTTTAGATTGGATGTTAGGAACAAGTTCTTTACAATGAGGGTGGCTGAGCACTCCAAAAGGTTGCCCAAAGAGATGGTTTGGGACCCTTTAAGGGGATTAAGTAATTGCCCTTAACTAATAAACGATATGGCAAATGGGTATTAATAAAAATGCTAGTAACCCTTTATTCATGAAAATTGCCAAAACTTGTTAAATAGGATTGTTGTACAGTTGGAATATATATTTACAATAGGAATGTACAGTCTTTGGGCAAAATACAATTTTATGCAAACTGGGAGGAAATAGCACAGAAAGAGGGTCCCTGGGAGCAGATAGCACTCGATTACCACGGGGGGGAGGCTCGGTAAGAACCCTTACACCAAAAAGGGCAATGAATTAATTAGTCACATCTGGTTTTATCCATGCTGTTGCTGCTATGTTAGCTATGAGGCTTTGGGGCACTCTCATATGGCGCTGGCACGGCAGATTGCCGGCAAGAAGGGTTTGCCACGTTGTCCCAGGGCTGATCTGGCTTCAGCGGATGGCTAACAACGCTTCTCACTTGCTTGGTTTCTGGGTAAACTGAGGCACGGCACGATTCTAGTGGCAAGGGGAAGCAGGCTAGGCTGATCCAACTTCTAGGCTCGCGGCTTCTCCGGCTTGCTGTGTATGGGCTTGTGGCTTTATCCCAGGCTCTGGACCAGGCACTGGAGGCAGGGCTGGGTAACTTGAGGCAGCTTCATACAAGATGGGTCCAAGCAGGTTCAAGAGCAAGGCTTGAAGCAAGGCGAAGGTGACTACGAAGTCAGCCTATATATATATATATAAATATATATATATATATACCTGGCCCAAGATCAACTGGGCCAATGGGGCAACTGAAGCTAACATGCAGCTGCCCAATGGAAAGGTGTTCTGCCAGGCTGTAACCATAAAAGGCAGAAACAAAGGTCTTGTTTCTGGGGGAGCAGTGGTCAGCGTATGTGCTCTTATTTCAAGTAAACAACTTGTTTACCAGACATACAGGGGTCCTGTCCCCTTTGTTCTTTTTCTGGTGTTACCCTGACTTTCTGCAGGAAGGAGGGGAGAAAGAGGGATCACTTCTAGAAATCTTAAGGCCTGTCTGGGTTTATACCGGGCCATGTCATGGCCCTACTATGACAGACCCATCTCTGGAGATATTCAAGGCAAGGCTTAGCAGAGCTCTTGGCAACCTGATGTACTTGAAGATGTCCCTGCTCACTGCAGGGACTTGGAATAGATGGCTTTTAGAGGTCCCTTCCAACTCACGTGATTCTATGATTCTGTGAAATGTGGCTCATCCCTACTCAGTGCAGTACCTTATAAAATGGTGAAACAGATTTTACTCCAAATCTCCAGCTTCTGTGGCAATTGTTCTAACCACTAAGCTACTGGATGAAAGGCAGACTTCTAAATGAGCTCCAGCCTCATCCAGACAACTAATTTCATCTCAGAATCAGATTCTCAAGTTGGAAGGAAAAGGAAGTTTATACTCCTATTTTTCTCATTTCTAATTGACTAATCTTGAAATCTCCCTGCTCAGTATGCCAACATTTTTTTATTGCATTTTTAGTGCCCAGTTCAGCAAAATTCAGTTCCTGGGATACAGCAAATAACTTAAAACAGCACACAAGCTCTCCTTCAGAGCTCATCCTTACACTACAGCTACCACTTTAGGTATTTATATGTGAAGATTTTGTACCAGTGACATTTGTAAATCTCTAACATCACTTAGGAGGTGACTACCATTTCCACTGGTAATATCCCTGCAATAACTAAGCTATTGCCAGGAGCTATGCATATTAACAGTGAACTCCTGACAGCATTAAATTGGTGGGTGTCTTGATCATTAGATTCAAAATTCATAAATTGACATCACTCAGGATGCTCCATAATAAAGCCTGAAACACATTCTGAATATTTCAGCTATACTGGAATACCGACAGTGGCTATGGCAGGTCCCCAAATCAGCCACATCTTTGAAGTGGAACAGTCCAGATCTTTTCCCTAGAGTGACCTCTCTAAAGGAGACTAAAACCACAGAAAATCCATACTTCAACAGCCTTTCAACTAGGACAGCTAATTATCTATTTATTTGTTTACTTGTTTATTTATTCCTTAGAAAAACTCAATGACTTGCCTAGATAAATAAATTAACAATTACAATTAATTAATTTATAAATAATTCCTCCTTCCCAGTTCCTCCATGATCTTAAAGTTAGGCTCTTGCTTCTACACTGTGTCTAAGTCCATCCGGAAGCTTCCCAGCTGGAGCAAATTGCACAATCCTCTGTAGGCAGTCAGGATGTTTATTGTGTCATTGCTGAAGTCTCCAACAAGGCTTTCTGTTTTCCCAAGACATGCAGGATCCTGATTCATTGCTGTACTTGTTATTGCCTCCTCCTCCCACCCTAGGTAGTCCTCACAAATTCCTCTATGTCCTTGTTCAGATGTTCTCCAGAAAAGGTCTAAACTCCCCTACAGAGAGAATCCACATAGCCCATTCGTTTTGAAGGATGATAAACTTAATTATGAACCCTGAATTAAAAGAAATGTAATCTCAAAAAAAAAAAAATCTCTTAAGAATTTACAGCTAAGAAACTGATCTTTACAGTAGGGAAGCAAACATCCAGGTCATCCCATTTCTTCACGGCACTCTTACCCATTATCTCCTTGTTCAGTGAGCTGGTAGTTTTGGATCCCAGGCCTATCAGCCCAATACACCCTTCTTTTGCAGAGTAACGATAGCATCTATCTCTGAAACACTGCAGCAGTAGCCAAGGGCTGCCATATTCATTTGTATTACTACTGCTCTCTTAAGAACCATGCCCAGATGCTTAGAATGCCTCAAGAAAAACTGCATCATGCTACAGAAATTAAGACATTGATTAAGCAAAGATCAAATTTTAACCTATATTCAAAGTGTTTTGGTTTGGTTTGGTTGGTTTTTCAGATTTAGTACTGTCAACACCATTTAGAGGATTGGTTTCACAAAGAATTTGGAAGCCATTGACTTCATATGCGCATTATTGGATTTTATAGGAGCACAGAAAAAAAAAAGGTTCCATGAAGAAATGTTTTTCCATTGGTATTCATCTCTTAAAGCTTTTTGTACTCTGTGATAACATGACCTTTGTATTTTCTATTGACCACTAGATTTGTATGCAATATAATACTGTATTTAAATATTAATGTATTAAAGTATATAGTTTTACCATATGTTACTTTTTTGTTCCACTTCTTACTTGACTTTTACAGAAGTGTTTAGATTTTAAAAAATGTGAAGTATGTCCTTGAAAACTTGTAACTAGATCTTTATAAATATTACAAAAACAATAATTTTGCATCAGTATGGTGAGCAAGTAGTAAAGTGCCTGAAGAATATAAATGGAATGTTCTCTAGAAGAATCAGCAAAGGTTAAAATTCATCATTTTAACTGATAGGCTTTCTTTGGGAAATAACTGATGCAGTGAATACAAAACACTATGATAATTTTGTGTTTCTCCTCAGCGTTTTGTTGTTTCTTTTTTCCCCCTTGGAAAAAAATATCTCTTCAATAATAAAGAACACCTTTTACCATTTATTCTAGAACAAAAATTTCCTACACTGCTTGTCTACATACACAATTAATAGTGTGTTTTTTTCACTTTAAATGGAAAACTTTAATCTGAATGAACACTTCTGTCCATTTCAGGAGAGGCTGAAGTCTTATAGGAAATACACTGTAACTTAGATCTTCTTAGGAAAAGATTTAACAGAGATGTGGTATGATGCTAAATACCATATTTACTACCACAGTTTCCATAGTGATTTTCAGACTGTAGCAGGCTGGAGGCCAAACTAGAAAAACAGGTGTAAATACAACTTATGCTAATAAAAACCAGCAGTATTTAGGAGCACCTGTTTGTCTCAGGCACTGCACCAATGCCAGTAACAGATAATCTTTGCTTTTCAAAGTATTATTGTCTACTAAGTGAAGGAGAAAGGTACTGCCACCTTTCTATAGTGAGGAAACTGAATTACGGAGAAACTGAATGACATATTTTTCACAGTCATATAGGAAGACCGTCAAAGAAATAACCCAGGTATGTCACATTTCAGTCCTGGTTATAAAATAGACTTCAGTTTTCCATCAAGTAACTTTATTCCATTTAACTATTATTCAAACTACAGATTAGTCTTCTGTGCTGATAACCTTTGAGCAGCTGACTTGCATGTAAATTAAGTATCAATTTGTAAAAATTAGCCAATTCCAAGCAATGTTATTTCTTTCTACTATGTCAGCAGTTCTGCTCACAAAAGACTGTTAGTACAATGTACTTTGTTAGTTTGGAGTGTGAAACAGTTTTTAATTGTTTTACCAATTTAAACATTACTAGTATGATTAGACCTGTGGTAAAATAGGGGCATACAGGGTCCAGATCTGTAGTAAATATTGCTGGCAATCTGACTAATAGTAGTTTGAACATTTCCAAACTTACTCTGTTAAATATTTGTTCCCATTCTGAGCATCAGGTATCCCATGATCCCCAAGAACATGATCTATGGCAGACAGACCCCAAAGCTTGGCATTGACCACTGTTTCAGTGCATTACAAGAGGAACTGCAGCTACATGTACCCAAGGCTCATGTGCAGAAACTGCACCATAGTGCTGTAGGTTAGGAATGGATTTTGCATTCTTAATTCACCTTCAGGCATAATCCCACTCCCCTCAAATCTCTCTGAAAGTTCACCACAAAAGGCACAATGACTCCAAGTGTGTGTTTGTGTGAAGTTCACCCCTAATCTTTGTATGGGCAAAGAATGATTTCTGTTCCTTTATCTCTTTCTCTCTCCTTTTTTTTTTTTTTTGTCCTTTTTGCAGGCTGTTCAGATAAGGATTTTCATTGTCACTGTTCCCACTTTACCCTGAATAAGTGGAGTGTATGAAAAAGCAAAATTCACAAAAGAATAACTCGCAAACACTGATGCCACCATTGGACTTGAATTTAAATCTAGCACACAAGGACACTGTTAACATTTATCCTCCTCTCTGTAGGCCAACAAATTAAAATATTACTTGAATTCTCAGATCAGTTTCTGCTACAGTGTTCCATTTTGACTGATGTCCTCTATTAATCTCAGTGATGCTAGTTAGCTTTAAGACACCCCAAAGGCTAGAGAACTAGTTAAAACTCCAAATGAACCTCATGCCAGCTGTTTAGCCCCTTGAAAGTTTTTCTGAGCATTGACGGAAGACTTTATCAATCACTACAATTAAGTGCTTTCAGACTGTCCCTTCTAAGGGAAGTCAGTTGAAGTACCATCTGCTATTTTGCTTTTAAAACCCACTGGTGTCCTTCTCTAAGGCAGCCATTTCACTTTTGAAATTATGTTTCTTTTGCAGTAGAGTGGTGGGCTGATGAAGAAAACTTTTTGTTTTAATAATCAGCAGTTTCTATGATGTGACATAATTTTTTGCAGTGCTCAGGGCATTTTGCAAATCAAAAGGAATCCAACTAAAACAGTAATTAATGTCAAATGACTAGTCATATATGGCCCTATTTAATTGAAAAGTTCTAATCTTTTATTAAACCTCCTCACATGTTCTTGTGACTGAAAACTGTTGTCTGAAAAGAGAAAGTAATTTGGTACATAATCTATTGTGTCTTCTAATTGACACCTGCTAATTGTTTCAGCAGCAAATGGCAACAATTTAATTTAGAAAGTGTATGTTAAATATTCTTAAATGTTCACTACAGTATTGTTACAGGAAGAAAACCAGGAAGAACCAGCCACTGAAATCACCTCCACAGGAATTCTGACTAATTCAGAATTTCAGATGGGGAAAAACTGGTGGCTATAACCACCTTTAGCACTATGATGAAGGACTTCGCCCTCTTTCTCACCCACTTGAAATCTTAGCTTCAGTACTAGCAGTACAAAGAATACTGTTAAGACAAGAGTGTCTCAGAAGAAAGACTATGCCTTATCAGCTGTTGTATTTTTTTTCTCTTTAACTTATTGGTGCAGAATCTAAATGTGATTTAGCAGAAATTATAGTCAGTATATTATGTCTGTGTTTACGGCTGAGGTGCTCTTGCTTCCTAAACTTATGGCTAATCTTCCAACTACACTTTTTCCTTTGTTTGTTGTTGGGTTTGTGTGTTTGTTTGTTTTATTGTTTGTTAGTTTGTTTGGATTGTTTGTTTGTTATAGTCTTCTATGGCGTTATTTAAGGGATTGAGAGCACCCCCTGTGGAGAAGGATTTAGGGGGTTACCTTGATAAGAACCAACTTTACCAAAAATTTAGAAAGTTCTTTCTCATGTTGAATGAATCAGTCTCAGGGAAGAATACAGCTACTGTCTTTTGATAGCATAAGTTTTAAAGCTCTGCATAATCCCCCAAATCATCCGGCAGGTGAAGTATGTCTGCAAATATTCAATGGCTTCAGAGACAGCTGAGCTCTCACACCTCCAGTCAAAATTACCTACTTGGCCACATCCATTTTCAACTTTCATGTAACTCCCAAAACATGTGGACCTGGCTCCAGTATCTGGAACTGGTATGCTGCCACTACAAAGGGACGATCGCATTCCAGGGGTGATTGTGAAGATGTCCATGGGGGATAGCTTGATAGCCTGGGGGCACCTTCTAACAGTTCTACAGAGAATTCTAAATCCACTGAACAGTATCTATCCTTTTTTCTCTACAAATGTGCAAATAAAGAACTGCTTTCACTGTTTTACAGACAGAGAAACCGTAGCACAGCAAACAGAAATAACCTTTCCAAGATCACAGGGCAAATCAACGGTAAGAGTCAGCAAAATAACCCTGTCACCTGATTTCCTTATTGCTTCTCTACAGTCAAAGTAAAACCCCAGTTATTTATAAATACATGTAGAGACAGATGAAGATATAGATGATCTAGATAGCTTTGTGACTTTTACTACAGTAAGTTGGCTGCAGCATGATAAGAGAACAGTAAATAACACAGAAGAAGCCTTGAATACTTTTTTCCCACAAACACATTGGCTTTCAAATGTCCAAATTTGGTCTCTTTGGCTAAATCCTATCTTTTCTCCATCTACGGTATCTTCGTATCTACAGTTCTTTCTTTTTTCTTCTCTGCTTCATGCTCTCATTAACTCTTACCTGCTGTGACCTCTTAGCCACTGTAACCTTCTTCTCTTTCATCTCCCTCCTTTGGTTCACTTCAAACACTGCAGCTAGGGCTATCTTCCTTGTTCACCACTCTCATCATGTCATGTCTCAGTCCCTCAGGTGGTTTTCCCTCTCATTACACTACAAGGTCCAATTTCTCCTCTGCAATTTCAGAGCTTTGCAAGAGTCTACCTTAGCCTACCACTGGACTGAGTCCTTACTCTTTCCTGGCTCAGATACACTTCTACCTACTGTGTGTATTCATACCTCATTCAGGACCTCCTGTATCTATTCCCATACTGTTTTCAGTGCCTAAAATAGCCTCTCTGCTCTATCATGCCAACCAGCATCACTTCTCTATTTTAAGTCTCTATATGTATTCTGGGTAAACTTGCTTATGAGTGTTTTAGGGAGAGTCTTGAATTTCAGGTGTAACAATAAGGTTAAAGAAATAAGAATTATGAAAATTATTATCTTGCATCACACCGTAAATAAACATAGCTTTATTATATACACATAGTAATGAAGTAGAATTTAAAAGTATTTGGACTAACTGAACAATGGTAATATCTTAAATTCTCTTTTCCTCCAGATTTATATTCAAGGAGTAGGAATAGTGGTTACTTTCTGTGAATCAGACATACCTGACAAATTTGATTCACTCATCAAATTGCCTTTCCCTTGGAAGGTTGCCACAACCAGGTGACACACATTTAAGCCACAGCTTGGACTTTATCATGGACTAAACGATACTTTGGATTCTCATTAGAACAAGACCCCTGACAGCATGATATGAGCTCTGTGGCTTCCTCAAAAAAGTCTTGAGCTGTATTTTAACATTGAAACAAATATGCTGCCTTTCAACCAAACAGTTCCTACTGCAAAAATACAGGTACACCTAAATCTGTACAACAAAAAAGAGGAAAGTGGATCATGGAAAGAAATCATAAGCAAGGTCTGTATCAATTTAAAATTTGGGGGAAAAGTTTATGACAAATTTGAACTCTCTCCTCTCAAAAAAAAAAAAAGGCAAGGAAAGAAAATTTTTAAAAAAGTGAACCGGTGTCACAACAGAATCTTGTGTTACCAGGAGTTCCCTCAGAAAAGGGGCATTTCAGTTTACTTATCATACATATCCTTCCTATAATTCAGCTACTGGGCAACAATAGTCTATAATTTATTGTCAGTTAAATTAATGTCTATAAATCTTTACTGCTGGTCTTACTATAATACCAGAAGCATCTAAAGGTAACTGTTTTCAGTTTTACTCACAGAAGCTTTTAGAAATGGAAGTAATAACTTGCAACAGTAAATCAGTAACTCTAAATCAAATGCGATATATATGATCCACATCTTTTAAATTAGCTATGAAAAGAACTAAGAGAAGAAATAAAATAATAGTAAAAAACCCCACCCAGACACACAAGATTTGCATCTTGATATGTAATTAACTTGATTAATTAACAGTATGTTTCTTAAACTGTAATATGTATATGAGTTAAGTTGAGAAAAAAAGATTCCACTACAAATGTCTGCATCTGATGTTACCATGGGAAAAGAATCCCCCTCCCCAATTTATCAAAGTAACTGAAACCGCAAAAGAGATAAGAATGTGTCATCATGAAGTGATACAGAAATTAATCTGCTTGAGAGCTCAGCATGTTACACTGATCACAAGCTGCCTGAACTCAACTACACTTTCATGTTATTTGCAACATATACTCCACACGTCTGGAGACTTAAACTACCATGAATGCCAACTCTCCATCTCATCAAGAGAAGTTTGCTTATTGTTCTTTCTTTGAAATAAATACATTAGCAATATTAGAAACATTGTCATATGCAATTAAAACACATCCTGTAAAACTTTATCACATCTGCAAATGTTAGGTGTGATTGTACTAGAGACTCCACTCTCCACTTTGTGGTGCTAGTGAGTCAGCGCTGACAAAGAGTAAGCCTAAATATTTTGATTGAAAGTATCTTATTTGAAAAAAAAAGTCAAAATCCACTGGAACAGACTATTTTTCTTTTTTCAGCTTCTCTCTGAAGCAAATTGGAGCAGTATTTCAGTGTGGCAGCTACGTATATTTACATACTTAATTTAAAATAATTTATACTACCTTTTACTGGTATAGTCTTACTCTGGCTGGCATAGTAGAAATCTTATCAATTATTGATTGCAAAATAAATCATTGCTGTGCTCACCTATATAACAATTTTTAAAAAGTATTTTCAGTATTACAGTGTGCACTTTTGCTGTCACAGTAATCAGTGGCAAAATTCTATCTGATCAAAGAAGGCTGAAGATAATTCTCCACGTTTAAATTTAGCTATCCATCTCCTTGACTTTCCTTTCTAATGAACTGAAAGCATTTATTCCATGCAAATTACTCAAAGTTGTTTATTTGTCTGCAAATAAACAATGTGCAATTGGAAGTGAATTCTCATTTTTGCTTTTGCAAAAAGGGTGGCATGGACAGAACCAATGATGTAAAGAGATTCTGATATTTTTACTTAAAAAAGGAAAAAAAAAGAAAATAGGTATGTGCCATTGGTTTAAGATCTGCCAACAGTCATCACTGTTTTAGCTCGCCGGTCTCAGTTTCCTTCTTGTTGTGTAACACAGCATCTTCCCTTTTAACATTCAAATTTTGTCTCTGTGTGATTTTCAGGTCTGTGGAATTTAGAAAGGCTGACAAAACCTCAATACTTTTTGATTCTGCAGGTCAGTACTAATAACTGTCCCGATACATTAGAAATGTTAGCTGCATTGTTGTTAGTCTTGACAGATGCTACTTGCTCCACAGAAGAAGCACGTTTTTGTCATCTTTTTCTTCCTAATTATTTGTGTAAAAGTGCTTCATATCAGAAAGGGCCTGTTAAACCCAATGAGAATTTGTTTTACAGTTCAGTAGGGTAAAAGTTAAGCCTTGGTTACACTATAGCTGACTATGAAGTGATTTTATCATTTTAAATTCATGCCAGTCATACACAATAGAAAGTCACCCAGAGTATTAGTATTTGCCTAATTCTGTTTATTAACTATCTCTGTTTCCTTATGTCATCAGGTGGGAACTCTATTGTCATTTTTGTTTTTGGTTCACTGGCTGGAAGCAGAGCACATGCAGTAGAATCTACCACAAAATATCCAGAGCTTCAACTGTAAATGAGTATACTGAAAAAGAATACTTTCACCAAGCAGAATAAGGAGATTAATCCACAAATGAACTTTCATTTCTTCATAGAGACTATATACTTTGTGTATGTGGACATTTAATGCTCTATTGCTTAAGTCTGTCATCTGTAACTTTTTATTATATGTTATTTTAAATTCTGAGTTAGACAGCATAGGCAACAATCTGGTCTCTTTACAGTCCTTCAAAATCCTGCTGTGAATCTACTCTGTATCTTTTACAATGTTTGTTTTATGTTCTTACTGTATGATAAGTGGCTTTTCAAAGGTTTAGGACCAATTCCCAGGGTATTTTAGCCATTTTTTTTGAGACAGTTGCTGTTTACTACAAGACAATAAACAATGGTCCCTGCTTGTGAACTCTCTCCCATGAAGTCCGTAAACAAAAGAAGTTGCTGTATGAAACGCTTAAGAATAGTCACAAGCTTAAATCTAGACTTCTCACTCATTGGTTAAAAGAAACAAACAAAAATGCTGAAAGAACTTGTGATTCAAAATGAATTAATTAAATGTGCTTTAAACTTCAGTTGCTTGGGGAATTATTTGATTTTCAAATCACACAGGCCAAACGACAAATTTATCATGTAGGTGAGGGCTTAAATCTGACTGTGCCTTGGTGAGCATTTAGTAGCAAAACTCAACAGGTAGCTACTTGGTAAAGTTCTGCAAGAGAGTAAACTCAGGATTACAAACCATAACACTGCAGAGACAATTTTTGTCTGCTGAACAAGTGAATGCTATACTAGCATGACTACAGCCTTTAAAGATCAGAGACAATGATCAGGAATACCACTTTCTCTTACAGAAGAAAATAGCAAAGCAATTTAAAATGCACTTCTTCAGCAGTTTTCTGTATGATTATATCTTACAAGAAGACCTCAATAATATCTGAATTCAGACATTTTGGTGACTGAATACATTTCATACAGCTTAGGTCCCTGACACCACATACTAGCAGTGATTTTATCTTTCTTTTGGTCATATGCATTCTTCTCAATATACAGTTTTTTGATAGACATTCATCACTGCAGCATGAGAACATCTAATATTACTGTATCAGTACAGTATTTTAATTTTGTTCTGCTATCCATGCTTCAAAGAAATGTGTGAACTGTTTCATCTTAATAAAGTTACCTACATATAAATTTTGCTATACATATCCATTAAAGCCAAGCAAGTAAAGAGAAAAGCCTTGCACCAAGAGAAGAAGCTTGCTGAGGTGCATAATGATCGTTGTGTCTCGTGGGATTTCATTCCACTGTATTGAGTCAGTCCACTGAAGGTGTCAGCTCTTTGTCCAGATAAACTATATGGCAGACTGCTCTACTGGGACAAAAAAACTCTGAAACCGTCAGCCACAGTCTTCATGAAGGACTCAGTCTTTTTGGTAATCCTGAATCATTAAGTACCTTCAGATAAGAGTGAGATACTGAACTTGACTGATACACCTTGAGACAGGCTTTGTGCTCTCACACATCAGATGGCAGGCACTGCAGCACCCTGTCAGCTGGAGTTTCCCATGTAGTGAGGGTGTATGGCCTTGCCATTACAGAAATTGAGGCATAACTGATGCTGGGCAATCATTCATCATAACATAGTATCATGTTCTTATGTCCTAGAGATGTTTCTGTATCCTTAATTTAGGGTGTAAATTAAGAAACCAATTAAAAAGTAAATTTCACTTCTTTGGTAAAATTTTACATACCCATCCTCCTAAAACAATTTAATTTAGGTTTAAGAGAAGTTACTACACATTAAACAGGAACTAGTTGTTGAGAGTTACCGAATAATAAAAATCAATTATTTCCTACATCTGAATAAATATATTTAAAATGACTGTCCTATTTCAGTAATATAACTGACTCATTAGATCAAAATTAAACACCTGTAGTGTAAACCAAATCTTAACTTAAATATTACCCATCTTAATATAGTACATTTGCCTTTACACACTACAGTGGACACATTTAGTGGAACAGGCAAATGGCAGAAGTTAGCCATTTAAATACTTAATGATTGTGCATACATAAATAAAAACTGTCTGCAACATGTATTTTGATTTATTTGCAATTCAGATGTTATCTCCAGATGTATGTAAAGACATTAAGTTTGCTAACAGTTTAAGATATTATAATAAAACAGAAAAACAGTAGCAATTCATTTATGTTGATTTATTGACATCATAAATTCTTCAGGGCAGTATCCATGAAGACAAATTCCTGTATAAAACTAAAAAAACTATTTTGGTACTAACATGTAAAACTTAACAGTAGAAATATTACCTAGGATTTATATTTGCATGGATTTTTTTCTGATTCTCTTTTTTACATAGGTAATCTAACAGTATGTACTTTATTTGTTTATTTATTTTTCATGTTTATTTTCAAGATTTTCAGTGTTGCAAGTGATTTTATGTACTCATCAATAAGATGCCTTAAAGGATCTAATTTCCAGGATATGGACAATTTGCAATTAAAAAACAATAAATTAAATCAAGACTCTTTAAAACATCTTTCATAAAGAGAAATAAATTCACTAAGCATTTTTAGTGGTCTCAAGAATATAGTATTTCATATTTTATTTTTTATAAAAAGTTTTTTTGCTTTGCAGACAGTTACAGAATTTTGTAAATGTTAATTTTGCACCTTGGTTATTACATTTGGTCCTGGGGTCTTTGTAGCAGTGGATACTGACTAATGACTTACAACAAGGCTGTAAAACAGTTTGCCTGCAGAAAGTGGGATGCATAGCAGCACCATCCCAGGAGCAAACAGAGAAGTGAATTATGACTTTTAAAAACATGATTTCATCTCTTGCTTGCCCCTGGCTGTAAGTGGGGCACAAACTCCTATTTCACTGTGCTAGTAGCCAACTGTCAGGTCAGCTTATCTCAGATGGTCAGTGTGTCGAGGGGATGAAGCCAAAGCCCTGTATGCCCTTGAGTGCTGGCTGCCAGCGCCCCATCAGGACAGAGATCAGTGGCCCCTTGCAGGCAGCTGTCATCACTCTACAGCTTTCACTCTGACCAGCAGTCCCACTAGCTCATGCCAGGAAGCAAGCCCTCAAGACTGCCTTAGTTTTTTGTACACTAGGTATGAGAGCATTTCACAACCCTATTTGGCAATTACGCCACTGAAACCACTACTGAAGCCTCAATTTGGTAGGCAAATACGGTGAAGCAATCATCTGATACACTATTATCCAGTTGTAGTTATACTGGAGACATCAGGCAAAGAACCCTATCTTGTAATTTCTGTGAGCACTTGCACATTCATCAGAGGTTTGGTCCTCCCTGGATTCTCACTCACCATCAGAACATGAAAGGGAGCTTCATACAAATAAATGGGGTTGTGTAGCAACTACAGATGTGTCAAACTTTGAAAACCTCATGCTCTAGACAGCCTTGCCTTGCTGCTAATTGGTATGTTTTTCTTTAAAAAGTGAAGATTCTAACCTTTTACTTGACAGATATGTGGGTAAAATGACACATAACATTTTGAAAGCTTATCTATAGTCTTGCTGTTTACAAGTCTTGTTTATGTTGGAGCTCACACAGGAGTACACAAATGAAAAGGGTTAGCAGAAACAAAACTGAACAGTTGGTTTCAAACAGATGTGTAAACTACTGAAGAAAAGTTTTCACCTACAAGAAGTCTGAAGATGTTGCTCCCTTTTAAACGGCAATCATATAAATATGACACTTGACTCAACAGACTTATTTTTATTATCCTTATTTATTCCTAGACACAACTAGAGTGGAGTGTAGAGTTTCATTACCTGACGTCTTTCTTTCCTTTTTTATTTCCTTTTCTTTTCTTTTTTCCCTTTTATTTTCTTCTTCTTTTTTTTCTTTTTTCTTTTCTTTTTACGTATTTTTTTTACTTTTTTATTTCCTTTTTGTCCTTTCTTCTTTCCTTTTTTTCTTTT
Organism: Indicator indicator; assembly: GCF_027791375.1. NCBI lineage: Eukaryota > Metazoa > Chordata > Aves > Piciformes > Indicatoridae > Indicator > Indicator indicator. The sequence goes on from NC_072010.1 coordinate 36,816,578, forward strand.
CCATCTCCTTCCCTTTTCTCTCTTTTCTTATGAAATTGCAACTAGGAGAGAATAAATGGGATTCTATTTCTTTGTGAGATTTAGCAACAAAACTGTTTACAGTGTTACAATCAGTCATATTTAAAGTAGAGCTACTAACTGCATAACTGAATGAGGAAATATTTTGGAAACAAAAGAGTTGCATAACAGGTAAATTTCGCTTGTAGAATCTTTGGTATGCAATGTATAAGAAGTTCTATAAACCCTAGGGACAGCGTAATTTTGTCAGTGGGTGCAAAATGCTAACTTAAAAGAGCTAAAATGACAAAATTATGGAAATAAATGACAACAAGAAAGCTGGCTTAATTCCTTTGTTGTTGTTATTTTTTGTTTTCTTTCCAGTAGAAACTTATCTCCTGCAAATTTATACACACAAATTACTTTGTGTTTATAGCTCAGGCTTATTCTTTTCAAGAAACTAAGCACTGTACTTTGAAATAAAAAGTTTCAAAGACTGCTGTACCTGGGGAGCAACTGTAAAAAAAAAGCAGCAAAAATGAATTTCTGTGTTCAGGAATAGGTAGTATTTTACACCTAAATTATTTTGGAGCCTTCCTCAATTCTCTGTTTCCTGCCAATATATGGAGGTGGTGCACCAGCTGTGAATTTCCACAAAGACACTGGTCTTGACTTCACAAACAAGTTGCTGATCTGTCTGAAGCTAAAGCCTTCAACTTCTAAACAGTGCTTTGAGAGGAAGAAGTGGTGCACAGAACTCTACCACAATTCCTTGGCTACTGCCAATAAACATTAGCTCTGAAAGATTGTAATACTGAAATACTAGAAGAGGGGGAAAAATAAAAACCTATCACTCCATAAGACGCAATAATTGGATGCTTAAAAACTGGGAAAATGTTTTGAGTAAGTGACTCAAACCTACTGCAGCTTGAAGGTGTGAAATGTGGAAAACCTGCAATGTCCAAGTTAAAAAAAACCCAACTTGTTGGTTCTGCTAACTCGTTAGAAATTCAACTTGACTCAACATCAGTATCAGTCTGCTTTCAATTATATTGCAAATTAGAAGGTGCAGGCTTTTTCTTCTTGAAGGACGTTCAGTGACACATTATACTGAGATTTCAGTGCATTACAAATTATTATTAATAATAATATAGTATCTTAATAAGAAACTTGAGAAATATCCATCAGCTTCCTCAGACTCTGATGGGTCAGTAATCTTGTTTGTTTAGTCTTTTTGTTTTGGTTTTCTTTTTAATGAGGAGCAGGAAACAGATTAACTATACCTAACCTCACTGAACATAACCTTAGTTTACTTGATAGACCATCTTTTTTAAAGTTCCATGCAGCACATGCTTTTGCCCTTAGACTGATCTCATTAAATACATTTGTCAAGGCTTTCATCAGGGCCCCTCTTTCTTTGACTTTCCCGACCTTTCATATCATCAGATATGTTCTTCTTGAAATGTTACTTTAATTTTGGCTTCCTCAACTCTGTCCTCAATCAGTATTCCACCAGTACGTCTACCTACACAATGTATGTCACTTAGCCAGATCTTTGAGCTGGATCTGCCTCTACCTTTTCCTTAAATTGTGCACTACCACACCCCCAGAAATGTTTAAACCTCTAAGGATCAGACTTTACTCCAAAAGATTCAAGGAGAGAATAGAAAAGGTATAGATGAACATCCTCTGGCTCATGATGCTGAGGGGCAGCAGGTCTGCCTGGCTGTGCACAATTTCAGTCCAGCAGCTCTTCAGGATTGCAAAGTGTTACGCACAGTACTCTCCCCAAGTCCAAGAGAATATTTTCTTTCCTTCCCATTTGAGACGTGAGTAGAAGTTCTGTTCTCTGCTTTCCTCAGCACTTTCAGGAGTTTCTGCTCACTCTTGTCTTTTTGTTTTCCCCTCCTCTTTCTCCTTTTTTATCCTGCAATTCTCTAACTTTCTTCACTTCTGTATTCTCAGGGAAGGCACAATCTCAGCCCTTTCAAGGGTGCAGACGAACCCAGAGCAGGAAAAGAAGACAACCACCTCTCCTGCCACATCATCTTTAAAGGACATTTGGGACATTAACCTACAATAACTTCAGACAAACTAAACACAATCTACTCAGCCAAGTATTTAAAAAAAAAATCATTATAATAATAAAGAGTGTACATGCTCTAATATTTAACGCACTTGTAACAAATAATTCACAAAACAGATTTTCATCAGTAAAATAATTATTCAGTGAAACAAAACATATTGTTGGCGTTTATAGAATTTAACACAATTCACCATGAGAGCAAAAATTGTCAGGTTTAAGAAAAATCCATAGGATATTTGCTTCAGAAAACATACTAAATGCTTCTGAGAATATCCTTTATTTGAAAATGCAAATATCTTCTATTCTATGCTACAAAATCTAATATCTATATTTAGACAGTATATTTCTATCTCACTGACAATATCAGTGCATGCATTATGACAACATGTCAAATCATATGATAAGATCATACTACTGTGCCATATTATATCCCCAGGACCAGCATAATGTTATTAAAAAAATACCTAATGTTTTAATTTTTACTGTTCTAGGCTTTTTAAAAAGTAAGTAAAATATGTAAGTAAACAAACAGGTCACTTCATTACTTGAGTCTCTCTGTTGTTCTGCCTAGATAATTTCAATTAAATTTGCAAGAGGGATAGACAGTTCAAAGATGGTCATAGCTTAAAGTTCATTCCAGTTGGTGAGTATGTATGGGAGATAAATTCACACCCTGAGAGAAGGAAAAGCAGCTTTTGTACCTTTCCAGGCAATTGCTGCCTGGCCTAGCAGCATGTTCCTCTCAGCGAGCCACTCATATCTGCAGGATAACAGTCACTGAACATACAAGAAGCAGCTGGTAGTAGTGGCAGTCGGAAAACTGAAAGACACACTTGCAGGAAATAATTTTTCATTAGTTCGATTGCTCTTAAATAAATTGCTTTGTTTTTTTAATTTATTTTTTGTTGCTAGGGTTTTTTTTATCATTAAGAAAACTTCTACTTTGTTAGAAACATGGTGTGTTTGATCTGAGTGTTGTTTTCACTGTAATAAAAGCAAAAATGTTTCTCTATTCTGTGCTAAATAGTCACTATAACATTCCTGAAAAGAAGCATGAGAATCCAAGTCCTAAGCCACTTACTTGTGGTCTAACAAGTCACCCTTTCTGTAAGCCTAATGAATCTTTGTGTGTTTGCTTCTTTGTTTGCAAAATGACACAGATACCACCCTATATGTAATACTTTCCAGCTAAATTGAAGTAGGTCTCAGCTGTTGCAGTAACAATCTCAGGCTTATCTCCTGCTTGCTAATTTCCTTTGCCTGAAGTCTTTTTCAACAGCCTTATGCCCCATTTCAGCACCCTTTTCCATATTTCTCTCTTTTTAGCTACCACCCCCTCCATTAGTCCACTAACATCACTTGCAGACAGCTTCTCTTGCCATTACTGACTGCACTGTTACTTCTTGTTCCCTTTCTCAGCAACCATCATTTTCACCAAGCCTTGCTGGTGTGGATTCACATTTAAATTTATATAAAACTTTACATATCGAGTGACAAAAGTAAATGTATCTGTTTTCTGTTTAACTTCAAATAAACACTAATAAATGGAAGAACTATGCAACTTGTAATACTTTGCTATTATGGGATGAATCAAATCAGTGGAAATGTTTCTACTCATTTAACTTAGTTTTTGGACAGTTCTTCTCTTACATTTCCCTAGATGCCATACAATTTCTATTTTTAATTACAATTTTTAATTTTTTTCCTAGTACTAAACCATAAAGCTTGCCACACCATACTTCTTTGATCATTCTTTTTAGTCATTTTAAAAGACAAACAGATTTTGTACCTTTTAATCCTCACACACAGTAACCTATCCTAATGACTGAATATTTTTAACAGTTCATTTACTTCCTTTTCAGATTCTGTAGGAAGGCTGATGACTACCATTTAGTTAGATGCTTTAAGAATCTCTCTGTTGACACCTCAGTACACACCCACTTCACCCACTTCACATCTTTGTTACTAAAAAAAAAAAAGTGGACCTAAGGGAATGTCTTCATTTAATATGAGTACTAGAGCACAGATTTATTTTATCTGCAACACTTTTTCTTCTATAGCTGGCCAACTAATAGGCTAGCCAGTTCGGTCATACATTCTTCATATTAGTAAAGCATATGCCTGTTTTTTTAAACAGGTAGCTCATTCTCTTACATATGGATTCTTTGTTCCTCAAACTTCCTTCTTGCTTTTTCTGATTTTATGTCTTCCTGCCAATTTCAAAATGATTAGATTTGGGCTTTCCCAATAATACATTTTAGGCTCAAATAAATATTGAACCTTTACATTTAAATATTTCCCTGTCTTACCATCCTATTTTTTTTTTTTAGGTATATTTGTTCTGAGATTTTTGTGCTATACTTAAACACCCTCCACACTGAGACTGAATATTGCCATTTCAACACTTCTAATTGAAGATTTTTTTTAAAGTAGAATTGTTTGCTTGGTGTTTTTTTTTGTCTGAGGACAGAAAGATAGATTATTAGATTTCATTATGAGCATTTCGCTCCCAGAATCTGAATACTGTGGTATTACATTCATGATTAATCACCTCTTTCTAAAAAGCTGGGTTTGAGTTGCGTCTTGTTACCACCTTCTGTTGGGGTTGATGTCATACTACAATTTTCAATAAACAAACATTTCAAGTATCGAAAAGCAATTTTCTAATGCATAATTTAATCCCTCCACATACAGGTTAGTGTTATACTGTTGCATTTGACTTTGCTCCTTTGTTGAACTTCTCCTATACAGTATATTTAACGTGTTTTTCTTGATCCATCTGATAACGTAACCCTATGTTTATTCTTATTATCATCAGCACTTTGTCCATGTATTAGCCTCCCCACAGTAGTTTTCTCATCAAGCTGTTGATAGCATTTTAAAGTTTTATTTTTGTTTCATTTATCAATACATATACACTATATATTTAATACACAGTGACATGGCACAGCATATTGGTATAATTGGCACTCATTGGAATTACCTTAGTACACTTTACTTCTGATTTTTCTGTGTTGAAAATTCCACAAATTCCAGATGAATACATAGAAAATTATGCTGCTAGTCAAAGCTAGCAAATATGTAGCCTGCTACAACTTTGACAGAAAAAGTATTTTTGATATACTGCGAAATTATTGAACAAATAAAATATTCATTACTTGCACAGGTGGATTAAAATCAATAAATGCCATTTTGTTGTTATAAACTGTCTGATGTAACAAACATCGGCCCGGCAGAGGCATATATTCACATGCAGACAAAATTTTTTATCTGGCTTTTTAAAGTTAGGCACGTAAGTCTTTACTGGGTTTAAAACACATAGCTTCTAAAGATGTCAAGATTATATGATTTCCAATAAACCATTAGAAATTGCTTGTAATCAGCCATGCCTGAAAATGAATATTAAAGAGTAGCTCTGTTGAAGCCAACAGTGACTTGCAGGGCAAGGGGTGTTTCATTTATGATTGTCACCTGGTAGTCAGTCAGATCTGAGGATCTAGTGCTAGTGATTCAGATGTTATTTTTCCTCTAAGTATTCCATGTGTGTCATTGGTATCAATGGGATATTGTAAACTGCAAAATGTTTGATTTAAAAAAAACCCCACAAAACAGATTTTACAAGCAAAGACTCTGGTTACTTGGATAAAGGTTTATATAGTGTTCTCCTTAATTTAGAGTCCTGAGTACATGTTTTACAAACTGCAGGGTGCCCTCAAATGTATTGCCTTCATTGTGGAGTCAGAGTATTTATTGTGTAATGCTGAGTCATATAAAAAAGAAAGGCATTCACTAGGCTAGAGAAAAAAAATGGAGATATTAACCTCCTCAAAAAGAAAAAAAAAAAAAGACAGGAAGGAAAAAAGGGGGGGAGAAGTCAAATTCGTCTTGGGTTTTGTGGCTTTTTTTTAACACAAGTAAACCATAAGCAACATTGTCAGAAATATGTTACACAGTATATGCCACTGTAATAGTGAAATTACCGTTTCATCCTGCTGGTGCTCTTCTGCAGAGACACACGGGGAGTATATACCCCACATGCAGAAGTACCTTGAGCACGCTAGAGGGAGCTAGCACATAATTGCAATGTCCCTTTTCCCACCCTACCCCACCTCCCCTTAGCAGAAGTCAGCACAGAAAAGCCGTGGACAACCCTGCAGGTCTGAGACAGGCTACGGCGTAAGGAAAGGAACGCGCGAGACTCAAGTTACAGTGAAACGAAGTCTCCTAATAGCTCAGGGGCTTATTCTGGTGTTTGTTCCATTTTTAAGATCGTGGGGACTTCTTCAAATAAGTGACTTAGCTGAATACGACGATTTTTATCAGCCAATCTGAAGCCCTCATCCAGAAAGCAAAGCCCATTTTGTAAACATATCCTTTACTTCGTCTGTCGCTCTCACACAAAGTTGTCACGTTTGAGAGTACTGATTTTACGCTGCCACTAATGTATGTACAGTTTATAGATTTCATTTTAACACAGCATTAGTTTTACAATGGCTACTACGAGGCTCGTTCTGTATGGCAAACTATCTGTTTCAAGGCTACAAAGGGGTCTTCAGGACGAAAAGATGGGTTTCTCCCATCTCCAGAAAGAAGAGTTATTTGAATTTATAAATTTCGTACGACTTTCTTCAAGTCAAATGATATCTATGGACATAATAGCTTAGAAAGGGCTGAAGGTTATCCTATTAAGCGAGGCCAAAAAGCTGCTTCCTTAACTGACCCTTTTAACAGCCGCTGCTAAAATAATAATCAGGAGCGTCTTACAATTGCTCTAAAGTTGATTTTCTTTTTTCTTTTTTAATTTTCTTTCCCCCCTAAATGATCCATGCTACTTACACGCTCGTCACTCACAGCTCACAAATGGCAGCTTCATTTCAATATGCACGGGTCGGCTCCGGCAATCCCAGCACTCACCTTTCCAGCCTTCGTCCTCTCCCCGCGCCCGCCACCCCCCGCCGAAAGCCTCCCGCCGCGGCGGCGGGCGGAGGCGGGTGCCGCGCCGCGAGGAGAGGGGAGAACAGGGCAACGCGAGGCGCTGCTGCAGCCCTGAGCCCCGCACCGCGGGGCTGCCGCAGGGGCCGCCGCTGCGCCCGCCCCGATTCTCCCGCATCGCGGCCTCGCGGGCAGGGGGGATGCTGCTGCCCCTCGAAGAGGGAGAGACCCACCCGGGGAGGATCTCGCAAGGCCGGGGCGCTCGTGGCGGGGAGGCGTGGCCCATCCACATGTGTCTCCCTCTGCCATACCTCCCTGAGGCGGCGGGAGGGGTGCGCTGTGCCCCCGGGGGACTTGAGGATCGTACCGTGCAGTCAAGTCCTCTCCCTCCCCGTGTTTTGAGGGAGAGGGGGAGTGTCGCATGCCTCTATCTTCCCCACCCCTCATCATGGAAGACCTGTTAATATGTTTAAAAAATAAATTTACAAAAGGAAGGCTATGTGGTAAATAAATAAATAACGCAAGAATGGGGTGGGGGGGAAGGCTGGGGGCACGGCACGGCGCTGCGGTGCGCAGCGAGCAGACACCGCAACCTAGCCGCCCGCCCGAACCCTTCGCACGTTGCGCGTCTCCCACCGAACCGATCTAATCAATGACACCCAGCGCCCGCCGCAGCCCCGCCCCCTCCGCCCGCCCGCCTCCTCCCATTGGCGGATCGGCGTCGAGGCCGGTCCCAATCGCCGTCGCCGATTGGCTGGCGGAGAATCCGTATCAATGTTTAAGCCGCGGCGTGAGGTGAATAGAGGCAGTCGGCGAGCGGCGCTGGGTGAGCGCGGCGCAGGAGCCCTGCGAGTGCTGCAGTGAGGGAGGCGAGGCGGAGAGGTGGGGGGGAGAGAGGCAGAGAGCGGCTCCAACTGTTGAATTTTCGCTGAATTCTCCACTTACCTGCGGGCGGCTGGTGAAATGGATCTGGTTTATCGGGGATCGGCGTTCATTTCGCGTGCTGTCTGGCTAAGACTGGAGACCGTCTGTTTGAAAGGGGCCACCCATCAATGAGGCAGAGAAGAATATTTTTTTTCTTTTTCTTTTGAAAGCCTCTCTATCACAGGTTGCAGAATTAACTCTGTACTTTGGGTCCGGACTCAAATAAAGGAGAAAAAACAGTGCAGAACTGAGACTTGGAACTAGATCTGTGAGATATGTATTGGGAACCTATGTTTTTGTTGGTTTTCTTGTTTTTTTTTCTTTTAATATGAAAGATTCCTGGTTCATTTCACACATAACACTGAGGAAAGGTGGTTAAAAACACTCAGCAAAGCAGGAGACAGACGCGCCTCTGTGCCAGTGAGTGGATAACAGCCTTGTTTTCCTGATCCTCAGTCTCCCGGAGAAAGAGGTATAGTAAAAGTGTAGCTGGATCAGCCATCCCCTACCCCCCTTCTCTTTTTTTTTTTTTTTTTTTCTCCCTCCCCCTCCCCCCTTCAGGATACAAATCTGATTAATTATTTTTTTTTCCTGTCTATAGAGTAAGTCAGAGAAGCGTTAGGAAGGAGCTGCAACTAATGTCTGTGAAGGAAGGAACATGAGGCGATAGTGAATGTGATTTGTTCCGCTGGATCTGACTCATCCAGCAGATTGAAACACTTGCATTTCTGGATGTGCCATTCATTTATTTCTGGTTGTTGAAAAAACCTGAAATAAAATTTAGTTGCCCTTCCCCAATATTTACCCTACACCGTATTGCTGGAAAACGTGTATCAGAGAGGGGGAGCGTATCTGACTTTGCTGCCGCTCTTCTCCCCTGTACCAAGATGCCCAGAGAGACTGGTAAAGCTTGAAAAGACTGCAAAAAATGCATCGCACCAATCGCTTTACTGGATATGTTTTGATATAAGTGAATCAGTCGATTAAAAGATTTCCCACTTTTTTCATACCCAGGATTGTTTTTCCTCTTCTCTCCTTCCCTAAATGAAGAGGACTGGGAGGCAGTGTCATTGGAAGGAGATGCTGAATAGAAAGAAAAGAGAGGCACTTGATAGCGCAGCCCTGTGAATACAGAGACTGTTTCCCTTTTAGCGAGAGACTAAGAGAGAGAGAGAGTGTGTGTGTGGTGGCTTTTCTTTTTCTCCCCCCCAGCCCCCCTCCTCCTTCCACCCTGCCAGCCCTCCCTTCTCTCTCTCTCTTGCTCTCTTTTTTCTTAATCTATGCGTCCAGCCATGGGTTGCCTGTTGATTTCCTCTCGGCTGGAGAGAAAAGCAAACTGGAATTAAACTGCATCGAGAAAAGTGCAGCTCCTTAGACACGCATAAGCACATACACATAGATAAACGGAGGGAAAGGATGTGGTGGTGGCGGCGGCTACTGGCCTGTCTTAAGGAACCCCGAGTGTGCATCTGATTGAGTACAGCCCCTGATTTCTCTCAAAAGAATTACTGCTAATGATGACAGTTAGATGGTGGGCTTCTTAATTTTTTCCCCCCACAAAAGGACGAGTGGGAGATTGGTAGTAGAGGGAAAGAAAGGAAACTACACATCCGGACACCAGTGTTTGCTGGGTTTTTGGTGTGTTTTGCCTTCCCCTCTTGCCCTGCAATCCTCATTCCCTTTCCTGATTCAGGAAGGAAACAGGGTGTACGAGACAGAGAAGGGGGGAAATACCGATGGCAGCGAGATGCAGCTCTCCGCCGCAAGCAATGCAAGATTAGATCTCTAAATGCAGCAAAACACTCCCTGAAAACCAACAACCCCGCGGTGCAATCAGACATTTCACTGCCTCTCACTGCACACGAAGAGGGCTTCAACAACAAGCCGAGACTTTTTTTTTTCCCTTCTGTCTCTCTCGTACCCTTCCACACCATCAATCGCATCACAAGCGATGAGTAGCTAACAAGCTTTCCTACCCCTGTTTGCAGACCTGTGACCACCCCCTTTTCTTGTGTATATGCATTTTTTTTAAATCTTTTTGATCATTTTTAGAAAAAAAAAAAAAAACAGCCACTGCCGCCGATTTTTTATTATTATTATTTTTATTATCCTTTGTACATCTGCGGGGATTCAAGGACCCGGAACGCTTCGCCTGCCCGGAGGAGAAGATCTTTTGCGAATTTTCTGATTTTTGAAACCCTCCCACTGCCGAAGTTGGACAGCCGAAGTAACTGCGAGGGGACTGCAAGCACGGCAAGCGCTTGCTAAAACGCTGCCAAAGCTACTCCCCCCCACTCCCTCCCGACCCCCCCGATTGCTTCCTCCCCCTGAGCTACATGGTCTATTTGCTGCCTCTCATCCTGTGTCTCTGCAGATGTTTTAGAGCAACAGGTTCAGGAACTTAAAATACAGGGGTGGGGAGAGAGAAGGAAAAAAAAAGAAAGAAAAAGGAGATAGCCGACAGAGGAGGAGGAGGAGGAGGAAGAACAAACCCAGCGCAGGAGGCAGAGAAGACGGGTACAACCCTGGTCGTCGCCGCAGCTGCTGCCTCCCCCACCCCTGCTCGGGGATGTACCTTTCCATTTGTTGCTTCTTCCTCTGCTGGGCTCCCGCCCTGTCGCTGAAGAACCTGAATTACTCGGTGCCGGAGGAGCAGGGAGCAGGCACGGTGATCGGGAACATCGGCCGCGATGCACGCTTGGCGGCGGGCACGGCGGGAGGCGGGGTGCTGCCCGCGGAGCGCGGCGCTCCTGGCGGCAGCCCCGGCCGCGGCCCCAAGTCCACCTTCCGGGTGCTGGAGAACTCAGCCCCACACCTCCTGGACGTGGATGGAGAGAGCGGGCTGCTCTACACCAAGCAACGCATCGACCGCGAGGCTCTGTGCCGGCGCAGTGCCAAGTGCCAGCTGTCCCTCGAGGTGTTTGCCAACGACCAGGAGATCTGCATGATCAAGGTGGAGATCCAGGACCTGAATGACAACGCACCGGCGTTCCCCTCTGATCAAGTGGACATGGACATTTCAGAAAATGCTGCACCGGGCACCCGCTTCCCCCTCACCAGCGCCCATGATCCAGATGCTGGGGACAACGGGCTGCGCACTTACCTGCTCACCCGTGATGACTACGGCCTCTTCTCCCTTGATGTGAAGTCTCGTGGTGATGGCACAAAGTTTCCGGAGCTGGTCATCCAGAAACCATTAGACCGTGAGGAGCAGAGTCACCACACCCTGGTACTGACTGCGCTGGATGGTGGTGACCCACCACGCTCGGGCACAGTGCAAATCAATGTGCGCCTCATTGACTCCAATGACAACAGCCCCATCTTTGAGGCAGCTTCCTATGTGGTAGAGTTGCCAGAAAATGCACCACTGGGCACTGCTGTCATCGATCTTAATGCCACTGATGCCGATGAGGGTACCAACGGAGAGGTGCTCTACTCCTTCAGTGGCTATGCACCCGAGCGTGTCCGTGACCTGTTTAGCATTGACCCTCAAAGTGGCCTCATCCGTGTCAAGGGCAACTTGGACTATGAGGAGAGTGGCCTCATTGAGATTGATGTCCAGGCTCGAGACCTGGGCCCTAATCCTATTCCTGCTCACTGCAAGGTCACTGTCCGCCTCATTGACCGCAATGACAATGCACCCACCATTGGTTTTGTCTCTGTTCGCCAGGGAGCACTGAGTGAGGCTGCCCCACCGGGCACTGTCATTGCCCTGGTGCGGGTCACTGACCGTGACTCGGGCAAGAATGGGCAGCTCCAGTGCCGGGTGCTGGGTGGTGGTGGTGGGCCTGGAGCAGTCCCTTTCACCCTGGAGGAGAACTATGACAACTTCTACACTGTAGTCACTGACCGGCCCCTGGACCGCGAAGCACAGGATGAGTACAATGTGACCATTGTGGCACGTGATGGGGGCAACCCCCCACTCAACTCCACCAAATCATTTTCTGTCCGTATCCTTGATGAGAATGACAATCCACCCCGCTTCAGCAAGAACCTTTATGTGTTGCAGGTGCCCGAGAACAACATCCCTGGAGAGTACCTAGGCTCCGTCCTGGCCCAGGACCCTGACCTGGGCCAAAATGGGACAGTCTCGTACTCGATTTTGCCCAGTCATGTGGGCGATGTCTCCATCTACACCTATGTCTCCGTCAACCCAACCAATGGTGCTATCTATGCCCTGAGGAGCTTCAACTATGAGCAGACAAAGCACTTTGAGTTTCGTGTGCTGGCCAAAGACTCGGGTTCACCCCACCGTGAAAGCAATGCCACAGTGCGCGTCACTGTGCTTGACGTCAATGACAATGCACCCCTCATCGTATTGCCCGCTCTTATCAATGATACTGCGGAGCTGCAGGTGCCACGCAATGCTGGGGTGGGCTACCCTGTGGGCACTGTACGTGCCCTGGACAGTGACTTTGGGGAGAGTGGTCGCCTTACATATGAAATTGTAGAAGGCAATGAGGAGCACCTCTTTGAGATGGACCCCACCAGTGGTGAGATACGCACCTTGCACCCCTATTGGGAGGAGCTCAGCCCTGTGGCTGAACTGGTGGTAAAAGTCAGTGACCACGGCAAGCCCAGCCTCTCAGCGGTGGCCAAGCTCATTGTCAGGGCCTTGGCAGGGCCTCTGCCTGAGGCTGGGGAGCCACAGGTGAATGGTGAGCAGCATCGGCGACCCCACTGGGACTTGTCACTGCCCCTGATCGTGACACTGAGTACTGTCTCCATCATCTTGCTGGCTGCCATGATCACCATTGCAGTGAAGTGCAAGCGAGAGAACAAGGAGATACGCACCTATAACTGTCGCATTGCTGAATATAGCCACCCTCAGCTGGGAGGAGGGGGAGGCAGTGGCGGGGGAGGAGGAGGCAGTGGCAGTGGAGGGAGCAAGGGCAAGAAGAAGAAGATCAGCAAGAATGACATTATGCTGGTGCCCAGTGAGGGTGAGGACAGCCGGGGCCCCCTCAATGTCATGAACGTGGTGAGCAGCCCATCCCTGGCCACCTCACCCATGTACTTTGACTACCAGACCCGCCTGCCCCTCAGCTCTCCCAGGTCAGAGGTGATGTACCTGAAGCCCGCCTCCAACAACCTGACTGTACCCCAGGGACATGTGGGTTGCCACACCAGCTTCACAGGGCAAGGGACTAACGCCAACGAGGCTCCCCCGAGCCGGATGTCCATAATTCAGGTAGGAGACTTTTAGAAATACCCTGAACCTCACTTTAGACACTGGTTTAACTCTACCTTTTGTCTGCAGTAAAATCTATTGTAAGGCATCACTGAAAGGACCAACACAACTCACTAAGAGAGGTGCACTTAGTCAAAGTGGGACCAGACTGCATCTGGTGGGTCAGGTTCTGATGTCACACTGGTGTTTCCTGTGTGATTCAAAAGCAAATGCCCACCAAAACAAAAACGGTTATGGCAGTGAAAATGAGGTGCATGCAACAGTGCAGACAAGCATTTAGTATATTTGGGGCACACTGGGGTATTTTCCCAGGAGATCATCAGGCAGTGGTTGGGGCTTCCACAGGTTTCACTTCACTTAGGTTTGGGATGGAGAAGGGGAAGGGTGTTTCTGAAGGAGCTACATCTTTTACAGTAACTGACAGGATGTGGGAGAAACTCTACACACTGAGGACATCTATTGCAACAGTGTATTATAGCCCTCCAATCATATCTGTAAATATGAGCTATCATTCCAAGATGTATGTTTTTTGTTTTGTTGTTTTTTTAAAAATTTCTTTCTTTAGAATATATATGCATAAATATTTATTTTGTTTTTATACAGAACAGTATCATTGGGTCCCCATTGCCTCCTCCTCTCTCCCTATATAAAAAAGCAAACCTAAAGTGCTGAAAATTCTTAGTCAAACAGAAAGAAAATGTATATAGTGAATCCCTCCTACCCTTAAATGTTAACAAAACTCACATCCTGTCATAAAACAGCGAAACAACTAGTCAGATTTCCAGTAGCCTGAGTCAATATTGATGATTGCTTTATAGTGAAAGACTTACATGCTCTGTCTTCTCAAAATGACCAAAGCTCATTTGCAAATTACAGCTGGGCTGCGTTCTGCTGCCAGTCATATCCACACTGTCCTCTACTAACTTTCATGAATGTGAGAAGTAGCAGAATTTGGACCATTGGAAATAGGGTGCTAATCAAAGACAGACTTAATTTTTAGCAGGTAGTTTAAAGTCCAAACTCAGAAGATGTATCCCGAGGTGGTGAACTTGCAGAGTGAAGGGGACGGCAGAATTTGGCTCCAGTTGATTTAAAGTATTACTTGATGATTAATGCAGCTTAATGTTCGAATGCTACAGGTATGTTCCAAAGTGATTTTTCACATTTGGATTGAAAGCAGGCTCTGGATAATGACTATTAAATATATTTGAAATGTCATATCTGCTTTGTCCTGTGGTTCTCCTAATATGCTGTTCTGAGTCATAGGGGAATGAGCTGAGTGTATCAGAAGTGACACAGACTCATTTTGTGTATGCAGCAAGTGGAACAGAAGTTGCACTGTAGACACTTGATGTACCAAAAGAAAATTCACAGTACCTTGGAGTTATCATACCCTGCGGTCTGTGAACACTGAATGTTCTAGCTGCCAGCTGCATTTAGTGTTTTAAACTAAATAGAAGTGGCTATTGGTAATTGACAGGTTAAGTAACCAAAATTCCTGTAACTGATGGTCTGTAAATTGAGTATTTATAACTGGGAAATAAAATTAAAACAAAAAAAGGGGGGAGAAAAACACAGACTCTCTGTGCAAGATCACTGCTGTGAACTAATCCTCAACCTGCTACTGAGTTGTGTCATGGAAACAGTTTCATTTTATGCCTATCATGAATTTGTGTTGCTATCAATTAGGTGAGTGGAGCAATACTTAAAATCTGAAATTGATTTTAACAAAAAGTGACGCTTCAGGAAAGAGTTTAGGTTAGGGCACAACTGGAAATAATTTGATTTATAATTCATGCTTTAAAAGACAAATAACTTTCAATGACACTTGTTTAAGTAATGTCAACTTTTTTTACTGTAAAATGGAGTTGTCAGAATGCTAAAAAAAACCCAAACAAAACACACACACATTTTTCCTACTTACAAGTGTAATAGCTACTAAAAGACAGAAATGATACTTTTTTTTTGTAGCTGTGTAATGTCTATATAAAGCAATTAATTCATGTATTGGTGCTACTGAGTAGTAAAGATTTAATTGTAGTATAAAATCCCTATGGAAAATATTATTTATTTATTTTTTTTAACAGTGTTTACTGTATAGTATCAATCATGATTTTTTTTCTGACATCTATATAAAGTTAAAAGAGGAATTTCCTCCCTTAAAAAGGTGTGTTGTGGTTTCTATAAGAGTTTTTATTTTGGTGACTGTGGGAAATGTTAACCATAACTCCTCATAGCACATACTGGTATATCTAATCTTGTTTTTGGTTTCTTTGCCAACACAGACTGTTTTGGATGTTTAGATGGTCCAGCCAGAAGATTAGGAAAGATTAATTTTTCCCTAGTGAACAACCTGTTCAAACATACTTATTGATGCTATATTTTGTAGTTGTATTGACAAAACAAATGCACAGTATGAAACGAAGTAGTTGGTTTCTATTTAAGAAAGGCACAGACAAAGAATAGCTGGATGGGAAAATGTGATCCTCTTCACTATAATTCTGCATTACTAAAATACATTTTGTGTTCTCCATTCCCACATCCTTGGAGTAAATTTTATATAAAGGTTTTCATTTAGACTATGGACACTACTTTGTGTCTGGTTCTATACTTCTGACTCATGTAAAATTCAGACTGCAGACAGGGAGAAATGGTAAAGGGTCTGCCCTTTCTCTGGGTTTACTGCATCCTTATTCACTTCAGGAAACCTGAGTCTGGAAAAGTAAATTGCACAGTTAGAAATCAAAGGTATAGCCAGTGGAAAAGAACACACAGAATCCAAACAGTTGCTTTATCATCTCCTTCTATTAGTCAATTCAGAAAAGCAGTTTTCTTTATTGCCTCAGTAAGGAAAAGGTAAATGATGGTGGAAATGTTCTCTTACTTTAGTTTTTCTAGATATATTACTGAACCATGATAATCTCACAGTGTACAATTCACAAAATAGAATTGCTTTACTTCACTCTCATTTTCTGAACAAGTGTTTAAGGGCAAAGTTCTCTAGTGGAACCCTTTTATTAAAACTTTATGTGTCTGTGTATATATATGTATATATATGTAAATTCGTACTTATCTATGGATATATATATTTATATATACACATTAAAAATTCTATTATTGATTAGCACATTCGATGGAATCTATAAATATTTAAAATCAAATAAATAATTTCCTTATCAGCAAGATCCAAGTTTTCTCACTCTTATTAGGAGTGCATGACAATTTTCTTTTCTGCTTTGCTTACTAGTAAGAGCTAGTAAAGTCAACAGGCTTTATGATTCCTTTATTTCTCATTAGTAGTATTTTGTTCTACAGATAGCCCAATTTATACCAATACTTGTGGGTAGAGAGTTATTTAGAGACTGCAGGTTTCAGAATGACCCAAAATGACCAACAGTTGAATAAAATACCACCTAATTTGTGCAAGAGTGATGTAATCTTGCCTCTTTTTAAAGTGACTGCTGTTACAGATTAGTCACAGTTTAACAATTTATGTGTTTACTTTGTACTTTATAGCATCCAGCTGTGTGCTATGGTTGTGTGTGTAACACGTATGAATCAATGAACCTCTTCACTGCCATAAAGATGAAATTATTTAAACATATATGCATGCATATGTGTATGAAATTTTGGATGGACAGCCATGGAGGCCATGTATCTTCAGCTTTTATTGGTGCAATAGTCTTAAGGCCTCTGAAATGCGTAGGGCCTCTAAAAATAGACCATTTGTGATTTGATGTGGACATGAGGTTGGTGTGTATGAAGAACAATGCTTAATAGCATACTGGGAAATTACAACAGCTTCACTTTACTGTGTTTCCTTGCTTTTAATTTCAGCATTCGTATTCTAAACATACTTTGGAAACAGCACTTTCAAATGCAAGTCTGTTAAAAACTTTGATATATAGTCCAGTGATATACAATTGTCATTGCTAGATTCAAAATTCCATGTAATCTTTGAAACACTTAACACTTTGAAACTTATTTTTCACCGGGGAGAGAAGAAGTGGAAAGCAGGAGAAAATACAAACTCTACACAGCTGAAAGAAGATTTCTGTTCATTCTAGATCTGAAAGACCAAATTCTGTTCCTTTCACTCTGTTGAGTAAATCAAGCTGACCTACTCATCTAAGAGAAACGATATTTAGCTTTATTTTGAAAATCAGAGGTTGAAAAAAGAACTGCATGTACAAACAGACACATATGTGTTCATGTCTCTCCTACCAAAAAGCTTTGAGTTGATGAGTTTGGAGTTTGCTTTTCCTGTAGTGAACAAGTTTGCAGGTTTCCAATAGATAGAGGAAACCTAAAAAAAAAAAAGGTTCTGGAAATACATTCCTCAAAAGAACATAACAGTAGTGTAGAAAAGTATCTGCATATACAAGTAGTGTTGATCATCCTAGAAGTTATTTATTACTATATTTGTGATGCAGCTTGGAGAGGTTTGTAAATGTATGAGGAATGAGACAGACCTTGAATAAAGGAAACAGTGGCCCCAGCTTTTGCTAAACAAGTAAAAATGAATTACTGTGTTGCAAGAACGTCTCAAGTTGGAAATCAGCGTAGCTGCTATACTATGCAGTCCTGAAGCATTTCAATATAAAGTACAGATCATTCTTAATACTTCAGGCACCTGATGTTTATGATGTGTGAACAGATTACTGTCAAGTCCCAGTGCAGCTTCTTTGCCTGGTGTCTAGTAGTACTTAAGAAAGAGTCTTCAGAGGAAATAAAAAATCATAAACTGTATTAATGCTACACTGTCTTTAGATATGTCCATGCTTCACTCTGAGAAACTTAACTAAGATTGCAAATAGAAGTCTGAGGCTGCTGCTGTATAAGGAGAAGCAGCTTTCCTCACAGAAGTTGCATTCATTTTCAGTGAAGAAAATTCCTGTTTGAAAACTGAGGTATTCAGAGGTTTTATTTTATTATTTTCTGCTTTAAATGACACAATATTCTCTCTCACTAGAACTAGCAGAAGTTGAGATTCTTCACTAAGAGGATACTGGGGCAGTTCTACACTTCTGTAGTTTGCAGGTTCATAGTCTGTAATTCCCAAAATTTTGTGGCTGCATATTCTTAAGGTTGTATCTAAAGATAATCTAAAGATAATAAATTGTCATCTTATGAAACTGAAGAACTGCCTGGCTAAGATGCATTATAGTAGTTTTTACAGTGTTTTACAAGGTTAAATATCTTTCACAGTATCTTCTGTGAATGTGAATGTATAAATACATTTAGTAATATTTTGTGTTACGTCACTCTCTATCTTTAGTTTTACTTAATCAATGAACTCAATACCAGGGTCAACTGTGTAAGAATTTCAGGACTGTGTTTGTTTTTGTTTTTGTTTTTTGTTTTTTTTTTTTTTTTTTTTGGTGCAAGATCACTGCATAATACTGTGACACAAAGTATATGTATTTAGGACCGGATTTGACAGCATACTGCTCACTATGGCATATACTCTGGCTGCTGAAATAAGCAGAGGAAGTAGAATCAGGCTCCTGTTTTCTGTTACATTTGCTCTCGTCTTGAACTTCAGCTCCTTGCCAATATTGGTTTTAGCAGTATTATATCAAAAAGATCATTCCTTAAATATAGGTCTATATGAGATCTAAAGAACTTTCCAAGATGAAATGCTGTCATATAGAACAATAAAATTAATGACTTTGAAATAGAATATTGATATTATGAGAAAGAAAATGATATTGCCAGAACAGAAATTCTTGTTAACCAAGAATAATAGTCTGTGTAGAATATGCTTTTTTAATAAAGTACAAGAGTTGAAGACACTTAATTTAGCAGGTAAAATAAATGACATGAAGCAAATCATGCAGGATTTACTGGATCACAGTTCTCAACAACTCAAAGTTTTCTGAGCTTTCCTCATCTTGGTGCTTAGTGTCACAACTAAATGGGAAATTCCACACATATTTGTGATTACCAGTGCCATTTTGAGGACTAATCCTTTGAAGAGTTATTTTTTAACAATACATTTGTTCACATTTCTGTTATCCTTATGCTGATGAAAAAGCCTGTTCTTACTCATATTTCAATCAATATAATTTGGACTTCATCAATGATTTCAGTGGTTCAGGAATAAATTGTGGCTAAGAGCCTTAGAGAGTGCAGCTAAGTATGGTATTATTCGGCCCTTTGTTTTCAGATTTCACCATTTTGTGATATTTTCTTACAGCCTCTTTACAAACAATCAAGGCTACTTTAATTTAGAAGACCTATGATTTGAACCGCAACACAAACAGAATTATTTAGGTTGGGAAAAGACCTGCAAGATCATCAAGTCCTACTGTTAGCCTAGCATAATCAGGTGTGCAGATGAAAGAAGAAATCAAAGACTCCATTGAACATTTTGTAGAACATATATATTAAAGGATTCATATATTTTTGAAAGCGTGCATAATATAGCATTATCTTAAAACTAAGCAAATAATGTTACATGGGAAACTATCACAGAATCGTAGAACCCTAGAATCAAGAATGGTCTCAGTTGAAAGTGACCTCCAAAGGTCATCTAATCCAACCCTCTCTGCTGCAAGCAGGGCCATCCTCAACTAGATCAGGTTGCCCAGAGCCCAGGGCCTCAATTACCACTCTGGGCAACCTGTTGCAGTGTTCCACTAGCCTCATGGTAGTGAGGGATGTGTGAAATATTCACAAATATCACTTGGTATTAAGAAAACGTAAATTCAACCTGGCTTCTTTAATGAGGCAATAATGTAATCATAAAAAATAAATTTTTTCCCAAGTTTTATTTGGCTCTAAAGAAGTTGGGATTTTGTTTTCAAATTCAACAAACAAACAAACCAAAACAAACAAAACCCCCAAAACAAACAAACAAAAAAGCAAAGCAAACACACAAGAAGTTTCCCCAATAAACGTTAATGCACTGGATAATATTTACATATATGGTTTTAAAGATCCTCCTTGGCTTCTATTTTTTTTGTTGTTTCTACAAAAATTAAAATGCCTTCTCAAATTAATTTTAGGTTTCACCATGCAAGACACTTATTCTACATATACAAGTGTATGTATAGCTGTTTTCTTTCTGAAGAAAACATAGGATGCGTGACAGAGGTCTTGGGCTATCCCTTCAAGACCAAGAGTGCCTGCATGTGTAAAGAAAAGACATTTTGACATAAAACTAGTATTTTTCAACAGGTAAGAATTTCCTGTGGAAAGAACTTAAACAATGATTTGTTGACTGGAGCAGAAACACAGTCCTGTTTTTATCTTTAAAAGTATAGAAGTGATCTTTTCATGTCAAAAGGTCAGAGCAGAGCAGTTGGGACAAATTTTTCAGCAGATAGCCTGAGAGCTTTATGCTTTCAATTGTATCTCTACCTCAACTGTAAGAAGTGGTGAAATTAATGCTAAAGGGTTCAAAAGTATAGGAAACAAGTGAAAATCTCAGGGGACTGCAAGCTATTAACTAAACAGGGGAAAAAAAAGAAACAAAAAAGAAAAAAGCATCAGAAAGAGAGTGGCAAAATGATTTTGGGGAAAAGTTCCTTGAGTTCAAGTGTTTCATTTGTTATGTTTTTAAGGGGGCAACAAGGAGATTAACTAGTTGCTGCTTTTGCTGATATGGTGAGATGAAATGTAGTAGTGTACACCCTGCCATAAATCTTAGCCAGGATGTGTTCTAAGCCTTGATAATATATTTGTCATGATCTTTTTAGTTCAACCTTTGTTTCTCTATCTGCGGTAGACATTTTATTTTATTTATTTTTTATTTTATTTTTACAGAAGATGATTCTGGATTAATTACTGCAAATCCTAAGAGAAAGGAAAAAAAAGGAAAGCTAAATTATTAAGCATTTTCGATAAAATACTCAGTATTAAGTACTACATTAAAGAATAAGCAAA
This sequence comes from Indicator indicator, assembly GCF_027791375.1. Lineage (NCBI taxonomy): Eukaryota > Metazoa > Chordata > Aves > Piciformes > Indicatoridae > Indicator > Indicator indicator. The sequence goes on from NC_072010.1 coordinate 36,837,598, forward strand.
TTCCTATGAATGTCCCTCTTAATTAGGATATTAGGCAGTGCTTTAAATAAGCTCCTTGAGCAGTCATATATTTTTCTAGCTAAATCCCAAAGGCTGCTGATACAATTCCTGCTTTTAAGATCACATGAGAACCATCTCTCTCTTCTACTGAATTGCTTCTAGTGGTTAGTGGTGCTACCTGTACAGAAAAGATAGCAGAAGATCAGCTCATCTCACTTGCTTGAGATGAGAGGATAGCTCCAATTTTCATCTAGTGATGTGTCCTCAAAACTGAGGAGTCCCTCTACATATAAAGATATAACTGCATAGTTTCAGCCAATTATTAGTGTTACTTGCACAGAGGGACAGCATAAAGATCAATTTGCATCTCGCTTTTGTGCAGTGAGGGCATATCTCCTCTTTCAGCCCTCAAGACAACCAGTCCCACGCTGATCTATTTTCAATTTAGCACGCTGTAAGCGATCTAGGTGAGCAAAAGCCTTCAAATGAACAGCATTTTATTTTAGCCATGGACCTTTCAACTGACTTTGTGATGTATGTATCAGATCACAGTTTCTCTGGTTTGTAGAATATTTTTACCAGTAATAGAAAAGTTTCTAATCACATCCTGTTCCCTGCTGGGTGGCTGTGTGCTGCCGTCTCTATGGCACGCCAAAGGAGGACTGTGAAGGGGAAAGGAAAAGTCTTGTTACAAGATATAAATGCATAATTTCAGCTGTGTGGGTGGGACCTCTGATCGATGCATTGTAAATTCTTGCAGTGATAGACATACAAAATTAGTTTCAGGCAGTGTTTCAGACCATCTATTGATACATGTGTGACATGCTTGTATTTGCCTGTACTAGTTCTAGTGACACTATGATTACTGGTATTTTCAGTCCTTGCTCTGGAACACTTCCAGGCAGTTTTATTGTATTGAAATGGCTCTTACAGTTCATTGAACATCCAGCATAACACTGCTGAATATGATTGGCGCGTTTGCATATATTTATTCAAAAAAAATCAGGCAGTTAAACTGCATAATTATGGGAAAACGAATCATAACAATAAAAGACCATTTAAGTTAACAAGCTTTGTGATCAAAGGATAAATACAGGTTGAATAAATGAGACTCTAGATGTAACTAATCTACATAAATAAGCTTTGGTCTGATTAGAGGAAAGGAATATATTAAAATAATCTAAAGGTATTGAAAAAGTGGTTTACTTCAGTACTTTTATAATGTCGAGTTTTATTTCATTGCATTTTTAACATTTCTACTCAACAGAAATAGCTGTGATAAACTACTTTTATGTTTTTATTTCCTGATTAACAATGTTACAGTGCAAAGAAAATCTACAATAACACAACTAAGGAAAGTAACATCATAAGCGTTCATTCTAGTTTGAATGCAGCGTGTGTCAAAAACCCTAAACATTTTTTAATGTCTTAATTTTAAAATTTTTAATATTAAAATGTTTTTGATTGATTTTTAATTAAAGAAAAACATTAAAGGGAACATTTAAAGGACAATTTCTTGTTTACTGTCTTTATCAGCAGAGAGCAGCCTTTGTAGTGTTTGAAAGCTGGTGCATTAAAAATCAATTTCAAGTCTTCAAAGCTATAAACTCTTGCTTGCTTTGTAGATATATACCGTTTTTTTAAATCATTGGAGGCACTCTTGACAAATGAATTAAAAACAAAAGGTAAATAATGCCTTCATCAAAATTTGAAGGATTTTAATGTATTTGTAATAACAGCTAAAGGATTTGGTTTTTATTTTTTTTTACGTCAAGCAGACATGTGTATCACAATTTGTAACTTTTCAATGCATAATTTGTTGCTAAATACAGTTATAGGTATTCTTTTATTAATAGAATTTTGTTTTAATCTTTGTCTGGTGCTATGCGGTTGTTCTCAAGGAATGCCATGATTCAGACACAGAACATGTCAGTCAGTGTCTTTACTTACTGTATTTCTGTCTTGTTCTCTGCTGATTGCTAAGCAACCACTTATAATTAAGATTGTTTAGCTACAACTCAGCTTAAAAAAACAGGTGAGCTGAAGTGTGCTAATCATATTTTCATTAATTCTTAATGAAATGTTAGAAATCTATAAAATGTAAAGGTGGCAGAAAAAACAAAATGTTTTAATACCGCACCTCAGATTCAGGACTCAAGCTTTGTTCCTGCCAGTATTCAGGATAACACTGCTTTTCCACAAATTTAGAAAGAACAAGATCATGTTTTTAAATCAGGACATAAGTAATTTTGAGGCCTCTGGAAACTAACTTATGCTATATTAGTGTTATGTCTTTCAAGGCATGATCCTTAAAACTTTTATTCAGTGAGTATTTTAATTTAGGTCAATAGCACCACTGAATTAAGTAGATCACTTACACAGGAGTGGAGTTGCTGATGTGCACAAGCACGTGCAGAATTCAGTCCAGGATTTGTCTTAGCTGAACTGCTCCCTGTTGCTTCTCTCCTTTGCTTTAAAAACACTGTAATGCTGCAAAGGCTCTTCGTTTCACTCAGACTCCAAATGTATTCTCTAGTCCTCTGTTGAGATAGTCCCGATGACTGAATATTTGATATTTTTGCCTTTTTTTTTGTGTGTATGTAGGTTTACCTAATTTGATATGCAGATTTGAAGATCATAAAAACAATTCAGCTTTGATAATTGTGAACAAGATTATCCAGCCACAGCTGTAAAGTGCCAAGTGTGGTCTTTTCTGATCTTTTCATCATTTCAGTGGATCAAGTGACAAGAAGAATTTAGTGGTATTTAGAGTGCTTGGGTAATAATGAATTTAAAAGCCTTTTAAAAATGGCAGACATGAAGCCTCAGAAGCTATTTGAATTTTTAGACCTCATGTCAAATAATATCTCTGTATGTATGAATCCGTATGTGGCAATGCATGGATAAGAGAGCATCATGAATTCAAAAGGACTATCTATCTGAATAAAAGGCATTATTAGCAACAATTTTTTTTTCATATTGAGAATGATCCATACATAGCTGTGTAACAGTGTTTTGGAAGATGTTGCCAGTCTGCACTTTTTCTGCAACCTAGGAAACATCAACTTTAGAGAGAAATGCTGTTGTCATTTTTTTTTTCTTCTCCTGAGGCAAGAGTATAGGTAAGGAAAGACCTCGTTTTCCGCTTGATGGTAGAAGTTATACATCTTGCTTAAAACTGTGTATCCTGTTTTCAGACTTCAGGGGTTGAGAGTAATGATGAAAAGGAGGCATAAGTTGTGTGACTTGTAATAATCATCACTCAATTGCTTCCATCAGCTGTGTAAGGTATTAAAAAGCACATGATAATTTGCATCTCATAGCTCCAAGGCAGGGAATGCAGCAGTCAGTTTTATAGCCATTGGGTGAAACAGAGGGGAAAACAAAATGGTTTATGTTTTATTTCTTTCGGTGCATAGTCTTCATTTTGCCTAAATCTGTAAATGTGTTTTGTCTATTTCAACCACCTGTGGCTTCTTTTTAGGCCTAACAGTATATAGTATTGCAAGAGGCAGAAGTATCTGGATTCATTTATTTTATTATTTAGTCACTGGCCACCTTATATGATCTTTCCCAACTGCATACATCTCATTATCACAATAATACAAGAATAATGAAATAATAATTTCCTACAAGCATGAAATAACTAGTTTTAAGCACTTTTCTGTGCTCATTTGTTTCAAACAGGCTTCCATAATTTCAAAGAAAGCTTTAATTTCAGTTCAAGCTGAAATATACATAGACCACACAGAGGGTTTTTTCTTTGTCCTCTTACACCGTCAAAGGAAACTTGGGAAAGAATAGCTGGATTTCTAGTTTTTGACCTACTTAGCCTATTTGAATGAAAGTAAAGCAAGAAAAAGCTGTTCACATTAAGTAAATACAAGCTTCAGGAATTGTATTTAGCACTGGCAAAGATCTTCACATAAATTATTTGCAGTCATAATGGTCTTGCTGATACCAGTTAATGAAGAAACAGACATGTATATTGAACAGCCATGGGAGAAGATGACTTTATTTAAATGAAAGGTTTTGTCCTGATTTAAATTTTGGGCCACAGGTTTTCTATAGTATTTTATAATAAAGACAATTACACAGTAATTTGGGTTATAATGCATGTCCAGTTCCCCATCTCAAAACCCAATTTGTTACTACCTGTGGCTATTTCTATTAAAAAAGAAACATAATTACTATGAGTCTCAGCAGTCTAAGAGTAAATTTTTGCAATTACAATACCTCCCTTGGGCAGATGTGTGAAAATGGCAGATTAATTCCTGCCAGTATCTGTCTATTCCTTGCACATTCTTAAGATTGCCGGTAGCTTGGATTATCATTACATTATATTGGTCCTGTTTGTTATGCTGTGGTTAGGGTTAAAGTAACAGTTTTATTATAAATCTTTAGTAATAGGGCTCTATACCATTACCTCAGAAAGTCTCTAGACTGAAGTTTGATATGCAATGTCCTAGCAATAAGATCCTAATTCTACTTTTGTAGGAAGTGAATTTGCTCTTACAATATTTTAGAAGGATACTTCTCCCTCCCCCCCCATTACTATATGCCTGTAATGATTTAAAGTAAACCAAGTAAGACAGTGAAGTTTATTCATTCTTAGGAATTTGTGATGAAGGTAATAAAGTTGCCTGTGAACTGAAGGCCATATATTAGTTCCTTAGTACTGTATGGCTTTTGTTTTAGTCCCAATGGCAAAATGGTGTGTTTATTTAGAAAGAAGCATCAGCAACCTAAGATGGCCCTGAAATTATGTAAATTAATAACTTTCCTTGGAAACAATCTAATTAATATCCTTATGAGCTTTTCTACCTGAAAACAGGTTTTGATGGCATATAGTCAGGAGAGCTGCAATCAAAGGCTCTGCATCTTATGATCACTCTCTGGAGCTAAGAGCCATATTGAATTCCATTGAAGTTGGAACATGGTATGGCTTCATGTGGGCTCATGATCCACCTGCAGGGAGCAGCATTAGTCTGTGTTACACATTATGTAGTTTGCATATTCAGGAAGAGCAGTGTGAACAATCTGAACCAGTTATTCTTATTTTTTTCCCCTTTGCATGAATTTCTATTTGGAATTTCTTGTGTTGTACCTCTTGCATTTTTATTTCTTTTCTTATTTTGAAGGAAACTTTCTTCCTCCCCTCCCCAGCTCTTCTGAATGTTGTCTTGGGAACCTCTGAGATGTGGACATTATTGCAGGTTGCATTAACTATTGTATTGAAAGTTCATGACTGAAATAAATACATAAACTGAAATAAAAACATAAACAAATAAATAAATCAAAATGCATCCTTCAGTTGCCATAGCACGCATTCTCTTTTGTAAAATATGCTCACATGGTGAGCATTCTGCTAATTAAAGGCAAATCCATAATATAATCACTTTATTTTAAGTAGCCCCTCAGTCAAATATTAACATTCTTGGTCAATCTCTTTATCCTTGGTAAAACTTGCAGCAGTGTCCTAGGTGTTTGGAGCAGAAAGAAGACTTTTCATAATCTTGGAATCTTTGCAAAGAACATTTCTTGTGTGGATCTACTTTATTTTAACAGCAAAATCTGATTTCAGAGTCTCAGTAGAGCAAGATGTAATGAGAGGGGTAATCCGGAGCATTTTTTTTCCCAGGCTGTTAAAAATTTACAGGTCAAAGTCAATCCTTAAACACCTGTGAGTTCATAGTTTACCTGTGGCATGCAATGTACATAAGTGTGTGTTGTGTTCTAGATGAATTGATCCTACTGAGAAAGATAGCTATTTTTTTTTTATTCTTAGTCAATTAATACAGAGTCCTGTATTGTGGACTCTGTGGTTAACATAGAAGTGACAGAGTTGTGGATGGTGATACACAAACCTATAGCTGAAAGTCTTTATTTTTTTCTTTTCTATCCAAGCTTTCTTGACCACTGTGACTCTATTCATGGTGTATTTGATCAAACTTTCCATTTTATGAGGTACCTCATCACAGGCACATGACTGTTATGACTTTAAATATATTTAGAGACAGAACCTCTTGCTAAATTTGTGCAAGCCTAAATTATTTATCGTATGTCACAAATAATAAATCAACTCATCACATTTTACAGCTGAAAATCTCCTTGCACAGGCATGTGAGGCTGTAAAGTTTGATGATCTACTATGCTGTCATAAATTCAGCCACTATTTTGGCAGCATATTTAGTGGTGTGTCTTTTTCTAGTGCTAAGAAGAAATAATTATGCCAAGGTATTTCTGTGAAAGTAGAGCTTTGTATCCTGTCACAAAATGTTGAATACTTTATTTGGGATTTTTTAACAAAATGTTGAAATAAAGATTTACACAAACTAAACAAGAAATTAGACAAAAGGTAATAATCTAAATGTTAACATTTGTGATTTTATTCCTAAGGAATTCAAGGGAAACATTGCCTTTTTAGGGAATGATTTTAGGAAGAGAAAGGGAATAAAGTTGCAGCTTTGAAGGGAAGGAAGTGATCTAGATTAACCTTTGTTCTGACCATCTCCTAAGAAGAAAACTTCGGTGTTCCTATGTGTGCTTTCTGTGCAGTGTAGATTCAGAACCAAGTCTTGCTTTATCTTTAGTGCAAGGTTTCTGTTTTGTTTTGTTTTCTTTTGTTTTGTTTTGTGTTGTTTTTTCACTCTGCAGTGAGGAAACGTAGAATGGAGTCCTGTGACAGAGAGAGGTTTTTTCCTGCCCAACTAATTGCCTTTCCCTGCAACTGCCATTACAATTCTGTTTAAGTACTGTCTGTAAAGAAGACCATATGTTGGGATAAAGGAATATTACACTTAAGAGTTTTTTTCCTCATTTTCTATCACTGCTGTAATCTTCCTGCTCCTATGCAGCTTTCTTCAGCATACAACGTATGTATCCGTGAGAATGTCACATGCTATGTGATTGAAGTAAGCAGACTGATCCAAGGTCTATTGAAACCAATTTGAAAACATCCATTGATTTCAGTGGACCTCAGGTCATGGCTTGTGGGAGTTTTATTGTTGCCTTTAGTTAGGGTATGGGTTGAACAGAAAAAAGATGGACATAGTGGATAGATGTTAACAGAAACTTTAACAGATTTAACACATCCGGTGTCTCCACTTCCCCTTACTAAATATCATGACTACAAACCAGTTTGTCAGTGTTAAAAGGACATAATTTGATCTCCTCCACCATATAGTACTTGCAGTGTTTATAAGCTTTTCTCTCTTCAGAAAACATTTGTGATATGTTGCTCTTAGAAACAGGAAAACAGCAGTGGTAAGAATAGGACAAAATATACATTTAATGGCTTCACTGAGAATTTGTGCTGAGTAAGATCTTTCATATATGTCTCAAAATTAAAAATAAAATGCCAGGAGCTCACAACTGCACTGTAGAATCTGTATCTGTGTGCATGAAAAGAAAGGAAGAAAAGATAAGGTTGTTTTCCTATGGAAAAAAAGGAGTTCTAAACATAGGGAAAATAATTTTTGAAATTACAATAAATACTTTTATTATCCCCTTAAATTTCAAGGTACTGTTGTTTGTTTGTTTTGTGGTTTGATTTTTGTTTTGTTTTTAAGTTTCCTTCTGATTTGAGTGTCTTAATTTCTAGACTTTATGTAGATTGGAACAGAAAATCAAAACTCCACAAATGCTGTGATGTTCTTAAAATAAGCTGGATATTGTGATAAGTGTAGCTCTCATTTTAGTTAGCTAATTGTAGTTGAGTCTGTTATGCAGTAAAGGTAATATCTTTTAGGAATACTAAGGTAGACTCAATGTAGTGGGAGCCATAGATAAAAGGTGCACTAAAGCATTTCAAATTCAATCATTAAGTTTCATTGTACCCATCTGCTACCAAAAATTATAACTGGCAACTTGATTCATTGACCTTTCACTGTCCTTTTGGACCATGTTTTTTTTTTAAATCTGTATTTTTAAGTTAGTCCTAGAGAGTTAATAAGAGACTACCAAGTACATTTTAATGCAATTACCTTTTCTTTTTTCCCTTTTTTCTTTCTGTCTTTTTTTTAAGCAAAACATATGTTTTTTTAAATATAATCAGGTTTAATGGTCTCTTGTATATTCTGCTAATCCAAAGTAGTTATTTAATACTGAATGTATTTAAAAGCAACTAATGTTCAACTTCATTAAGGCTTCTATTAAATAGAAGCCTTGCTGAACTTAAAGTGTTTTTTAATGCACAACTACCTCTTATTAATTGTTTCCAGAGGTTTCTGGTACATTTGAGTTATACAAACAATCACCAAGATTATACAGCACAGTACAAGGGTTAAATAAACACTGAAATTGTGGAATGCTTCATATATTGGTCCTAAAATGTGTTGAATCTCTTTTTTTTTGGACCAGATACTGTCTTGTGAAGGTGGAGTGGAGTTCATATGTGTCTTCTATGTGGCACACAGGTAGATTGTCTTATAGAATATGAATGTCTCTTAGAGCAAGCACGAACTGTAATGTGGTAACTGAGGATGTCTTGATGTTTTCTCAGCAGTGGTGAACAGTTATACTGTCCTGTGATCTCAAGTTTTTGTGATTGAAAAAAAGGCAATTACATGTTTCTTCACACAACAGGGTACAACTCCTGGAATATTTATGTAATATAGAGACAGATGTATGTAACTTAACCTTATAATCCTATTTCACAGCTTTTGCAAATACTGGGGAGCTCAATAAATAGGAAGCCGATTATATTGGCGGTGTAACTCCATTAATAGGATTCCGATTTGCGTTATTGACAAGCCAGTGCTGTTAATATGATCCAGTATATTAAATTGACAGGAAAACTGGAGGGATAGAATCTATCTACAGCCTAATTGACAGGGAGGCTCTTTCAAAAGGTTCTTAATGTGTTTTTTATTGACAGAGTAACTTCAGTTAAGTACATATCATTGGTGAACAGTGTAAATATATTGGATACAACTATACTAGCAGATTCAGGTGAAGTAGTTATTGTTCTGTTTTCCCAAACTTCCATCTTTACTTTGCTATAAGTTGTATCGTGCTTTCTTATAAGATCTTCACAAATGCCTCTTAAAGCACCAGTGTAACTGCACTGCTCAGCTGTTTGACAAGTTGTGAATGATTTTAAATGTGTTCATCATTTTTAAATGAATAGAGGCAATACAGAGCAATGCAATAATGTGTCATGAATTTCATTATGTTTATTTATTGACACTGTGATAGCAGAAGCAGAGCTATTGTACTTTCAGCTCGAGCTCTTTATGTGGTATGATGTTTGGCACCTCTTCCTCCGTTCAAATCTTTCACCTTCTCTACAATGTAGTTCATCTTAAGAGCTCACATTATAATTACCTTTTCCTAGTTCCATTTCACCGCTCTGCATTCTCTTCCCAGACCATACTAATTTCATTAGATGCTTATGTTTCATGTTTCTTCTCCATTGCAAAACAAAATGAGGCACAGAAACCTGAAACCATTGTCAAAAAAAAGAACATTTTAAGTTTGGTCAAGAAAGTATTTTTATTTCCCATTTAAATGAGGTGAGAAGAAACTTGTCGGGGTCTTGTGACTCTTAATACTTGCAGCATGTTAAATACCTGGATTCTAGGCTTCTGTCTTCTTTTGTGTTTTGTGCATTGCAGAGTAAACTCTTCTAAAAATTTAAGCAATAATGGCTTTCATTAAGCCAGTAGTACAAATGCAACTGAAATGTCTGCAGAGGCTTACTATGAAAGATTAAGCAATAATATTAAAAAAAAATTAAAAATAACAATTATGATACCCACTACCAGAAAATAGTGAATGGACTAGGCCTTTTTTGTGATTTTGTGATTTATATGGGGAGAATCTCCATTCCTTCTCTTACAACAAAAGATGGTAGTCTGTGTCCCAGAGTTACAGTTTCCAGAAGTCAGTCTGTGCATTTGACTGAAAAGCTCAGGACCTTTTTCTCTCACAGTTCTGCTTTTCTCATTGAAGAGAAAGACAGTACAGGATCCACCAACACTCTTCAGTAAAGCACACAGCAGCCTGGTGAACAATATTGCCTTGTTCATCTGACTGGTTCTGCTGTCCTGTGTTTTTTAGTGTGTTTTTCAATAGTGTTATATATGTTGGAAATGGGCATAAACACAGTGTAGGTCTTTTAACACAAATATACACATTTTGCAGCAAGTGTGAATAACTTATTAAGAGTTTATGCCTGGCTGTTTTGGCTTTTTTTTTTTTTTTTTGCTATTAGGCTAACACATTTTCTTAATGATGTAAGTTTTGTGAAATCACAAACTGCTACTTCAGGTTAATTACATACACATACTGGCAGTCTAATACTGAGGAGTCTTTTTGAAAAATTGTGTAATGTTGAACCTGAAACTGTTCCTAAGAAAATTAAGACAATTGTTCTGCTCTTTCAAAACTAGATTGGGCAGAATACAATTCTTTTGTCTTCCAAAGTGATTACCATTTCATGGGGGAAGGGTGAATCCTTGAAATTAAGCTTTTCTCAAAAAAGTTACAGAAGATGCTCGAGTTGGGTATTAAATGGCAGTCTGATAAAGGGGAAAGATGTTTCATTTCAATGCATTTAATATTTAATTGAAAAGAAGTTAGAGTCAGCAAGGACATTTTTCTTTATTATTGTTCAGGTATGAACACCTGTATAAAATGGAGTTCCACTGAATCATTTCTGAAAATGTGATACTCATTCTTGTAATTCTGAGAAAAAATTATTAATATTCTAGTAGTCTTATCCTCATAAATCTGATTAATGTCCAAGTCTTTTTTTCCCCCTACATTTTAGAATACATCTTTCCCTAATAGGACAATTATTTCTGAGCATAATTTATCAAGAATACCTAACTATTGCATTTTGCTCTCTTGCTCTCCTCTCCACTCTTTATCTTTCACTTTCTTCATCTTTCCCTTTGCACCCATGTTGATTTTAATTTTGTTTGTTTGTTTGTTTTTAACTGGGTTTTTTTAGGAGAGATACCTGTTGAAAAATGTTTTATTTTTCTCTGATTTTATTAAAGCAGCATGGAATGCGCCAAAGATGACTAAAAATCTTTAGAATTGTAGATTTTCATTAAAAAAAAAAAAAATAAGAAACACAACCAAAACCAAATCATAAAATATCTAGGAACCTTTAATTTGTGATTGTGATGGTTTGAAACTGTCTTTTTAATTTTTCCTTGCAAAGTTCAGAACAGAGAAAGTGAAAGAATGTAAATAAGTCACTATTGGGTGTAAGAAAGCAAAATAACGATTGTTCTAAACACTTCCATTGGATAGATAGAAATGTTTAAGAACTATTACCCAAAACAAAGTAGGCATTCTGCACATTCTGCGTTCGGCAGTGGGGGCAGTTGCTGGGCTGTCTGGCTGCTGTTTCTTCTTCTCTTCTGGCTGAAGATAACACACTGACATTGGCAGCTAAGTTAACAACTTTTTGCTTAACTAACTCTGCTTCTCTGTCCAGGGGGGTCTGGGGGGGAAGCTCCTGGGAGAGGGAGGCCCCTTTGGGAGGATCCCCTTGGGATGACTTTTATAGGAATTGTTAAAAACAGAAGCTTTGTCAAGTCCTGTGTATTTGTGTTACTGAGCAACAGTAGAATCCCTGAGAACATTTAAACAGAAGTAAATACATATATCTTGTGAACACAAACTTATGGGGAAAAAAAAACTGGAAAAAGAAAAAAAGGATTAATGTGGCTCATTGCTAAAAATAATCCCCTTAAATCATTATATAATAATTTGCCCAGGGTGGTTCAAACTGTTTTCAGTGATTTCAATTTTATTTTTTTTTCTTATGATATATTTAAGGTTAATGAATCCTATGAGGAATTTGTTTCTGATGCTATAAATGAAACTTTTGGAAATAATAGCTATTCTAGAATGGCCAATAAAATCTTAAAGTCTTTCAAACTTCTCAGAGTTTTCATTTTGAATGTATCCAATTCAGTATTCCAAATTCACCATATGACAGCAATACTTAGCAACAGTTGTAGTTTACCTAGTTCCCTGTGTGGTCTTAATACACAAGCCCTAATACATGTGATAGAATGAATTATTTTATAGACAGTTGGCAATAACACTTGGAAGGTGTTCTGCCTGGTGTTCATGCAAACACTGGCCAGCAAGTGATTCAAGTCACATTATGAGGTGTCCCTGCCAGTGACAGGGGGTTGGAACTAGGTGATCCTTGTGGTCCCTTCCAACCCTGACTGATTCTACGAATCTATTAGACTGTAGCAATTATATTGTCACATCTGAAACTCCATACCAGTAAAAGTGTATTTTACACAGGTTTAATTTGCCTATTTTTTCACTTTCCTTCTCCTCAACTACCTGATGAAAAAGGTAACATAATCAAATTGTAAGGTACTCTTTAAAAAGGCAGTAACCTTCCTTTCCCCCCCTTTTTTTCTCTTCTTTTTTTTCTTTTTTTTTCTTTTTTTTTTTTTTTTTTTTGGTTGCAGCTTTTGGAAGATTTATATGCATTCTGATCTCTTTCAAAATGGCATGTTTTTTGCCTTCAGCCTTCTGAGAAACCTGTATTGAACATGTGTACAGAAATCTTGGGGAAATTTTCTGTAACGCTGCAGTAATGACAGTGTTCCTAAAAGTTCCCATATACTCTAATGTCAGGACAGATAATATTAGGACAGATAGATGAAAGAAAGTATTTTTAGGGTTTAACAGCATATTCTAATTGGAAAAGAACTAGCTCCACTAATTTGTGAAAATTAGTCAGGAAAACGGGACCTAATCTCTAGTGAAGTTATGAACAGTTAGCTTGACATTGCACTTGAATTGTTAAGTATCTAACCAGTGTGATAGGCAATTTTTGCTTTTGCTTTAGTTTTAGAGACCATTTGTTTTATATATTTTCTTCTTATTGAAGAACTTGTTGTCTTAGTAGGTGGTGACCTAATGGATACTCCAATCCTCAACCTTGCATCACAGTGACAGAAAGCATGTCTTTATTATTTAACTATGATGACTTTTAACGATAGTTTCAGTGGGTTTTCATAGTGGAGGAGGAGGAGCTTGTTTTATTTTATTTTTAAGAACATTGTTGGTGCTGTTATTTGAGTAATTTTTTTGTTATTTATCAGGATTGGAATTATGAGATTAGAATTCCGTGTAATTTACTTCTGATTCCATGCTTTAGCTAAGCATTGTGCTGGTCATCTACATTCACGTGTAGTTATTAGTGAAAGTCCTTTCCAGGAGCAGTATGTACCTAAAGCTCAGTGTCCAAAATGGGATGAATTATCTTGTATGTCTCTAATGCTTATAGAGGGATTTTAGCTGATTAGCTTAGAGTAGGTGATTAGCTTTTAGATGGTTATCCGCATGGTGAACTGAAACCTAGCTTAAAACTGGAGGCAAACAAAGAGACGCAGAGGTTCTGGTTTCATAGGAAGGGCTGTATACCAGTGAAGAACAAAGAGTTTATTTGCTTTTGATAGATATTTAAAGTAGCATTCATATCTTAGAGTTACAGTTATGCAATGTAGAGAGGTATGATTAATGGATGAGCTGAAATGTGTAATACCATTTGTACAGATGTTAAGGTGTAAAAAATTTAAGAATATGACCTCTCACTTCGACTGGAATTAAATAAAAAAAAAGTAAAAAAAGTGTTTAAGGAAGTTAGACATTCATATCTCTCTGTAATCCATTTTTTTAAGTGGATGGTTACCTTTCTAAGATTCCTCTCAACTGCCTAGCCTTAAAATGAAATGTTTTGTTTATTTGTTTATTTGTTTGTTTGCTTGCTTATTATTTATTTGCTTATTTATTTGCTTATTATTTTTGCAGATATTCTCATATGGGAGGTATCTCTTTCTTTGCTGCCTGTATCTCAGAGTGCTCTGTTGCAGTTCAACACAAGCATCATGCTTTCATAGTTCATAGAAGTAGGTCTAATCCTTGTAGAGCAGAAGATAAAGAATTTGACTCTGGGTGCTATGGCTGTGTATGGTTATTGTGTATTTACCTTTGTTCTTTTGCAGCGATGAATTCACTGTAAAATATCACCCAACTGTTTGTATTGCTGCAAAATACAATATGAAGGAAATTGGTAAAATTATTATAAAGATTATTAATGATTCCCATTAACACAGAATTTCTCAGAAGCTGCTCCCATTTTTAGAATGGCAGCTAAAACTTCTGTTTTAAAGTTTATATCTTGGCTAGTCTAGAGTGTGCATTTATTTATTTATTTATTGCTATGAAAAAGCAGAAACAAAAAGTATGACCAATTCTTACTGTGGTACAGGTTATAGATAAGTAATCTTTAAAGTGATGCTATAATTAATTTCAGGGAATAAGTCTGACTTATCTAATGGCAGAGAAGTGATGAAAAGACAGTTTATAGGAGGCATTTTGCCTGACAATACCATTAAAAATTGAAATGTTGATTCTAGTGGCAGCTGTGTTTAGGAGGAGGCAGATTTCTTACATAAGTAAAAGCAGAAGGTCAGTTTTCCTGGGCATCTATAGATGAGATATTAGACCTAGAAAATAGATGTGAGTTTTGTAATTGTAAAGATATTTTTTGAGTTGAGAAGCATTGGGCTCTGTGGGTGTCATAATGATTATATGTGTGTGTATATATATATATATATATATATATAATTTATTTATTTATTTTTATATATATGGGGTAGATCAAGAATACTGAAATATTTCTCTTTATGTCTCCATTCCTTCTTTTTTTCATTCCCCTCCCCTGCCTTCAGTATTTTTTTTTGTAAATTGAAACATGTTAAGACAGACTTTTATTCTAATTGCATATATTAAATCCAGAATCTTTTGTGTTTTCAAGTGCAAAGCAGTAAACTACCCCTAATTGAATTAGCCAGATTTCAAAACATTTTGATATCTATAGGTGAAATCATCAGCTTCAGAAATGCTGACTTGGAAAAGCAATGACATAACGCTGAGTTTGATGTCCCAGATCTTAAGAGTTCTTCTTCTGTAATAAAGTGCTTTGTTTGCATTTCTTAGGCAGCATTTGAGGACTTTTATAAACCCATCTTTTAATAATGCTGCTGAAAACCAAGTACCTAACTGGACACAAACACCCAGATTTCCAAATTATATGTAATTTTAATATGATAAAAAATAATTTAGAATTATAGGTGCTTATGCTATGGTTTGAAAACAGATGAGTAAAACCTGGTTCTGTCATGCAGTTTATCATCAAAGATAAGTCACTGATAAAACACAGATTTTCTTTGTAATGACATGTGCAATGCTATGTACTGCACAGCCTAAATCAGAAACAGCTTCAAACTGTGAACATGTGTATTAGAACCTTAATTTTGAACCAGAGGGTTTAACTAGAAAGAAGAAAAAAGTACAATGTAAATTGACTTCATACACACCAAAGAGAAGATAATTCTTAATCTTCTGTCTCTTCCCTAAATAACACAATAGATGCATGGTATAAAAGCACATCTATTTCACATCTACCTTGATAGTGGCAGATGGCTATCTATTTTCTGTTGCAAACAGCAAGGACACTTAAATTTCGTATGTAACTTTCATGCATATTTTCCACGCTCCAATATGCCAACCATAAGAGTAGCGAATATTTGTAATTACCACCTACCTATAAAACCCCAAACAAGGCTGAAATACTGTGTGTGGGGAGTAGCAGGGAAAGCCAAATATCTAAGACACTAGTCACTTGTGTAAACTCTTGTGTGACATTAAACCTTACCTTGGACCTTCTGATCCATTAATTAAGCCCTGCCTGTGTTACTGATACACTAAATGCTCTTGCAAAACTCGTAGCTGCTGTGAAGTGTAGTGGTGTGATATGAAGTGATGCATAAAACAGTAGAAGCTTTGTCATTAGGTCAGCTGCAAGAAGAAATGACGTGTGTGAATGTACAGTATATGGAGTTTTGTGAAAGATGCAGTCTCTCTCCCAAAGAACTTCAGCTGATGATACAAGGGGAATTCAGTTCCCTTTGGCAGGACTCCATGCTGGTCTGGATGCTGTAAATACTTCTGCTTTTACAGTTACTTAGCTCATGCTGCTAAAAATATACTCCTGGCAGACTCAATGAAAGTATCTTCTTTTAAAAACTACTTGTCTACAACAATCATTTAATGTTCTGGTTTGCATGTGTGGTTCTCATTGTTCTAATATAGCTATTAATACTGATGAAAACTAAAGAGAGAAAATCCAAATATTTTCATATTTGTACTTTTCCAGTAGCATTTAAAAGCATCTCACAACTAATCAGCCACAACTTTTTTGTTGGCTTTCTTTTTTTTTTTCATTCCAAGAGTAATACAGCAATATATGAAATTGCATTACAGCAGTAAAGGCTTCAGAATCCCAGTAGATGATGTAATTATGATTAAAAATTAGTATTATTGAGTAACTCACTTTTGTAATATGCGGAAGTAATTTTTTCTCTCATTTTCAATAACCATCAGTCTTAATATCTAACTAATGAAAAAACACAAACAGTGTCATCTGTCAGGTTGCTAACAGAGAATGCCACTTATTGGAGCCTCATTGTTTACTTTAGCAGGTAATTTGTGGACCGGAATCATTTAATTGTTCTGAGCACATAATTACATGCCGGCATTTTCCAATTTAATTAAAATGTACAAATCTGAAGATTAAGGGAATTTTTGAATTATTAATCATTTCTCCTCTAGGAAATCTTGTTGCTCTGCAGGAGATTTGTCCAGTGTACAACTATACGTATTTTTTTCCTTCTCTTTCACAGACAGACAATTTTCCCGCAGAGCCCAATTACATGGGCAGCAGGCAGCAGTTTGTTCAAAGGTAAGGCCTATTAAATAACTTTCTCGTCTTCCCCATTTGCATTCTTGTCAAAATTGCTTTGCCACAGAGTACAATTCTACTTAGAGCAAGTAAATACAACTCTCTCTCTTTTTTTTTTCTTTTTTTTTTTCCAATATATATTTCAGTAGCTCCACGTTCAAGGATCCAGAAAGAGCCAGCTTGAGGGACAGCGGGCATGGGGACAGTGATCAGGCTGACAGTGACCAAGACACTAACAAAGGCTCCTGCTGTGACATGTCTGTTAGGGAGGCACTCAAGATGAAAACTACTTCAACTAAAAGCCAGCCACTTGAACAAGGTGAGTGAAGCCTCCAATGCTTAAAAGTGTAGAGTTTAAGCCATCATTATAAACCTATTAGTTCTGCAGTTGTAGTTTATCAGGGTGGAATAGCCCACTGATAATACTATCACAGAAAACAGTAAATCTGGTAGCTAGCCTAGAGCAAAGAATGTTGAGTGTCTTTCAGAATGAACATGAAATGAAACCACAAGTATCAAAAGTAGATTAAAAAAAAGACATTAGTACTTTTCACAAATGATTAGAATATACTTTATCTCTGTTGGCATTGCCTGTGATATGTTACATACAGTTCTTCTCCTAAAGCACGATTTAGAAATTCGAAGCAGACGTGGCTGCAACAAATGAAAGAATGCCAGTCATTTACATTTTTCACATAATTTGGAGAAGAGAGAGAGAGAGAAAAGACGTTTGGGATATCAGACTAGAGTGAAAACAGACCAGAAGATGTTTTCATTTCATGGGTTTATTTTCCTATTTTTTTACAAGTGTCAGATAATAACATAACTTGATTTTCAGTATAATTTCATTCACATCCTGTGGAGGTACCAAAGACAGGTGTCTGTGAGACAGCTAAAATAACTTGTATCTGGAGAACGACAGTGCTCTCTGCAAGCATTCATTCTGACAAATAAGCATGTTTATTTCCTCAAACTCTGTGTCAAATTATTTTTTTCCAGATGTTTTTTAATCAAATGATGAAGCATTTTGTTTCAAAAGGGCAGTTTTGGTATTTTTATTTTTTTAAAAGCATAGACAGACTGAGTACTCCAGAACTGTGTTTGTGTTTTAGTGCAAGCAATAAGGAAGTGCACCCCTGAATTCTTTTTAAATAGTTTACACGTTTGCTGTTATTTTAGTTTGTAATGGGGAAGATGTTTCCATGTTAATGAAAGTTGAAAGACTGTTAAATAACTCAGCCTTAATAAGAAGCTCTATTTATAATAAAGCAGAAATTTATTTTTCAAAGCTGAAAGATTTTGTGCCTTTTAGCCTAGACCGATCTGTAGTACAGTCATGAAAAAATATATGTTCAACTTCGTTTTACTATGTCGAGACTACAATATAATTTTTGCTGTGTAGAATATTTAGAATGATGCAGTATAATTTATTCTGTATATATTTGAAGGTTGACCTCATATATGACCCTATTTTCCAAGTAATAAATGCCAGAAAGATTATTTTTTCCTGACCTTTTGCCACAGTAACTCTGTGGTTATAATTGGACATTGATCTGTATAAAGATGCAGTATGGGACTTTTATTTTTTTCTTTTTTTTCCTTTTTTTTTTTAAGAAGCTGTTTGAATGTGTGCCTAATTTTATATGTTTTGTGTGCCTGATTTTATAAGTTTTGTGTAAGAAAAAGACAAAATCTTTAGAGTACTATCTACCAAGTATAGCCACAAAAAAAAAAATTCTGCAATTTTACAAGTTTCATTAGGAAAATCATTTACTACTCACGTTAAAAATGTGTAGTCTTTTAGAAAAGGATAATATGGCCAGAGTTAGTGATATTGCAGTTTGGTCAACAGCACCAAACCCAATAGGGGTCAAAACAAAGTAAATCTGGTAAGTGAATTAAGCCAACCATTCCTGTTGCTAATTTGCATTGTAATGCAAATAGTTACATGGAAATTTACACTTGCCATTTTACCTAGATGAAGGGCCACGTTCATCAAGGAAGAACTTATCACAGAGGCTCATATAAATTCCTCACATTTTCATTAAACATATTATAAATTGTGCATGCTGAGTACTGTCAGCCACTGAACTGCAATAGCAGGTGATCCAGTAAATTTTCATAGAATCATAGAACAGTTTGTGTTGGAAGGAATCTTAAAGACCATCTAGTTCCAAACACTGCCATGGGTTGCAACACTGCCACTGCTCCTCGACTATGATGGACAGTGGCTTAGCCTTCTCTACTTTACTTTAGAACTATTTCCCCTTGTCCTATCACCATATGCCTTTATAAAAATAGCCCCTCTCCAGCTTTCCTGCAGGTCCCCTTGAGGTACTAGAAGGCCTCTATAAGGTCTTCTCAGAGACTTCTCTTCTACAGGCTGAAAAAACCCAACTGCCTCAGCCTGTCAATGTAGGAGAGTTGCTCCAGCCCACTGATCATCTTTGTGGCCCTCCTCTGGACCGTTTCCAGCAGATCCATATCCTTCTTGTGTAGGGGGCTCCAGAGCTGAAGGCGGTACTCTAGGTGGGGTCTCACAAGAGCAGAGGGGCAGAATCACTTCCCTTGACCTTCTTTCCATGCATCTTTTGATGCAGCCCAGGACATGGTTGATTTTTGGGACTGCCAGCAGTCACTGTCAGCTCATGTCAAGCACCTCATCAACCAGCACCCCCAAGTCCTTCTCTGCAGGGTTGCTCTCAATCCACTCATCACTCATCCCTGCACTCTCTCTAATTCTGAGCCATAAGCTCTTGCTTGGCTCCTCATCCATCCCCATCGAGAGAGAAAGAAAAAAAACAAAAAAGAGATAAAGTATATTTTCCAATTTTTTCTTTTTTTTTTTTTACCTCAAATATAATTAAAAATAGTAATGATATCCATTTGTTTACTTGTACAAACTCATTGCAAATGTGTTGCAATAAAACCATTGTCATATGGAAACTGAACCTGCAGTGAGCACCTTATGGGGTTACAGATCACTGCAGTAACAAATGGGGTGCAATGTGTTGTTCCCAATGAAATCAATGATTTACGAGGATGATCAGAGGGCTGGAGCACCTCTCCTGTGAGGAGAGACTGAGAGCGTTGGGGCTGTTCAGTCTGGAGAACAGAAGGCTCTGAGTTTGACCTTATTGTGGCCTTCCAGGGGGCCTACAAGAAAGCTGGGGAGGGACTTTTTAGGCTATCAAGTAGTGACAGGACTAGGGGGGAATGGAATAAAGCTGGAAGTGGGGAAATTCAGACTGGACATGAGGAAGAAGTTCTTCCCCATGAGAGTGGTGAGAGCCTGGAATGGGTTGTCCAGGGAGGTGGTTGAGGCCCCATCCTTGGAGGTGTTTAAGGCCAGGCTGGATGAGGCTCTGGCCAGCCTGATGTAGTGTGAGGTGTCCATGGCAGGGGGGTTGGAACTAGATGATCCTTGTGGTCCCTTCCAACCCTGACTGATTCTATAATTCTGTGATTTCTTGTCATTGAGTTGAGCACGTTAGTGCACTTAGTCCAAAGTAACTTTCCTCTTTTGAAAGAAAAAAAACAAAATTACTCTCTCTAGTCAAGCCAAGCCAAGTTGAAGGAGGGTGAGAAATATGATAAATGTGATTAGGATAGAAAAAGGATTGCATTTGCTTTAGAAAAAATTGTTTTCTGGGGAAAGGAAATGGATAGCTTGCTAAAAACAATTGTCTGTGGCAGCGCCTGAAGCACTATCAGAAGCTGTGGTTCTGTGCTTATTTTAGGCTGTGCACAGATATCAGAATTTATTATTTGGTAGCAAAGTTTCAGGCTTGATTACTGTTCTTTAAAAATATTCTGCTTTTAGAACAGTAATAATTATTAAATCTTCTGACATTTTTGAAATATGATCAGGATTAACTGAATTCAAGATCTTGACCTGAAAATGTAAAAATGAGTTAAATTAGAGTCTGACATCCTCCATACGTAATTCCAAACACTGTCGTGGGTCCAGTTCTACTCATGGCAGTAATAAAAGTGCTATCAGTACCAGTAGCTTAACTACAGTTTTGAGTAATTCTAGCCTAGACAGCTTGAAAATTAAATGGTCATACTGAGACAAAAAATGTGTCAGTAACACTACAGCAATTGTGCTTCTCTCAGTAATAAAGAAGTAGGAAATTTTATGAAAAAATAATTTTGTAGACAAGTTATCTGATTTCAGCATGGGATGAGGGCAATCAATCTTGCTTTATGATACAAATAAAAATAGTGAAAATAGTGGATAGTAAAGCCTCAGTCAGCTTACTATTAAAATATCTGATTTCAAGGAAATATATCCAGATAGCAAGTTTTGTCTGGTGGTGATTGCAAACATTCACAAAGTAGGAAAGATAAAGGAAAATTAGATATCATTACAAAATGCTTATAAAAGCTTGGAAAGAAAGGGGAGAAACTCAACCCAACAGAAGTTATCCAGGTATATCCTCTTCCTGTCAGTTCCAAGCCACTTTCTGTGTAAAAAATATCTAGCTGTCTCTTAAGCTTACCCTACCTGAATCAGCTGTCTTACTAAGCAGCTTGTTCTGTGTGCCTGCTACTCTTTCAGTAGAATGATTTTAGATAGTTTTGTTTTGTTTACCTCTTTTTTTTTTTTTTTTTTTCCCCCACTTCTGTTGCTGAGACTTTAATCCCCATCAGTAGTTTGGACATTTTGAGATCATCCCACTCAAAAGTCTTATAAAAATTAAAAGTTTTGAATACGTCTGGCAAGTTGCCTGTTTGTTCCACAAAGTAGAATACATTTTATATTTATATTTAAATAATCATTTTTTTGGTATGGTTTAGGTATAAAAGCAATAATCTATATTTCTTGGAAAAATATCAAAAGCTGAAAAAATATATCATAAACTACAAAACTACAAAGAGGCAGTATAACAGCAAGATATACATTTTATACTTTTCTTAGTGAAGCTTGAATATATTTACCTTATCATCAGTAAAACAATATAGTGTTATGGATTTTTCTGTAGTTTCTCATAAATCATTGTCTTTATTAGATTTTCCTGGAAAGTTTTTCCTTTTTTTTTTTTTTCCTCTTTACCCTCCTGTCTGTGTTTTCTTGCTGTAACATAAATCTGCATTTTCATGTTGGTGTCAAAAATACCCAAGGTATATAAATATCTCTAAATTTGGTAGCTTTGTTGTTCAGTTTTTGTTTTAGCACTGTACATTTTCTCTTTCCACACGTTTGATTGCCATTCACACCTGCATCCCACAGACAAGGTATTTCTGCATGTGCTGTTGCCTTGTTAACGGTAGCATGGATCCTGAGAATAAAAGAGAAGCAGAAGCACCTTCTTGGTGAAACAAAACTCTATATGATTGGTGTCAGAATTTCCTCTAGGATTTGTATTGCTCACCAGGCTTTTCTGTAGAACAACACTGTTTTGATCTAAGTGACTATTTTAAAACGACCATAATGTACCTTCAGGGAGAAAAAAAAAGAAAAAAAAAAAAAAAAAAAAAAGGAAAAAACCCAGATACTGAATGTAACTTTAAAATATACTTCCTTCATCATCACAAGAAAAACACATTTTCATCACAGCTGATGAAATCCTGCATGCAAGAGTCTTAGGAATAAAAACTATCCTTATGAATATTCAACTCTTTGAGTTTGTCCACAGAACATATTCACAGAACACATTCACAGAAGAAGTTTGTAGTAACTTATATACTCATATCTTCAATTTCTAAATGGGAATGATCCCTTAAGTCAAGTAACCTGTATTATCCATCTTCAGCGGAGCAGAAATTATGAGGATTTCTAACCAAGATTTTTTCCTGAACTATCCATTGATTTTCCTGCCATAATCTTGCTGGAGTCTGTAGGATAATTAAAATCCATTCTGTTTAACTGAGTGAGAATCAGTCTAGACTGATAAGTGCAGAAAGTTCATCAAGCGTATTTCTGTTGTCTGACATCATCACCAACGCTTTCCATGCCATTGGGGATGATGGGTTATTTTATGAGTTCATCAGCTTAGTGAGATAATGGAAAATGAATATTGTGAAGAAATATTTCTATTCAGAGTTCTCACAGCTGGTGTTTGCCTCTGCTGAGACAATGATGGAGGCTGGGAAACAGAGCAGGCACAACCTGTGAAATACTTTGTTCAGTGTTGCTTCCTTCCATAGGATTTTTTCCCCTGGACAGAACATCTCCTATCACATTCTCTCTGTGCCTGGAATGTGAATAGCTGTCAGACTGCACTGCATGTTCTGATGCCACTTAAGATTCTTTATGTCCAGGACTATCGTCCCTTCCAACTCACTTACCCCTAACATGGTCAGATAAGATGCTAACTTGCTGTTTCATGTCAGGACTTGCATGCAGTACCCATTCGTCACTTTCATCTGATTTATTGTTATCCAGGCAAGCCACAATACAATTTAATTGTGCTGAGAGTCTCTTTCCTTTCCTTGGTATGACTTAGTACTAGTGTATGTTTCTAGAACTGTAAATTCTGGAAACCGTTAGGTGAAGCCCACGCACAATGAGAGAAAAATGTTTCTTCCCTTTCATTTGTTTTTTTTTCCACTTTTTTTTTCCTCCTTCCTTTTTTTTGGTTTCTCTTCTTATGCAAGCATGTGTGATCCTAAATGATAACTAGCATAGGTCAAAGACAAAATTCTCTAATCTGCAGCTGATTCTGGCTGACCAAATTTATAGTTATCACCCTGAAGATAGTTCATTTTGGCCCCTAATTCTAACAGGAGCATTTTTAATTTTAGACAAAAATACATGTAGAATTACAGACTTTTAGGAAGAATAAGGCCATATTTATATTCGTTTGATGTCTGTTCCAGTGTGTGTAGCAAATTCATTATTACATTTAGTTCACTGCCAGTACTTCCTACTTTTCTTCTGTGAGTACTTTTTCAGTGAAGCAGTACTTCTAAATTTAAACAGAATTAGCAGCGTTATTATTGGTATCATCCTTCTTATGATCTTGTTGAATGGTAATATTGAAACTTCTATTGGTATTAAACTTTTAAATTAATATATTACACTTTTACTCAGAGGAGTACTCATAAAAATTTCAAATGTTCTAAGTGCCTTATCTCAAACATCCATTTAAATATGACCTAGGTAATACTTCTGCAAGAGTTCCTCACCTAGGCTGAGCTAGGCTATGTGGTTGTTCTCTAATGCCCTTTGTTGAGATATCTGAATAATATTCTCCCTCTGAGCCTAAGTTAATGGACTACAGAGAGAAATACAGGTCAGTTATCTTTGTTGTGTAGATCAGTGTCATAATCTTGTTCATGTTAATACCCAGTAATCTATGACATATCTTTGTATTTTATATTGAGCAAATGATATGATGGATTTGGGCAAAATAAAGATGAAACTCTTGTATCTCATTTATTTACTCAGAGTAGTAAAGATTTCTTTTTTTCCTCTGTTGCAGTTATGATGAATTACTTTATTTTTTTAAGTTTCATTTTTAGACTACTAGGCTACCAGTCAATTTAGGTTGACTTTTAACATTTCAGTTATTTCAATACCAGGTCTAGAGTCATGAGTGACATTTTGTTACATCAGATGGACCAATAATTAGGTGTGCTTGGAAGAGGAGACCAGTTTGTTTGGTCAGAA
Source organism: Indicator indicator (assembly GCF_027791375.1). NCBI lineage: Eukaryota > Metazoa > Chordata > Aves > Piciformes > Indicatoridae > Indicator > Indicator indicator. The sequence continues at coordinate 36,862,011 of NC_072010.1, forward strand.
GAGGGAGTGTTTCCAGGTGCAGCTGCCTGCTGTAGTGTGGTCTTCTCACATATATGAGCAGCTTTGCATTTCAAGCAAGGATGTTCATTGTGAGGAAGGAGTTTCAGGAGGCAGGTATTTGTCCAAAAAGAAGTCAGAAAAGGAAGCGAAGTGGCATCCTAATGGAGAAGGGATTATTTTAATTCCTTAGCTACTTACTTACCTGCCTTCAATGATACAAACCAGAAAAGCAGTGCAAACATTCTGACAGCTGAAATGACAGTGAGTACACTTTGCATCCAAGTTTCTTAACCTATTATTGCTGTTTGTTATTGCTTATTATCCTGCTTTTCAACTGGAGCCAACTTCTGCCCAACCATTTTTACCATCAGGTGCATGTTTCAGCATCTGGCAGATTATTATCTTCATGTATCTCGTAGCAGTGAAGTTTTGTGAGTAGCATATTCTACATTTAATTAATGTATTTAGACATAAATTGGGGGGGGGGGGGGGGGCATTTCTATAACTGACTTACAAAACATGTAGAAAGAAATTTTTGCATCTGTATACACAAAACCCCATGCCATCATAACACAAAAAAGGATTATAGCCACTCAGCACAGCTTCACCTCTGCACCATTTGGTGTGTTATGCTACATTTTCCAGGTAATTTAATTTCTCTTCCTCATTATTTCTGTTTATTTTATAATTACAAAATAATTCAGTAGTTGAAAATTATTTATATTTTTGTCCTGCACTTTGTTTTCATTGGAATCTTCACCGGCAAATAAATTTAGGTATATTATTACTAAGACATTAAAAGTTTGAGACTTTGCCAGTAAAAGTATTAATAAATTTCAGAGGAATTTTCTTTGATTAGCTTATTGCAAATGAATGAATAATATAAACTTCAAGAGCACAAGTCTGTTACCACAAGTCTCGTATCTGAGATGTGTATAAATTCTAATATTTGAATGCTGTAGCTGTTGGTGCTCATTTCTTCATGCTTTACTTTAGAGGCAACAAAGCAGAATATCCCTCCCTTGTCGCTAGTGTAAATCTCATTGCTTCCTTTCTGTGCTCTCTGTTTTGACACTGCCTTTCCCGAGGCTGAGCACAATCATTGTACTGCAGTTTGTTCTTGGAAGGCTTAGAATCCATGAGTTATCTTTTTGCTTTATTCCCAGTAGAAGAGCAAGAGGAGGATTTGCAGTTCTCAGTAAGATGAGGATCTTCTATGTCAAAATCATTATCTTCAGCTAACATTTCTTCTTTTCAGATTCTTTTTATAAATTGAAAGAAAAGTGGGGGCACAGAAAGATCAACAACTTTTAAAACAAGGAAATCAGAAAATAGAGAGTTTTCATTGTTCCAGCCTTTATGCATTTCCCTAGGTGGTAAATGGATATTCTCTGCCTGTGCTTACTCTTGTTAATGAAAATTTTAGGGCACATATTCGTATATTGGATGGACACTTAATATCATGAAAACTGTTGTAATGAGACTAGAGAGTCTATTCCTGACTCTTAGCCTGTATCTGAAAATGTTCTTGTGTGATGTAATTATAGTTTTCTTTTAATTAAACTTTCACAGAATTATAGTTTAATAATCATAAATATATGATAGTGTGTATATTTAATCAGTTATATAAAGGAGATGATTAAAATAAATACATCTTCTCTCTTTCTTGTTTTAAATCATCATTGTATGAATCTATCTCCTCTTATTAACACAACGTCATTGTATATTCCAGCCACATTCTTGGTACCAAAAGGAAGGAATATTCAGCAGATGAAATTACTATACTTATACTACTATATTACTTATACTATACTAAACTTGCACAGAATCATAGTTTAATAATAATAAATATATGATAGTGTGTATATTTAAACAGTTATATAAAGGAGATGATTAAAATAAATACATCTATCTTTCTTGTTTTAAATCATCATTGTATGATTCTATCTCCTCTTATTGACTCAGCAGAAACTACAGATATGATAAACACCAATAGTAGTCAAGTTTTAATACAATGTCATTGCATATTCCAGCCACATTCTTGGTACCAGAAGGAAGGAATATTCTGCAGATGAAATTACTATAAAGCTGATGCATATTAGTTGGAAAGCTGAACTTGGACTGTAGTTACCAAAGTTGTGTGTCTAGCTGGGTCAGACAAAACAGAAGTGCCTTAAATAAGAGACAGGAGTTAATTATTCTATTCAGCAATGCTTCAACTGGAATAATAGTATTTGTATTTTGTTTTTCTAGAACAAAGTATATCTCCTAATTTCTGTATACAGGAATCTAGTATGACCCTTTTCTTGGTTCTTTTCCTGTGTATATACAAGTTTTCTCCTATGCCCTGGTTTCCAGAGGGAGAAAAGTGGTGTTGTTCAATTTGGGCAGAGTTACAGCACGCTAATTAGTGACACAGATACTGTACTCAGTTTGTAGGCACACTTTTAAGGACGATCTGGACAAATTCAAAATCAAGAAAGAGGTAGAATAACAGCAGGAAATAGAAGTTTATGGAACACAGCCTGTGGGTGAAGTTTGAAAGAAGTATTTGTTTAGAATTTGTATTTTAAATGAACAAAGACTGGAGTGAAACATAATACAAGTATTTGTGTATATGAAGTTGTAAATAGGGTGGTGATTGGTTTTTCTTCTCTATTTGTTTAATTTGTTGGGAGAGCTATTTCAGTTACATGGAAGGGAGGAACGTGCTATAAAGATAGCTAGGCACTGAAGCAGGCTACCCATGTAAGTTAAAGAATATTCCTTCCTGGCAGTTTTTGAAACAGGTTGAATATACATTTGTCAGTGATAACCTAGATTTATTTTAACCTACCCAGGACAAGATGATCCACTCTAGCCCTGCTTTTTATGATGCCATAATTAAATGTGGGGATGTGATAGACTATCATAGTCCAGAGTAAAATACAGTGAAAGGGAACACTGGCACTGAACTATTCAGTTTCTTCTTTGTCGACTTTTTTTTTTACGGGAAGAGATCGCTGTGTTAAGAGTCACAAGGAACGTGGATTATCTAATGTTTCACAACAAGAATTCCTCATATAATATAATAACACTTAGTATTTAACATGGACTTTGCTTAAAGACAGAGCGGCAGCATGATTAACTAATAACTGCTTAGTGAAACATTGTCAAGTCTCTGTACATCAGTGACACGTGCATGCTACTGTATATCAGCCTCTGTGCACCTACTACCCATCCTGATTTCCAGAATGACAGAACAGCTGGTTTCCATTCCCTGCTGCTGCTTTCTCCTACCCCAGCTGCCACACTCAAATAACCTCCCTTCCCCAAGTGGGCTTCGCATGGTTTGAAAGGGACTTGATGTACCTCAGTGCATACGGAACTTTTGATGCATATTTCATCATGTTTCAGTTCTTTCTACAGGGAACACTGCATGTATAACAGATGTTCCCCTACTACTACTCTTTCCTGAAGGTGACATGCTCTTTTGTGTGTTTCATCTCTAATGTATATGGAGCTGGTAGTGCCTGAGTGATACTAAAATATACTGTTCCATGGCTGCCCCTGTGCTGCATGCCAAGCTATATTTAATTCAATCTGCTCCCCTCTGCAGCATGAAATAAAGAGGAGCATATGCCCAGTATAGCCAAGTCATAGTGTGGCACAGAAAAAAAAAACAACCTTTATTTAAGACAAGCAAATATTTTATTTTAATTTAGGACCATATTCTTCCAACCTTTTATATATAAACCATCTCATAAATAAGTAAGGATGTTCATGCGATGTCATGTCAAAAGTTCTTCTTTTATTATTTCTTTTAATATTATAAATGCTATGCATATATCTAATATATATGTGTGTTTATACATGTACAGGAACATTTGCACAAATACAGGAATAAGACATCATTAACTGATTTTGTAATATGTGTAAAACTGTGTCCTAACAGAATGGAAATTTTAAAGTTTTGAAACATTCTATGTTTATTTTAAAACTGTAACTATGAGAGCAATTCACAAATGTGTTTATATAAATCACTATATTTTCATCGTGCTTGTTTTGGGAAAGTACAATAATATTGAGGAAAAATATATCAATCTAAAATATAGTACTCAGTTGAAAAATTAAGCTTTTTATATATATAGCTAATAATTCATAGTACGTACATATACATATGTGTGCGTATACATATTTAGCATTATATATATAATATCAGTGACTGTTTAATATTAGAGGGGTGTGCACCTTGTGTTTTTAGAGGATAGTCTATCAACTTGACTACTTCTAAGAGTTTTGAATTAAATTCTTTATACAGAATTTTATTACATGACCTAGGTTTTGATTGAACAAATAAATGTAGTTTTTAGATACAAAGTGAAATTTAGGTTGCACACTGGGCATGATCTTTAGGCAGTTCCATAGTCCAAATAACCTTACAGGCTCTGAATCAAACATACAGACTAAGACTAACAGAGATACAAGTGGAATTGTGTCTGTTCTACTGTGAAAAGACTTTTGCAGCCCATCTGTAATAGCATATATCGGATCTGCGTGCACTACTGAACATGACTGGTCCTACACATTATTTTTTGCATGTGATATTTCATTTCTACTTTACCAGTAGAACTGAAGTGAGAATTCTGATCCCTATCCCTATGTTGTTTTGTGTGTGTTTTTTTTTTTTAATCAAAGTTCACATAAAACCAAGAAGGGTCTATGTTTATCCAAAGTTGTTTCAATTTTAAAGAAGAAATATTGTTCTTTTTATTTTGTATATTCTTCCATTCCCCCCTCAAGATACATAAAAGGTGATCTGCACCTTTATTTCACAAAGTAGTAGTTTCTTTTTAGGAATATTTTAGGAATATATTAGCAATATAATATTTTTAATTCTTTTTAGAAATATTTTATTTAGAGTAGAAATTTTGCACATGTAATGGGGGAAATCATACCATGTGGCACTACTGGTATGTAATTTTTGGTTGGATAGTCCTAAAAAGGGCCAATATTTCTGGGAAAAAAAATGCAGAATAGTCTATAAAATCAATTTCTGTCAAATTCTCGCTGTTATTTCTCTTCTTGACTTAGTATTTGCCCAGAGGCAAATAATTTCAGAAAAGGCAAATTAAACAATGCCTGGCTAGCACCCAAGTAAGAACACCCAGGTGCATAGGAAAGGCAAATGTTTGTGGGAAAGCACAGAGGGATGGAGAAAGAAAACTAGATTGAATGTTACAGCCACATCTGTAAGGAAAAGCTTTAAACACAGCTTAACTTCGCAGTGTACTGGGGCTGCTTTTTGCTTCTCAGGAGTACCATAGAGTAGTCAGAGTACACTACTGAACTGGACCATAAAAGTTAATATAAAATTATTGTGGAAAGTTTACACTACATATCCTTAAATCACTGGAAATACTATATAATAGCACTAAGTATTTTTTTCCCCTGTGGAATTCAGGCTTATAATAAACAAATAAGGAAATTCTCAAAATGTGTATTTGGATAAAATTACACTGGAAAGTTCACATAGTAATATAAGGTAAAATATATTACAACTTGCAACTGTCCCCAAAGCAAGCACTGCTATTAACTCAGAACATAACATTTTTTTTAAGAATAAATAATAATAATAATAAAAACAACAAACCACAAAACAATCACAGAATCACACAATGTTAGGGGTTGGAAGGGACCTTGAAAAATCATCTAGTCCAACCTTCCTGCCAGAGCAGGATCACCTATACCAGATCACACAGGAACACATCCAGGTGGGTTTTGAAAATCTCCAGAGAAGGAAACTCCACAACACTCCTGGGCAGCCTATTCCAATGTTCTGTCACTCTCACAGTGAAAAAATTTTTCCTCATGTTTACATTGAAGTTCCTCTGCCTCAGCTTCCACCCAGTGCCCCTTGTCCTGTCACTGTGCACCACTGAAAAGAGCCTGGCTCCATCCTCTTGGCACTCATCCTTTACACATTTATAAACATTGGTGAGGCCACCCCTTAGTCTCTTCCAAGCTAAAGAGAGCCCCAACTCCCTCAGTCTCTCCTTGTAATATTCCACTCCCTTAACCACTTTTAAACAACCATTGAAGCACGTGTTAAAATAATCTCAGTTATTATCTAGGTGTTTTTTTTTTTTTTTTTCAATATAAGAATAGAATTTCTGAACTTCTGAAATAAATCCTATGTTAAAATTTTCTGGCTTCATGATACTTATTGTGAAAACAAAATCCCACAAGATGCTTAAGCCCAGTTTTTGATATATAGTTATGAAAGTTGTGAATTTTGCCTATAAGTACCATTTCTTTATACAGCACTATTTATAATATCCATACTTTGTTATGTTCAGAGCCTGGTTATTAATTATTTATTTTAATTTAATTTTATTCCTTTATTTTTACTTTCATGTTTCTTTTGTGTACCTTCACATTTTTTCTTAGCATATGGGTACCAGCAGAATTGTGACACAAGAAAACCACCACTCAAAAACACGTTAGATGATCAGTGAAAATTGGGAACCCACATTCTTCTTGTTTTTTAAGAAATCTTAGCCCGTCTCTAATTCACTATTATTTTACAGTGATCTCAGCAGATGTGCAACCTCTTCAAATAAGACAAAATAAGATACTATTTAAAGACTAAAAATATCTTTGCTATTTAAAACCTAAACATTTATTTCATTTCTTTAAAGACATAGCTTCAGATACCAGTAGAATTGCTGCTCATTGTAAATGTATTTTATTTCTGCAGCTTTTCGAAGGTATAGATGATAATAATAGCTGGCTCACCATTTATCAAAGAGAGGATTCATAGATTTAAGCTTTTTACAAACACATTTGAAAGATAAGTACCATGCAGCTGCTTTCCTTATTGATTTTTTTTCCTGATATACAGAAGTATGGAAAGACAGATGAAGAAAGAGAAAAAAATTACAGGTTTAAGGTGTGGGAAGATAACATAACACAGGGAGAAAAAAAGCAAGTAGTTGAAACACACTCAGATTTCTTAAGAAAAAAGAAACTGTTGTATTGTTAGAAGTAATGCACTCTTTTTGAGTTTAATTCTCTGCCAAAAGTGATCAAAACTTACGTTTTTCCTAGACACCAGCTGCAACTAAATAATCCTAAACTGGAATGTAATATAATATAATATAATATAATATAATATAATATAATATAATATAATATAATATAATATAATATAATATAATATAATATAATATAATATAATATAATATAATATAATATAATATAATATAATATAATATAATATAATATAATATAATATAATATAATATATCAGATGGGTGCTTGCATTTCATCAAAGTCAGCAGGGTGGAACTACCTTGCCCATTTTGAACTAACGTATTATATTTATTTACTGTTATAAATTAACAAAACATAACTTTTTATTTTTAATACAGAGGTAACATCATGGTTTTGCATAAGCTTTTGTAGTTGGACAAAAATACATCACTTCCTCAAAGTATAGATGATGATGTTTCTATTGAGGGCTTTAGTGCCTTTGTTAGGTTTACTGGCATAGAGTACTCTGGCAAACAGTGAAAATATAAAACTTGTTAAATTCAGGATGGCTAAAATACCCTTAACATTCTTATTGAAATTCAAGAAGCAGAATTTTGTGGCATCTTCATTTACTGCGAATTTTACTTTTCCAAAATAGGTTCAAAACTAATGCTCAGACTTTAGACTAAATATTTAGTCCTTTATTAAGTACAAGGAAACTGGAAAACCTGGACTTTGCTTTGTTAGTTAAGAAAAATAAAGTTTAACATCCTAAACCTCTATGCATTCAACCCTGTTGGAGGGTTCACAAGTTCTCAGGAACCTTGTCGCTACCATTTCACCTGCTACCTATCTACTTCTGACTAGTTAGCCTGACTCTTTATAGTTAATTAATTGATAACCACTTCGGAATGAACAAGGAGCACAATAAGTATTTCTGGACCTACTTAAGATTAATCACACCCTCGACTGTTCATTCCTCTCTACTGTCAGTAAAACTCAGTAACTCAGATGTAATTCAATGATCGGAGATATCTACAGTTGATGAAAGGTGAATTACAGTTTAGTGTTTTTGCAGAACAAACTTTTGGCACATTGGCTGTCATATATAGAAACTTTCTGGCTTCCATGTCTCTTACTCATCCTGTATAAATGTTAATGATTCTGGCTTAAGTTTATTCTGGAAACATTGTCACTAATTTATTCAGAAAATCCTTCTCATTTCATCAGAGTCATAATGTGGAGGTGGTGAATCTCTCTTCCATGTAAGAAATATGATTTATCTGTTTTCACAGCTGTTGTTGCCCCTTACATGTGATTGCAGTTGGGAAGCATTTCTTCCCTCACAGAATTTGGTGCCTGTGTAAGGTTTATAGTTTTCAGTGCTTTCCTTAAGTACTCATCTATTTGGCTTTTCTTTTGAATTCTTATGGCCAAATTGCTGGTAGTAGAAGCAATAAAGAATAGTGTATTGGAGGTTTAAAATTAGAGTCTGAGATCAATCTGTACTTTGGCTTCTAAAAAGCCATACATGCTGAAATGCTTTACTGTAATGACTCACAGAAAAGGAAAAGGATGGCCTTAGATTGCATGGAGCTCTACTTAAAATCAAAATAAATCAATATATTTATCTGACTGCTGGAACTATTATAATTTATGTTAATTAAATACCAAGGAATGACTAAAACCATATTAATTTAAGGATTAACCTTTACAGAAGATGTCTGTGCCTTACATAGTGTTAATCATAAGTAAATTTTTATAATTTGTTGAGTTGAAGTAATTAATAATCTTATTAAACCTAACTTCTTATTACATCTAAGACAGTATTGTATGTTCATTAAATAGCAATGTATTCTGGAATAGCTGTTAATCCTTTGCAAATATATTTAAGAATCAAGTGGCATTTCATAAACATACAGTAGCAATCCCATTAAATCTAAGTAAATATCTATTTAAGATACTTAGGGTTTATCCTGTTATATCACACCCACTGTAGCATGTGCCATTATTGGTGGTAAAGTGAGGTTTATCTGCAGGAGTACACCTGCAACTGTCATCTCAACTTCATCAACAGAGCTGCTGGAGATGCTGCACAAGCTGGCAAAGAGGTCTCCTTCTAACCTTTCTGCACTGTATCCCCAAAATAGATAAACTCAACTGAGTATATATTCATATCACCACATGAATATCAGCTTTCTGCCTAATAGCTTTGTGAACTGGGGTTGGCAGTTTTGGGTGGGTTTTTTCACACTTCTAGATGACATAGCTTTGCCAGCAATACTTCACCGTATAGATCTGGTCTTACAAGCTGCTGTTCAGCATCAGTGTTGCTAATAGTGTATACAGTCTGCTTTCTTACAAGGCTTACGCAGATAAAGATTGGATTGCGTTTTTGGCGGATTGAACTGGGTTGTCAACAATGTGCTGTGTACCTTCCCAAGTTCTGAGTAACCTTAATAACAACTAGTTACATTGTAAGTGCCCCTCAGAAGCAGCTCAGAGAATGACTCATATGTGTTGTACATCAGTCAAGATGCCTTTGTCTTTGCTTTTCTGTTTGCCCTTTCACTTTTATCAACTGATAAACATGTAATGGAGTAAACTTCTCATCTAACTTTTATTTTTCTATTCTCCTCAAGATAGTCAGTTTACTTCTGGACATTTGACTACTCTCTTCTGATGGCTTAGTTTCATTAAAAAAAAAGAAAAAGAAAAGCTTAACTATTTATACAGAGAAAACAAGCAAACAAACCCACACATTAAATAACGGAAAACCTCCAGATTTTTATGAAACCCTTAAGTAGACAGCTATAGTGTCTATAAATTTCTATTTGCAATTCAATATAGTTAAATGTAGTTCAGATTAGGATCCTATTATACTATTTTATGCTTTGCTATTCACAGTTAATCTACAGTTTGCAAAATATTCCATGTCTATCTAGTTTACAGAATGCAAAGACAAAATGTTCAATACTGGAAGTAGTAGCGAACTTTAATTTACAGCTTTATGCATCTTTTTTTGTCTCTCTATTTTGTCTTGTACTATTACTCATCAACAGAGTTGGACTTTAAACTCCTCCAATTTTTTAAAGTTTTATTTCCTGTAATAAAAAATAATCAGAAGACTTAATTCTAATTAATAAGACTAAATATTATGATTATTCTATCGATGAAAGAAAGAAAAAAGTGCATACCAGATTTTGAGAAGGAAGAAAGTTAAAACAATAATTTAGTAATAATAGTGGTCATGTTAAAGAGCTATTGAAATGGTAGCCAATATTTTTATTGGATGTGTGAAACTTTTAACTTCATTCTTTTTTTGTCTTCTCATAATCCTTGTCCTATCTGTCTTTTTTTATATGTATCACTATTCTATCACAGACTACAAAATGGTGCTCCTCTAAAATATATCTTGTCTGGAGCAGACACGCAGTTAGCGACATATGCATTTGCTTTTATGAAACTAAATTCTTAATAAGAAATTATTTTTGTTTTTCTGATGATGGCATTTTAATATCTTTTAATAAACTAAACTAAGCTGGTACTTAAAAATATCTCCCTGACATTCAGAATAATGGATGTGAAAGCAATAGTAATATCAATTGCTGGGAAGGCGCAGTGCAAGCACTAATTCAGCAGCTACCACACTGATTTAAACATTTTCTTTAGTATGTAAGATATTAATCTGTAGGAATATAAAAACACATGAAAAGAACTGTGTCTCATGGAAGTTGAGACATCAAAGTTACTGTGAAGTAAAAAACTACAATTCATCATGCAGTCTTGGGCAACTGCACTATGTATGACTTATACCAGCTGAAGGTAATTCAATCATTCAGAGAAATGGAACATGTGAGTCACCTTGTGGAATCTCCTGTCACTCCAGGGACTGCACAAAGGCATTAAGACATTTGCACCTCTGTGCAATTAAGATTCTTAAGAAAAGAATGCAAGAAATAAAAAAAAGACTTTTTTCCATCAAACCTGGGTGGATTTTTTGTTCCATGAATTTGTCTAATTGTTTTATGGACTCTTTGCATCCATAATGTCCTCAGCAATGATCTCCACAGCTTATTTCTCTGTGTGTGTACAGTCATACCGCTGTTGACCGAAACCTGCCACCTGACAATTTCATTGGCACTGCCTAGTTCTTCCTTTAGAAGAAACAGCAAATAATTGTTTTCTATTAGTCTTCTCAGTGACAATCACTATTCAAAAATATTTTCATATTTTCCCTTTGTTGTGTTTTCTCCAAGCTAAAAAAATCTTAGTCTATTTAATCTTTTCTCTTATGAAAGCCTTTCCATAACTTTGATCACCTTTGCTGCCCTTTTTTATCTTTTTTGTTCTATTGTAATCTTTTGAACATGGCATGAGCAGAACCATATACAGAAGTCTAGACACTGCAGTGATGGATTTAAGCAGAGTAATGTTTTGTGTTTTAATCTATACTTCTTTTCTATGATTTCTTATTCAAACTGATCTCTTGGTGAGGTAAATGCTGATGTCTTCATTTTACTGTCCGGAATAACACTGGGTTAGATCTGGTTTAGAGCCTGTGTTTAGAGTTTGTGTATTGAGAGTTCTTACTGACATTCATCGTGTACATTACCTGCATTTGTTGACACCAAATCTCAGGGGCCATTTTATCATAGTCATTCAATAGCATGACATCTAGCTGCAGCTTTTCAGAATCACTCTGACTTTGCTACTAACTTTTGTTTAGTACAAAGACTGCTGATTTCTTAAGAGTCTCTAAAATTTAGTCTATTAATCTTACAATTGAAGGCAGTTTTTATGACTCATTTCTATCCCCAAAATAACCTCATCGTGGGACTCTCCCTAGGCTCCCTCTTTTCAAACCTTTTTTCCTTTTTTTTTTCCTAATTATTATTATATGCTGATTTTCTGTCATCTGTACTGATCCTCTGATTCTCTTGCAGGTTTTAATTTTTTCAGATTTTTTTTTTTTTTTTGGCAAAAATTCTCTTCATTACTTACTATGTCATGAAAAAATTATCTTCAAAACATTTTCCATCCTTCCCTACAATATTGTAACATTCTAATTTTTTAACTTTATGCATTTTTCTCTTCCTAATTTGCACATAATTCTCTTTTTTTAAGACTACCATTTTACTTCTAATGATCTTCTTTACTCGCTCTTTCACCTTGCTGGCTGTTTTTCTGCCCTTTAAAAGTGTTTTTGATAAGTAGTGTACAGTTATTCTGAACTCCCAATGCAGAATCTTTTTGCAGTCTGTGATACAATCTGCGATCTGTCGTTTCAAATTCCTTTTAAAAAGCTTTGTCATGTTCAGGTAGTTCCTTTTAGTAGTTCTTTTTTTTATTATTTTAGATGGTATTATAGTATTTTTATTATTATTTGCTTTTGTTTTCTTTTTCTACAGAGTCACTGAATTTGAATGCTTTATAGCCATCATTACAGTGTAGCACATATATAATTGTATTTTCAGTGTGGCTTGTTGAATGCTAAAAAGTAAATCAAGAAAGTGATATTTATCCTCTTATGAACTCTTCTATTAGTTGTTTTAAGTACAATGTACTTCATCATTCCAATATAATTTGGCATTATATTTGCAATATGTTCCACTGGGCATTTTCTTTTCACTGCTTCTGTGAGGTATCTGTTACATCACATTCCTTACTTTAAATCAGCTGCTGCAGTGGAATCAAATAAATACTGTGTTTTAGTCTGATTACCAATTTTTATGTGCCCTATTCTATTGGGATTTTATTTACTGAAGCTTTTCTTTTTACTTTATCCTGTTTGATTTGCTTTTTGATTATTTTTGGGGGGTTTTGTTTGTTTGTTTCATTTATGAATGTACAGTTTGTGATTTCACTCTAGCTAACAAATTGTCTGAGATTATATGCTTGTCACTCATCTTTAATTTAAAAACATCCTATAAACAATTCAAATGTCACCAACCTTTTTTCTTTGCTGGACTGCCTGATGCCTACCCTTCTTGGATGCGTGCCATTCAATACAAACTTTTCCTTGGTCACTATTTAAAATAGAAAGAAGAAGGAGAAAAATTGCATCAGTGTGGAAATGTGATATTATTTTCAATTTTCTTAGGTCATAACAGAAATATAGTGGGGAGGATGGGGAAGAAAACAAAAGAAGACATAGATGTTCCAAATCTATTCTAGAGAGATCTATAGCTGTCTCATTTTCATCTTGAATTTTATTTTTCTCTTATGATTCAGTTGACTCATGTCTGCCTCTTCATAATGAATTTTTATGGAAGAGACACTTAATAGTTATACTTGTTACTAATACTCAAGTAAAAATGCTTCCTTTTTCTGGACAAAAAAACCCCACATTATACAGGTAGTCTACTATAACTGCCATCAATTTCTTATTTTCAAGTCCTTCTCATTTTTATTCTCACACATCCTGTGAGTTTTTGGCAAATGGGAATAACATTTTTAAGTGCATGTAGTAGCAGTCTCCTGTTTTCAGGGTATCTTAGTAATAATGAATCTCAAAGACAGTAATTGAATTATATTTTTGTTGTTCCTTTGTAATAGAATTAGCCAAATGCCTAATTTAGGATCATTCCTTACTCTGTTGTCATTTTGACTTTCCTCACCCTTAGAAAAGTACTTGAGATCTTTCACAAGTTGTTGCAGAATTCTACTCAGGAATGGAAACTTCTGTTATTATTACTATCTTTTATTTTCTAACACAAGTCTTTATGTTTTTACCTTTTTCTACACTGAGGCAGCAGTGAAAATTTGTCCAAATTAATATTACAGGTGGATTAATTAAATAACTTTAAACCGCTGCAGCAGGAAGCTCAATACAGGTAGTCAGTGAGGTGGATTGAAACCTGGCTTGACAATAGAGTTCAGAAAGTTGTCATCAGTGGCACAGAGTCAACTTGGAGGCCTGTGGCAAGTGGTGTCCCCCAGGGATCTGTACTGGGTCCGGTTTTGTTCAATATCTTTATCAACGACCTGGATGAGGGCATTGAGAGTACCCTCAGCAAGTTCACTGATGATACAAAACTGGGGGGGTTGGCTGACACCTGTCAGGCTGTGCAGCCATCCAACATGACCTGGACAGGCTGGAGAGCTGGGTGCAGGCAAACCTCATGAAGTTCAATAAGGACAAGTGCAGGGTCCTACATCTGGGGAGAAGTAACAACAGGCACCAGTACAGGTTAGGGGCTGCCCTGCTGGAAAGCAGCTCCATGCAGAAAGACCTTGGAGTGCTGGTGGACAGCAAGTTCTCAATGGAACAACATTGTGCCCTTGTGGCCAAGAGGGCAAATGGTATCCTGGGGTGCATCAAGAAAAGTGTGTCCAGCAGGTCTAGGGAATCATAGAATCACAGAATCAAGAAGGCTGGAAGAGACCTCAAAGATCATCGAGTCCAACCTGTCACCCTAAACCTCATGACTATCTAAACCATGGCACCAAGTACCACGTCCATTACCCCCTTGAACACCTCCAGGGATGGTGACTCCACCACCTCCCTGGGCAGCACGTTCCAATGGCCAACCACTCTCTCTGTGAAGAACTTTCTCCTCACCTCCAGCCTAAACCTCCCCTGGCGCAGCTTGAGACTGTGTCCTCTTGTTCTGGTGCTGGTTGCCTGGGAGAAGAGACCAAACCCCTCCTGGCTACAATCTCCCTTCAGGTAGTTGTAGACAGCAATGAGGTCACCCCTGAACCTCCTCTTCTCCAGGCTAAACAGTCCCAGCTCCCTCAGCCTCTCCTCATAGGGCTTGCGCTCAAGGCCTCTCACCAGCCTCGTTGCCCTTCTCTGGACATGCTCCATCAATTCAACATCTTTCCTAAACTGAGGGGCCCAGAACTGGACACAGTACTCAAGGTGTGGCCTAACCAGTGCTGTGTACAGGGGTACAATGACCTCCCTGCTCCTGCTGGCCACACTATGCCTGATGCAGGCCAGGATGCCATTGGCTCTCTTGGCCACCTGGGCACACTGCTGGCTCATGTTCAGGTGGCTGTCAACCAGTACCCCCAGGTCCCTTTCTGCCTGGCTGCTCTCCAGCCACTCTGACCCCAGCCTGTAGCACTGCATGGGGTTGTTGTGGCCAAAGTTGGATTTGTTGAATGCCATCCTGTTGGACTCTGCCCATCTGTCCAGCCTGTCAAGGTCCCTCTGCAGAGCCCTTCTACCTTCTAACAGATCAACACCTGTTCCCAGCTGGATGTCATCTGCAAATTTACTGATGATGGACTCAATCCCCTCATCCAGATCATCAGTAAAGATATTGAACAGGATGGGGCCCAGCACTGATCCCTGGGTGACACCACTAGTGACAGGCTGCCAGCTGGATGTGGCACCAACTTGTTCTCCACCTCTACTCTGCCCTGCTGAGACCACACCTGGAATACTGCATCCAGTTTTGGGCTCCCCAGTTCAAGAAAGACAGAGACCTGCTGGAGAGAATCCAATGGAGAGCCACAAGGATGATTAGGGGACTTGAGCATCTTCCCTGTGAAGAGAGACTGAGATCCTTGGGGCTGTTTAGTCTTGAGAAGACTGAGAGGGGATCTGATCAATGTATATAAATACCTGAGGGGTGGGTGTCAAGTGGAGGGGGCCAGGCTCTTTTTGGTGGTTCACAGTGATAAGACAAGGGACAATGGGTTCACACTTGAACATAGAAGATTTCACCTGAACATGAGGAGAAACTTCTTTACAGTGAGGGTGATGCAGCACTGAACAGGCTTCCCAGGGGGGTTGTGGAGTCTCCTTCTCTGGAGACTTTCAAAACCCACCTGGATGCATTGCTATGCAGACTACCCTAAGTGATCCTGCTCTGTCAGAGGGGTTGGACCTGATGATCTCTTGAGGTCCCTTCCAACTTCTGATATACTGTGATACCGTGTGATATCTTTGTTTGGGTTTAAAATACAGTTATTTTGGCTGAGCTTAAATCAGTTCCAAAGTGAATGAGCAAAGTGAATCAGGATCATTTAATTCTGAGTAGGAGTAAGAATGTAAACCAGGAAAAGAATAAGTGTAGAACAGTAAGAATATCCACATAGTGGTTTAATGTGATTAAACTTTAAATTTTCCTGTTTAATTGCTAAGGATGTTACAGTGTAGTCTTAGACAGAAGTAAATGGAATCTTATATGCTCTGGTGTTCATTGCTCTCTGTGGAGGTCTTTCATCAAATACTTGTCTGCTTGATGTCCAGACTGTGGTGGGATCTCTTTGGCTTGCTGTGGCTCCTAACTAGGCTGTATAGCGTCATGGGGTTTGCTGAAGCTTCATGGCTGGATCTGGTAAAGGGGAAGTCACAAGACATGAAGAAAGTATTTTAGTAATCCATCTTTATTCATGGTTGCTCAGATCCTGCCAGGTAACATTCTCATGGCCTTACTTTGTACAAACAAACCATAGGGACTCTGACTGCAAGGGTTCCCTGGCCTTGAAACTGAGCTCCATGATCTGGTCACAGACATACTTGTAGTCTCTTTACTCTGCAGTACAGAAAAATCACCTGCTTTTGTAATTCCCAAAGCTGTTTTTCACATAGAATTTTGGTAAAGGTCCAAGTTAAAATCCAGAAAGAGCATTATACTAAGCAGAGGGATCACACAGCCATGATTCCTGACTATGCTGACTTTGGAATCATGTCTGAAACAGCCTGGCATAATAATACATGGTGCAGGCCAAAGGTGTGCCTGATATCATTCCAGCAGCATGGACATTGTAGGTAGAGTAGCTAAACAGTGTAGACAGTTTCCTGCTGTGGCATTTACAAGCCTAGATTCTGCCAAAGAATCCATAGAGGAGGACTCAACATTTTGAGCTCTGTAGAATGTCACTCACTTTTTTTTTTTTTGACAAGAAGCCTGTTTATCCATGAGGTTTTACATTTTTACCTTAGATTCTCATTCAATTACGATATGTGACTATTTCAGGTTCCTTCATCTGAAACCTTAGGAAGAGCAAACTTCTTTCCATTTTTGTTTCAAAAAGATGTTACAATAAAACCTGAAGCTTGTGGAATATTTAACTCAGTTGTGTCCCATTGATAGCTTGCTTACTGATTCAGATGAGCAATACCATGAATCTTATATTCAGGATTTTCTTACTGGAAAGAACAAAACCGGTCTGAATGTAAAGCCATGGTTCACTGCACTGTCAGGGTGAACAGCTCAGAGGTAGACAAGGATACCTGCAACTCTGTTCAGCTGAGCTTGAATTCCACCCTGATTCATGCTGAGAATTAGCATTATATGTTTTATTCCCAGTGTTGACTGCCAGCCGTATAACTCTTCAAGCATATGCTGCCATTTGTTCTATCCATCAGAAATGGGTTTGATTCCGAACTAGCTCTTCCATCTATTTTGTAGGAATAGCGTGCAAGTAGTGGTTTGGGGGAAAAATAATAAATAAAAATTGACATTAATGTTATATGAAGGGAAAAATATTTCTTCCTTTTTCTTGTAAAACACAGGAGGGTGTGAAAAATGTTCAAATCGTATTTCTAGTGAAAAGACAGAGAAAGTTACTGCACATTTATTTTAAGTACAGTATGCTAAAATGCATAGGATTCAGAGCTTAACTACCCCTTAATCACATTTCCAGATGCCTCTTATCACAACATGTGAGAATGAACAACCTCAAACATTTACACCAAACTGTGAGACCTGCTTGTGCTCAACTGTTTATTGGGCCAAAATCCAAGATGGAACACCACTGTTGAGTTAATTTTTATCTCAGGGCACCCTGGTTTCCTTTAGGAGAATGAGAATTAGGTATTAGGATGTGGATTTGGAGAAAATATGTATAAGACATGGCAGTTGCTGTTTACTATTGTTTAGCTTCTGGTTTGTTGTGTTTTTTGTTTTTTTATTTTTTTTTTTACTTTTTTTTCTGTCTTTGATTACTTCCTCAGTGTAGGGGAATCTGACTGGAGCCCCAGTTTATCTCTTGTGATGTGTCTTTTCCATCAAATGACAACCTTCAACTGAGAACATTTTATTTCTAGTCTTGAGAGCTTGACACTCATGAGAGTGGCCTAGAGGGACACAGCTGTCTCATTGTGCAGTGAACAGAGAATTATTCTCCGATGCATCCTGCTCAGCAAAGCCTTAAATATTGTAGCCAGGTTCTTGAACTGGCATTGAAAGTAAAATGAGAATCAGTGAAAAATATTAATTGTTGTCATGATATATTATGGTAACTTGTCATTTTAAACACCTACTTTTCTTCTTCTGTATATATTATTGATGTGTCCTTAACTCTGATTTCTACATAATGCTAATTACAACATTACGAGCAGGAAGAGATTATCACAGTAAAAGTTTCTATCAAACCCAATTCAAAGTAAAATTAAAAAAAAATATTTTGAGGAAACAGATGAAGAATTCCTATTTCTTTCTATGTCTAATGAGATTTTGAGACTTTGTACTACCAGAGTAAGGAGATTGTATATAATTTAAGGAACCATGAGAAATTCCTAGCATATAGCCAGAATGTTCTTTTTTTCTGCCATTATCATATCCTTCTTCATCTGGTTGTCCTCGAGTCAGTTTTCATCCTTTAGATTTTGTGACACCCTTGTGATGACATTGCTTAAGAAGCAGATGTAATGCTAGTATCAGTTTGTGACTCACGGCAGCTATTTTAATACACGTGACTTGTGGTCCCAGTTTGCACGGGGACTGTGCAGAATTCTCATCCTAGAACTGCCTTCATTGGTAGCAGAAGCAGCTGGTAAGAAGGACAATTCCAAGGATTGCATTAAATACGTTTAATATTTGATAATAAAGGGAGAGATAGAAATGTGCACTGTCCATAGCAAGTGTTATCTCCAGATGAACATACAGTCTGTCACCCTCTCTCCACTGTTACAAAGTTACTTTCTGTTAAAGCACAGTCTCCCAATTAACTGGTCTAAATCAGTTAAACAGTCCTGGCTCTGTTGACATGAATGGACTGCCCAGAGAGGTTGTGGAGTCGTCTTTTCCAGAGGTAGATGCATTCCTGTGTGACCTACTCCTGGTGATCCTGCCTTGGCAGCAGGGGTTGGATTAGATGATCTTTCAAGGCCCCTTCCAACCCCCAATCTTCTGTGATTCTGTAGTTCTGTAACATTGTACATTCTTCATCTGGGGGGTTTCAAGAAGAAATGGCTCACATGATTCTGCAGCAAGCCAGTTCAGGAAGGTGACCTAGCAGAAAACTATTAGCTCTTTTTGTAATTTATGTTTGTTAGTTTGTTTGTTTGTTTAACCTCTTGAACCTACTCACCAAACCATTAAAACAGATTAGAAACACATTTAGAGTGGGTGCCAGGCAGGACTAACCTCTTTTAGCTTTACATATTGTGAATCCACAGCCTAAAGAAAGGAGAAACTTGCTTCTGTCAAAACTGGGTCTTGTCTAATGATGTTTGCTAGCCTGAAAGGTCAGAAATCAATATGGCAAAGTTGCTTAAACCAAAATAAAACTACGACCACTCTTGTGGGCTTTTTTTGTTTTACACTTCTGGGTAAAAAGTGAGGTTTTGACCAAATGAAGAGGTGGACCCTTCCTTTAGACAGTAGCAATTTATCGAGTTTTCTGGAATTGTACAGAATTTTTAAGTACTGGCAGTCCTCATGCCTGATTTTTTTTTCATGTACATTTAAGCACAGAATTTTTAATGTACATTCTCACATATGCTGCAACAGAATTAAAAAGAAAAAGGTCTTTATTCATCTTCTAAAGAATCACATCCTTTGAATAAGTGTTCCTGCTAGATATAGGCCAGATGTTGCACTATAGTCTCAAACTATTTACAATATCTGTTCCTGCAATTTTGTCCTACTTTATTTTATCTTTTTTAATGTAAGCTACTTGTTTTGCATGCAACATAAATGTGTCTGCTTCGAGTATGAAAAAATGTAGGTCTTAAAGTTTAAGCAGTAGGTTACATTTTCACACTACCAAACCAGAATTACAGTAAGATGGAAACTATCATTGTGTAAAGTATGAGACATCAAAGTCTTAAACTGAATGTATGGATATTGCATTATATTTTAAAGGAGACATCTTAATTATAAATCATATTTACAGATAAGAGTGTGAAAGTTGCACTATTATTCATTTTTTGTTTTTTTACATTTGTATTACAGGTCTAATAAGGTTACAATGTCCCCTTTTGCTAGTAACTACCCAAGCAAATGTGTACTTTCATCATTCTGGACTGAGCAAATGGCACAGATTTCTGTTCAGTTTTTACTTCTATTTAGAGTATGGACTTTATGCTCTTTTGTCTTAAACTGGGTAGTTATAAGAAGGATATCAAAGCATAATGTCTTTTTCTTGAAACCATGAATGGCTACTGTGAAATAATTTTTTTCCCAAGAGAAAGTTCAGACTTGTACTTAAACAAATTTGAAATAATTTTAAAGATTCCAACATTTATGGCAGTCAGATTTTGGAAATGTATTATACATGCAGATACGATGCACCTAGTTAAATGTGTTAATAATCCCAAGGTGCTAATATCAAACTTTAAAATTATTTTTATTTAATTAATCTAAAGAAAGTAAACAGTCCACTTCTACAGCATGAGGTTTGCTAATGTTTCTAGTATGAAAGGAGGCAAAGAGTTTCTACTTGCAGTAAGCGTGAAAGACCAAAAAAATCAGGCATGAGGACTGCCAGTACTTAAATGAATTTCAGTTATTCCCATATGTCTAGCTGATTGACATCTTCAGTACGTTGTTAATGATCCATTCTGAATGAGCCTTAAATTTTTAGATCTGGTGTAGTTTTGTAGGAAGTGGGAATTAAGTAGATTTAATTGCCTTTTTTCAGGTTTTGCTTTTGTTTTTGTAATTCATCATTCAAAGGATTGATACTCTTTGCCATCACAGTAAAGTTTCACAGCAGTTTTTGATTTGCGTTCTACGTGTAAACCTGCGTACTACTTACAATGAATCAGTATTCTCACCCAAGCTACCCTGTGTGTTAGGTAGCAGTTATTCATAAAATAAGAACTTCTTTCATACTGACTTTCAGTGTTTTAAAACAGTAATTTAGTAGCTGTGTTGAGTAGGGCTGTAAGCACGTTCAAAATCAAAGGTGACTCTGGTTCTGTTCATGAAATGGTTTGGTACTGCATTTTTATTAGTGTATTTGCTTTCCTTGTGCTTTGATAGCTTTATTTCCTGGGGCTCAGAGCTGAGAAATATGGATTGTAGCTATCACGCCAGATAAGGAAAACAACGTAAATGATGATGCAAAATGTATTGTCTCTGACAGTGAACAATCAGAGACTGACTTGGGTAAAACAGATTTTTTACAGTCTGCCTGTAATGGGCTATTCTTACCAGACTGATACCTGCTGAGAAGCTGTATTGTGTCTAGTTGTATTCTAATAGTATTTCTTTGAAGAAGTGAATTACACATCTGTAGAGAAGCGAGGGTACAGGTGACCATGGCTGTTAGTATGCAGTCAGCATTTTGTATTCAGGCATGAACAACTATATTGGTGCCAGACACTAGCTAATTGGTTGTGGTGGAAGAAATATATAGGCAAGAGGAATGGGAAGAGGGGAGCAGGACATCAAAATGCCTATCAGCATAAGACTTTATTGCTTCAAAATGAATAGCATTTGATTGTTCCCCTGTAGGAATGAATAAAAACTTAGAGGATATGGTAAGCAGAAAGCTATTCTACTTCTGTTCATGTTGGGCATCTCTATGGCCAGTACTTCACAATATGAAATCTGAACTCAATCTTCTGATCCAGGCTTATAAATAATACAGTCCCTCAATCCACATGCAATCGACTTTCTGCAGATATTTATGTTGGTCATATTTACATAAGGTGGAGCGTATACAAATGTTTTTTCCATATGAAATATGGGAAATGGTACTGTATAAAATCTTCAGCCTTGGGCAGAGAAGAGATCCTCTGTGCCCGTCTGCATAACCTCTGCAGGTCGTACCTCCCTTCAGAAGGAGGAGAGCTGTGGATTGCACTTATCTGGTAGACCACAGTTTAGCCACTGCACTTTGGAGAGAAGGGAGTACACCATTAGCTGAGTTAAAATGAAATACAATATCTGGTATAAAGTAGTCACTATGCTCTCTGTGACCTCATCCCTGCAAGGCAGCAGCTAATGGGCGTTATCTGGTGGGGTCTTTCTATTATGTCCCCTCTCTTACAGTTCGTTTCTGCTCAGCAAATGACAGGATACTTCATCTGCCTTCGTGCCTCCAATAAGCATAAAGTCTGATGGCAGGGGAGGGGGGGTGGGCAGGAGGAGAAGGAGACTAACCTTTTCAGCTCGATTAAAGAGAGAACAATTTGGTTTTGTAATTAGAGCTCAGCAGTGATCTCTGTTTATTTCACTGATACTCAGCTCGGTGTAAACAGAACTCAATTTTGACAACTGTTTAGCTCACGGCACAGTTTTAAAGTATTAAAGGATAATGCAAGGCTTATTAGATTAGCTTTTGCCGTGATCTTTTAGTGTCCCAGATAATTATTATTTGTGATACAGATGAATAGTTTAGGCTTGTATTATTATTATGCATGCATTTCTGTGTAATACTTTATGTACTATTGATGGGTGCTAAAATGTGCATTAGGAAATATACGTTCAGTCAGGTGTCACAGATATTGGTGGTATTTTCAAGTGGCTCAGATTGCTCTTCTTGTGAATGTTATTTCATTCACATTTTAACTGTTATTATTTCCTTACTTTTTGTTTTAAAATAAATCAGTCCAATCATCTGCTTCATCATTATTATTAATCTTAACCACTCTTAGTAACACTCGTGTGACTCCTGCCACACTTCTTTGATCCAGTCATTATATCACAATTTCTCCCGCAGCATTTTACTTTTAACATTTCCTCCGTTTCATGTGTTTTGGTGTTCTTGCAATTTTTTTTTCTTGCATTATTACCTTTTCTGTCTTTCTTATTTAGTATTTTAGATTATTCCCGCTAGTCACATACTGTTTTCACCTTACTATTTGATTTTCCCTTATTACCTCTTAATTACAGTATGTTGCTTCTATCTATGATCTTATAATTAGGTTTTTACCTTTTGATCCCTTTTTTCCTATTTTGTGTAAGGCATGTCTTTTTAATCTTTTTGCCAATTTTCCCTGCATATTTTCCCTTTCCCCCCCCCCCCCCCCACCTTTATTTTTTCTTTTTTTTATTCTTTTTTTCTTTTTTTTTTTTTTTTCTGGCTAATCTCATTCCATTAGTTTGACTCTCTCTGATCAGAAACATTGCTTCTATTTTTATTTTTTTTTTTATTTCTAACAAGAATTTTGTATACTGTTTTGTTCTTGTTTAAAGCTTGGCAATTTTTATTTTTAAAATCTTTTTCTTTAAGAAGTCAAAGTTTCCAACTTCTTGGCAGTTTGCCATATTTCAGACAACACATTTAAAGGTGATTACATAATCATACTGGACATTCTGCCTAAATAATTGGAATACATGGGAAAACAAACAAAAAAACCCCGATCTACAACAACAACAAACCCCAACAACAGCAACGAAACCAAAACAAACCATCAAAAACCCCCAAACAAGCAAAACAAAACAAAGAAAAAGGACTGTTCACATTTGAGTAATTGCAGTCTCTCTTAAGGTGCATTGAGAAAGTGAGTCTGTGTCAGTGACTGAGTGGGTACATTTAACAAAACATGAGTACTAGTCCATGAGTAAAATACAGCTGTATTTTCATCTCGGTCTCCAAATGAACATCGGTGGTTATGAAAGCACAAAGATTGCTTAGGGCAAAGACAGCTCTGTCAAGGTTAATGGCCCCAAATCCTTCCTGCCCTAAACATCTTTTAGTGTTGGAGGGGTTTTTTTCATATAATTTTTAAAATGTGCTCTTCAAAACAAGAGTCCAACAGGAATGAAGTGTTATAGTAGCTGCCCTCTGTTTATCTTTTATGTATTAATCTGTATGCTTCACTCATTCCAGTGTGCTACCATCCAGCAGGATGGTTTGTTGCTGGTTTTGTTCATGTTAGTTATTTCATGCTTATGATTAATATTCTTGTTTGTTCAGGCAAAATCTAGTAACTTAAAAGCATCCAGGCCTTTCAGCTATATTTTTCAATTTGAAAGAGAAAGGCTTGTATCTCTTTCTGAAAAATACAAGCTTGTCAAATGAGCATTACACTGAAGAGGAGAGTGCTATCATCACTGTGTAATAGGAAAAAAAAAGGATTATAAATATATATGTAGGCCTTGCCATATATGCCATCAAGTCACCATGAAAAGAACATGTAGTTCTCTGAAAGCCAACCCTTTCCCACATTGCTTTTATTATGTATTAGATATTCCTATTCATTCTGTTGATACTAATCGCAGCAGTATCTGAGTACCTCCCAGTGGTGTATTAAGCTCTTGACTTAAGATCTCTCATTTTCTCTCCAGAAGGAGAGAACAGCTGAGTATCTCAGATTTAAATTAATGCATTTTTAGTAGCCTGTGTCCCCAAAGACTCCAATTCTAGTTAAAATTTTTAATTCTAGTTCAACTACAAAATGTCATATTGAAATATATGACATTTCATCTGAGAAGTGAAAACCTAAGCAAGGACAAATAGTTTTCGGCTTCGCTGAGACAGTTTCGTAGCCAACTATCAAAAAGGGAAAGAACTATTTATAGTTTGCATTTTGCGACAACTTCATGCTAGCAAAGAACACAAAAGTTAATATACATGCAGGACCATGAGCTTGGCCTTGTTGAACTTCATGAGGTTCAGTTTTTCCTCAGTTTTCATAGCCAAACAAAAGAGCGATTAGTCAAAAAATATTTTAATCTCTATATTAAGTATTTAACCTGAGTTTTCCTCTGAAAGAGCCTCTATTTTTCCATTTAGGAAAAGATAGGGTGCATAAAAAGTCTAACTTCTTAATTTACATATGTTCCCTTCTCAGAACATAGATTATTTTATTCTTTATACTGGCACGATTTCAGCCCCAGGAGACTACAGTATAGTTATGAGAGCTTCACAATGCTTCTGTGAGTCTTTTAGAAGCATTTACTCTGCTAACAAGTAAGTATTTCTTCATGAATTGATTTGGTCCAAGTATCAACGAGGCAACGAGGCATCATTGTCCTGAGATAGAGAGAGGTAAAACTGCCTGCTGCATGCAAGCTGATATATATGATATATCATCCTATCATGATAGATGGGACGTGAAAGTACACTGATAATTATACTGTTTACCACAAGTACAGGTTTCAGTTCTGGAGGATAGGTTCTCTTACAGCTTATTTCTGACCAAAAGCTACAGTGCATTTTCTCTAGATCAAACAAGCTAGACAGATATCATGGTTGACAGTATTAAATACTGCATAGATGCAGTAATATAATGAGTGTCTTATCTTCCTCTTTAGATCAACCACTATGCAATGATCCAAGTCCATTCAGAATTTTCAAAAAGTTGCTTAGATTTTTTTATTAACATCTTCCTGAGCTTGCTCAGGATTTAGATGATCAGATAGTGAATGTCTGGTTTTTTTGCAGTTGGTGCATCTCTTATCATTTATTAGAACACTGTTATTACAAAGAAAGATTACTTATGTGACTGTCTATTTTAGTGAGGCTCAGTACCAGCCACCTCTAGTTACTGATCAGCTTTCTAAGCTGTAAAGGGCATAACACATTTGGTCACTGTTCTCTTAACAGTGGTTTCTTTTTTGGTGAATAGCTACACTGAATTTTGGGACTTTTGGTAGGCACAAAGCTTTCAGTTAACAGTCTGGAAAACCTAATTTTGACCTGTGTTTTTAACAAAAGTTCGTTATAGTTCTTTGGATCACTGACTACAATTCAGTTATGTATGGTGGCATTGGATTGATTACGGAGTTCATCACTTTGATTGGTGACTTGAGGTGAGATGTGACAGGCCTGGTAAATGATGGTGGAAAAAAAATAAAAAGATTTCTTAGTCAGCCAAAAAATACCAAAAGAAATCTGGAGAGGTGACAAAAATCATTAGGTTTTTGGAAATATAGGCTGTCAGTAGCTGAGGCTCAGATATAAAGATTTGCTGTGTCTTCCTCTGGTGACCAACCACCTTTTTATTTTTTCTAAATTAGACTATAGAATTTCTTAGACAGTCATAGATTTTTTTTTTTTATTAATTTAATTTGTTTTGTTGTTGGGTTTTTTTTGGGGGTTTGGTTTATTTTTTGTTATTTCTCCCTGTTTGCTGAGAATTATTTGTTCACTACCATAATACATATAGTCAATCCAAGTCATACATAGGTTGGTATCCTCCAGCTTGACATAGAAGGCCAAAGATCAGATCATGATAATCTGTAATGAAATGGCTCATGAGAGGTGGCAAAAGTATGCTGAACTCTGACTATATTCACAGCAAAGTGTCCCAAAACCCATGAATTTTTCATTCCATTATAAATAAGACCTCAATGAACTCCTTTTTCAATTCTTTAATAAAATATCTGCAGATAGGCACTATTATTTTACATTAAATTATCATTCCTAAAATATGTGCTTTATAGCACTAACATCATGGATGGAGAGCTTTGAGCAATAATGTCTGAAAACTGTGAGGTGATGAAATCTGGCAATGAAAATAGAAATCAGATCTCCTGGTGAGGAAGACAATTACCAAACTATATAGAAAAGCACAAATAATGAAAGCAGAAAAAAATTTAAAAAACCCCAAGAAAATAAAGGAAGGGGAAAATTAAAGAATTTAAGATAGTTCAGGAGGAGTTTCATCAGACTACAAGTGCATATCACGTGGATATCCAAGAAAAGAAGACAGAAATCTTTCTTTTAGACTCCCCTAGTGAACCACAAGCTTAGTGTAGAACACACTGGCAGATGGAAGGAGAAACAAAAAAATATTGTTTTGTCTAATTGAGTCTTGTCAGCTTTGTAAGTAATATATTTTATATTACCCTCTGCAAAGATATGAGGACATTACTTTCTTCTGACAGCTATCATGTCTTGGTAGAATCTTGAAGTGATGTTGTGTATACACAATAATCATATCTTTACTGCTGCACATGAAACAATATTGAACAGCAACTACAAAATCTCTGTTGTTGGTGAATAGTATGAAAAAAAAGTTGAATTTCATGTACAAAAAATATTTTTGTTTCTAACAAGACATACCTTTTCTCTTCTCTAGTACTTTAAGAATTGTTTTTGCATGAAATAAATTCCCAAAAATTAGCCTAACATAGAAGCAAAGAATATATAAAGTTTAACAAGTGGATATCCACTATCAGTAGCAGTACTGTGCATTGATCCTTCTGATATCATAGTCATGTCCTTGTGATGTCTTGAAGTCATGATCCTGCTGGTATTATTAATTTTAAGAAGATATAATTGTGCCTCTGATTCAGATAAGCATAGTAAGCAGTGGGCCAAATACAAAGCTGTAAGTCAAATCGTTGTAGCCATGTACTATAATACTCTGTTTAGTAGAATTCATGTCAGTAATGCAACACTGAAGAAAGTTGCATGATGCTTGGAAGAGGTTATGTGAAGATAGATGAGTAGTATCTAATTTGCAGTACAATACAGTATTGCATTACTCTTTTGTTCCTATAGACGATGATGGTGTGCAGAAAAGCTCTTGACATAAACCATAGCATAATAAGAGATTTTCAAGTTAGTATTGAAGATGCTGTTGTATTTTTTCCCCTTTCTTTCCATCCCCCTACCCTACTTTCTCCTCCTTTCCCTTCCCACCCCAATAATCTAGTAAATTTCACTCTAAATTCTGGTCTGGCTGGATCAGTTCCAAAAATGCCAATTTCTTATGCTTACATAAATCCACTGTAAGAAACAATACACTACATGGCAGGTAGTTCTAAGCAGACTTCCAAGATAATTTTGGGGTATGCCACATGCAGGATGTCTTTCAGGTTCTTCTCACAGTCTTTAGCATTTCCTGCATGCTTCCAGTTTCTCTTCTGCTTTGATTCCTTTGCCGGGAGCAGGTGAGGAGAGTGTGGAGGAGAAAGAGTTTTCTCCAACTTCGATAATTTAGAAGTGAAACTATAAAGACAGTCTTTTCAAGCATATTCTGAAGAATTTGTCTATGTAAATACTATTTTGTCACAAAGTAAAATTTTGCATTACAAAAGAATCTCTGATACATATGCACATATTTACAGCTAACTTGACTGGGCACTTTAGAAAAGCTATCCATGTAACCTTTCATTATTAAAGCATCTTCTAGCTTTGGATAGTGTTGAAAAAAAAATCAAATGCTTTATATTGCCTGATCACAAAGGCATATTTTGATTAGGTTGAGGGTTTTTGTTTTGTTTTGTTTTGTTTTTTTATTCTTCATTTGAAAATTATGTTTAACCTTCTGCCTGGGAGTGAAACCAAAGGAAAATGAAATAATTTTAAAATCTGTTGCTATCCTACATGTAACTTTGCCCAAAGAAAATAGATTAATCTTTCAGGGTTTTTTTAAATGAATATTTAGTTAAGAAATATTTTTTTTATTCATTTGTGTCCAACATACTGCAATGGCATAATTTCCTCTTTACTTTAAAGCCCGCAGGTTAGAAGCTGCAGTTTTGTGACCCTCAGAACAAATATTTTATAGATAAACTAGGAATTTACATGTGCCTTCTGTGCTAATTTTTAACTATTCGTCATCTCTTGTGAGACAAATAACAGATAATACTTTTCCTCCAGCAGCAGCCATCAGTTTATGTGGTGTCTCATTAATAACAGGTAGTATCTTATCCAATCCTAATGTAATAAATCTGTGAGTGAAAGTCCACATAAATGTAAAAATTTTATGCCACAGGCAGGCTGTAAAAATATTAAAATCAACATTTTTTACACAAGTCTGCCAGCAAATACAGAAATACATACAATAGTTGCCTGGAATACTAGGAATATAAAAATATACCAATGACAATTCGAATAAAAACTAGATTATTCTGCCCTCAGAATGCAAATGCAAGGAGTTATACATTATTAAACCCATGGAGAAAACATTGACCCTTATCAGGCTTGTTTGGATTTGTCCTTTATAAACCAATTCATTATTCATGCAATAATTCCTGTTAAGATATTTATGCAAACCTGAAGATAGAATCCTTTAATTACAATAGGTTGTACATCAAATTGCAGTTATTGCACTTTGCTTGTTCACATGTCTCACGTACACCAAAATCTACTCTACTTCTGCATAGTATTGTCTTTTGTAATTTCTATCTTCCTTTTTTTTTTCCTAGTTGGAACTACAGTTAAGATTTGTAGACTTTTAGTACTGGTTTGTTGTTTTTTTTTTTCAGTTAATGATGTCTGCTTTAAGCATTCTTTTTCCAGATGAATTAGGATCCTTTATCTTAATCAGTGAACTCTTTGGGAATTCAAGGGAAAGTAGCATCTTGTACCTGTTTCTGCATGGAAAACCTCCTATATTTTAGTGGACCTTTTGAACATCTGTCAGTAAAACATTTTCCCATCTCTTATAGGCTAAATGTCAAGTGCTAATTACCGAGATGAAGTGTTGCAGGATGAGGAGTGTTTATCATGGAGGCATGATTACATTTGAGCTGTGTAGTGAGTTTATGTCAAATGTAGAAAAGTAAAGTGAACTTATTTTGGAGAAAAGAAAACGCATACATAGGTGTACATTGAAAGACAGTCAACCTTTTTGTTTTAAAAAGGTCTGGAAGTCTTTCTGGAATTCTTTGAATTCCTTCTGCTTTTAACTGAATAAATAGTGAATATCATTCTGTCCCTTCAAATGCACTACCTATCACAATAAAAGCCTGTGGACGTGTGCTTTTCCCAGACTTATTTTCAGGTGCTTCTGTATGTTGTGAGAGTGTGCTTCAAGATTAGGAAGGAAATTTATACAAATTCTCATTTATATAAATGATAACCCAAAGAGAAAAAAAAAAAAAAAAAAAAAAAGGAAAGAAAGAAAAAAAAAGAAACATCTGCAGGGCATCAATGTGAAAAAAATATTTAAGCTGCCTGTTATTAACTGCTCAACCTGTTTTATACTGGGTTTCTGCATAATTATGTTACAGTGAAGGGGGAAAAGAACAGATGTCAAATAAAGATTGAAAATAAGAAAACAAGACTGTTAAGACAACAACAAAACCGAGTAGTTGAGGTTGCTCTCAGCTAGACATTTTTTGGCGAGAATTTTAGACAGCAATCCATTTCTCAAATTCATTGCCCATTTCTGTAAGATTAATGTAAAACAAAACGTTTCTTTTTAAGTCTGTTCAGATGAACAATTATACAGCTCAAATAATCCCCAAGTCAGTCTTTCAGAAAGCAGTTGAATGTTTCCTCAAGCAGTTTCATAAATTAGATTAAATGAATATGATATCAGGTCAGAAACCCTATGAGCTCTTTTCATGGGAAGTTGTTGGTAGCTTACGTAATTAGCTGTTTTTTTCATGCTTTGCAAATATCCAAATAATCCATAAGAGATACATTTTTCACAATCTTTATGGGAAAAAAGCCACTAAACTATACTTGTATGTTTTTCTGCCTCCTTTTCTGACATTTGCATAATACTTTAAAGCGAACTGAACTGTCATTTTTAAAGAGTATCTCTATATTTCTCTCCACTTAGTTGATGTTTTCTGACACTGGGTTTGAAAACATTATGGTATCTCTGTTGGGATAGAGCGAGCTAAGAAAGGGGGCTAAAACCGCACACAGACTTCCGCACTAATCCGTGTGCATCACCACTCCAGTGTACAATCCGTTTCACCGTGAGCGAAATATTTGCCTCAGTGGGAGTTATTTCTGCATACACTCTGCAGTGGCCCTAACTGAAAGAATCATGCACTTCAATGCAACTGCTAGCTCACTTTTGCAGAGTTGGCTATTCATAAAGTTAAGTTAAAATCAGAGGACATTTTGTGAGAGGGATTCAGATGTGAAATGAATCCTGTCCCCAGTGTTTTAATTTTCCTCTTGTTAACTAAAAATATTTTATTTTTCAAGCATTCCCGACTTTGCTTTCCTTTGCTATCCTCACCCTACATACCATCACAAGTAGACTTCAGTCTGTTGAACTGCTTCTTTCAGGTGAGCAAATACTTCATCTGCTAGCTGTCTTCTCTTGTGATCCAAAATGTACATGTGAGGTTATAAAGCTGTATAGACTTGTTTTTTTGAGCAGTCGCAGCTTAAAATGTCACATCTCAGAACGGGATAGACTATGTTATTTCTTGAAGAGCTTACACATAATTTGACGAAGAAACCACATATTTGTGTGCATATTTTGTTAGAAGGATGTGGACAGAAATTTCCTTTGAAAATAGTATTCAAAATTATATCACTGTCTTATTCTCTTTGCTTTGGTCCTGTAGAGCTTCTAAACCAAAGTATGTCATTTGGAAGAGGTACAGATATGAAATAGCCATGTTAACTTGTATTACTTTGTGTGGTGTGTGCATATTTTCTGGATACATTCATATCACAGATCCTTACTGCAACTGCAAGTGAATAGCAGTAGCTCAGTGTTATAGTATGTTGAAGGCTGCAACTGCACCATTACCACTAATCTCTATAGGGAAACATGGTTCACAGGTACCACCGGGTTGATGGATCTGTCTGTGGAATCAGAACAAATCTTTCTTATGATTCTTTTTTTTTTTTTTTTTTGCCACAGATAAGCCATAAAATGCAGACAGTAGATTGATGGTGGTTTAGTTTTCCTGCTCTTGTTTTAAACAGTAGATGTAGAACAGGTTCTTCTGTTTTATAGCCTGAAGCTGAACTGTCAACATAAAAGATGTACAGACTTAATACCTGTGAGCTGGGCAGGAGAATTACTTCCTGCTTTTTTAGAGCAGATTAAATACCGTACAATATAGCTCATTACTACCTAGAGTAAATTTAGTGAAAAAGCAGTTTTTGCTAAAGCATGAAATACTTTTTCTTATTATTATGTGCTTTACTGCAAGACACAGATTGCAGCTGAGAATGAAAAAGTTTTTCATTTATAATCTTCCTGTCTATATTGTGAGAAATTCTAGACCAAAAGCATAAAACTTGAAACATTATTTCTGCTTTTTGTCTATGTGAGTGAATGTAACTTACTCCATGTCATGTACCTGCAGTCACTATACAGTTATGAGTATTAAATCTCTACTTCATGAAGAAAAAAACAGAACTGATTACAATATGAAGATGAAAATAACTAAAGGCAATAATAGTTCAGGTTTTGTTTAGCCTTGGAGATTAATTCTGTGGCTTATTTTTAGTTCAGGGTATTTTTATTTAATGAAAAAGTAAAATTGTGGACAGTTCAGAAAACTGTATGCCAGCTATCTAAAGAGCATTGCATTACATGTTTTGAAGAAGGACAGAGGAAGACAAAGATGAGAAACAAATTATTGAGGAAATATATTAAATAATATTACTTTTTATCTCAGTGAGAAAAAGAAGCTGTTTTAACAGATGGAATGAAGTTTTTTTATAATCACTGATTTTATTTTTATTTTATTTTGGTTTTAGTAAGATTTTGTCTTTAAGCAATACAGGTATGTACCAGACATTCCCTGCATGTTTGCCAGCAGTATTGCATACTTGTAAATTTTGGTTTGCACTTCAAATTCTTCAGAATGACTATTGATAGTGATTATTGATAGATATTCCTTTTTTTTTTTTTTTTCCACTGGTGCAGAAAATGACATGCTTAAGCTTGCTAGGTTTACAAAGTGATGATTGTAAGTTTATACTCATACATTCCCCTTCCTTGTGTGAACTGGTCTTGGATGCTCTTTAAAACTACATCCACACAGGTGATATTTGTTGTGAGCTGAAGGTTTATAATATAGAGCATAAGGAAGAATGCTAAGTCTAAACTTGCAATTCTGATTTAGAGAAACAGTTCTCAGTGGAACTGTTGCCTCAGCTTTTTGCCTTTTTTCCATTCATCTTTATATTTTGATGTGATTAGCAATACGTTGGCTTCCCATGGTTAATTTTGTCCTTTAATTTCTTGAAACTTCTTTTTTCTTGTCCTTTATTCAAAGTGTTAAAAGCTAAGCTGTTTGATGATTTTTTGAAGTGTCACTAGGAGATCTTTATCCTTATGAAAGAGATAGGTGTATATGCAAGTTAAAATAGTTCTTTCCTGAGTGATGTAGGATGATATGGTTTTCATTAATCATGTGTGAGTGTGTTGTTGTGTGATGTAACACTGCTGGGCACAACAAGCTGGAGCATGTCTTCCAAGAAATTTCAAAACAGCTTTCTTGAAAAATGCTGTGAAAGAAATAGCATGTTTTTGTAGCAAGAGTGATTATTCAAAATAGGCCTTTCCTAACAGAGAACAAAAAGAATCCAATTAGATGTCAGTTCTGCAGCTCTGCTCATAATCACTGCCAAAATTCTATGTAAAGTGTCTTGTTATAGAAGGCTAATAATGCTGTATTTAGGGTAGGGAACCAAATATTTTCAAATATTTCTCCCTGAAGATGGTAACCTACATCATTATTTAGACATTTAGAGTGCAATTTTGATCCACATTCATACAGTTAATTAGCAATTGGATTAAGATCAACTGTAAATATTTACATTAGGGTGCACATTGTGTTCACTCTCTTAAGTAGGGAGGTGATTCTCCCCCTCTACTCTGCTCTGGGGAGACCTCATCTGGAGTACTGCATCCAGTTCTGGAGCCCCTATTACAAGAAGGATCTGGAGGTGCTGGACCGTGTCCAGAGAAGGGCCACCAGGATGATCAGAGGGCTGGAGCACCTCTCCTATGAGGACAGACTGAAAGAGTTGGGGCTGTTCAGTGTGGAAAAGAGAAGGCTCCAAGGACACCTTACTGTGGCCTTCCAGTATCTTGAGGGGGCCTACAAGAAAGCTGGGGAGGGAATTTTTAGGGTATCAGGCAGTGATCAGACTAGGGGGAATGGAGCAAAACTAGAAGCAGGTAGATTCAGATTGGATATTAGGAAGAAGTTTTACACCATGAGGGTGGTGAGACACTGGAATAGGTTGCCCAGCGGGGTGGTAGAAGCCCCATCCCTGGAGGTTTTTAACGCCAGGCTGGATGTGGCTCTGAGCAACCTGATCTAGTGTGAGGTGTCCCTGCCCATGGCCGGGGGGTTGGATGATCCCTGAGGTCCCTTCCAACCCTAACGATTCTATGATTCTGTAAGTAGGTCTCCACGTACTAAGTATAGTGGGAAGGTAGACAGCTATGTGGCACATGGGCTCCTTCCTTAGAGGCACACAAGTGTCAGAACCTGGGGCTGTGTCCTGCAAACATTCCTTAGTTAGTTGTAAGAGCACACATCTGTCTCTGTGGACACTAATGTTCATTACAGCATGCCAAGTAGAACTGTCTGAGGTGGTTCACTGTCAGAATCAATCTGGACATGTTGTGAATCTTTTTAATCAGGATAATCTGTTTCTCAACAAGAAGTTATTTAAAAATATTTTACATTGATTTGGTCAGAAAGTGGCACCTGACAAACCTAGCCTATCAGTAATTTATAGTAACATTCATGATCTCCTGGGTGTCTTTCAGGTATGCAAGAAAACAAAAAGTCCTATGTAGGGAGATCAGTCTTTCAATAATACTTACAGGAAAAAAAAAATACTTTTAGATACAATTTCAGGTTTTCTATATTTAGATACAATGTCAGATTTTTTCAAAATCACCCATGAAGTTGCAATCTGTGTCTGCTTGTTTCCCTGATTACCTATAACTTCTGAACACATACCTATGCAAGGATATAGGAATCAAAAAGAGGCTTCCACAAATGCTGTGGATACAGGCAGATGTAAGTGCACAATATAAGTGAAAAACTGATGCCACAGATTATTAGACAATGAAGAGTCTTGACTGAAAAAAGTCATTAATAATACCTCAGCTACTGAGACAGCTTCAGGCAGCCTGTGCCTTCCAAGATTTGTTAGTCAATAATAATACAAAAAAATTTGCAAAAGACAAACTGTAATTAGTTCTGTTGCTTATGGAACTATGCATTATAGTTAGCATATTATCTTTGCAGACAGTTCAAGTTCTAGTTAACAGAAATGGGTGAAGTGAACAGAATTGAGCACAGAGAGACTAACAGCCTTGTGGAGAAGCTCAAGGAGGACAAACCTATCATGAGCAGAAGTATTAGTGGAACAAAGATAATGGAAGTCTGGTGGATGTGCAATACTATTCAGAGTTTTGAAAAAAAAATAAATTCCTTTTGGTGGCAGTTGGAAAGTCAAACGAAGGAACTGTCAGTGAAACGTCACACCAAAAATCAAGGACGATCAATTTGATTTCTGATGGTCTTGAAATGCTGGCTGGACTTTTGATTTGCAAATACCAAAAGAATGTGGATGCTTTCAAATAAAGGGGAGTTGTCTTTTTCTTTCCCTTCTCATATTCTTTAAGCAGAATAAATTAGAGGCTACTAACAGCTCCTCAGCTTCTTCTGTCTGTTCCCAGGTTGACCAACAATTCAACTTACATATTTCCGGGAGGTCTCCATTAGAGAGAAACTGCAAATACCACCAGTATGTTTTGAGAATGCTACAGATTTTGCTCTGTGCATGCAAGATCAGCATGTGGTTTCTGCTGTAATTATTAATTACAATTATCACTGGCTATATTCTTTGGACAGCATACACTTTTACAATAGAATAAGATTACCATATATATTCTTTATGATGCTTTATAGTATCTTACTAAATTATCTTCTGTTGGTGGTTCTTTACCTGCCTGTGCTCAAGTATATCTAAAGCTGCTTATTAAGAGAAAGCAATTTAAGATGTCCTTGCACCCAGGGATGAATGCATTACGGATATGGAATTGTCTTCACACTTCTTACAATCGCCTCTTTTCACCTCTTCATGCAGTGAACACCTCCAGCTTGTTGTCACTGCACTTGATTGCAACATAGGAGGCTTATAGGGTCAAAGCTAGTCTTGTATCTTTTGTTTTGTCATACAATCCTTGGGAACTCTACACTCCTACTTTCAATTATAACTTTTTTTCTTTTTTTTTTTTTTTTGGTACTTTTAGGATTACTTTAATAATTATTAATAGGATAAGCAAATGTTTTCTTACATTTGTCCAACGAATGTATGAAAATGTGTGTATTGTAGACACAGCTTTGTCTCTATACTATATATGCAACAACACCCTTCTGAATTTTTGTGTTTATATATGTACATGAAGGTGATCTCTAACAAACTATCACTGGGATACAATAAATCACTGTTGTCCTGTAACTATGCCAGACTCGTCCACCCCCCGAGCTCACCAGTCTCTTTTGTCAGGATCTGTTCTGCAATTATAGAATATATGTGTACACCAGAGACACAATTAAAGATAAAAATTTGTCAGATAATTATGTTGCAAGATTTTGGGAAAGGTTGAATTTTCACAGATGAAATTAATGTCAGCACTAATAGCAGCTTTCCTGTGTAATGTGTCACTGTTATATGCCCTAGTTAAAAATGATGATGTGTTCATATTTGATTTAATCATGTGTGATCCTGCTGAAAGTAAGGGAAGCTGTATATTCTTTCTGAAATCCTATCAAAATTGAAAGAGCAAATACCTTAAACATTTGAACAACAAATTTGATAGCATTTACGCTAGTAAGTAGCCAGTACACTTGAAGACATTGAAAAAAAGACACAGAATAAATAACATATTTTAAAGTAACTTTGTCCTTTTTTCCTGTCCCAAACATTTGAAGCTTTCCATATTTTTTGTGAGTAAAGAGAGGCTTTAAATTCAGCTGTGTTTTAGCACTCAGACTATTACTACATTTTAAGATAATGACATGGCACAAGTTAAGGATTTTGTCTGTATTACAGATCTGTTCTCAGATGGCTTTACATTCCCCATTGCAGCCTTTGATAATTCAATTAGTCTCTCCAAAAGTTGGGAATAGCTGATAAATTCACTTTAATGTTAAATCAAGTACCCCAGCAGGTTTCTCTTAATATTATCACTTCTCAGGGAGCTTAGCTCTAGAGGTGAAACCTCCCAAATACAACTTTCTATAAGAAATGTATGGGCCTTTGGAGAAGATTAAAAGAACTGTCTGTACCAACATAGCTTTTCACCATTAATAAAGTTACTTCACATCCTGACAGCATTCTCATTCACTCAGTGGCTGTCCATCTAGGTTAATTTATTTTAATTGGCAGCCTTAAGTCCCTCCCTGGAACAGATTCCATGAATATGGTGAATGATCCCAGGAACAGAGAACGTTGTTAAACAAGATGATTTTAACCCTTCCCTTTAAACACTGTCTTCTGGGATTCCCAAATCCTACTGGAAGACACTGATTGCTGAATAATAAGTAGGAGAGGATCAGCTAGATCTTCACTGACAATGTCTTTGGAGAGTACTAACAATAACACCAGTTCTGTTTGTCTTCCTCTAGGAAACGAACAAAGAATATGTTAGATTGAAAAGATGAACAACAGGATTTAATGTGGTAAATAGATGCATGTCCCTGCAGAAATCAGATAGAAAAGCAGAGAGAAAAGTCCTAAGACGAAAATACTTCTTACTACTTACAAACACTTGCCTTAATACTCATATTGTCATTGACCTTCGGTAGAGGATTAGTTTTGCTAGAAGGAAGACTTGAATTTTAGATGGATTCATCCATGTCATCAAAGATGCATGTTGTCATCACAGTCAGAGCAGGCTGACTGTGACACTGAGAGCTCACAGAAAATACTGTATTTTTCTCTCCAAAGTAAAAGATAAAAGGTGACAAAAATATACATTCTGTCTGTGTGAAATGTTTTATTCTGCATTTTTACTCCACTTTGATTTCCCGTTTCAAATTAAATAAGCAATTACATTCAAGTATAACATTTGCTGATTGTTTTATAAAACAGCTTCTCATGGTAAGCAAAATAAGTATATTACTATAACCAGGACTTTTTTTTAATTACATAATTTCTAATTCATCCTAGGAAAATTTAAGGAAGACATTTTACACAAACATTTAGATTTAATATATGATTTCATAATTTTGATTTTGAACTTGAAAATCAGAATTAATAAGATTAAAAAGCTCTTCTTTTTATTTAGAGCAACTAATCTGTTAAACAATTGTCCTTTAGTTTCCCACATTAGTTGTATATTTTTAATATAATTTTAAAAATATTTCTTTAATAGCCCGTATCTTATTATCTACCAAAAGAAAAAAAAAGCATACTCTAAATCTGAAAATATCTATCCCAATATATGTTGTATCTCTCTCTCTCTCTTTCTCTCTCTCTTTCTGTATATATGCAGTAATGATTAGTCTTACTGCTCTGTCCAGTAATGATTGTGAAATGCTTCTTGAAATTATGCAAATGCAATGAACTGTGGATGAAAATGTTGAAGGCACTTCAGAACATTAAGCTGCAATTGATTTCTTTTCTACATCACGTCGACCAGTAGGCTGTAGTGGCTAAAGGTAGCTGTGATAATATATCATGGGAACATTTGATAATGAAAATCCTATCCATGGAGTGTTGGTTTCCCACCTGCTTATATTTAAAGAAAAATGAACTGTGAAATAGGTGTGTTGGCTTTTCAGAGAACTGTGACAGATGCTGTATGAACAAAGTTGTTGACAATTGTTTATCATAGAATCAACCAGGCTGGAAGAGACCTCCAAGATCATCCAGTCCAACCGATCACCCAGCCCTAACCAATCAACTAGACCATGGCACTAAGTGCCTCATCCAGTCTCCTCTTGAATGTCTCCAGCAATGGCAACTCCACCACATCCCTGGGCAGCCCATTCCAATGGGCAATCACCCCCTCTGTGAAGAACTTCCTCCTAATATCCAGCTTATACCTTCCCTGACACAACTTGAGATTGTGTCCTGTTGTTCTGCTGCTGGTTGCATTCTAGTCTGACTTTGAGAAATACCTGTTCAACATTATGGAATCAAAAAGCGTATGCCAAATTTAAACTGAGAATTGTTTTTAAAAAGGGATATTTGGGTTGATGTTGAAAGCCCTAGACATAATGAATGGAAGAACTCAGTCCTACTCAACCTTTGAAATTAGAATTTTGAGATGAGAATTGTTTCTGAGACTTAAATCAGTGACTAGTGGGAATTCCAGGTATGCTGCTCTGTATCAACAAACTTTATTTGGTCCCTGGAAAGGAGAGAAGTGACATACTATGTTTTACTTTTGGGCATCTCAGATAACTTAACATCCAGCTCCAAAATCCAAGGCTAGCAATTCTGCACTTTCAGGACAGGCAGGTAGGACTAAACATTCTGGTACATAAATATGAGCTACAATTCATGAATCTCTCTTCCTAGTTAAGCAAAATCTAAACATATGCTTTGGTAATACTTGCAGAAGATCTGTAGGTTTGAACTGTAGATGAAAAGGAAAATTAGAATTTAGCATCTTTGCAAGGTATACTGTACTCTGCTGTTTCATCTAGGTTTCTGAGCCAACAGAGCCTTGTCTGCAAAAGCAAGGACAGAAGAGTCGGCAGGGACGACTCACTCAATTCTAAGAAGAATTTATTTGGAGTCGGAGCTGCAGCTGCTAGAAAGGAGTGGATCAGCCACAATTTGCTTCAGTGAAGAGTAGTAGATCCCAATATTTTCCTTCAGGCATTCAAAATGCAACACTCACCCTGACACAAATTTTAATTGTGTAAAAAAATGCAGCAGCTTGGTATAAGCATGGGAGAAGAGTATTAGGGGAGAAGGAAAGTTGTTTTGTTTCCAAATAAAAATAGTTCAGGGAAAACATACCAGGAATTTCGATACTGAATTAATATTCAGTGGAATTCCAGAAGTTATATGTAGTCTCTAAGTTACTAGTTTGCAAGGGAGGACAGTATGCATTAGAAGCACATCTTGGAGAGAGGGACTTGTGATGCTACTTTAAATACCTAAATCCCATCTACATTAAATTACAGAATATTGGGCCCCTAAACTTAAAACAATTTTCTTAGTGATGAAAAGCTTAAGATAGCTAACAGAAAAAGATAAATCAATGGCTATGTATCTCTAAGAGCTAGATAACTTCAGGACATCAGCTCCATGCATATTC
Organism: Indicator indicator; assembly: GCF_027791375.1. Classification (NCBI taxonomy): domain Eukaryota; kingdom Metazoa; phylum Chordata; class Aves; order Piciformes; family Indicatoridae; genus Indicator; species Indicator indicator. The sequence goes on from NC_072010.1 coordinate 36,902,080, forward strand.
AATGAAGACAGACAGGACTATCAGGGAAATGTTTTCAATATGGAGCCTATCACCAGAACTCAGAATGGTTCTCTGAAGCCTTATCTATGGCCTATAGAGACAGCATAAGAATTCTAGACTAATTTTAATTGTCAGAAATTCCATTATGTGGCTATCACTGCTTCCTGAATGAAATTATTCTCTCTTGCAGCTACTGTTAGGCATCTTATGAAACTAATATTCAACATCTCAGCCTACCTCCTGTGGAGTCTTTTTTCTAGTCCCTTACTTGACAGGAATTCTCAGATTATATGGAAGTTCTTTCTGGTTTGCTTCCCTTCCTGGTTTGTTTCCCTAATGCATGATAATAAAAAAAAAAAAAAAAAAAAAAACAACAAAAAACCCAAACTATGGCCTGTCTTCCTGCTCACTAGGATTTAGTGAATATGGTAGGAGGAAACCAGGCTTTTCAGGAAACCTCAGCCGTAGGAATACCTTTTCCCTGACTCATGCATAGGCTTAGATAGGTAGAGTTGTCTTAGGAAAAAACTATGTTTTATAGTCTTGCTCAAAGAAAACAGGTGTCTTGCTTTGGTAAAGGAGGTTTCTTGAGCTATAGTGAATGAGTCCCCAGCATCTTTTATCTTGCATTACAAGAACTCATTTTTATGTTTTTTGGTTTGCTTTCTTTTTTAATAGCTTTGCTGGGAGTTTTGTTTTGTTTGGTTGGTTTTTTTGAGATGAACATTAACACAAAGGTTAAGATAACTTCAAAAGGCCTTCATTTTAGTGTGAGTTCTATGCAGCTACTTCCATTACTGTTCTGCATGGTTTGTTTAACCAAAGAACAAGATTTGCCATGCTCTTTGATCTTTTAAAATATATTGAAATCTGAAATCAAGTGCTTTGCCCAAGACTTGACTTCACTGCCAACAGTGAGATAAATAATGTACTAACATAGAGAGTCCCTCTATTGCATACCTTGAGAATCAGTCTGGCTATATCTGGCAAATGATTAAGTGCTGTGAAGTCTGATGTGGGTAAAACAAGGAGAGTGAACAATCGAGAAATGGAAAAGAGAAAAAAATGAAAAGAAAGAAAAAAAAGAGTAAATAAAAAAAAAGAAAAAGATTTCCAGCTAAAGCAATCCTACTTGATAAGAGACTGTACAAAGTGATGAATGTCATACTAAGAAAAGAACATAATCTCTGTTTAAAGTTATTCAGAAGGCAGAGCTAAAATATTTTGTTGATAGGCATGTCTTGCATATCTTGCATATCTTGACAATAGTGCAAAAATAATTCCACAAAAATCATACATATCCTTTCATTTATTTCTTTTCCATTAACCATCTAGGTTAGAGGATTTTTGCATAGTAGCACTAGGGACAATTAAGTATGTTTAGCACAGAGACAGATGCCAGATGTATGCATGTAACAGTTACAGCGGAAGCATATGCATAGTATCAACTCTGCAAATAGCTGGGTTCCCTAGGCATTCAACACTTCTGAAGCTAAGGGAGGGAATGTTTTTATGTTACAACATTTTCCCTTGGTGGTAGCAAATTAGCTGCCTTGTATCCATCTTCAGCTGGAACCACAGAGAGTCTCTTGAGAGCTTACAAATAAGTTTAGAGCTGTAGTGAACTGTTTCTTAGATACGTGAGAAGTGGGATACATACCATGCGTGTACTGTAACAAGTGGACTTAAAAAAAAAGTTTGGTTTCTTTCCCATAAGACTTTTTTTTCTTACTTTATTTCCTTGCAGAACTTCAAGGTCAGTCTGAGCCATGACGTACTTCACACACACACAATTTTTGTCTCCTTGGGAATTAAAATTTTTTTTTTTCTTAAAAAAATATATATGTATATATATATATATATTAAAGCTATGTTTTTATTAGGAAACCCAGAGGCTGTTTTTGGAAAACCATGCAATAAATATTGGGGCTTAGTTTTCTCTGCTTTGCATTATCTGTGATACTGAGAATTCAAGCCAATAACTGTATGAGCCACTTGGCTTTTCTTTGCAATAGCACAAAAAGTCTGGGAGGAGAACAACCCATTAAAATCAAGTCATGATGGAAAGCATGCACAGGACTCTAAATCAAGTAAATATTATAGTAATAAGTTCCAATAAATGAAAAGGTCTTTTTAAATATCTCCCCAAAATTGATCGTGATTCATGTTTAGAATAGGCTTTACTGCATTTTAGGGTACCTCCTCTCCAGTTCTAGGGGTGTAATATCTTCATCATCTTTACAGACTAAAGATGTCATAAAAGAAGTCAATAGATTGACACTGACTGACATATTCTGAATCCTTCAGCACCTTTAAAAGTGGCAGGTGCATCTCTTACTCTTACTGATTTGCCAGAACAGTGTTTATCTTATCTAATGACTCACTGCTGGATTTCCTTTGTAGGATTTTCAGACAAGTAAGAGGGCACAACTAAGAGAAATTACCCTGACTGCAATTACTTGGCAATGATGTTTGTAACCAGCCTTTAAGTCTATCTCCAGGACTAAAATGCACGTTTTGTAAGAACATGGCTCTGATAAGGAGTTGCAGAGACCAGAAAAAATAGTTTCTATTAGTTAGCAGGCTTAAAAAGTGAAGGTATTAGTGAAAACAATGAGCACATAATAACAACAATCTTTGAAAATAGTTCCCAAATTACCATTTTTTCTTAAAGATAGATTTTGTCACATCTCAGTAGTCTCACATCAATACAAAAGCTGAAACTATAAAAAAAGCAAAGATGGCAAGTAAAAAGGTGACTATCAACTGAGCAGCTCAGCTGCTGCAAATGAAAGTAATTAGCAGGAGAGATTTTCTGTAGTAGTGATCTCAGTCCTTGAAATATAAGAAAGTAATCTGGAATTTAGGGTTCTAGGGATAGGATGATGTGAATAATCTGAAGTTTTCTTAAGTAAGTGTCTTTCAGAAATTCATTTACAGTTCATGGAGAACCTGAATCTGTTTACATGTACAACTCTTTTTGCCACGCTAGTTGTATTTAAAGAGTCGGATTTGGGGGGGGTGGGGGGGGAGAGGGGGGAATCAAACAAAAGGCATCCTTAATTATTCTTTCTGATTGATTTATTTGGGGCACTATCCAGATACAAAGCTAAGTAGAATAATATTGTGAAACTCACATCCTAAGAGAATACAGGTGCTTTATATATTGGCATAAGGATAATCCCATTCTGCAAATTTCTTTTGAAGGTGGTAATAAAACACATCATCAGCAATATGCTGATGTCTTGGGCACAATCTAATAAAACACTAATGAATACATTATTTAGCATAGGGGAAACTCTATATGAAGCTCTTAAACGATTTCTTTTCCTAAGAAAATAGTTTTGTGTCTGTATGTGCAATTGAGGGTTCCTTAAGATGCCTGGACAACTTCAGGGTTTTTCTGAGAACAGCATCATGAAAAGTGTTCTTCCTCCTGTTCTGTCTGATGCATTTTACCTCCCATAAGGTCCAAAGTATATGACCCATATACAACCTTTTGAAACAGAGAACGATACCCAATAGGCTTTTCAATCTAACAGTATAAACCAGACATGGTCTCATTATGTCTGGTAAAGGACATTTTGAATGTAAAACCAGGCATGCTAGCAGAACTGCAGAGGAAACTACTCTTTTTCACCAAAGTGACCAGATTTTAAATGGTACAGCATCGTGCAGCCTTAGGTGTTTTTTTGTTTGGTTTTGTTTGTTTGTTCTTTTTGGTGAGACTTTGTAAAGGAAAACACACAGCATTTCAAAAGCTGTACTACTCTGATTTTGTTTTGGATGAAAATCATGCTCTTATACAGAACCTGACAGACTTCCATTCAAGAGAGTCTACCTATAGGCAGGATGTAAACAGAGCCATCAACATAGAGACAGATTTCTTCAGAAGCCTTTCATATCTGTCTCCTCAATGACACTCTCATCCATTAACATCTCCAAACAAGTTGTCATAACCAAATTTGAGACAAGCATAAAAGCAAAAAGCTTGGTGCCTTCTAAATAAAGATTTGCATACTGAGATAATTGGCAACTGTTGAGGAAGACTCAGTAGTGCAACATATAGCTAATCATCGGTGTTTTGATGATGTGACAGATGGGTATAGCTTCTTTATATAATGGAGCTTTTATGTTGGTATTTTCAGAAAATGTCAACAGCATGATTATATTTTCATTAATGTTAACTTCTCATTCATTGCTTCTGTTAGTCCTAATCACTTGTTACCTCTTGTCTCGAGCTGTACAATCTATTAATATTTGCATAGGGTGCCTCGAAATGGGCCTGGTTAAGGAATGGATGCCAAAACATTGCCACAGTACAGTACACAGTGCTGGTATTTACTAAGCATTACTAATTAGATAAGGAAAATATTGATATTGTAATTATTACTAGCTCACAGTAAAGTTAGTAAAAACAATGTGAATATCATGTAAATTCTTCAGATCATTACACAAATTAAGTTAGGTTTCAGATTTAAGAATCATTGTGGTTTTAGGTGCTAGTACTGAAACAATCCCACTCTAAAATCTGTGGAAATGCCTTGATCAAGAGTAGCAAAATGTGTTAGATTAAAAATGTTTTTTCTAACAGATCCACAAGCCTGTTCTTTTCTGTTAATTACTGCAGGGTTTCTGGTTTTGTTGTTTTGTTGGTTGTTTTTTTTTTTCTCCTCCAGGAAACAGCTTTTGGGCTCTACAACAAAGATTGCTTTTTAAAACTATCCATTTGTCAGATTATTAAGGTTTTCCTGTAGCTTTTCAGCTAAATACAGGGCTGGCATAACTAGCCCTTTTACGTTTCCTCCCTGCAGCCCTGGGCTAGGAGGAGTGTTTCATGGTGGGATGGGGAAGAGCCCAAAATATCTTTTAATGACTGTGATATTCTCTTTTTACAGCAAATTACAGGCAAACACTGAAAATCAAAACTGGGTATCCATTCTCAGTCTTTCCACTTTGTTCTCTGATAGGAAGAAACGAGAGACCCTTTTTACTAGTCAGACATTTTCAGTTCACTGCCAAATCTGTGAAAAGTATAGTGAAAAATTTCAAGGGCCCTGATCTATGCCTGGGCCACAGAAAGAAATTGTTTTTCTCCTGTGGAAGTTTTGACATTGTTGTGAATTTTGGAAGCAGAGCCTATTCCTGTCTGTGACTCACAGGTCTGATTTGCCTCCAGAACAGCAAGGCAGAGGCCAAAGACCCATTGTTGGGATCTGTGGACCAGCCCGCTGTGAGGATGGAAAATTTGCAGGTAATAGAAATGTTTTCTTGCTCTTACACTGTCTTTAAATAAAAATGTAAGATTGTTGTTAAATCATAAGCATTAGCAAAACATCTGTAAGAAAAATGTTAAATATTCTGTAGTGCTCCATGAAATACTGAAATATTTCTCTATGATTTGGGACAAATGTGAACTAAAATTAAGTCCATAGTGTCATCATCATTTTATTACTTTAGAGATGTTTGATGCCATGCCAATCTAAAAACAAACAAACAAACAAAAACTTCTTTATTGTGTCCAGAAAACAAGCAAGCAAACGAGCAAACAACCAACTACCACCACCACCAAAAAAGAGCAAACAAAAACAACAACAGTGGGGAAACTGTGTCAGAAGCTTGTAGTTATAATATCAAAAGAAGACCAGGAGATCCAAGAGGATTTAAAAAAGTGGCAGTCCATTCTCATTTTACTGCCAGTCAGCTTGCTAATCTGAGCTACTTAATTGCTTTGCCTGACTGAAAGGAGCCTTTAAACAGACAAGCCAATATAAATACTCAGAGTGGAGACAGCTCTGTTTAATAACAGCAAGCATGTGTATAGAAGTATTTGTTTACCTCTGCTCATTTATGTCAAAATCAATTGTAATTAAACAGGAATCCAGCCACAGAAGTAGTACTTTAGATGATTGTTCTCATCAGAAGTGTCATATAGCCTCAGTGTTTAGGACATGTCAGAGCAGCCCATTATTTTTCTCCTGTATTAAATTCTTGCTTAAAGTCTTTTCAGTTCTTTAGTAAAGCTAATTGCCTGTCTCAAAAACCCAAAAACCCACCAAAAGAACAACAACAAAACCCCACAAGAAACCCACACCAAACAAAGCTAACAACAACAGAAAAAAGGCAAAAACCCAAACCCAAGTAAAACACCATTTCATATAAATTCTGATTTTTTTCTGGGTTTTTTTGTTTGTTTGTTTGTTTGGTGGTTTGTTGTTTGTTTTTTTTTTGTTTTGTTTTGGTTTGTTGTTTTTTTTTTTTTCTGGTCATATCATAGGAATTACTGAAGTTCTGAAAAGCAGAGCTATTTATATTCTCTATTAGACATTAGATGCCATTTATTGACCATCTGTTTATACATATGTACAGAACCTACAAGATGGCCAAGGGATCAGGCACAGCCAGCATGGATTCAGGAGGGGCAGGTCCTGCCTGACCAACCTGATCTGCTTTTATGATCAGGTTACCTGTCTGGTGAATGCAGGGAAGGCTGTGGATGTAGTTTACCTGGACTTCAGCAAGGCCTTTGACACTGTCTGACACAACAAGCTCCTGGCAAAGGAGGCTCGTGGTTTGGACAGATTCACTCTGAAATGGGTCAAAACCTGTCTGGAGGGCCGGGCCCAGAGAGTGGTGGTGAACGGTGCCACATCCAGCTGGCAGCCAGTCACTAGTGGTGTCCCCCAGGGATCAGTGCTGGGCCGCATCCTGTTCAATATCTTTATTGATGATATGGACAAGGTAATTGAGTCCATCATCAGTAAGTTTGCAGATGACACTAAGTTAGGAGCAGGTGTTGATCTGTTGGAGGGTAGGAGGGCCCGGCAGAGGGACCTGGACAAGCAGGATGGGTGGGCAGAGGCCAATGGGATGAGATTTAACAAGACTAAGTGCAGGTTTCTCCACTTTGGCCACAACAACCCAATGCAGCACTACAGGCTGGGGACAGAGTGGCTGGAGAGTAGCCAGGCAGAAAGGGACCTGGGAGTGCTGGTTGATAGTAGGCTGAACATGAGCCAGCAATGTGCCCAGGTGGCCAGGAGAACCAATGTCATTGTGGCTTGTATCAGGACTAGTATGGCCAGCAGGACAAGGGAGGTTATTCTCCCCTGTGCCAAGCACTGGTCAGGCCACACCTTGAGTACTGTGTCCAGTTCTGGGCTCCTCAATTCAAGAGAGATGTTGAGGTACTGGAACATGTCCAGAGAAGCGGAAATATTTTCAATAACAAACAAATTCACAATGTCAACAATGAAATGAACCAATCTCCTAGGAAAACCAGTGTGAATTCCAGACAGATCTTTTTTCCTTGGAATGTGAAACGAGTCAGGCAAAACGTGCATTACCATTGACTGGTGATGCAATAAGAATAGAGCATTTCAAAAGTGAAGGTAAATTGTAACAGCATTGTGAAACTGCATGCTTCAAAGAGAGGAATGGGTCCTCCATTGTATTTTTCATTTGGAGTTGTTAGTTGATAGCTATTACAGTCGAATGAATTAGCCAGTGAACCATTGTTGACAATTAATAATTATCTTTTTGGTTTCATAATTATAGAAAAGAAGTCAGTTAGAAGAAGATATTTATACAGCAGTTAAAAACTAGATGACACTTGTTGAAGGAGAAAAAAATAAATAAGTAAGACTTCCGAAAGGCAGACTAGTATTTCATAGGACAATAAAATATAACAAAAGTTGTGGACATTTTAAATATTCAGTGTTATTTATGTACATATGTAACCATGTTCCTTTTTTTGCCTTCATTGATGATCATAATGCAATAAAAAAGCTATGTTTTTACACTTTTTGAGTAAAAAAATCTTAGAAAAGAATGCACATGAGTGAACATTTAGCAGGTCAAATCATATAAATTATAATTATCCAAATGCTGTCTGCCTTGTTTAGCTTGAAATACAATTTGATTACATCATTTAAAAGCTTTGGAAGGAATACCTAATTCTATAGAGTTACATCTAGGTCTTAGTATATGTTCAAACTTGTGTATAGAGGAAATCAGATTTTTAATATATTTGTATATACATATATTTACATAAATGTATACATACATGTAAAAGCATAGAAGTGTATTAACACAGAATCACAGCATGTTAGAGATTGAAAGGGACCTTGAAAGATCATCCAGTCCAACCCCCCTGCCAGAGCAGGATCACCTAGAGTGGGTCACACAGGAACATGTCCAGGTGGGTTTTGAATGTATCCAGAGAAGGAGACTCCACAACCTCTCTGGGCAGCCTGTTCCAGTGTTTTGACACCTTCACAGGGATAAAGTTTTTCCTTTTGTTCACATGGAATCTCCTACGCTCGAGCTTACACCCATTGCCCCTTGTCCTATCACTGGACATCACTGAGAAGAGCCTGGCTCTGTCCTCCTGATACTTGCCCTTCAAATATTTGTAAACATTAATGAGATCACCTCTCAGTCTCCTCTTCACCAGGCTAAAGAGACCCAGCTCCCTCAGCCTTTCCTCCTCCTAAGGGAAGTGTGTATGTGCATGTACATATATATAAAGTGTAATTTCCCCTATACACAAGCCTAGACATTTACGATTATGTTGTATGGAGTTCTATGTTACAGGGAATAGTATTATTCATTTTGTAAACATAGTATGAAATAGTTCTCAAAAATATTTGTATACTGATGTTTTGTGCACATGGATTGTTTACTTTTCATTTGCCTTTTTGCTTTGTCCATGTATGTGATTTAAATAATTAGAGTCCAGTTAAACTAGGAAAGAAAAGGTATATATCAACTCAAATTGGCTACACTGAGTCACTGTTTAAAGAAATATAATTCTTGAGTTTCTTTGCTATTGTTATGCAAATTTCATATAATTAATGATTCAAACTAAGATATCTCAGTTTTAGCCATTGAAAGGAGCCAACTGTCTTAAGCATTTATTAACTTTGTAGTACAAAACATTTAGGATGGGATCAGTACTCAAAATTAATTCTGCTCACAATATTTATGAGAAGTGGGTAGGAAATTAAAGATAGCGCAGTAAAAGTATCTGAAATTAAAGATGGCACCGTAAAAGTATCATTTCCTATAAGCTTGCTTCAGGATGCAAATGTTAAACATGCTTCATCTGGTAATATAGAAGTATGTCTTAAGTTGCACCAAAACATATATCCTGCATTGCATTTTATATGCTGTGAACATACATTTCATCCTACACCATCTTAAATTTCTATCCAGTGTACATTTTCTAGGTAGGTGATTGTTGTTTCCAGATATCTTATTTCCTTTTCTTTCTATGGCTGTTAATGTAACAGTTCTATTTTAGTGTCTATTCTCCCCTAAGTGCATAAAGCACTTCTGACTGTTTTCCCTTAAAGCTCCAGAGAGTTAGGAAAACCTCTCAGCTGCTTCTGTTTATTGTACGTACTTGCACTGTTAAGGGTTTATTTTCAACAGGAGGGAGACAAGTATAAAGGCTGATGGTGCATATCACTCTACCAGCATATCTTGCTGTAGAGCACAGTGCATGACCTATTTTACATATATATATATATATTTATATATTTGTCTTTAAATAGATTTTTTTGTTTTCATATGTACTGATTCAGCCCTTGGTGGTGATAGTTTGCTTTGTGTTTATAGTTTCTGCTGCTAGTACAAAACTGCCTGTTCGATTTTCTTCACTGTCTGCTAGCTGTAGCAGACAAAATTACAAGCTAATGGTGAGACGTGAAGCTTATAATGTATGATAATCAATACTCAAAATCCGTTTCACATCATGTGGCATAAAAGTGTGAAAGGAAAGGACACAGGTTTTCAAGACTAGAGGACCAAACCTCATGCAATGCTGGTCATTTTCACTTCAAGGTCGTTCAGTATTTGTTTTTTATTCTTTTTGGCTTCATATTTAACTCAGTCTCTGCTAGGATACCCAAGGAGGAGAAACAGAAAGTTAGGCGATGCTGTGAGTATGAAGCAAGTATAAAAACTGTTTTAGCAAATGAAGAAAATGAGAAAGGGAAGGAAGATATGGCCTGCAATGTATGTAGCATACATATGTTACATATGTCTCTTAGAGATGGCCAGCAAACTTTGTATTTTTATTGGCAGCAATGAATAATGTAAACACTGTAAGAGTTATCCTCATACCCAGTGTATGTGTATGCACATCCATGAAAGCCTTTAAAATCTTAGAACTTAATTTGGTTGCAAAAACTTAACCAGATCACTCTTAAAAATCTTAAAGAATAGTTCTAAATATCTGGTATAGTTAAATTATTTTCAGTGTCAGAGAACTTCTCTGATCTTTATATTTCATCTGAAGTTTATTCGTTTTGATGTCGGTTCAGGGAATAATATTATTTATTTTGTTAAACAAATACAGTTCAGTCAAGTTTTAGAATAAGAGACAAAATAGAATTGCCCAGTTGTATATTTCATATGAACATATATTTTCAATGCAGGTAGTAGAGATTTGTGTATAAATATAGGAACAATTATTTAATATATTTTAAGATAATGACACAGAACTGCTGCCTGAAAGGGGCAGGCAGCTTACATTTTCTTGGCAGTCATAGAATCATAGAATGGTTTGGCTTGGAAGGGACCTTTCTGCCATGGGCAGGAATATCTTTCTGGTCAGGTTGCTCAAAGCCCTGCCCAACCTGGCTCTGGAATCTTACGGTGATGGGACATCTACAGCTTCTCTGGGAAACCTGTTTCAGTGTTTCACCATCCTTGCATTAAGAAGTTTCTTCCTCAGGTATGATCTAAATCTACCTTCTTTCAGTTTATGTAGCCCAGGATACAATTTCTTTTCTGGTCTGCAAGCACACATTACTGGCTCATGTTGAATTTTTCATCCACTAATATCCCCAGCTCTTCCACAGAGCTACTCTCAATCCATTCATCTCCTAGTGTTTACTGATACTGGTAATTTCCCCCTTGGTGAAGCCATGTTACCTGTCTCTAATTACCTCCTTGACTTTCATACATTTTGACATATCTTTCAGAAGATCTGTTCCATGATCTTACCGGGCACAGAGGTGAGGCTGACTCATCTGTCCAAATTTTATTTTAAAAGCTGTTACATTCTTTTCTTCAAAAATCGCTCTGTGTTCTCTTCTCCCTGTACCTCATTCTCTCTTGATTTTGGTATCTTTTCAGGGCTTACACCAGTCTTAGATTTTAAACTCTTCAGGGAAGAATGACACTTTTTCACAGAACTGTGTCACCCACCAGTATCGGTCTCTCCTCCCAAGTAAGAAGTGATAGATCGAGAGGAAATGACCTCAAGCTGTGCCAAGGGAGATTTAGATGGGACGTTGTGAAAAAGTACTTCACCTAAGGCTGTTAAGCACTGGGACAAGCTGTCCAGGGAAGTAGTAGAGTCACCATTCCTGTAAGCATTTAAAAGATGTGTAGATCACAGAATCACAGAATTAACCAGGTTGGAAAAGACCTTCAAGATCATCTAGTCCAACCTATCACCCAACACCATCTGATCAACTAAACTGTGGCACTAAGTGCCTCATCCAGTCTTATTCTAAACAATTCCAGGGACAGTGACTCCACCACCTCCCTGGGCAGCCCATTCCAAAGGTCAATCACTCTTTCTGTGAAGAATTTCTTCCTAACATCCAGCTTAAACCTCCCCTGGCGCAGCTTGAGACTGTGTCCTCTTGGTCTGTTGCTGGTTGCCTGGGAGAAGAGACCAACCCTCACCTCGCTACAGCTTCCCTTCAGGCAGTTGTAGACAGCAATGAGGTTCACCCCTGAGCCTCCTCTTCTCCAGGCTAAACACCCCCAGCTCCCTCAGCCACTCCTCATAGGGCTTGTGCTCCAGACCCCTCACCAGCTTTGTTGCCGTCCTCTGGACACATTCAAGCAACTCAACATCTTTCTTGAACTGAGGGGCCCAGAACTGGACACAGTACTCAAGGTGTGGCCTGACCAGTGCTGAGTACAGGGGCAGAATGACTTCCCTGCTCCTGCTGGCCACACTATTCCTGATACAGGCCAGGATGCCATTGGCCTTCTTCGCCACCTGGGCACACTGCTGGCTCATGTTCAGCCTACTTTCAACCAGTACCCCCAGGGATGTATAGTGACGTCATTTAGTGGTAGACTTGGTAGCGTTAACAGTAAGACTCAAGGATATTAAAGGTCTTTTCTAACATAAACAATTCTATAATTCTATGATTAACTAGTATCAGTCCAGAGTAAATCATTTCACCTTTATTTAACTGACATTACGCAATTTTGTTTAAATTTAAGTCACATTTATTAATTTATTTTTAGAAATGTGAATAGTCAAAATTGTTTATGCTGCTAGATTCTCCTAGATCATCTTTGGTGTTTCTTCTGTGTCAGGTTTCTGCAATGCAACTGTCTGGGAATCTCGTAATGATATTGTAAGATTAGTAGGAATTTATTTTCTAATTTACAAAGAAGATGATCACTTAAGGGTCTTTTCCAACCAGAACAATTCTATGATTCCAAACTTTATCTATGAGTCAACAAGTTTGTTCTGCTTTTCTGAAGACCTGCTGTGAATGCTTCTGTGCAAATGTTTCCCCCTGACATTTAAAGACATACTTGTAGTTTTTTGTCTAACCAGAATGATAGCATTTTTGTAAATACTAAATTGCTCAAACAAAATGAATACTTGAGCCCATACGTCCAGTCTGTGAGAAAAAATGCTTAATAGAGACCAGTGTATATCTGATTGAAACCTAGAGATGCTAAAGGCATTTATTCTTTCAATATTTACTAGAAACTAGTGAGAATAAGAAAAAGAAAGCAACTTATATAACTGTTATGTTTGTCTAAAAACAGATTTAAGAGATATTTCTAGAATATTTCCTTGTCCCTGACATTGAGTTAGATTCATGTATATGATTATAAACTGGTAAGTGGTGGCCCAAACATAGTCTGTTAGTGTAAAATGACAGACAAATTGAGATTTTTAGAGTAGATTTTTAATCTGAACTGTAGAACAGGAAGTATGAAATTTATGTTTTAAAAATGTAATGAATAAAAAAGTCTTATTTGACTAGATTATTTGAAAGAATTAAGAATATAGAAATACTATCTGAAAGCATTGTCTATTCAAATAATATGTCATGGTTTGTCATTCTTCCAAACTGTATATATTGAGCAAATCCATTTTCACTTACTTGCACTAAAACAAAAAAGGGAAAAACTGATTATATGATCCATACTCATGTCTAATAAAATTGCAATATGCACTTTTTGACAAGCTTATATTTACTGCATACTGATGGAAAATTCTAGTTCTCTACTCTCAGCAGGCAAAGCAGGCTTTTTTAAGAAAATCTTTTTATTTTGTGCCTGTCACACAACATAACAATTATAAATGGAATGGAGGTGACAAAAGTGAAAAGCCAACTTGCAGATTTTTATGAAGTGCTTGTATTACTAGGAGGGCAGTCATTGCTCAGTTACTTGATTTGAAAAATTAATCCTGATAATGCCTTCTGAGTTCCTTAAGTACTGTTCACTCTTTTCTAGGATGAGTTTTCAGAACAAAGCCTAACAGATTTCTACAGCAGATTAGTTTACAGATGAAGCTCAATTCCACTGAGAATGATTCTCTAATGACCCCTTTATAATTCCATTGCGCTGTGTGAATGCTTTAATGTGTAAAGAATGGAGTTAAATAAATGTATTGTCTCAACTAACAGGTTTATACAGTCCTTCTGAAATATTTTAATTATAGCTTCTTCTTTTTCTCCATAATTAAGAAACAGATGTCAAGTAAGCCCATCATGTCTTGATCATAGCCTATCCATTAGTTTAAAGAAATCCACTTATAATTAGAGTTTTTCTCTTTCTCCTTTGTTTTACAGAGCAAGAAGAATGTGTTAACTGCACAGATGAATGCAGAGTGCTTGGTCATTCTGACAGGTGTTGGATGCCACAGTTCCCTGCAGCCAGTCAGGCTGAGAATGCAGATTATCGCACAAATCTCTTTGTACCCACAGTTGAAGCTAATGTTGAGACTGAGACATATGAAACTGTGAATCCCACTGGGAAAAAGACTTTTTGTACATTTGGGAAAGACAAGAGAGAGCACACTATTCTCATTGCCAATGTTAAACCTTACTTAAAAGCCAAACGTGCCCTGAGTCCTCTGCTTCAGGAGGTTCCCTCAGCATCGAGCAGCCCAACCAAGACATGCATTGAGCCTTGCACCTCAACAAAAGGACCATTGGATGGTTGTGAAGTGAAATCAGGAGCCTTGGCTGAACCAAACAGCCAGTACTTGTCAACTGACAGTCAGTATCTATCGCCTAGTAAACAGTCAAAAGACGCTCCCTTCGTTGCATCAGATCAGATGGCTAGGGCCTTTGCAGATGTGCATTCCCGAGTGAGCCGAGACTCGAGTGAGATGGACTCTGTTCTGGAGCAGTTAGACCGTTCAGCCCGGGATCTAGGCAGGGAGTCGGTGGATGCGGAGGAAGTTGTGAGAGAAATAGACAAGCTCTTGCAGGACTGTCGGGGAAGTGACCCTGTGGCCGTCAGAAAGTGAGGGGGAAAATAAGGACAGGCTGGCAGTTACATTCCTCTTCTGCTGATTAAAAGTAAATAAATAAATAACTCCCCTGGTTATAACAGTTTTACAGGAATGAAGGAAGACCAATGCTGCTTTAAGGCTTGTAGTGAACATCTGAAGTGCCCACAAGTATGTTCTTTTCACTGCTCTTTCTTTTTGACAGATAACACTGGTTTCTTTTTGACCTAACTTTCTTTAGGACAGAGTCAAGTACACTAAGAACAAAACAAAAGAAGGAAAGACGGTGCCATTTTGACAATCTGACAGGAAAGTGTGAGAAAAATGGAATGGAAATACATCTGATACTTTAAGACTGTCCTCAATAGCTGATGCTGACTTTACTGTTTACGTATAAACCCCAAGAAAAACAGGGTTGAATAATTCTGATCTGTGGTGGATTTCCAGCAGTCACCATAGGCTTCTACTGAAAGTCCTAAAAAGAGTTCTTGTAGTAGTCCAAGTGACACCAAACATTCACATTCATTTGTGGTAAACATTTATGTACAAACTTATCTGCCACAAATAGGAGAAAAAAAAAAAAAAGGAAAAAAAAAGGAACAAGAAAACAAAAAACCCCATTCCAGATCATTATTCAATAAAACATATCCTGATCATTAGTAAAACACTTCATATCATATTAAGGTTAAATGTAAATTGATAGAGTCCATCTTGTCCTGTACACACATAAGCTAACTCACTTGATGAAAAAGGAAAAAAAAAGGATTTTAATATATGTTTAGCATTTTAGTGTCCAACAAACCTAGAAATACTTAGCAGTAAGTTTAAAAAAAAATTTAAAAAGTAAAATGTTTGAAAAAAAAGTTACCTTTAAGGGTAATACACAAAAGAAATTAACATTATTAACACTTTTTTTATTCATTTGTGGACACTAAAATAGCTCAGGAAAGTCAAAATGTCTTAGACATCCACAAAAATCACATGATCATTTAAATGTGCAAATGTAAGAAGATTCAGTGTGTTTACATCAAATGACATATTTTTATTGATTTATTGCAGATTCAGTGCATATGAGCCAAATTGTTGAGTGTATAAGAGCTATATTGTGTATTTTATTAAATTAATATATAGTTGTGTTGCAAAAATATTTGGGCTTATATTGTAAATGGCAAGTGTTGCCTCAGTAGCTGTCGAACTCTATGAGTTTTGTTTTTTCCTGCTTCCTTTTCCCCGTGGATTGTGGGAAGCAGCGCCTCAGAGCAAAGTCTCTTGTTTAATGTATGGTCTACGAAGTACTGCAGTACATAACCTGTTCAAAATGTGTGTGAGTGAACTGATGGAGCTAACTGAACAGCCTACAAATACATCCATCAGTCATGATTAAGTGCAAGTCCTTTTAGAAGATTCTATTACCAACCCGTGTTTAATAACAAAAATTACACTCCAACCAACATCTGGAATCTCCTGGGATGTTGTTTTGTTTTGTTTTGTTTTCCAAATACATGCAGCCAGACTGTTTAATGTAGGATATTTGATTAACTTCTTAAGAGATGCCACCTTTTCAAAGTTTTGCTGTTAAGTTCATAGAGCTGAAAAATGTGTTGGTGCCAATGTGACATTTTTTACTTTATCTGACTCTTTAGAATGTGCAATTGCTTACTGTAATTCTAGATGTACACTGCTTATTTTGCAGAGTGTTCTTAGTTTAGTTTTCATCTGTTCTGAAACATATTTGAAAAATAACTTGGGATGAAGTTTCTACTTTTTTTTTTTTTTCTAAGGGTGTTTTTATTGCATTTGAAAAGTTCAAAATTGCCATCAGATGAAAGTTAAAAAATAACTGACATTCAAGACAAACTTGCACAGAACAAGAAGAAGCAGAAAAACAAAATGTTTAGCTCAGGATTTTTCCCTTATATACTTCAGATACTCCAGGAAATACCACTATGGCACATTGTTTTAAAATTGTGTATTTGGTTTATTAGATTTAATGTGTATTATACAAACATATATAAAGGAGGCTGGCAATCTCAAATCTCACAGACCCCTAATTTTCATTAGTTGAAGAAAGAAAGTTGACCCAACAGCCTATTTTCATGTTAGGATTGCTGTTTAATTATGATTTTAGCTAGTCAGTCCTACAATGAATTGTCTTTGGGAGACAACCATTTTAATAGTTTAATTCTGGCGCCTCCTGTGGGGAAAAAAAAAAAAAAAAAGGGATCTTGTACTCCATGTTTTGGACAATTTATGTATCTAAGATGTGGTGTTGTCTGTGTTATATAATTAATTATATTTCTTTTGGCCAGGAGACCTGAGATTGGTTTTGCTTGATAGCTTGATAGCTTGAAATTCCATAGTGGAGAGGATTTCTTATGGTTTGATCAGTCTCTTATACGTATTTCCATGGTGCCCATCACTTCAATGTCTGTGCACCAAGTCTTTAGCTCTGCCAGTGAGATCCATTATTCAGCAAAATCTAAGCCAGTATGTAAATGCAGTCAAGTGATGGAGATTTGTGTATTTTATAAATGATCTTAACACTGAGTAACCAATTGTACAATTCATTGTATGTTTCTGAAGACATAAACCCACAACATTCTGAGAAAGGGCTGTGCCAATGTAAGAGGAATTTACCTTAAGGCTCTCTGTCACTAGTGATTTACTAGCTTTAGCTGTTTAACACATTATCTGTACTTAGTAGTGATTATTTATTTACCACTCTGAGGTAATTCAGGATTCATGACTCACAGCTTTATAGAAGAGTTTAGGAAATCTTGCTTTTATTTAATTTGGCTGACAACTGCCTTGTGTTTTAGATCTCTGGCATACTACTTCCAATAAGGATATCCCAAGTTCAAATATCTGTTTCACAATTTAGAAAGGATACATAATGAACCAATAAACCAGCAGAGCTTACATATTATCAGTTTTTGCTGGTTTAGTCAAAATTAACATAACTGTGTGAAGGAAGTACTAAACACACACATACACATGAAAAAGTATTTTTTTCTCCATGATATCTCTATTGTCACAACCAGAGAAAGAGGCAGCAATGAAAGACGTAGGTTATGAGTTTTTCTCATTCCTTACATATTTATAAAACTGAAAAAAAAAATACATCTGTGCACTGTGAATAGCCAATAAGGCATTCTCTTTCTCTCTCTCTCTACATATATATATTGATAACAAAAGCCAGCATCTGGGAGTTCCTTAAACAATAACCCAATCAAATTAAGAGTCAAAAACAGACCTTTTTTTTTTTTTTTTTCCCCTCTGGTGTGATTTTACTTGGCATATTTATCAGGGAAGAGATTGTCCTGAAGTGTGATTTGCCACTTGAAAAAGTTTCCCAATCTGAGTTACTCCTAGAAGTGAAACATTGCTCACAGTGGAGCAAAATACATTATTCAAACAAACTTTGGAGCTGCTTGCTGCCTGATGGAAGGGAAATTGCGGAGGTCAACAAGGAGTCAAAGCCTAGCATAATATGTGCCCACTCATTATCGTTTAATTACTTTCTTTTGACATCAGGCAGTGATATTATTGCATTAATTCAAATGGGAGTTTTAGCTATCAAGATTTGTTGATCTGAAGTGTAATTGAATGAAACCTGGTTAAGGTTTTGACTTCTCTGGCCCGATTGTGATACAGGTTGACATTCACATTTATCAGCCCCTGTCTACCCATATGGCTCAGAGTTGCACCAATGACTGGTGAATGACACAAAAAAAACCCAAACAAAAGCAGCATACATTGTATGGATTATCTCAACCGCTATTGTTTAATGGCTGTGTTTAATGTGACCTATCTGGAAAATGAGGACTACGAATAAAAAGCAATTACTAATAGTGATGTTGCCTGCTTTTGCATTCATTAACACAGAAGAAATGTGTTAAACACTGCATACCACAGGGAGCTTGATGGTAATTACTTTGGAAGAGCAACTTGTGGCAGTGCAACTGTTACAGCTAGTTATCAGTTTGCCAAAAAAATGACAGTCCCTGCTTCATTTATTAGATATGTGTAACTGTTTTCTCTCAACAGGAAGGTGGTAAAGATTTTCCACCAAGCTGGGTAGGTTTATCTTTTAAGCAGCTGATGTGCTGAATCCCTACAGGCTGTTATTTGCTTATAGAAATATAGAACCAAATAAAGGATAGTTTGCTTTAATACACTAGTGTGAGTTCACCAAAAGCATTATAAATGTACAAGTTCTGAAGACTGTCAGCCAACTTGAAAGACAAAAACACTGCTTGAGTATACAAGTAGAGAAAAAATATAATACATGTAAAGGGTTAGGATTTTTATTTTTAATTTTTTTTAATGTTTTTTTTTAGGAGTCTGATTTTATTCACGTTGATGTAAACAACATGATAAAATACTGGGAAAATTCTTTCTCATTGTTTGATCTTGTTGTTATAATTTAATACTTCTCTTAATCTCTTTTTTTGTTTGTTTGTTTGTGTTTGCTCCACTCCAGCATCATGATCAGTCCCTCAGAACATACAGCCCTCTCTGTCTGCTTCTATGTAACTGTAGCATTGATATACCAAATAGAGCAAAGCCTTCACAAGAGATTTTATTTGGTTTTAGGCAGGACTTGTTTTGATTTTTTTTTTGTCTGTTGGTCGGTTGAGATTTTTTACTAATAATTAAGTAAATAGGCGTTGCTTTTCATAGCTAAATAGAGTTTTAGTTTGTTCAGATTAATACAGGTATTACGAAGACATGTTGACAGTCTTGCAAGAAGAATTGTCTTTTAACCATTGCATGTTTACTGCAAGTCCCATTGCCAGAAACAAAACCAGCTTACATCTGTCTAGCTGGCTGCCTTAGTCACAGAAACCCCCTGTTGTTTTCTTCCCTTTTTTGCTGAACTGAATTCTATGAGCTGAATTCCAAAATCTAGCAAGCCGCTGTCTGTGCAGAGTCCTGCCAGGAGATACCGTCTGCTACTGAAGGCCTCACTGGATATGGGATGTTGCTCTTAATAACGTTTTCAACTGTGTGTAATTCAGAGCTTGGCTGGATCCACAGTATATGTAGAACAAGTCATAAACTATCCTGGCTTTTCTTTGCCTAGAATACAGAGTCATTGATTTCTCATTTGGAAAGCGGTCAGTCTGTCAAGCAGAGATTCTTAGATCTCCTTTAAGCCAACCATGTATAACTGCTTCAGGGTGTTCACTCATGGGATAAATACCCTATCCTTATCCTTTATTGAGTCTAAGACACGAAAGCAGCTGAAAGCTTATTTCTTCAGTTAGTAACGTTTCCCTAAAAGTGAAATTTCTCCAGAGGAAAGAAGGAATGATTGCTCTATGTATAGCTTGATTTGTGAAAGGTCACCTTAGTATCAGTACTGCATGCAAAATGGAACAGGGAATTAATGATCCATCTAAGAATTTTCTGAGATGTATATTCCATAATGCATATGTTATGATTCAGGAAAGATAGCACAGTATCTTGGTTTATTTATTGCTGATGGTTCCTGATAATGCCTGACTCACAAAAGCATTTAGTTCAAGATTTGGGGAAATGTTTTTCTTGTGGGCCCTTTGTTAGTCTGAAGATTAAAACAGTATTCTGAAATGTTTTTTGGGGCAAGACATAATATCTCTTATTTGGACAGTGCTCGAAATTCTCCATAAACATCCTGTGATTTAGCTTGATAAGAAGCAAGAGTATGGGCATGGCTCAAAACATGGATTATTGAGCAAGAGATTTAGATTTTGAACTACTGAGAAGTGAAATAATTAAAATTCCATTTTTGAAAGTGTGTTGTATGTGGTGCCTTGAACACTAAGTCTATGGAAATCTTATTAAAGTGCAGCTATTGAACTGCTGCCAAAGAACTAGGGAATCAGTCAGTCAGCTATCCCCAACTTTTTCCAAGTCAAAACCAGCACTGAAGTTGCATGTGGAAATCAGTCGATTGCTTGTGCAGTACAGAAACCATATTTGTAATACGCTTGCAAGAAAGATTTGTAATATGCTTGCAAGAAAGACTGTTTTGAAATAGCTGCAAATTTTCCACCTTTTTAGGCACAATTATAGATGGAACTCTTTTCAGTGTTTTGATTTGAATGTGATAAACAAACGGGCTACTGTGCTGGCATCAACATTAAACTAGAAACACTGTGTCTCCCTGACCATCATAAAATAACATTTATTTATTTATAATTAGGAAAATATTCCATGCACCTATGTTTTAAACTCTTTTATAACAGCCATCTTTTATAATGCTACATGTTATGATTTCTGCTTGTGCCCCTTTTATTAGTCACCACTCTATCCTTTCCATATGTCTATTTAAAATATTTTGCTTTGCAAATTTATCTCATGTGGAACATTTAGAGCAGATTCCTCATCTATTTTGAACTATGTTTCACACTTCATAGTATACAGTTGAAAAAATATGAGTCATAATTTATTTCCTAAAATTATTTGGGTTAAAATTTGATCATATTGAAGTTGCTAAAATATTTTAAAACTTTTTGTTTGTTCGTTTCCCAAGTAAAATACTTAGCTTTTAATGAACAAATCATTCACTCACTGTTGTGACTTCTGTAGGAGATCTTTTTAAAAGGAATATCACACTTTGTACACTAATCAGCTCTAAATCATGATGTTTCTTTGATAACTAGATTTATAGCTGTTTACTCTTTAATGAAAATTATTTTTAACTTCTTTTTAACTGAAATATCAGAAAAAATCATCTGATATGTATATTTTTTATAACTAACCCATTTAATATCTTCTAACTATAATATGGTTCATAACAATGTATTTCTTTATGAGTACATGGTTAGTGACTGTCTTAGACTAGATGAGAAACCATGTTTACTCTGAATACTATAGAAGTATGTTTCTATTCTTAAAGCCCTACTGGCTGTATGAATGATTTTCTATTTCTTTGTCTCATTTTAGATTGAGAAGAAAATTAATATAAGCCACTGCTATATCATTTAATAAGGATTTGTGTAACACCAAGAAAACATAGTAAACACACCAGAAAAATGTTATGGTACCACTGTGCTATAAGAGATTTAAAGTAGAGATTAGCAACTGTTAATAAGCCTTTATCATTGACCACAAGATGAGCCACTTAAAAACATGGAGGCTTTGCCTCAGTTCAAAGTCTGTAGTAGCGGAAAGCTCCAGGGTAAAAGTGCTGTCTGGGCTCTGGGCTTCTTTCACAATATTGTCTTCTGGAGGAGGTTGGTAATTCTGTTTCGTAATAACTTTTTTACTTTCATGCACCAGTGTAATTAAGTGAACCAACTCCCTGGTATACACCAACTCTCTGCCACTCAGTGCTTCAACGGTACCTTAGCGGAGTCTGTTTAGATGACTCTTTTAGGGCTGCAATCTGAATAGCAAGTGAATTTGTTTAGTTGGCTCAGTCTTTTTGTATATGTCAAAGTAAGACACAGTAATCCTTTAAAAGGAAAAGAAAAAATTCCTTTTGAAAAAATAATAGTCTTTGAAAAGTAGACTCCAGAACCCAAAAGAAAAAGAAGAAAATGGAAAAAAAAAAAGACGAAGAAGAAAAACAAACAGTAAAAATGGCAAATCTAACCTTGTTCATGGACACTTGTTACTCCACAACTCAGTCAAATAAAGCTGTTGATGACTATAAATAAACAACCACTCTAAATCCACCTTTCCAGTTGACTAAAAGAGCAGAGAGGAGTGTAAGATACAGAAACTAAGGTAAAGCCTGTAGAATTCTAGTAAGTACATCCAGTGCTTTACTTTCCAAATAAATCACCTTTTTAAAAAGATTCATTCTCCAGCATTTATTAGTAAGTTCCCCTGGACTGCTATTATGTAAAACCACTGCAAATGCTGAAGTTGGTGAAAGTAAAAAGAGAGAGGAGGAAAGAATATGATGCTTTGGGCAGACTTTCATCTCCTATTACTTCTTATCCCTTTACCAGAGGGAGCCACCATACTACTGCAACAGTAGGAGAAGTAGGAACAATTGGAGGTCACCTGAATTAAGCACTCCTATTTCAAGAAACTTTTGTGGAGATTTACCAAGCTTATTGTGGGATCAAGAATGTAAACCTGAGACAGCTCTGCTGATAAACAGTAAATCCTAAGTCCAGGTGCTGTTCACACCACCTCTTGCCTGGAATAAATTCAAGATTCTATGGGCAATGACAACACTCCACTGCAAGAAGCCACCAGGTGCTGCTGCCAAATGTTTAATCCCATAGCTTCTTGTAAGTGGATGCCAGCTTGCCTCTTTCACTTTATTTCCTTCATCCTGAGTGTTTGTAAGGCATACCAGCAAATGCTAAGCCACTTTTCCAAGTCTTGAAGGGTGGTCTGGAGAAAGACCAATGCTTGTTCAATGTATGTGTTGGTTAACACAGGGTGCATTTTTGCAGCCAGATAAAATTCAGTTAGAATTCCATTTGAAGAACCACCTATTTGCCTGGTTTGCAAATTTCTTTATTTTTTTTTCTGTTTCATTTTATAAATAATACAGAAAATCTTCAACATCAATGAAGCTAAAAGCATGCTCATTTTTAACAGCAGCATAAATATTAATCATAATCACTAGTCCAGACTGCGGATTTTATTTGGCATAACATGTACAACTATGCAACAATTATGTAAAAGTGGAAGTTATTATGAGCTGTAATTAATATACTGTGTTACTAGCCAACTCAAAGCACTTTGCTAAGCATCCTTAGCTTTAAAGACTGCGTAAGAGTGATGATAAAATGTATACTAGATTCAGTAAAGCACATTAGCAGCCCTAGAATTTGTCTTCTAGTGGTGACTAGCATTACCATCTACAACATGTGTTGCAGACTTGTTGGATTTTATTTGTGCTGGAATCTTGCTATTTAAAAAACCAAAACAACCAAAAAAAAAGAAAACAAAAGCCAAAACCCAAGCATATAATTGCTGATTTACCACCATTGCTTAATCTAATTCAATTCTTAATGGTCCATTTGCATATCAGTATTTGCATACTATTTCACAGAAAATGTTATGACTCCACCTGCCTTAGTTCAGATAATGTATCAGAAAGGAAAAACAATCATACAGACAAAGGAGTGACATATCACTTACCTTTACTAAAACAAATATTGACAGGGGAAAGAACATACAAGTGTTATCACCTTTGCATATGAACCTGAAGTTGACCAACCCCTACCCTCCACCTCGGTTCCAAACCTCAGTTTCCATTTTATTTGGTTTCCACAGCTCAGAAGAAGTAATTTTCAAATGTGCTGCTGTCACATGCCACTATCCTCATAAAATTTTATTCATTGTGATCACTGTGACAGAGAATGTGCAAAGATACGTGCAGACATATAGTGCCTTGTAAAACTGTAACATCACTAAACATGACTGTCTTCCTATTGACTTGGATGTAATCCAGACACGAGAGATCACAGACACATCACAAGCTATTACACTCTGCCCACGGTGAGGTGATCAAAATAATAACAAATTTAGGATATTTTTGATCAATGTTTCATATGTATTTCATTACATTTTTGCACTTTCTTCAAGGCTGAAATCCTATGGGTGACAGCTGTCTTTTTAAAGGTGACATTCATTTACTGAGTCCCCTAACAGATGGAAAGGCCTTTGTTTCCCAAGGAACACTGACAGGTTATGATTTGAAGAGCTTTTAATCATTTTAACAAAACTTATACACATCTGTCAATTACTCTATTTGGTTATGTTAATAATACAGCAATCTGAGAATGACAAAGAACATTTTCCTTTTCTTGAAACCACAACTTTTCCTATAGAGACAGGAAGAGTGTGACAAAAAATACTTTTGAAGAGCATTTTTATTCCAGAGAAATGAGTATGAGTACCAGTATTTACAATAACAGTAAAATTTTATTTTTCTGGTACCTGTCCACAGAGCCTTTTTCCTCTTTTCACAAGCCGCGGTGAAGCTATAAATCATTAAAACATACAACAGATAAAACATGACAAGCTGGAATCACATGAATAATTAAAACCAAAATCACTGTGCAGAACTGATAATTTTGGTCAGGTACAGAATAAGGGCCTTCACTGTGTTGCTTTTTCTGGTCCTGACAGCAAGTACTTCAGGCTCCCAAGGCTTCAGAATTGAGAGAGCAGATGTATATGTACCAGTAGATGTGGTGGCTCAGCCTCATGACTAAAACACAGCTCATTCATTCATTATAGACCTGAGGCCGCAGTTCCCCTATGTAAACCTGGTATTTATTTCAAATTATGTTACATATTACATTGCTTTACAGAGCAATGACACAGAATTTCCTTTTGAGATCTATAATGCTTAATATCAGCAGATAAATAGTAAACAATAAATAACTAGAAAAAAGTTTAAGAAAGATATTTTCACAACATCTTATACTTTTATTCCTTTTGGAATTAGAATTGTTGTCATTTTGTTTTGTGTTTGGCTGTTTGTTTTGTTCTGCTACCTATTGCAAAAACTAAACCAGCCATAATTCTTTGGAATGTGATCACAACTTAATGCACCCTTAGTAACAGAACCCTTCCATCTTTCAAAGAAGCTACAATTCTATGGTCTCTCAATTGAGTATTTTCGTGTCATCAGACAGTTCTTAGAACTATTTAATATCATTAAAATATAATCTGAAGACCCCAGCAAGGGCATAACATCTTTTTAAGTACTACTGATAAGAGTGAAATAACTTGTATTGATAGATAATCACAGAATTGCAGAATGCATACAGTTGGAAAGGATCTTTGAATGTCATCTTGTCCAGCCCCCCTGCAATGAGCAGGGAATTCTGCAGCTAGATCAGGTTGCTCAGAGCCCCATCAAGTTTGTCCTTGAATGACTCCAGGGATGATGCTTCAACCACATCTCTGGGCAACCTGTTCCAATATTTCACCACTTTCATTGTAGAAAACTTCCTCCTTATGTGTAACATAAACCTGTTCTGCTCCACTTTAAAACCATTGCCCCTTGTCCTATCACTACATGGCTTCTAAACAGCCCTTTCCCAGCCTCCCTGTAGGTCCTCTTCAGATACTGAATACATATAATACAGAAGCAAAGCAAATAATACAGAAGGAACATAGTGTGTTTGAGAGAGAAGAATCTTATTATCTGCAGACCAGTCACAAGTTGTGGTAATAAGAATGAGAGTGTATGGGTTGCAGTCTGCACAGGCAATATATGCTGGAAACAAGAATTTAACTTGGATTTCCCTAGAAGTCTAATCCAGACCTTGAACTACTGCAACTACTTTTACATCTTCTGGAAGCCCAGATAGATTATGGATCAGAAAGGCAGTTACAAAAATTTAATTGTGTTCCACAACATTTTAACCCCAGCTTTAACCTCTTTGTATATTCTGTGAAATTTCTCTGCAATTCTTCCAGTGACAGAAAGGATGTTTCCCAATATTTTCTCAGGGGCCTTATAATTCTGAGGTTCTTGACATGTCTGTATATATTCTCTTGGAAAAAATACAGACTACATTCAAATCCTATTCCGTAAAGTGAAATAAGTGGCGGCTGGCACCATAGAGTTTTGTTATAATGAAAACATGAGGTGGTTACCATTACACAGTCCTGCACTAATGAGAACAGTAGGAGTCCAGCCTTACAATGGTCTAATGAAAACAGGAAATGGCTGGCATTAGGTTGGTATAATGAAAACAGGAGGTGGCTGGCACTACACTTATACAATAAATAAATTAAGATTTCTGGCCCCACCAATCTCATCTACATTATATATGATTCCAGCATGCAAGAGAGAGGTTTATGCAAAGTCAGGGCCAGTGGCAATAAAAAGCATTCTTTGTTACAACACTTCAGAAGCAGAGGGGTGTCATTTTCTTGAAAATTTTTATTTTCTTTTTGGTGGTTGCACATCAGTGAATGCTACTGGTTTTAAAAATTAATGTATAATCTATATAGACTCTTATTTAAAAAAAAATCGTAAGAAGTACATTTCTTGTTGCCTGTCCTGCTAGAATGTGAAAAGATAAAAGTAGCTTATTGAAAGTGAAATTCAACATGGAAGAACTTTTTAATTAGCCTCCCAGTTACCTCTCCTCAATTTGGGCTATGTATCTAATGGATAAAAATACTTTGGGGTATTTCATATAATGTAGAGGACGAGCTGAAGAGGAAAAATACATACTGGAGAAAAAAAAAGAAAAAAGTTAAGCACAAAATCAATCATTCAGCTAATGGGCCTTCTCCTAGGAACAGAAGGGTCAGACATTTTTTGTTCCTTGTTTTTCAAGCTAACCTCTCTAGTTGATCCTTTTTAATTATTATTGCACAAGAGGGTCTTCTGTATGGCTCTTAGACAATAAATGCACAACCATCTTCCCTTTTATTGCAACTTTTAGAACCATCAGAAACTGATTGATTTTCACTCTCCTTAATCTGTCTGAATTCACCATCGAGTTTGTACAGTTCAAGGCCAGTACATTAAGACACTGCATCAATCCACTCGTACCGTACCTTTCAGCCCCTC
This sequence comes from Indicator indicator, assembly GCF_027791375.1. Taxonomy (NCBI): domain Eukaryota; kingdom Metazoa; phylum Chordata; class Aves; order Piciformes; family Indicatoridae; genus Indicator; species Indicator indicator. The sequence continues at coordinate 36,929,094 of NC_072010.1, forward strand.
AGTCTCCCATTTCTCATCTTCAGGCTCAACCACATCATTTCTGGAGGTGTTCCATTAAAACCAAGAAACTAAATGAAGCAAGAAAATGTCTGGAGTATGATTTTCAAAGCAGTAATTAGTGTGCCGGAATGTTCCAGGATAAAACACTGTGCTTCCTGCAGCCTAGTATTCTGCCGATAGCTTCAGTTTCCCTACTCAAATTGCAGTGAAAATATTCCAGTCAGGTAGTTCTAAGTGAAACAGCACTGTGATGCAAATAAGGAACAGATAATCAAATCAAACTTTCTAATCGAGTTTTGCTATGCTGACTCTCTTATTCCTCTCTAGCCTGCAGTTTGCATCTTGTTTTACAACACTGCAGAATTAGTTGAAAGAGTAAATACTTGTGAGTTTATAGAATCCTGTCATGTCTCACATATACTGAAGAACGAACGAAGGAAAATAATCTTTCTGTGCTGCTTCTATTATCGCTTTAATTTCTTTGCATCTTTGGTGTGGTACAGATTTAACCCTTGAGAAAGAAGGGAATAGGATGGGAAGAAGAAGCCAGAGGGGTAAAACAGGGTGAGCACTGTTAACAATTTTTTCCTTTCCTCTTTTTTTTTTTTTTTAATATTTCTTCATCAAACAACTGAAGAAAAAATGAAAAGAAGTAGTCATACCTTACAGACCAGATTTTAAACTAAAACGTATGGCACTGGAAGCAGCATATGCCTTAGAAAATCTGCTATTATGCGTTGTGTCTGTGCAAGCCACAGACATGGCTTAATCGAGATAGAAGGCGACACGTGCCATGCATCTGAGATTAGTGTCTGGCCCTCAGCCATTAATGCTGGCATCCCAGGAACCGACTCAGGCCTTTGCCAAACTTCTGCTGGGATTTGGATTCACTGAATCCGACTCGCAGTCTTTAATTCCCCCAAAGCACTAACTCTGAACTGTGGACCTTGCAAAAGATGCAGGTGGTGGCCCAGCCATGACGGTCCCTGTATGAAGTCAAGAAAAAATGTATTCTGAGTTGTTTAAGAAATACACTATGCAGAAAGCTACTAGCTCTCTAGCTCTGAATGTCAGAATTCACCCCTCTTCTTTTTCTCATGGTCAATGTACTGCAGAGACAACAGTCACATCGCTTATTGCGTAAGCCTTCCCATCTTTTTGAAGTATTTGAGATCTTGCAAATGTCGTATGCTATAAATCTACTTGATTTGTCTCATCATTCTGTAAGCAATATTTTTCATTAGCTTCTCAATAAAATGGCATTTTGCCCTGTTTTCAAGCTAACAAATTTTGTTAGGGTTGGCATCTTTATTACATTATTAGATATATCAATCAGAACCACCTGGGGTAATTGTGTCTTGTTATATGATTCAGATAGTTGCTTAAACTATGGGTTTTTTTCAAAGTCAAATGTTGTGGCAGAAAGAATATTTTTTAAATAGAATTTTAGATAAATAGGTAGTCTATCACTGTAACTGCTAGGTCTGATTTCAGATAATGAATTGACCTCTCTATATGTAATATTCAAGATAATTTATAATTGCAGTGCACTGAAAAAAGCTGTATAAAAGCCATTTGATTATGCCTGATTTCTATTTCATGCTGCATACCAAAACTAACACCTGACACTCACAGCAGAACATGAATGAGTGTGACAGTGAAGTCTCTGTAGAACCCAAGGTTTTTAAGTTGTTTTAAATAATAATAGGGAGTATGGTCCCTTCTGGTTTTCTAAGCAAGTAAGGAAAATGGCATCATGCAAAAGGTGTCTATATTTTAATGGAATGTGGAAATTAAAATTTAAAAAGTCTAGCCACTCTCACACAAGGAGAAGAATTGCAGAAAGTAAAAGATTTAAAACTGAGCCACACAGTTCAGCTGAACTACATTCTGAGCCAATTTTTTCCCCTTAGATGTATTTACTTATTACAAAGAAGTAATTCTATGTTACTTCACAGTTAGCTAATTAAAAAGTTTCCATTTTCATGTGCATCTGTAATCTCATTTTGGACAGTCCATTAAATTACAAATATTGAAATGGCAACTAGACATTATTTATTTCCATCTGCTTTCTGCTTATATTTGCAGATTGAAAAATTAATTGTAAAATCTAGGTAAGTAACAGGACACTTTCTGTCTTTTTCTACATTACTACTTCAATTTAATTACATTCTTATAATTTTCCTGCCATTCCCAAGACAGATGAAACACAAGATTATGTACTTTAAGGTAATACAATTTTTTTCATGATAGGCACTGAAATTTTATAAATTGTATATGACCATGAGGGTTTCACAGCTCAGGCATATCCTAAATTTTCAGTGTCCACAAAACCTGTTTTGCTACACTATGTAGTTGTGTCAGATCCGATCAACTAAGTGGAACACACCCTAGGCAATTTTTTGGACATCTCCAAGAGAAACTGTGAGATCTACTAAGTAAACTGGACTGTTTACCAGGTGATGCTGTACTTTTCTCCTAAGCCAACATTAAACAAATCAATATTAATCTAAACCATTTTGCCTGCAAAGATTCTTGCATTTTCAGAGCTTATGGTAGGAGCTCTTGTCTCATTATTTCCCTTCATATGAAATGATAAATGGATAATTTTATGCTAAGTTAATATGGAGCATTTCCAAATGTTCTGTGGTATTCCATGGCCCTGAACATCTACTACATGGCTGCCAGATGTACAGAAACCAAAACTGATGTTCCAAGTGGACTCATCCAAAGCCACTTTTCCATTGACACCCTGGTTTTTGGCAACAGTGGACAGTTCTCTTGCCTTGAGATTCCTTTTTTTCAGAATGGAGGTAAAAAACATGCCATTGGCTGTAAACAGCTCTATGGCACTTCTTTCAGATAAACTGTTTACTCATGGGGAATTTTGGACCTAGAAGGGATATAGTCAAGCAAAGATGGAGTACTTACAACATCTCTGGGCAATTTTCTCCAGTGTTTCATCACCCTCATTTTAAAAAATATCTTTGTTATATCTAACCTGAATCTACCTTCTCTTAGTTCAAAACCTTTACCTCTTGTCTTATCACTAGAGGCTCTACTAAAAAGCCTGTCCCCAGTCTATTGTGCTGGAATACTGACAATTTTGGCAAAATATTTGCTTGGCTAAGCATGCAAGTCTCCCATAAAATTAAACAAAGAATCCACAAAAGCTAAAAAGCAACCAAATAGGCAACAAGACAGGCAACAAAGAATCATGTTATCGTAGGACCATTGAGTCCACTCATTAAGAATTATGGAGGAATTGTTTAAGTATCTAGGAACAAGATCAGGAAAGCAGAAGCCCAACTGGAGCTAAGATTGGTGGAAGACATAAAGGTAGACAGGTAAGGATTGCATGGTTATGCTGGTTGCAAAGACAATGTTAGGGAATATGAAGGAAGCTGGTGAAGGGGACAGACAGCCTAGTCACAAACAGTGCTGAAGACACTGAGGAACTCAACTGACCTCTCAGTGTAGCAGTAGTGTTTGGAAAGGAGAAGGAATTCTCATTTTGAGAACAAATGGTTGTAGAATTTAGGTGTAGTCCATGGTTTTTATTAACAGATGCTGAATGAGCCAATTGGTGTGTTTGTGAGGATGCTGCCTATCATGTTGCCTGGAAGAACAAAACCAAACCACACCAAACCAAACCATTGATCTTTAGGACAGGCAAAAAGGAGAATTAAAGAAAATATTGGCTGCCTATTCTCTCTCCAGTGCTTTGGAAGATCAAGAAGTACATGCTCTTGGAATCCACTTCCAAGCAAAAGAAAGACAAGAAAAGTAATCAGGAATACTCGACATGGACTTTCCAACAGTAAAGTATGCACAAAATGTCTTTTATCTTTGTACAATGTAATGACCGAGTAAATGAGAAGAGGAAGTGGCGTACGGAATTTGCCTTGACTTTAGTGAAGTTTTTAGGTATTCTTTCACAGCAGAGAAAGCACATGATGGCAAAACAGGTGGATTAGTTATATGAGTTGAAAATTAACTGGATTCAGCCACAACAGTAGTTCAATGTCCCTCCAAAGGGTAGTGAGAAGTTCTGTACTGTAGAATTCCATGCAGAGACCTGGATCCCAGCTGGTTCCCATGATGGGAACATCTTCCATGATCTGGATAATGGTATATATTGCACTTAGAACATCTGCAGATGAAGCAAACTGTAAGGAGTAACTGTGGCCATGACAAATGTCACAAGTCTACCCAAAGAGACTGCAATAAACTTTAGCACTAGATCAAAAAAAAAGCTCCTGAGATTATACAAGAAAAAGTGGAAAATTCTGCTGTTAGGGTGAAATGATTCCATGCATCAGCAGAAGTCAAGAAGGGACTAGCTGGCTTAAAGCCATACCAATCTATGTTACAAGACTCTGGTCAAAAGATCAAGGAAAGATTGTCTTCCCTTCTGCTTAGCACTGGTGAGGTTATATGCGAAATACTGCATCCAATCTGAGACTTTGTAGTTTAAGGGAAAAGAAGTTAGTGTGGATACAATGGAATGCTAACAGAATATTTACCATGAATGGCACCTAAGGAAACTGAAGTTATACAGCCCAGTGAAAAAGAAACTAAGGGCTTCTGCTTATATCTCTTTGAAGAATGTTGCAAGGTCATGCAGATAAAGCTTCCTGGGTAGTGCCATATGATATAGTAAGGGGCAACGGCCACAAGCTGCAGCTTTGGAAAAGAAAATTGTACATGAAAAAAAATCTGGAGGTGGGTAGAGTGTACTTGCTCAAGTTGTCAAAGGAGGTTGTGGAATTTGTGTCCATGGAGGTGTTCAAGATTTACCTAGATAAAATGAAGGCTGATTGACCTAATATCAGTGACAGCCCTGCACCAATCACTAGGTTGGACTATATGGTCATCTGAGGTCTTCTCCAGCCAACATTTCTGCAGTTCTCTGAAATGCTCAGTGCATTACAGAGAGGAGCTGGCTACCAACTCTGCTGGAGTCTGTGTTGATAAAGCGAGTCTAGAATACTTCTGAGCTAGAGCTGGGACTAGAGGCTAGAAATGTATTATATGGACAGGTAATTGTTATGCTCTGAGGATCACCTTAAATTTTGCATTTCATGGGGTTAGTGAGATGGGCTGTGTTTGGAGATGTTGCTCTGTCAGCTCCCATTGGTACTGATGGAGCACTGGGATACATTGCTTTCAGCAGATATCTCTGTCATACAAAAAGGTTCAAAAGGGTAATACACTTTCTACTTACTTGTCACCAAAATCACCAGCAGGTAACATTTGTTTGACAGGACTGTTTATAGCCTTTAGATCTATCTTCTCACCACTATACCTCTGTGGGAAATGTTTGTACAAATTCGTAACAGTTTATCTCCTACTATTGCAAATACTGGGTTTATTTCCTCTGTTCTACAGCTTTATAACTTTTTTGCGTTGTTGCAGATTTTATTTGCAAAAATAACCCATGTAAACTTGGTAGAATTGCGTTAGAGTCACTTTGTTAGCAAAGAAAGAGAATAGCTGATAACAGAATCTTTCTGATACTTCCAATTCTTCTACAAAACAAAATTTAGATAAAAATTAGACAGATATTTATTCTAAACCTGAAATAATTAATCATACCTATTTCTATTTTAAATTCAATCAACACTCTCTAAATTTTATTCATTAGATTAAGTAGATGGCTAGCACGGCTAAATTTATTCATTTTTTGTCAGCTGTGTTTCCCAGGACATTGAAGTTCAGAGCTCTGAGCATATACTCCATTATTTACTAAGTCTCACTGAATGCAGTTGATGTTTAGAAACCTGTGAATTTTCTTAAATACACATGAGTATCCAGCACTATCTCAGAAGTCCTGTAGAATTGTCTCGTGGTTACTTTTTTCTCTGTCAGTTTTCAGTCCCAGCATGATTTCCACCAGTTAAGACAATAGGAAGAATGAGGGGGGGCTCCACGGTGAAAGAATCCCAAATTTTCTTTCCCCAAAATACATTGTGGTAACATTTTTTGCCCGGTGTTTCTGCTTTCAACAGCTAAAGAACTCAGCCAACTTAATAATTTACCAAACCACACCGACTGCAAAAAGAAGAAACAAGATGTGTGGGAGGCCTTGGATTTTTATCTGTATAGGACAAAACCTTTCCAGTTTTTTTTTTTTTGAAAGCTATTTCTCTCCTTTGCTGAGAGAATGAAAGGCAAAACAATTTCCACTCAGAGTATCTCGAAGTGGATCTCTGTGTCTATTATGCTTTCTCAGGATTTATGTAAGTCACCTGATAATACATGACCACACTCAGCAATGACCTGTGTAGCTTAGGAATGTAATTTACAATCAGTGTAACACAGAGTTCCATGCAATTTTCACAAATTATTGTATTCGAATGCGTGTGCTTTCTCTGGATGCCTCCTGTATAAAGTCTTTCAGTAATTATTGCCATCTGCTTCTTAGCCCTCCTCAGCTGTACAGCTTTGGAGCCACCTGCAGCAGAATGCGTAGTAAGATGAGCAATCAAAAGTCAAAATAAATATTTCTTTCTATAAGAACAAGAGTTTTTTATGAGCAGGATGTCTTCCCATCCATGGACACTAAAGAAGGAATGGGAGAGTGTGCATGAGCAATTAAGCCCTTCCCTTACTATATAAATGGGCAGATAAGATGTATATATACATATATATATATATATATATATATAGCTATTGAAAGTGCAGCGGGGTGGCCTGCTCTGGCCACCAGCAGGACCAGCTGGCTGAGGGCTGGCACTCTGACAAGGCTTGTGCTGATGGAAGTGCAGAGTAAATTTGCTCTAGCAGGATCCCTAGTCATTAGCTCTAGTGAGGCCACACCTTGAGTATTGTGTCCCGTTTTGGGAACCTCAATACAGGAGAGATGTGGAGGTGCTGGAGTGAGTGCAGAGAAGGGCAATGAAGCTGGTGAAGGGCCTGGAGAATAAATCTTATGAGGAGTGACTGAGGGAGCTGGGGCTGTTTGGTTTGGAAAAGAGGAGGCTGAGGGCAGACCTCATCACTCTCTACAATGACCTGAAAGGAGGTTCGGAGAGGCTGGTGCTGGTCTCTTCTCACAGGTAATTAGTGGGAAGAGGGAATGGCCTCAAGTTATGACTGGATATGTTTAGACTGGACATTAGGAAACATTTTTTCATGGGAAGAGTGGTCAGGCATTGGAATGTCCTGCCAAGGGAGGTGATTGAATCCCCAACCCTGGATGTGTTTAAAGGTCATTTGGCTGTGGTGCTTGGGGATATGATTTAGAGGTGAGCCTTGCAGAGTAGGGTTATGAGCTTGGTGATCCTGATGGTCTTTTCCAACCTGAATGTTTCTGTGATTCTGTAATTCTGTGATATTTGACCCCTTGGGACTTCACTGGCCAAAATTACCTGTTTCCAGGCATAGTGGGATAATTACGTTGGACTACACAAAGGAGTAGCACATGATTCATTAACTGTGTGGACAGTTTGACATCTTTATTATGGTACGAGGAGATCGGCAGGTTTGATGACTAGAATAGTAACTGACTTTTGCAAGACCACGGGGTGGTGTTCCAGCTAAATGAAAATCCAAAAATTACACCTTGCTAATATGTCTTGTTAGTGCCAAAGGCAAACTTTTTCAGCTCCTTGGATTGTATAAGGACAGAAGAAAGTGAAACTTCATAAGCAGAGAGTTGTTCTATGATGTTGTTTCTACCAGCTATACAGCACATGCATATGTTGACGAAGCGACTAAGCAACTGCTCCTTTATTGGCAATATTCAATGTAAAGACATTGATGCTGTGCCTTACAGAGGAAATGTTCTTATAACAAACTACCACTAAATGCCACATCTTATTCTGCATGAACCCTAAAGGAAATGAGGCAGGTATACACACTGCATTTAAAATTATCAGACTGGAGTAGAGCAGCATATATTAGATGTTTTAACATAATTCTTTATCCAAAGCAATATACTTGTTCTAATTTTTAATTTTAATTTCTTTTTTTTTTCTTTTTAATTAGCAATTTGTGTATCTCTACCAAAAGGAAAAAAAAAAGGGAAAAAAAGACCAAAAAAAAAAAGATGAAAAGACTGAATTCATACAGCACAAACACTCATAGGAAGGTTAAAGTCAGCAACTTCCATGTGAACCTCTGAATTGTTCTGGCTTGGCAAAATTCCTAACAAGGATGTACAAAGAGTCATGAAGTGCCTTGTTCTCACCTTGATGAGCACTTAAAATGTAATTTACCGTTTCTCTCAATTATTGTAGATTCCACAAGTGTTTACTATTTTTGGCACCTGGGAACCTCACAGCCAAATGATGATGAATGAATGTAATGATTTGCACTGTTTTAACAGAAATCTGGTGGTAAAGCAAAATAAGATATTTAGGCTAATCTGCATGACTACTTCTTGCAACTTTAAATAACTGTTGAAAAGATGTGCTAACATTGTGGTGAAAATGCTTCAGAATGGCAGGCCTTTTTTCCAGGGAATAAGTTATTTCCTTAAAAAAAAAAAAAAAGTGGCATATTTTGTAAATGTATTCTTTGTATTAATTATGTATAAGGTCACAGAATCACAAAATCAGAGAATGCTAGGGATTGCCAGAATGGGTTCATCTAGAGTAGGTTGCACAGGATGGTGTCCAGGTGAGTTTTAAATGACTTCAGTGAAAGAAGCGCCTCCACCTCTCTGGGCAGCCTGTTCCAGTGCTGTACCACCCTCAAAGGAAAAGAGTTCCTTCTCATGTTTGGATGGAACTTCCTATGTTCATGTTTGTGCCCATTACCTCTTCTCCTCTGGCTGGGCACCACTGTAAAAAAGACTGGCCCCCTTCTCCTGAAACCCACCCTGTAAGTATTTATAAACATTGATAGGATTCCCCCTCAGTCTTCTCTAGGCTAGGAAGCTCCAAGTCCCTCCCCTAATTGTCTTCATAGCCCTTTGCTGTACCCTTTCAAGCAGTTCCTTGTCCTTCTTGAACCAGGTAGCCCAGAACTGGACACAGTACTCCAGATGCAGCTTCACAAGGGCAGGGCAGAGCAGAGGGGGAGGAAAACCTCCCTCAACTTCCATGCCCCTCTCTTCTTGAGGTACCCCAGAATTCCATTTGGCTTCTCTGTCACAAAGACACATTTTTTGATTCATGGTCATCCTGCTGTCTACCAGGACTCCCAGGTGTTTTTCCACAGACTTGTTTTCCAGCAAGTCAGCCCCTGATATGTATTGATATATGGGGTTATTCTTCCACAGGTGTAGTACCCTACTCTTGCCCTTGTTGGATTTCATAAGGTTGCTCTTTGCCCAGCTCTCCAGCCTGTGCAGGTCATGCTGGATGGCAGCACAGCCTTCTGGTGTGTCAGCCACCCCTCTGTTTTGTGTCCTCAGCCAACTTGCTGAAGGTACACTCTATCCATTCAGGTGGATGAACATATTGGAGTGATGAATATGGCGAACAGGACTGGACCCAGTACTGACCCCTGAAGAACACCACTTGTTACAGGCCTCCCGCTATGTGCCACTGACCACAACCCTCTGAGCTTTACCTTTCAGCCAGTTTTCAATCCACTCCATTGTCCATTCATCTAACCCACACTTCCTAACATTGTCTATGAGGATGTTGTGGAAGCCAGTGTCAAAAGCTTTGCTGAAGTCAAGGTGGACAATATCCACTGCCTTCTCCTCATCTATCCACCCAGTCATGCCTTCATAGAAGGCTATCAGATTAGTCTGATCTCTAACTTTATCCTCCTCAAGCAAGGGAAAGTCTTCATTCTCTGTTACCTCCAGGGACTGAGGGCCAGGTTTAACAGTGAAGAGTAAAGTGCAGGTCCTCTTTAATTGTGTAGCTACGTTCCCATCTAGCACCCAAGAAAGAGGTTCAAATACTTAAGAATTTAACAACTTCTCACTGCCTTACTCATTAGCGTTAAATTTTTTTCTTCTGCAGGAAAAAGCTATGAAAAAAACATTATCAATTAGATTTCAAATGTTTTAGCTGCTTTTTCCTTCTTTTTATTCCATCCTCATTTTGTGTTTTGCTCTTTGCCCATAAAGGGAAGCAGCTACTATGAAATAAAGTGTTAATTTCTTCCTTTTCTGTAGGTGTCTTCCTTGTATATTAAACCATTTCCAGACTAGTTCTAGATGCAGAATGTGACTACATAAGTACTTCACAGGTTTCTGCAGGGTGGTGTTTAATCCTGAGGCAAAACCCCAGAAAAAAGTCATACTCATTCCTTTCTATGTCACTGTATAGGGCCTAATATGCCACATGGGATGAACTAAATCCTTATTTCCTTTAAAATTTTACTACAGATAGAAATGGACTGTGAACAAAATAGTTGTGATATCTAACAACATAATGTGTATTTTCATTTTGTCTAATGCCTTTGAAGTATATTCTGTCAGCAAATGAACAATTTTTCAGTACAGGCTTTATCAAAATCAGTCTTTGCATTTTAGACCTTTCTTTCAGACTTCTGACTCAAGCCTTAGGCTCATATGGGGTGTTTTCACTTTCTTTCAGGAAGGAATCATCCATTCTGATGGATGATATTGCACACTGAAGGAGTATAGCATTTTAAAAATAATTTTAGGGAGGTGAATAACCTTCTGGAAATTTTCTGTGCATAAATGGCACAGATTTTCCTCAATAAGTACTTTCTAGGTTTGCAAAACAATCACTTACTTCTGAAAAATTGTGTTCATAACGCACATTAAGTGGAAGCTTGCAGTGCATTAAGCAGATAATATTAAAAATATAATTAAAAATATAATTAAAAATAACAATGATTACAGGGTTATTCAGCCATACCAATCACTGTTCTCTTACAATAAACTAAAAAAACAAACCCTATAGTCAACTCAAATAAAACAATTAATTCGTTTCTGTAGATAAATAGATTTTTCCCTTACTGCTAAATAGAATCAAAAATACAAAACCTGGTAATTTGGTTATGCTATTTATTGACCTGTCAGAGAAATTAGAAAAATTCTCCTCAGTATGTAAATGGTCAAACTAGATGATTTGCAGTAATGCTTTTGAGCTTCAGAACTGATGAATCCATGAAATCCTCATAACTCAGAACATGTTATGATTCAAGTGATGCTCTTAAACAAGATGCTTATTCTGTAAATTTTCATTTTAGGGGACTATCACCACTTCCAATGAAATATTTGACAGTGGACATGTCAGAATGGAATGTCACATTGAATAAATTCCTGCTCTGATCCAAAACATCGGTAGGTTCACAGATTCATATAATCAGAGTGTAACACAGAAAGCTTCTTGATGCTGTTTTCTTTTAACAAAGATTCTGGATGGGCTCGTTTTTTCTATTCATAAATATTTGACAACTATATTTTCTTACACAACACAAATGCATTATTATTTAAACTAATCCTTAGGGATTATTTTTGCAGTTGCTATCCTTTTTTTATAGTACTATGCTCTTCATATAATTTTGGTTTTGAATGTCTGTTATCACCTAGAGTTTAAGGCTGTACAAAGAACACATAAACACACAGATCTCAAAGAGAATGTTTAAGCATTTCATAGGATTTTGGGGGGTTGGGGGTTTGCTTGTTTGTTTTTCATTCTGGTGTTTCAAAAATTACCTTAAAATGTGATATTCTCTCATCAAATGGTGGGGCATAGCATCATACAGTGGCTAAAGGATGCCATTCAGGTCTATTGTTATCTAATGCTACAGAAATTTTTCCTTCTACAAATGCACTTGTATATATATTTTCCTATAAGCATATCATGCAGACTATGTCTATACTGCTAAACAAAATAAGGTGGAGGCCAGTTCTGCACTCTGTGGCATGGACTGGTTTGCATTCACATTTTTTCAGTGCTTGCTATCTTCTTCTGGAGTAGACTAGTTTCACGGGACACAAACCACTCAGCCTCCACTAAAATCCATGGATCCCACAACATAATTAATTAGTGTGCGTCTATGAATGGTGAGCCTCAAGCAACAAGGATGCTCTATGCTGGAAGTTCAAGAAGGAAATATTTTTGAATCCAGGGACAAAAGAAGTGAGAGTATAATAAGGACAACATGCCTCACAGAAACCACAACAGAACAAACAACTTTAGAATCTGAAAGACACCTTTTTTAAGGCATATTATATTCTTTCAAGTTATGCTCTATTTCACCGTGTGAATAATTAGTCTTATGTTTAGTGCCACCTGCAGTAGCCATGCTGCCAGTCAATTTACTCTTTATAAATAATATTGACAGCAGGTGTTTCCCCTTGCCTTGACCAACTATGACAACACATATTAAAGGGGTTCTATTCTGGAAATTTGAGGGAATGCATTCTTTATCCCTACCTCATGGAAGTCTTTGATCTGTCTGATATAAATGCTCATTAATGAAGTTGGAAATGAGTTCAGAAGAAATTCAACCATTATTGCTTTGATAATGTAGGAGGTATAGATGACTATTTTTGTTTTTAAAAGTTCATTTCTATGAAACACTTATCTCTTTCTTTGACAGCTGAAACTTCTTGAAGCGGTAAACTGTGTTCCAGGATTCTCTCAAGAATCTGGGAAGAACTCTGAAACTGAAGACTCTGTGGGAGCTGCACGATCCGGCACAGCTGCATTACTCAGTCTCAGAATAAAGTCTTAAAAAGAGAATTGCAACCCTGAGCTTATGCATGGGAATCTGGATAGAAAACTAGTGCACTAACTTCTCAGGCTCAGAAAAGTGATGGGAGACTGATCTGAGTTTCTCTGATTGTAGTGGATTGTTACATTGTGCTATTTCAAGATGCCAAGCATCTGTCTTGAGAGAGGTAGTTCAAATCAGATTAAATTTCAGCCTCTTAAGATGTCTTTTTTAGGATATCTCACTTGGATTTTGAAAGTCGGGTTTTATAAATGCCCTTCAAAAGAACATGGGAAAAATGTCATCCAAAGTAATTGTAAACTGATGAGTGTCCAGAAAAGCTGATTTAGGAAATGAAGATATTCAGAAAAAAACTCAACTCCTACCCTCTGAAAAATATTTTTTAAAAGGAAGAATATGCTGAAATAATAAAAATTATAGAGGAAATTAATAGCGAAGTTTTATTCACTGCTTTTAGGAACTCAAGATCTAAAGAGCACCTCAGGAGATGAGTAGGCAGCAGCTTTATAATGATCAAAAAGAAGTACCTTTTTCACACAGTGTGTAATTAAAAAGTGAATTTTATTTTCATAGGAAGTTGACAAAAGGGTTTTTTTGTTCTTGGTTTTTGGTTGGTTGGTTTTTAAATAAAACAAAAACCAAAGGTCTTTCTGTAGCTGCTGAAGGCAGTAGCCTGGATGAAACTTCCAGTTCAAGAAGCCTTAATTGTCACCTTTCCCTAATGTTTTTTTTTTTCAGTTTCCAGGATATTGAGCTTTAGCTGTTGTTTTCTGCTATGGATGGTCTAACGTTCTTGGGAGACCTCTAGTATTTTCACAAATGCTGTCTTGTAAACTGAATTCTGTACTGAATTTAATCATCTCCTTCTGGATCCAGATTTATTCTGAACCTTTGAATGTCTTTAAAGACATATCATCTAATAAACCATGTACTTTCACACATCATTCATGTGAATTGCTTGAATGGAAACTGCCTCGACGTTTGTGATGTTTTCTGTGACATAATGGCTTTATTTAAATAAAGCATACTTCCATCTATGTAAAACCCAACTATGTTCCATCCTAAGTCAAACACAATGAATGTATCTTTTCTTTTTAAATTTATCATAATGCACTATGTTGAACTTCAGGCAATTTCTCTTAGTTTAATGCAGATGGTTTTAAAAAACAGCAATAGCTGGTCTCCTTGCCTCCAGGACCAAATACAGTGACTTGTGTCCAAATTGTTCAGAGCTACACTGATTTGCCAAATCCTTACAGCATAGTGTTTGACTCACTGTCTTCTCTGAGTTCTATGTCAAGATATAAGCCCTGGTTGACTTTTGCATGTATATATATCTTTTAATGTTGGAAGTCTGTGAAATAATATGAAAGCTGTATTTCAGCCTACTATACTCGTGTTCCCATAGTCTGGATTTGAGGATATGCCTACCTCCCTGGTAGGGAGCTTCATTTTGAGATGTTGAGGCTGTGATTTTGAAGAACAGGGGCAGAAACTCAGACTGGTTCAGTATCATCTAAACTGCATTTTGAGAGTGGTCATTCCCCAAACTACCTTTGTGTTTTGGGACAGATTAAACTCATTCACCCACTCAGGAAGAACTGAAATTAAACTAAATGTCTTTCCAGGAATGAGAAAAAAATAGTAAAATCTTTCTCTATAAATGAAAACATAAGTTTAGCACATCACGTTTTATGAAGAAGATTCTGTTTTCCTATAGCTGCATTATTTATAATGTCTTGTTGTGGTTTTTTTCCAACTAATTTCAGTCAAAAAGTGAATGCATTGTAGTCAGCATATTGATGCCAAGGTGTCTGGTTGAATTCTGCTAGTCTGGTGATGACTAGAGCAATACCCAAAGAGCTTCATTGCCCACCCTGCACAGTAATGAGCACTCAAAGATGCAGCTTTTTACAGAAGCAACTTAACCTTAAAATCTTCAATTAAGAGTATGGTTCCCTCAGAGACAGCTGTGAAAGATGCAATGGACTTGCAAAATAAACAAGTTGTAGAGTGTCAGACGCATAAAGTAGCTGAAAAGTAACAGAAAAAGAGAGGAGCAAACAAGGTATGAATTGCTTTCTGCAGTGTAGCTCCTCATACGACCTTACTGTTTTGCTATAAATGTAAACAGTTCAGAAAAAGCAACCATGGAGTATCATATTTACAAGTGCTACATTTCATCAAGACATAAGCATATGAAGCTAGAAAAAGAAAAAAATATCTAAGGCACTATATGATGGATATTAACAAGGCCTGTACAATAACAGTAAGAAGAAATCTCATTTTCTAGAATAGAATCATTCAGGATATAGATCTGCATACAGAATATGTTCTAGGGAAAGAATGTATCTGAAAGATAAATCATTAAGAATGTGAAAAGCAAACAGTACAAAGTTAGAAAATGCTAATAATGAGGTTGCTTTACTTCAGTTTTATATTTAGATGTATAAACATAAGTGGAAAGAATCTTTCCCTGGATGTTCTCAAGGACACTCAATTTATCCATTTATAAAACACTCATTTCAGGAGAACTGAATCTCTAAATACTCAAAACTAAGACACAAGCTGTATCTGTCACAACAAGTGGAACTCATCCTGTGACACTGTCTTCACTGACATAATCAACACTGTTACTCAATAACTAGTTGGGGAGGATGCTCATTTGCTACTCTTATTATTTGAAATGTGTGATGTAAAGCCTTGTTCAGTGCACACGTTTCGGACACTGCTCTGGACAGTGAGTTATTAGTTTTATCAGTGACCACTTCTTCTCTAGAATATCAAACAACAACCAGTCTTTGCCCTTGTCAGGCCATGCTACTAGCATACTATTTTACAGGTGAAGTCCAATAGAACAAGAGTGTTACAGTCAAATGTCCAATCTGAGACAGCTAGTAGCTGATTATTCAATGTACTCAGCATTAAATTTCTGGTTTATATGTTCAGAACATACTTACAGCACTTCTGCAAATCAGACACACAGATCTTGAATCAGATACATAGAAGAGATGCAAGAGATGATGCAGCCTTGGATGCCTGAGTTTTCCCAGGATAATTTCAGGGCTTTACTCAGTGGTTGTAATGTAAAATGCAGAAGCAGGCTAATGTCACAATCTACACCTGTTACTCAAAATATTGTTTTAATGAAAAAAAGGTACATCTCTGCTTTCCAGTCATTGAGTGCCGCAGGCTCTGCCTGCAACAGAAGTTAAAAAGGCCCACCTTTCTCTTTCCTAAACAGTAGGAATTTTTCAAACTCTTCCCAGCTTGAGACTGGGATCAAAACTATTTCCTGCATGAGTAGCAGTACATTATTATGAAGAAGGCAGTAATCATAAGTTCATTTTTAAAGTATATTTTTGAAGTTTATTTTGTATAGCTCTCATTTCTATGGAGGTATGTTAAGTGTGCTCAGGACATACTTGAAAGACCTAGCTATATTTACTCAATATTTATGCAACCCAAATGAGACATAGCTTGATGCTCAGGTCAGCCAAGATAGTGGCAGTCCACTAAGGTGAAAAACGGTGTTTTGTAGCACTCAAGCTAGTTTTGCTTTTAAAGTTCAATGCCAGTTGTCCCCCAAAGCCGTTCTGTCATTCTCTCTAGATGAGGAGAGGGAAAATGTGGTCCCCTATGATGTCGCAAGTCTTGCCAAAAAACTGTTCCAGTGTGAACTCCTCCCCAGTGCAGACTTTCCTCAGAGTCACAGCCTGCTTTGGGTACATTCAGCCACTCTAATGTGGGGCCTTCCACGGGCTGCAGGTTCTGCTCCACCATTAACCTCCATGGTTTTCAGCACAGGTGGCAGGGGAATCTCTGCTCCAACACCTGGAGCACTTCCTCCCACTGCTTCTTCACTGACCTTAGTGTCTGCTGAGTCATTCCTTTCACACATACTCACTCCTTTCTCTGTTGCACTTGTTATGCAGGTTCTTTTTCTCCTTTTATAAATATGTTATCACAGAGTCACTACCACCACTGTTAATGGATTTGACCTTGGCCAGTGGTGAGTTTATATTAGAGCTGGCTAGGCTTGACACAAGGGAACCTTCTAGCAGCTTCTCACAGAAGCCACCTATGTAACACCCCCAGCTACAAAAATCTTGGCATGCAAACCTAATACACAGCTGAACATGGAAATGCAGCAGCAGGCTGCTCCCTGAGGGGATAATGGTAGGGAACCAGGGCTGACCCTAGGGCAGGCAATGCTCTCACTGCTGTGGTGCAGCCCTACAGGGTCTGAACACAGAGGGCAGAGCTTGGGGTTTGTAGCAAGGTCCATCAACAGCTCTCAACATGGCAAGCAATGCATCAGGTCCAGAATACATCCACAGGATCCCATTAGGAGTGGCAAGACTGTGACAGAAACAGGGCCTGAGGAAAACTGCAGAGTACATACATCCAAGAGACCCCCCTACAAGACAAGCTGCTTACAGTTTAGGGACAAGGTCCATCCAGGAGGCAGGGCTGAAGAGATATATCCCTATAATGTAGCCCAGGCATTGTCTTAAGGCTAAAACTGAGCTGGAATTTGGGTCCTGGGCCTGTGGATAGAGTGCCAGTGCAGCCGTGAGATGAGGCTGCCATGGGCCATTAATGCCCACCCATGACACACATTTAGTATTTAAGATAATTCTGTGTTGATTTTGAGTCTTGTCCTCTGTAACAAACTTAATTTTTTCCACTATGCTTTATGCAAGATTTTTTTTTCTGAGTTCTGCTGATTACAGCCTGTAATAAGCAGAACTTCCATTCTGGAATAATCTTTCTGGGGGGTGGTAATTTGCATAGAATTCACTATGCTGAGGTAAGGCTGATTTGTGGAAAGGCTTCACAGATTTAACCACATGTATTATTTCTTAAACTAGTCCTCCAAACACCTTAGTAAACTTTTTGGTCCAAGTATTTTATTGACTTGTTTTCAGAAGTGCCCAGGTCTGAGGAGTTCCTGAGTACCAGCTGGGAGACAAATAGATTCTAAGCCATAGAGAATGTGCAGCAGTAAGTTCTTCCTATTTCCACCAGTATGGCCTCTGTTTTCCCCACCCTGTCCATGATATCTGAGCCCTGTAGGAGTGAATCAGCTTCAAAATAACCTGACAGTTAGTGTAGGTAGTTTTGAAGGAATTATCAGCTGTGCATCCAGAAACTGTAAAACTGGGTAGCAGGTAGTTTTCCTATGTTAATGTCTGTCATAGTACCTTCCGGTCTTATCTTCTGGTCTTGACTGATGACTTTGTGTCATC
Source organism: Indicator indicator (assembly GCF_027791375.1). NCBI lineage: Eukaryota > Metazoa > Chordata > Aves > Piciformes > Indicatoridae > Indicator > Indicator indicator. The sequence goes on from NC_072010.1 coordinate 36,946,967, forward strand.
TTTCCATCTCCCTGTAAAATCCTCTCTTGCAGGTCTTTAATGAAATGTATTAAAAAGCATGGAGTTTAATGTGGAACCTTGGAGCACCTCTTTGTTAACGTGCTGGTATTTTTTCCACATCCTCCCATTTTCTATTTCTTAGACAATTCTGTCATTTTTATCTCTTCTAGTCTATATTTAATATTAAAAATAATTTGTGCTACACCTATCACCAGTAATTTTCCAAGTTTTCCTTTCTCCACTCTTTAAAACATCTTTCACCTGATTTAACAGAGACAGCTACAAAAGTCTCTATGCTGATATTGATCTAATCAATGAAAAGATGCTAAGCAGCCTCATGCTACTGCTGTCTGGTGTTGGAGAAAATTACGTGAAAAGAGGTGATGTAAGTGACATATAATAAATACTGTCTGTGCCAATGAATCTTCAATTTCTTCCTGATCAGTGTCAACAGTGTGAATGTCTGCACTAATATTTCAGATAGGCTATATCCCATTAGTAAAGGACTTTGGAGTGGGTTATGACAGAATTGTGTTAGAAAGCTACCAGACATGAAACACCTTAAGCCCACATGTCTTCCTTGTAAGGAAAGGAGCTGTGCTACTGTTATAGGGTTTGCTAGAGAGAAGCCTGAAAGTGACATGCTAATACCTGTGGGGCAATGTGGTAGTGAGTTTTGGGAGTCAGACTTTGGTGGAGGTGGGGGATAGTGATCTATGTGTCACTAAAGACACAGGAGTTGATAGACTGGTCACTATGGAAGCATCCATGAACAGCCTAGTGGGACCCAAGGTCACTCTCCCTAAAAAGGTGATGGGGCCATTAGATAGGTCAAGTGCATTCATAGTAATTCACACAACATGGATAATAAGGCAGGAGGAACTAGAAGCCATTGTGCTGTGAGGCAGCTATGACACAGTAACCATCACAGAAATGTGATGGGACAACTTGCATGACCAGAGTGCTGCAATTGATAGATACCAGCTCTTCAGAAGAGACAGGCAAGCAAGAAGAAGTGGTAGTGTGGCCCTTTCTGTCAGGGAGGGATATGACTGTCTAATGCTTAGTGACAGTGATGACAGGGTTGAATGTCTATGAGTAAAAATCAAGGGGAAGGCAAATAAGGCAGATGCTCTGGTGGGAGTCTGTTACAAATCACCCAGACAGGATGAGGAGGCTGATGAAGCACTCTACAAGTAGCTGGGAGAGTTTCATAGTCTCTGACTCTTGTTCTGGTGGGGGATTTCATCTTCACAGATGTCTGCTAGGAATACAATACCGCAGAGAATGTACCATACCAGACGATCCTCGTGTGTGGGAAATAACTTTCTAACACCGCTGTTGAAGGAGCCAACTAGGGAAGGAGCCCTCCTGGACCTGCTGTTTGTTAACAGGGAAGGACTTTCAGGGGCTGTAGGTTGGAGGATATCTTGGGAATAGTGACCACAAAATGACAGGGTTTTCAATTCTCAGGGAAGTAAGGAGGGAGACCTGCATGACTGAATAGAGAGCTTTGGCTGGAGCTCAGGAATAAGAAGAGAGTTTACAACCTTTGGAAGAGGGGGCAGGCCACTCAGATGGACTGTAAAGGTGTGGTAAGACACTGGAAGGAGAAAATTAGAAGGGCTAAAACCAAGCTCAGACTTAATCTGGATACTGTTGTAAAGGATAATAAAAAAATGTTTCTATAAGTACATCAACAGCAGAAGGAGAGCTGAGGATAGTGTCTGTTCTTTAATGGATATGAGAGGAAACATCATGATAAAAGATGAGGAAATAGCTGAGGTATTCAATGCCTTCTTTGCTTCAGTCTTTGGGAGCCAGAGTAGTTTGGTGGATACCCAGCTCCCTGAGCTGAAAGACAGGGAAGGGAAAGGAAATGAGGTGCCCATGCTCCAAGGAGAAATGGTTTGAGACCTGCTACACCATTTAGATGCAAGTTTATGGGACCTGGGTGCTAAAGGAGCTGGCAGAAGAGTTCGCCAAGCCAGTTTCCATCATTTTACATCAGTGCTGGCTAACTGGTGAGGTCATGGTGGACTGGAGGTTAGCAAATATGATGCCCATCTACAAGAAGGACTGGAATGAGGATCTGGGAAATTACAGGCCTGTCAGCCTGACCTTAGTGCCAGGGAAAGGCATGGAATAGATGATCACAAGGGACATCATGCATCATGCACAGGACAATGAAATGATTTGGCTCAGTCAACACGAGTCTATTAAGGGCAAGTCTTGTTCAAGCAATCTGATCTCCTCCCATGATAAGGTGACCTGACGGGTGGATGAAGGAAAGGCTGCTGATGTTATGTATGTGGACTTTAGTGAGGCCTTTGACACAGTGTACCACACTGGAGAAACTGGCTGCTCATGGCTTGGGCAGGCATAGGCTATGTTTGGTAAAGAACTGGCTGAATGGCTGGGCCCAGAGAGTTGTGGTTGGACTTGATTATCTTAGAGGTCTTTTACAACCAAAATGATTTTATGATTCTGTGATTCTATAAATTAAGACTGGGGCTCTGACATTGTATTTCAGATGAAACTTGTCCTCATGGGGTGTGTCACGTGCTCTGTAGAAAGCTTCTGAACTGAACCTTTTTCGGAACATAATAGGAAAGACATCCAACATTTTCATTTTAGCTCTGAGGTGTGATGTTTTTTTCAGGCACATTAAAACTGGTTGTTCTAGTGCAAAAAATCTGAAACTTAGGAGTCAGAATTGTTTTGTCTGGGTATCTGTTTGTCCCTAACTTATAAAGAGGATATCTAAGACAAGTAGGTGCCTAATTTTGGTGCTGAGATAGGCAGGTTAAAAATGAGTTTATCAACTGACAGTGGAGCATCTACAGATGTGAGTGAAATCAGACGCAAGCTGAACTGTAATTGCATTTTCATCAACACCCCTCTTCGGATGCTTAGGTTCTGGTTTGGATATGGCCGGTTGAGAGTACAGGACAAACCCTAAAAAGTCAACTGGTGAATCCGTGCCAGACAATAGATGTAATCCCAGATCTTCTACCAACTAAAACCTCAATGTATCCCTTTCACAAGGAGCTGTGGACCAAAAGTATTCTAAATGTAGACAGGTATATCCAGTTTTGATGTTGATCTCTGTGCTCTGAGGGAGGTTTACAGTGGCTCTCACTGTTCTGATTCCTCTCCCTTCAGTTTCTTCGATTATCCTGATATTTGCATACAACCTCCCTTTCTGACATGGAAATTATACATTTCAAAACATAACCAAATGCATTTCTAGCAGGCCTTAAAAGGCATCTTTAGGCAAGATTGAGGCATAGGAATCCTTTCTCCATGTCTGCAGTATGCGTTTTATGATGTGACCTATGAGAGATTCCCAGACTGTATGATGCCTTCAAGACCATAGTTTTTATTTTGATTACATTATTCCTCATTGATTTCCTCATCAGAGGTTCATTGGCACATCAATTCATTTGATATTTTGCAAAAGACCCTAAGTAGCTTACTAAAAAGCACTAATAGTATAGATAAACTATTATGAGGGTATCTGTAATGCAAAGTTATAAAATTCTTCAAATGTTACTACATGTCTAAATTCAAACCTTCACTCTGTATCAACAGTTCTGAGTGACTGTAATGTGTATATTTGCCTTTCTCAGTCATATAATATGTTAAGTGAGTCTGCCTCAGGCTCTGAAGATTGGTTGGGTTGTCTCTTCCAGTTCTTGCTTGCTGCAGATCTGGCCAAACATATTTAGGAAAGAAAAAAAAAAGAGGAAAAGAGCAACATAGCACAATATTATCTTGTTTATTTATTTAGTAAATTAATGTCAAGAAAAGTAGGTAGATGCAACCAAAGAACCAAAGATTCAATTAATTTTATTATTCTCTCAGAACATTTGCTTTTTAGCTTCATTTTACAGATTATATTGTAATAACTGTAACAGTCCTCCATAACAATTTTGCAGGAGTTTAAGAAGCATCTAATCTAACACTTCTTTTACCTTTGCTCCAACAACAATAAAAAATTATAAATATTGTTTCTTTATGTTCCTATGTTCACACACATTTCTGTTTTACCACTCAAGAGCTGCCAACTCTGCCTAGGCTCATGATGACTGCTTACAGAACTCTTCTGAACTTGTATAGTAGCACACTCAAAAGCTGTTAGCACTCTGTCAGTGTAATAGCTTAAGGTAAAAATATTCTAGGTAAAAATATATGTAAGGACATATAAGACACCAGCATATTTGTCTACATATTATAGAATATTGAATGCCCTATTGATGGGTCATCTTTTCATAATAGTGTTATAAATATTTCAGCACTAATATCTGCTTTTCTTCTCCTTTGTAGAACAAATTTCACATTGACTGAATCTATAGCAGAGCTCTCATTTTCCATCTTTCCAACTCACAAATAAAAACAAACCAAATCTAAATTATTTTATTAAGCTATGTGACTTTTAAATTTTTTTTATTTTTTTCCTTTCTTTTTTCCTTTTATTTTCCTTTCTTTTATTTTTTATTTTTTTCTTTTCTCTTTTCTTTCCTTTTCTCTTCTTTTCTATTTTATTTTATTTTATCTTATTTTATTTTATTTTATTTTATTTTATTTTATTTTATTTTATTTTATTTTATTTTATTTTATTTTATTTTATTTTATTTTATTTTTGTATTGGTTTTAGCTGGCTGGCCTTACAAGGAGGGATGGGGGATGGAGATGGGGAGTGACATGGGGACTAGCCTAACACCCATACCTGCCCCATATTCAATACCATAGAATCATAGAATGGTCCAGACTGAAAGGGACCTCCGAAGGTCATCTAATCCAATCCCCCCCTGCAGTAAGCAGGGCCATCCTCAACTAGTCCAGGCCTGCAGTAAGCAGGGGCATCCTCAACTAGTCCAGGCCACCCAGAGCCCCGTTGAGCCTCACTTTGACATCCTATCCAGGGATGGGAGATGTCAAGCCCACTGCAAAAGGAAAGGGCTGGCTGGGGGTGAAAGGGATTTATGAGACTTGGTGTTCATCCTACAGCTTGTAAAGTTTCCTGTTCCAAGTTTGTGTGGGTTTTTTCTCCTACTTCTGAACTGGGATGCTTCCTCTTTGTCCTTGCTTTGCTTGTGTGTGCAGTTTGTATTTTCTTTGTCCCCCTGCCAGCTACATACACTAGTATTATTTCTTATTTCTTCAGCAAACTTGTTCTTTTTTCCCTTCTCTCAGCTCCTGAAGGTTTTATGTTTTCCTGTCTGCCTCCCAGATACTCTTTTCCTCCTTGTCCCACCCAGAAGGGAGGGGTGGGTGGTTGCTTGTCAGAGCATACTGTGTTAAACCAGGACACAATCCTTCACAAAGGTGGTGGTAGTGCAGGTGCAGGATCAGGATCAGGATCAGGATCAGGATCAGGATCAGGATCAGGATCAGGATCAGGTGGCTGGGCTAAGCTGGGCCATTGCAGTCAGTGTTGCATTTTGCATCACTCACTGTATATCCCATTTAGTTAGTATTATTGCCCTCCCTGATTGTTATTTCTTTGTGCTGTTCAGTTAAACTGTCTTTATATCAAACCGTGGAACTCTGCCTTTTTTTCCTAATTCACCTTCACATCAAGAGGTGTGGGGGGAGTCAATTGTGTGAGTGGCTCGTGGGGCTTGACTGCCAATTGGGCCTGAACCATGACAACAGAAAAAAATAGAGTGTTTTTTACTAATGCCATAATTTACATGTCTTTTTGTAGCCCAGGTTATTTAAATCAGGAAACTGAGAAAAATTCTAAAGAAACACTAATCACTATGAAAAATACATTCTTAAATCTAACCCCTTAGTTGCTATCTTCTCACATGCAGATTGGAGAGACTTTGTCTATATTGTCAAGGAGATGGCTTTGTCTCATCAAAAAATGTCTATAATTACACTTAGAAGAAAGGAAATCAGATTACACGAATTGTGAAAGCAATCTCGGTACTGTGCTATATAAATTGAGATTGTTTGGGGCAGATTTTTACTGTGGACATAATCATTCCTTTAACTGTCTTAGTTCAGTATTATGGTTTACCCTGACAGCTGTTTTACTGATATGATAACTTTGCAAGATTAATTTTTTGTTTATTTTATTTTAGTTCAGTTATTCAACTTGGTGAAAATCTATGCCAGTCATTTGGTCAAAGTCTAAACTCTACAAAAAGTAGCTGCTGTGAATTAATGACAGATTAAGGCAAAGAATTTGGTTGTGTGTTTCCTCTAAGCTAAATCTAGATTTCAAAGCAAGCAAAGAGATCAGCCCAACACTTAATACTTGTAAAGACAGCTCTTTGTTATGTGGGGATTTGAGGTTGTGGCTCTGAAATATGAAGTTTGGAAAAAAAAAGATGTTAAATGTTTGAAAGCCATAAACTGTAAAGACAGAAGCTCATATCTAATTTAGGAGGTTTGGCAAGTGTTGTATTCATTGATTTTTATGGTTATTTTCTCTCCTTTTTTCTTTTGAGTTAAAATGTCACATGGAGTGCTGTAAAGCATAATACAAGTTCTTTCCATTCTTTGATGTGGATATATTCTGCTTTTTGGCCATCCTTTCACGGTCAATATTTACATCTGTTGCTTAAAATGCTATTCCTGGTACAATTGTTTTTTAAATGCAAACCCGTATGTGTGATCTCAAGAGAAAATGGTAAATTTTACCAAATAGGCATCCCTAAATTACATGCCATCTGCAGCTAGTGATGAGAGGACTAAACCCAGTCAGCTGTGATCTTCCACCACTGCATCTATCATTTTGATTTGCTCTAGGGAAATCAACAGCTTTTGGCTTTAGCTTTTTCCACTCCAACAGGTTATTATGGACTAGTTGAGATGTACTGGCCAAAGAATGATCTCTTTTATCTAGAGTTAGGCCTCAAACTGTCTTCCTGTGAAAACCAGCATTAAAACTACAAAATTCAGCAAAGCCAAATTTGGCTCATACTCTAGCACTGACTCAGCTTTTATGAGGTGTGCAGCTTTATTAACACAGAAAGACTGGTGAAGTACGTAAAATATGGAAGAAAAAATCAAGAAACCTTATTATTTCCTATGTAATTGTAAATTAATAATACTGGGAAAAAAACAAAAACAAAAACAAAAACAAAGACCTTTTCAGAACAACATGTTCACGTTCTGAAGGGAAAATTACCACAGTGGAAATTGCTGTATCATAGCATATGAGATTTTAGGATCCTGTTAGATTGAGAGAGAGAAAAAAAAAAAAAAAAGGAAAATAATACAGAGAGTCTACCTCACTGAGGAAGAAGTCCTTGAAACAGCAGGTACAACACTAATCTTCCATGAATAAGTGCCTTCCCTTCACTCCTACCTTATGGTATAATCCTTTAAAGTAGTAAAAGTTATAGTGAGCTAATTTATACTGCAGTTTAAAAATTTAACTGAAAATATATCGTAACAAAATGCTTGACAAATGTAAGGGCCTAAAACTAATAAGCCTATCTGAACACTTGATAATTCATTTTTATTTACTCCCTAAACAGATGAACTGATAAAGTCAGAAAATAAGATTGGTGAGCCACCTCTGGAAAATCCCACTAACCTCACCCCAAAACCAACCATATCTTTGTTTCTCATCTACGAAACTCCAAATACTAAGTATAGCACAAATTCATTTTCACCCATAAACTTATTGTAGTGGTTAAATGATTAGGCTTGTAGGAATGAAAGGCATTACATCCAACATACTAAGGAGCAGGATGAATGAGGCGTATCCTGGGACATACTGGATGAAAGAAATGTATGAATTCCTACCTCTCTTGATCTGAGAGACGTGTGAGTCACTGGGATTCAGGATTCAGGACTCTTTTTGAAAGATGGTTGAAGGTATCTGTGTGCAGAAGAGCAAACCTGAGATGAGCCTTCCCAGTATTTCAGATACTTCCTCAGAACTGTGCAAATGATCAAGTCCTTTGACAAGATGGGATGGCAAATCATCTTGTTTATCTGTTGGCTAGTTTCATGTGGCACCATATTAGACAAATAAGATGCTAAAAGGATTGTACTTCATATGACTTTAGTTGCTTTGGTGGTTTGGATACCTCTTCATGAATTAGACAACAATTGAAGACATTCAAATTCCCAGTGTTTAAATTAATCTTTTGGTCTTCCAGCTATGCTTGTTTTCAAGTTCTCTCCTTTGTGCTAGAATTTTAATATGCACATTTGGCATGCTCTGAGCGTGTCTGTAAGATCAAATCCCCCAGGGATTTTAAGCAAAGGAAAGGCTGGTTCCTCTAAATAGCTTTAGTTAATGGCTAGGTGCTGTATCGCTCAAATCTGTTAGAATCTAGAGGCCTAAATATGTGCAACAATTCAGCTGCAATTACCTAAGGAGTTTTTTTAAAGTCACAAGGTGAAGGATCATTGGAATTTTGGAATTTTTAAGGTAAATTGAATGGGAGTATTAAGGATAATAACTTGTGAATTTTTATTTCTAAATTACATGTTTATTCAAAGCTAGATGTCTGCATTATATTTTTGGTCTGTTCATTCACAGGTTTCTCAATTCTTTAGTTTCCTATGTGCAAAATATTAAATACATCTTGCTTCCATAACAGAGTGCTGTGAAAGAACATTCTTCAAGTATTCTATACTCCCTTCATGTACAGGAGCCTAGTTAGTAGGATCTCTGAAATATACCTGAAGTTTGAGAAAAGATAATTTTTAAGGTATATTATGAAAGAAAACTAGAAGACAGAAATAATAAGATAAATTAAATGGGAAATAAGGCATCAGGAGAATATTTTTTCTTCCTGTGTTTTTGCAGTCCTCTTGTTAACCGCTGATTTTCTTAAAAGCTTCTACACAAAGATTTAAAGGCAGATCAGCACTAATCATATTTCTTTTCAACTTGATGTCTTAGGAAATTACATGCCTAAATAACTTTTAAGACTTCCCTTTCTTAATTTATTTTCCTCCCATAAGTAGCTAAACATTCAAAATTGAGAGGTTCTAAACTTACTTTTACAAAAAGCTTTGCATGACATTTTCCCACTGAAGCCAGTACACTATGTAAGTTCCTTCACACCAGCTGATTGCTCAGTGATGTAACATCAATCCCAGTATTATTACAGGCATTACTGGTTTAATGAATATGCAATTAAAAAAAAAGGATTAATTACTAACAAAATTATAAAAGAAACAAATAAAATATTATTATTATAGTCGGCTAACCTGATATATAAACTCCTTGCATTATTGTAACAAAGCAACATTAATATGAGGCAAGAGAAAACAGAGCCACTAGAAGAGATCAACAAACTCATTTGTAGAAGTTTATGCAGTTTGTTATCATCAGTGTACTTTACTAAAAATATATGAACTGATGGCAGACTGACTACAAAATTCATCAAGCATTTTGCTCTAAGTGCTTAAACATGATTCTGCAAGTAGCAGAAAACAAGAAAAAGCTTTTGAATTGTGAAAACTCCATTACAAAATAAGGTATAGTGTTTTATTCCCCCACTTGAAAAAGCCACATGACTGTCACAGTGACTTTTCCAAATCATGTAGTTTGTCTCCAAAGTATTGCTCACTTAGATGTCTGAAGAAAGACAAGACCTTTCTATTGATTTTCTCCCCAGTGTTTCTTGCTTGTGTATTCCTCAAGACTAATGTTAGGACCAGCTCACAGCTTTGCACCATTACCTTTTTTATTACATTTTCCAGAAATATGTTCTTTTTTGATATCCAGCACCCAAAATTCTGAATAGTGGCAACAGCTGGAAAAAGATCAACACTCCAGTGCTACCAACTAAAGCCTCCAATGGGTGATATGAAATAATTCTCTAACTCGATGCTAAGAAATGTTTATTAGTATCTGTTTTTGTATAATGAAAAGAGATGAATGGTAGAAATAGTGGTTTTCAGAAAATTTAATATGGTCGAAGGACAAAAATATCCCCCCTGTGATGTCAACAAGGACTTTAGTTTTTTTAGTGAAAACAGGATTCCACTCAGAATATGCTTGCTTCATAAGGAGAGGTAGAGGAAAAGGAATGAGTGAAGTTTTCAATTATATTTTATATGAATTCTTTGCAGTTTTAGAATTCATAAAACTTGTCTACACATGCTAAGGATGAAGGCTCTCTCCTAACTAAACAGAAAATGAGATCCAGTCTATCAGAGAAGATGAGTAATGAGGATGCTAAATGATTTTTTTTTTTTTGCTTACAGAAAATCCCATTGTGTCCCTGGTGCTCATGGTGAGAAGTCAGGAGCTATTAGGGTTTCACATCATACTCTCATGGACCCATACTACTTGAAGTTCAGTTCTACTTGAGAGGGATGATGGATGAATTGACACTGCAAACACTTGAACAATGATCTCAAACTGATCTAAGTATTTTAAATTCTCATTTACTGCATCATTTTTCTGGCCTTCCAAGCCTGAATATACTTAGGATAAGTATTTACCTTTCAGCTTCTATTTGAAGGCAATTCAACAAACCTAGGGAATTTTTAGGTAAACACTAGCAACTACAGGGAAATGGTGCTTTCAAGACTGTATGGAGATGCACTTCTTAACCCTAATACCATTACTATCAATAAGAAGATCCTGTTTCTGAGCTTTTCTAGTGTTTTATTGTGACAAGATAGAACGAAAACTTTCTTTCACCTCTATTTTTGAAAAAAGGATTTGAGGATGAACAATAGCTTTCTCTATGTATCTGTTATCTTTTTCTTATAATTACCAATCTGCTAGAGAAAATCATTAAATTATGGAAAAGAAATGGAGCAACTCTCACAAAATTAAAAATTGCGTTTTAAATTTCATAACAATTTTTAACAACAGAGAATGGGAGTGTATGATTTTATGAAAATTATGACTGATTTTTTTTGTTTGTCTCTGAAGATTTTTCTCTTTTATTTGGTGGCATATCAGTAAAATCTGATTTGCATATTTTATTGAGTGTGTACAGAAAAAATACATGACTGACTTGTATTTTTTTTTCCATGCTTGTTAATGCACTGCACATGGGCTGCTTCTCTGAGACAGGAAAACTTGTTTTTCTAACCTATCATCAAAGAAGGTACCATTATGTAGATCCTGTGGTACACTGATCTTTCTTTGGGGATCACACAGAAAGGATGCAGTGTGAGCTATGGAGCATGGAAATCCTTTTCAACTCACTTCCATACATAATATAGACAATGGAGAGCCTTTTATAGAGTGGCTGAAGTGAAGAGCCAGCAGGGTGAATAGAGAGCACAGAAAACATGAGATAGAAAACTGCAAGGGCAGAGGAAGGGACAGGCACTGGCTGCCCACTTGCACTGTTTTGTCTTCACTATCTCAACTTTGCCCACTATAATCTAGATTTTGCCTTTATTCTCATCACTGAATATGGTCTTTGAAGTGACCCAATCACAGTCATCCTTTTGAAATCTGCAAGCAGAGTGGATGCCAGTTTGTGCTTCATTATAGAAAGACATATTCTCATTGTTGTACCCAAAGAGATTGCTCTTTGTGGTTCAAGTAGGAGAACCAAATGTAATCTTCATTTATGTCTACATCTAAATGAATTAATATTGTCCTTGTTGTAATAATATATATATTTACATATTTTATATATGTAATATTTCTGGCAGTGGTATCTTCAGACACCGCCGTAACTTCTTTACAAAGTATATTTGCAGGTTCTGTCGTTCAGTTGTCTGTATTACATTCCACATATGAAGACAGTTAAACATTTTAATCTGAGAATTTCCAATACAGTGATTTAAATTGGAAATAAAGGTGCTGCGATCTGTGGTTTCCCACAAGGGGGATTCTGTAGCAAATTAGTGGGTACTCAGGGCTTGCTCCTCTGTCTGGTATGTTCCCAGATACTGTAGCTATAATTCAAGTGGCTCTTGGCTCAGAGAGGGCTAAGGGGCTTCTCTCTCTCTCTCTCATGTGCTCTGTCGCCAGGCTGTAGGAGTGTTGGGTGTCTTGGTCCAGGTGCAAGGCGCAGGTGTGGTTTACCTCTTAGGACAAGCTGTTCAGCTGCATCTCCAGCAGCATTTGGCTCTTGTTCCTTTCTGGGTGAGAACAAGGCAAATTGCCTACTTTCTCATCTGGTCTAAATATTGTCCAAAGACAAGTAATGCCCTTTGGTAACCTGATAGTTGAACCTATAGGATGGGGCATATCCAAACGTGGCCAAGGGCGCACACAGTTCGATGGTGTTCTGCAAGGTTAACTATACATGCTACATGTTTACCTGAACCACCTGGAGCCCAGGAAATGTCCAGGTTTGCACATTCACAGGTACTTAAGCCATTGTCTAGGTTAGGGCATGTTTAGGGGCTTGTCCCTTCAGGACAATTGTTTAAGCGTTATTTTCCATAATGTAGCCTCAGCTCTGATTTTTCTGGCTATCTGTATTCATAAACTGAGTTCAGGTACATTCATAGACAGTGGAGGCAAATAAATTGTGAACTGTTCAGAAAAAGTCCTAGATGGTGAAGACTAAATTCATGCCATAGAATGCTTTAAAATGTAGTAACATATATGATAAACACAAACACCCAGACATATTACCACATAGCTACAAAATGACTGGTATAAATGTAGTCGCTGATTTCCCTTCTAGCAGTTCTCATCTTTTCTTACACCTTAGTATCACTACTAAGCATGAAATTTGAGATATCTTTCCCAGTCCAGATAGAACAGGATGAAACAACATATCAGCAAGATCTAAGAATAAAGAAAGTTTTTGGCTGAGTTAACTTTGGTCTTGAAGCACTTTATGGCTTCAGAATATTTGCAGTATAAATCACTTTACCCACCTTAAGATATCTACGATATGAATATGTACATGTGATCTGCTATCTGCAAATTTATTCAGTGGCAAAGTGACAATAGACACAATCTTTAGGTGTGCTATAGCTCACAGTTTTTATCTGTGTGCTTCAGGCCTATTGGACTTAAGCCCTAAAAATGCCTGGTGGTTATTTTTTTTTTTTTCACTGACTATAAGGGTAGACCATTTCAGACACAGCAGCAAGCTAGGATACAATTTACTGATTGAAGAGACAGGTAGAGCAAATGCACAGTCTGATTAACTCTCTCTGCCTTTGTGTTTGAACAAAAGGCTTGCTGAGAAGAAACTAACCCAGGTGAACAAATTTACCTTTGGTCAGATGAATCATACACAGGATTACTGACTTGAAATGTATGATTCCTCTTAAAATAGAAAGAAACAGAAATCCCTACAAAATTTCAGATGTTTCTTGCACTCTGAGTAGGCAAATTCCCTTGCACAGTAGTTTCACAGAGTTTATGCTGTGGGATTGCCATGCTGATTCAGCTGTGATTACACTTTCCACACTCAATGGAGCGGAATGAAGCAGATTTTGTACTTATTTGGTCCAAAATGTAGTTGTTCATGTAGTCTAGTCATGTTGTTCTTGTTTTCAAAACGGTTTCACCTCCATCTGGAAATGTTTGTCCCATCCCTTTTTTGCAAATCTCTTTAGAAATCTCAAGGGGATACTTCCAGGTCTTGGAGTTCTGTTAAGCTTCAGATGTTCTAATTCCTTGATCACCTGTTCTGGCTGAATCTTACCTCCTTCGATATTTTTTCTTGCTCTCCTGGGAAATTTATGTCTGTTTCTGACATCTGTCCCCAAATATTCTGTGTGAACACAGAGATAAAAAATTCATTTGATTATGGTTCTTTAGTTATGTCTGCCTCTTCAGTCAGTGAATTTCCCATGCCAGCTTAGAATTACCTCTGTCTCTTATAATCACCTCTTGTTCAATATGTTATTTAAAACAATATTCAGCTTTGTTATTTATCTTAACTTCTGCAATTTTCCTTTCATTTCACATCTTAACTTTTCTGAGCAGTTTGCTGTGATTTCTACTGTGCTATGTCATCTTTTCAGTTATCCTCATTCTTTTAATACCTTGCATCAGCCCCTTCATTTTCTTTCAGTATTTCTTTTTTTTTCTGAGTCCTTCAAGTTTTTTTTTCCAGGATATGCTTTATTGTTTGGATAATTTTGGTAATGACAGAGCAAAACGTGTGAGCATTGTTCTGGGCTTCACAGTTTAAGGATGTTGAAGTATTGGAAAGCATCCAGAGGGGGGCAGCAAAGCTGATGAAGGGGCTGGAAGGAATGTCCTGTGAACAGCAGCTGAGAACTTTTGATTTGCCCAGTTTGGAGAAAAGGAGGACAAGGGTCAACCTCATTGGCCTCTAGAGCTTCCTGAAGAGGGAAAGTGAAAAGTGCTGAGCTCTCCTCCCTGCTATCCAGTGACATGTCAGAAGAATGTATTGGAGGAAGTTTAAAGTGGACTTTAAGAACCATTTCTTAACCAAGAAGGTGGTCAAACAACGAAACAGGCTTCCTAGAGAGGTAACTGATGCCTCAAGCCTGTCAGTGTTTAAGGGGCATTTGTACAATGCCTTTAATAACCTGCTTTAACTCTTGATGAACCCTCAATTGGTCAGTTGGAGTAAACAATAATAGTTCCCTTACAATTGAAATGGTTCTTCTCTTCTCTTCTCTTCTCTTCTCTTCTCTTCTCTTCTCTTCTCTTCTCTTCTCTTCTCTTCTCTTCTCTTCTCTTCTCTTCTCTTCTCTTCTCTTCTCTTCTCTTCTCTTCTCTTCTCTTCTCTTCTCTTCTCTTCTCTTCTCTTCTCTTCTCTTCTCTTCTCTTCTCTTCTCTTCTCTTCTCTTCTCTTCTCTTCTCTTCTCTTCTCTTCCTCTTCTCTTCCTCTTCTCTACTTTCCTCTTCTCTTTTCTCTTCTCTTCTCTTCCTCCTTATTTTTTGGTGCTGTACTGTTATTTTTTGTATACAAACAAAACACACTAGTGTTTTTGGTTACACAAAACACACTAGTAACATGGAATTAACAAGACGTGTATATCCAGTGTTTAAGCTTGTGATCTTCTAAGGAGGTCCTATGGGCTACACATAAACCAGAATATACATCTGTGAATGGCAAAATGGTAACTTGAGAGCATGGGTTGGCAGATCTTGGTCACATATAATGGTAGTTCATGGTAGTCACAGAATGGTAAGGGTTGGAAGGGATCTCTGAATATCATCTAGTCCACCCCTCCACCCCCTTCTGTAGCAGGAACCTAGAGTAAATCACCCAGAAACACATCCAGGTGGGTTTTGAAAGCCTCTAAAGATGGAGACTCCACGACCACTCTGGGCAGCCCGTTCCAGTGCTCTACCATCCTCAAAGTGAAGATTTTTTTTCCTTATGTTTATGTGGAACCTCCTGTGATCCACTTTATGCCCGTTGCCCCTTGTTCTGTCATTGGACACCACTGAGAAGATTCTGGCTCCATCCTCCTGGATACTTGTTTGTTCTTTAGATGCTTTATAAACACTAACGAGATCACCTTTCAGTCTCCTCTTCCAAGCTAAACATACACACCCCTCAGCCTTTCCTTATAAGGTAAATATTCCAGACCCCTAACCATCTTAATGACTCTCCACTGGACTATGTCCAGTAGCTCTTTGTCTTTCTTGAACTGTCATTGAACCTCATCTTCTCAGAGCCATGGGATGTAGTGCTACAATCCTCAACAAAGAATAATGCATAGCATGTTTCATAAAAGTGTATTACTTTTCTGAAGGATGCTTCACAGATGCTCTGGAGGTATTTAGGGTGAGTCACTATAATCCTGTTGACCACTATCATTGGTCTCAAACTATAAAACCCCAAGGAATTTTTCTAATAATGTAAATAACTGTCTGGAAGTTGTGCTTATCAGAAAGTGAAAAATGGTTCTGAGAATTAAATAGTGGCTCCACACCTGGTATATCACTTCTGTTCTTGTGCAGCATAGTCAGAGACACCCAAGAGCCTCCTAGAGCTTTACTCTGAGGAAAGGGGGAACTTGCAGCACCACATAAAGGAGAGAACTGGAGAATGAGGATTGCAGATATGACTCCCACTAAAACCCACAACCGCATTTTTGAATGGAAAGTTTTTGTTTCAAGTCAAAAGTTTCCAGTCAGGATTTTTTTTTTTTTTCAGTTTGTAATTTTTCAGAGAGAGGGCAACATTTTCCACAGGGAAAGAAGCAAAATAACACAATCTTCCAAATACTTTCAGTTGTAACAAATGTATGTTTTTGCAAAGTGCTTTTAGACCACCAGATAAAGGTCACTGGGGAAGTGGAAAATGTCATTAAGAAATTCACTGACTTGATTTTCCACAGGTTTAGGCTTCATTTGCCAGCTAAATACTACATTTCTTTGTCTAGAGTGAAGTCTGTACAAGATTCAAAATGAAATTAGATTGCATATTCTAGTTCTCTGTTAGTATTAAGGTCATACCAAACTACATCTATAAATTACACAGGCACAGTTAGTTCTTAATGCAGCCCCTAAGGACACTTCAGTGCAGTGGCGTGAAGAGAGGATTTCTCTGGCTTAGCATTAGGCATAATCGTTTCAGGCTGTGCTTTCCCCTGAGCAGTTTTACAATACCCCCAAAACTGAGGACAAGCCATCTGACATGATCCTTCCAAGACCCTGACTTGCAACAGTTGCTAGAACTCTTGACAAACCCTAGCCTGCTTCCCTGAGCTTTCTGTGACAGATGGCAGGTTCTTTGTAACCCCTTGACCCTCTGAAGCTCCTCTGAAACAAGCTCTTCACACCAGTTCTTCTGTTCCCAATGCTGAAGGTAAACCCACCTGCTACGTATGGGATGTGTAGACCACTAGTACTCACTAAGAATTGAATGAGTTTAAAACATTTATTACTACATCATTTCTTAAGCTCTGGAAAGTATGGTCAATCCCTGTTAAACACAGAGGGATTCGGTTATAGGGAACATACTCTACGAGGTAGCAGCTAAGTAACACCTTGCACAGGGAATTGACTTAAGTCAGGGTGGAGAGTGTTCTGACACTGACAGTAAGAACATGAGGTTATTTTGATCTTGGAGCCTGAGAAGCTCTGAATAGTAAAGGTTGGACTTTAGGAGTAAGGCATGTAAATGCTTCTCAAGAGTTTTTTTTTTTTCTGAGAAACTCACTGCTGATAACGTATAAAGCAGAGTAGGAATCTGAAAACCAAGCTAGTGCTCTGGGGAGGGATTTTTTAGGATATCAGGTAGTGACAGGACTAGGGGGAATGGAATAAAGCTGGAAGTGGGGAGATTCAGACTGGACGTGAGGAAGTTCTTCTCCATGAGAGTGGTGAGAGCCTGGAATGGGTTGTCCAGGGAGGTGGTTGAGGTCCCATCCCTGGAGGTGCTTAAGGCCAGGCTGGATGAGGCTCTGGCCAGCCTCATCTAGTGTGGGGTGTCCTTTCCCATGGCAAGGGGGTCAGAACCAGATGATCCTTGTGGTCCCTTCCAACCCTGACAGATTCTATGATTCTATGAAATGCTGAGGTATTCCACAAACAACTGATGTAAATCACATGTTCTTTCTTTATGCTATGTAGCAGATTATACTAGGAGTTTGAGAGTGAAAAAAACATTCATTAGGAAATGTTAATTCATTAAACTCCTCCTATGCAGGTTGGATATACATTCAATAATCAAGGTATCTGGATATTTATCTACAATGTGAGAAAATCAAGGTAAATCAATTTTTTTTATTAACTTTTTTCCACAACCCAGACAACACCTCAACCAGATTTTTATTAGCTATTTTGGGGGTCGTTATCTTCTTTTCATTTATACTAGCTTGTTCATTTCTGTATGGACAATTAAATACTCACTGGAATAGAACTACAGTTTTGGCAATAGAGAGCTTTCTGAAAATTCACTGACAAATTCCACCCAGCTCTAATAAATAGTCCCAGTGTATTAAATTAGTCAACTCTTACAGCTCAAGTGCAAATATAGACCAGGCTAGAGCCTATTTTGTATTGGTCCCAGTGTATATTGGGGTAGATTAGAATAAATTTCTTATAAGCTATCATTTTTTTTCAGCCCTTGGAATATTCCTTTTTGTTTGGTTTATTTTGAAGTACAGGAAGTTGTCTTATGTTTATGCTGCTTGCTTAATTCATCACTGGGATATTCAATATTACATTTCTAACACCAGTTTTCTCTCTTCATTATCTTCAAAATACTTCATTGCAGGCAGATCAGATTTAATCCAGCTTCATCTTTGTTCAGGTGCTTTGTGTCTTTTTCTTTCTAGCTACACTTGAGGAAAACGCCAAGCACTCTTAACAGTTATGTTCAGCTGGAAATTACTTCACTGGCACTTGTATGGAAACACAGAAGAGGCACAACCTAATTGATCCATAAAGGTGAAAATAAGAACTGTGTAATGCAAAATGGATTTTTATGGTAAAAGGAATTGGAAATGTAAAAGGCACTAAAAGACAGAAGAAGGAAGAATATGTTTTTGCAATGCTAAGGCTGGTATTTAAAGTCTAGAAAATTAGGAAAATCAAAATGATAGGTGGCAGCTATTTTCCTGCTGTCCATTAGATGAAGTTTTCAACTTAGCCCTGGAGCTTAATAATGGAAAGGAGTTAAATGTATACTACAGTAAATAATTAATATGCAACTAGTCTTATGAAGTCCAATGTCAGAATCCTTACTCCTCCAGCCTTGTGATGAAATAACAATGTCTATTGAACTGAAGAGGCAGAATTTACTTGCAAATTTATTAATCTTGTTGATGAGTTACTGATGACTGTTAAAGTGCACACCAGGCAACAGTTCTCTGGGACCCACAGCCATCAGCTCACACAAGCCAGAATTACATAGACAGGCACTACATTTGTGTATAAAGCCCATTAAAGCTTGAAACGAGGATATGAATCATTTTTATGAGGAATCAATGGTCTATTAGCACTGCAGAAAAGACAAAATGGGTGGTGTTACTGACAAGATGGAGGGAAAGAATATGTGAAGCAAGTACAGACCTCTGTACATGTCCGATCTTTACCTTAGTTCACCTTCTTAAGTCTTTTTGACAACATATAAGCATTAATTTGCAGTGGCAATGAAAATCCTCCCCAAATCAATTAACCAATTTTTAATCTATTTTTCCTTTCCCCTTCTCCCCTGCAACTAACTTATGGATAGCTCTGTTCTGTGCTGGTGGCACAGTGTTGGCAGCAGAGAGGCTACAGGGGTGGCACCTGTTAGGAAAGTCCAGGGCTACCTCATACCAGACACAGCTGGTTCCAGCCAGCTCAAACGGACCCACCACAGGGCATAGCTGAGCCTCTCAGATAAGGTGGCAAACCTCAGGAAAAACATATTTAAAAATGGGAAAATGCTGCACAGCAGTGTGAAGAGTGAGTAAAAATGCATGAGAGACAGACCTGAAGACACTGCGGTGAGAGATGAAGGGAAGGAGGTACTCCAGTCAGTAGATTCCCTGCAGCCCCTGGAGGAGGCCATATTGACCCAAATTGTGTCTCTTGTAGTCCAAGAAGAGAACCAAGCTGGAGCAGATATGCACAATGCCTGTGGATGACCCCACACCAGAGTACATGGATCTTCCCTGAAGGAACTGCAGCCCACAGAGTCCACATGGGAGTGAGGAGGACTATGAGGAGCAGTAGAGGGGTGCTGTTATGGACTGACCCATTTCTCATCTGCTTTCACTGCTCAGAGATAAAGGTAGAAGAATCAGGAAGGAAGGTCTGAGGTTGAGTCTGGGAAAATGGGGAAGAGGGTGCAGAGAAATGTTTCAAATTTTATCTTTGTTTCTCCCCACGCAACTCTGGTTTTATCTGGTAATAAATTAAATCAAATTTCCCAAAACCGAGTCTGTTTTGCCTGTGATTGGCAAGTGATCTCCCTGTCTTCATCTTGACCCACAAGCTTTTAAATCTTATTCTCTCCCCTTGAGGAAGGGAAGTGGGCATCTGGCAGCCAGCCCATGTCAACCCACCACAGTAGTATATTACACAATCTGTAATCATGTATTTTGTTCATTTTTCACTTTCATTGCTAAATATGTTTCAGAGGAAATTTTGAAGTGTTTAGGTAGCAATGTGATTCTGGACTTTTCAGTACCACTAGAACACAGTCTGCATCTTTGGGTGTCACCCAGCATAATATTACTTTGGCAATTTAACTTAGGTTAAGAGGTGTGCCTCCTTCCAGTTACTTATACCTGTGCTAAACTCTTCCTAACCGAGGTTATTAAATCCATTCCAATTGTATTTCACTACCATGAAAAATGGTACTGACATGACTAAAATAATTGTAAATAACAGTGAGAAAGCTGGAAGTTGGGAAATCTTTAGCCCACCTTTTCTGCAGCTGCAAATGTATGTGGTATAGAACCTGGATCTCTGTGGCAATCTCGGGCTCCCTTATCTAATTACCGTAGGTTGATTTTGTAACAAGATTCTGTGTAATTTAAATTGCAAATGACTGTGAAATCTGCCCTCAGCCCTTCAACTTGGAAGATCATCCTGGGTGTGAAATATATCTATTACCACTTGAAAGCATCCTTTGTTAGAAATTCCTACACAAGCAGACAATATAAAGGGTCAAGAAGTTCTTTAAACTAGGGAAGAAATTCTTAGCAGGATCTAAATTCATGGAAAACCCCCCAAAACATAAATATTTCAACAGATCTAGCAAATGTTGTTCAGCACTAGAAAGCCTGTTTCTAGGAGTGTATTCTAGAAAAATTTCAGTAATAATAGCCACAGTCCTCTCCACAAAAAGCAGAAAAAGAGAGTACCATGTTTTGTGTTGGTTCCCCTCCCCCCCCCCCCCCTCCAAAGAGTGAAAATATTTCATCTATAAGAAATGACAATCCTACATGCAAAATTTAAAAATTTTCTTGGAAGAAAAGGCATAGAGTAAGTTAAAAATGTATTTGGAAAAGATTAATAGAAATTGAGAGTAGGCATGGATATCACCTATGGTCTATCTCAGAAACTATATCTGGTGAGAAAGGTACACAGCTGCAGTTCTTTCCTGCTGGTGAGATCTCTTCCTCTGTTGAGATTTTAGCTCATGAGAATATTCAGCTATTGGGTGGGCTCATCTGCTGTCTCTATGAGACCATGTACCAGAGGTTTGTGTCCCTCACCTACGCAAGGAAATTTCCATAGACAGATGAAGAGACCTGATCCTCTATAATGATGCTGTTGATGTAGGGTCTTGTTTTCTCTCAAGTTTTCATTGTCATAAATGCCTCTATGCTGCATTCACTCTTGGTCAGATAACCAAATCATATTTTTTGACATTATTTCTTGCAGCTGTTGCACTATAAGATACAGTTCTTCTACTCCTTTATTTATCAGGAAGAAATCTATGTAGCGCACCTGGGGGAGGCATCACGGTATACCTTCTTTTCTGTAAGGGTGCTGGAGCACTGGAACAGCCTGCCCACAGTTATGGAGTCTCTTTCTCTTGAGACTTTCAAAACCTTCCTAAATACCTTCTGTGCAACCTGATGTAGGCAAACTCGCTTTAGTAAGGGAATCACATTAGATGATATCCTGAAGCCCCTTTTGACTCCTACCATTCTATGAATCTGTGATATGGGACCAGAACTGAGTCCTTACCACTAAGGCCTTACCACTCTACTAATTCTGTGGATTCACACCTCTGCTGAACATAATAGGAATGCATCTAGCTGTTTTCAGAGCTAGCTCAGAAATATATTTGGGTCTGATACCACACAAAGTATCTCTCCTCTGTTCATATCCTTGTGCTTACCGACTTTGCTATGGGTATGGATGAACAATTTATTGTTCTTCATCTATTTCCACACAATTAAACTAGAGAGAAAGCCATAGCATTTTAAATTGAACTACAACATTTGAATAGCAATTTGTTGTTATGAACACATCTGTAGGCATAAATACAGCCTTTCTAACTGTTCAGTTCAATATCTGTTGATATTGATCTATACATAATAGCAACTTTAACCTTTTTTTTCTTTAATTGTCATAAGATATATTTGATATCTTTCTTACCAGTTTTTAAATCTTTGTGTTTATAGGAGGTGTGCTGCTTAAGGCTTGAGCTCACTGGGGACAGGCCCTGAGGCTAGAATTTGAAGAACCAGCATGAAGAAAGCGCAATGATGAAAATGCATCAGGCCTACTCTGTGTATCACACAGCTGAGCTGAGCATGCATCAAGAAATTCTTCATCATTCTCACTGCAGCTGCTTCAGTGTTCTGCCTGTAACTTAGTAATCCCCTACAACGGGCTTGCATGACATTATTTTCTTTTCCCATGATCAGCCTCTGAGAAATCCACAGCAAAATCATTGGGGAGTTTTCCTGAAACACGGCTCTGTACTGCTTTACAAAATCCTTCGCGCTCATCTCATTTTAATAGTCTGTGAGTTTAAATGATAACCCCTTCCTCAGGATGGAATGACATATCGTGTGTCCCTCAGCTTTCACACTTCTGCTTTCATACAGCTACCTATAGCTCCAGGCCCTGATCCCATGAGCTCATTCATGCCTTGGGCACAACTGGTTTCATGAACCTCATGTATAGCTTAGAGAACTAATCTAACAAGGCTCCCTACAGTACCAGTGAAGAAAGATTAGCTCCTCCAGAGCAACTGAGCTAGACTACTGTTCTACTGATTTTTCTTCAGTAGAAGTTCATTTTCAATTGCAAGAGAATCATTACTATATTTGCCTTGAGTTGCTTAGCTATATATTTAGAGTTACCATAGTACTTACCTGCAGTCTGTACATACTGAATCCCTGAAGATGTAAAACCACTATGAGAGAAATGAAAATGCAGGTTTGATGGCTTAATTTCCTTAATAACTTGCTAAAATAACTTTAAAGAAAACCTCAGTGAAAATGTATTCTATAGCATATTTATCCACAGAGCAGCATGGCCAAAAGGCCTTGGTTAAGACTTTTTTTTTTTTTTTTTTTACTCATGTATTCAGGCAGTTTATTTCACAGAAGCTCTGGGATAAAACAGAAGAAAACAGTTATTTTTACAATGCTGGAACTCCTATTAGAAATGCAGATTCTCTCTTTCCATGTGGCTCTTACAACCTGATGGAAGAATAAACTGTCGGAATCAACTGGGGACTAAGTAAGTAATCTCCCTTTCAGTGTGGGGATCCCTTTGAAATCAAAAGTCACGTCCTGTATCTCTTTCTACCTCACAACCCTGAGAGTGACTCAGGGCCATGAATTGCCAGGCAACAGATAGGGCTAGAGAGAAAGGCAGTCCTTTGAGACCTTTAAACATGATTTCCTCAAAAGTCTGCCACCAAAACTAAAGGTAACACTAATCAACTGCATTGGACCCTGGAATATTCTAGTAGAAGACAAAGACAACCTGATTCCACATATTGATTTTCTATATTTTTATTATTATTTCCATGAAGATTTATTATTTTTCTCTTTATAACAATTTATTCATTAATTTTCTATTATTTAGTGGTGTGACTAGATCAGTGGATTTTATTGCTAATCAGATTACTAGTATGTTTAAATCTTCTATATGAAAGTAGAACTGATAGGCTAAAATCTCTTCCCAGGAATTTTTTAACTGTGGTAATTTTTTAACTAGGCAAAAGCAGCTCTAAATGAGCAGTGAATGAGCAGTGTTATTTTTCCCCCTCTTTAAGAAAAGCATTTTCTGTTATGTCTCTCATTTTATAGCTTTTTTTTTAAGTTCTCCTGCCATTGCCTATTGAAGGTAAGTATATACAAAGAAATTTGCTACAGGATGCATTTCTGTACTGTTGCATTGTGAATCTCCATTTGTAAAAGTATTTGCAGCTTCTAGCTGTGATCATCCACCTAAGTCATTGTGACCAAACGCAGCATTCATTCTTCTAGATTGGGTTTCACAGAAGTAAGTGGTGAGTCTGACAAGATAATCATGCATTCAAATTTGCAAACATTTATTGTCACTTGTCTAAGAGTTTGTAAGCAGCTGAGTGAAAACCAAGTTAACAAACATGATGGGTCACATTTAAAGTTTCTTCAGAAACTTCTGTTCTCAGTTTCTTTTGGGTTTAAGTTTTCCCCATCTGGTTGTGGTGAGGATGGAGAGAATAAAGACCAAAAAACATAGTAGGGATTGAAGCTATTTTTGTCCCTATCAACATGCAGGGCACTGATGTGCGCATACAGAACAGAGACGATTTGAGGTAATTTGAGGGGCAGAACTGAGAATAATAGCTTCAGACATTTCTAAAATCTTGAATCATTTGTTGTTTTGTAAATGCTCAAATATTTAACTCAAAAGATTTTTCAAGCCTCTCTGCACACATAAATGAATTGCCTCCTGCTCTGGTACATTTGACTCAACACGCATTCTCAATTTTGCTGCCTTTCTTATATAAACAACTTCCATTTTGTTTTGATGTCTCTGTGACTTTGCATAACACATTTATTTTAGCTTATGTGTTTTATGATGAGCTATTAAAATAATAAACTAACAACAAAAAAAAAGGTGGACTACATTATAATCTAAAGAAAAAATATTTCTATAAAGGTGAGGCATTCACTTTTCTGACCAGCTACTTGGCAGTTGAAATACAGGTGTCTGAAGCCATAATTCACTCCTGTTTTTAGTGCATCTTCAGTTTTTCTTTATTTCATCTTTGCCTTTTACTGTCATGGCTTTATATAGTAAAGTAACCACCAGAATAGAATGGGGTAGTAGAACCGAACTAAAATGGAAAAATGTAGTTTTGTGATATCTGAATTATTTCAGTGACTCAAAACTCCAGTTCAGGAGTGAAAGATCTTGGAATTAAGTACTTCATTCTGCCAAACTTTTTAAATTTCAGGTAAAATATTTTTCTTTTTTCTTCTTTTTTTAAATTCATACAAATTAAAGTTTTTAGTTCCACATATGCTCCAACACATTGCTGATGTTCTATCTGATCTGTAAGAGGCCACAATAATTACTGCAGGTGCAGCACTATACTACCTTGGGGACCCAGTTTGACATTGTTGTCGGCTGCAGCGCTGCATTATGTGTACACTCTGAAAGCTGATTTGGAGCTCTCTGCATTTCTCTCCATTGCATGCTACAATGAAACTGTGTTATCTTATGCCAGATTTTGATGCAAAAGTATTACAATTCTTCATTTCTATTTGTGAATCTTAAACAGAAGTACACTGTCCTTCCTGTTGCATTGTGCTGTCAACCATTGGACAGCATTGTCTGTTCAGTATCAAATTATCTCTGAATTCTCAGTCTCTAATGCCTTTGGGAGGGGCCTTTTTGTGAGGCATGTGCATTATTTGGGTTTTTTGTCTTTTTTCCTTCTTGGAGGTTCTTTGAGGTTGGCTGTGTCAAGCCAGTAAAATTCTATAACTTCCTTTCATCCCTCAGTACTCAGAAAAGGGCAAATGTCTCTGTGGATCTCCCATATAAAGGCATCTAGAATAGGGCTGATAAAAAGAATAGGAAGTAGAATCTCTGCTATCAGCCACAACATTTTTTTCAAAAAGATGATAACAGCAACAGTCAGTTCAAGTAGAATGTTTTACTTCATTCTTTCTGCTCAGTTTCCAGTTTTTAGCTTTTCATTTAAACTATAATTTATACATATCTCCATTAGAAAAATCTATATCAGTTAGCAATTGATTTCTAAGACAGCCATCATCAACAAAATCAAAGGTATTGTATAGAAAAATTGATAACAATATTATCACCATCCAGTTTCAACTATAGTCTGTACATGTTCCTATGATACAATGACTTCTTTGTAGGTTCATTTCTTCAAGTATATTATAGAAGACATGCACACAGGCTTCTGTATTATATTCAGAAAAAGAAAGAGAAGAAAGAAAAGAAAGAAAAAAACCAAAAGAAGGCATTCAGAAGGAATTCAGAAAGAAAGAAAGAAAGTAGGAAAGAAAGAAGGACAGAAAGAAGGAAAGAAAAAGAGAGAAAGAAAGAAAGAGAGAAAGAGAGAAAGAAAGAAAGAAAGAAAGAAAGAATGAAAGAAAGAAAGAAAGAAAGAAAGAAAGAAAGAAAGAAAGAAAGAAAGAAAGAGAGAAAGAAAGAAAGAAAGAAGAAAGAAAGAAAGAAAGAAAGAAAGAAAGAAAGAAAGAAAGAAAGAAAGAAGAAAGACAGAAAGAAACAAAGAAAGAAAGAAAGAAAGAAAGAAAGAGAAAGAAAAAGAAAGAAAACGAAAGAAAGCGAGCTTTATTACACAGCCATATAAGTGGAAAAAAAAAAATTGGCTATACCAGAAATTAATCTTGTTTCCAGTAACTAATTCTAAAAACCACTGTGACCAATCTTTTACATTTATAGTACAAAAGCAACTTTAATGCAACAAAACCAAACCTATTTGTGAACATTATAAGATTTGAAAAATTAACTTCTAAATTCTGCTTTATTTTTTACACCAGCATATATTCATTAATCCATAACAATTATTCCTAGCTATTGAGCAGAAAGCATTCTTCTTTCAGAACTGTTTAAATAAATATACAGATGTAGAACTTTGTCTGCTTAGGAGTCTGAGCTCAGTTTCTGTGCTCAGAGTTACCATGAACTATGAAACACTTAGGTATTTAGTTAATACAAATCATATAGCATCACCACAGTCAATGTAGGGAGACAGGTGCCTTTCTTAATCTCTTAGACACATTGGGAATTGCACCCTGCAGAAGCTGTGAGAAAACTGACTTTGCATGCAGATATGTACATATGTATTCGGAATGGGGAGATTTTTATACATGCAGACATTCATATGCAATCACAGAATAGACTATACATTAACGTACACATTTTAACATTCTTCCCAGTCTGACAGTGCTACCTTAAAAGACAGGAATATTGGGAGATTTCCTGTAGTAGTGTATAAAGGGAAGTCTATTTTGGTATTTCATATTGGTGTGTGACTAGAATTGTGTGGACCAGACTGTCCCTCTGGGTGTCCTTGTTCTGCTGTTTCTTTCCCCTCAGCTGTCTTTCCTCCTCTTGTATATCTACCTGTCTCCTTCCTCCAGGTGCCTTTTTCTTTTATCTTGAACTTTCTAAAGTACAACAAGACAAGACAAACTGTGCTGTTACTCAGTTGGATACTGCTTGCTATATCATGCATTGCCTTAACACAGTTGGATCAACAACATGGTATAAAACTTTTTGGGTGACAGAACGACAGCACCAAAGTTACAAGAAGCTGACAATGTATTTCCCATTTGCAGAGCTAATGAACTGGAGTTTCCTCTCCCATCAAAATCCATCATTTACCCAATTCAAGCTGGACTGGCCAGTACTTATTCCCAAGCTGCATAACTCCAGGCTGCACGGCTCTACTGATGTAGACTGGAATTGTACCAGATTGGTAACAGCTCCAACGCTTCACAAATCAGCCTCATCATACCATGAAATTTTCCAGAAACAAAACCATTGAAGTATTTCCAAAAGAGTTTCAAGACTTGGCAATGCTACAGAAAGGAGTTCAATGAGTATGTTTAAGTGCTTGCATATGTGTTGCACCAACATAAATGAAAATGTTTTTTGTTAGTCTGTATCAGCCTGAGAATGTCTTTGTGGTTAGTACTTTAGCCTGGGGTAAGAAGACATAAACATGTTTAAAGCGTTATTCAGAGATGGAGTTCAGTTTCAGAAACTTGACTAAAACTGTGTATGTTGTTCAAAGCAGTCATTAAACAAAGGTTTCTCACTTCAGAGTAGGTAGTATTCTGCATTGTCCCACTGAAAACATGATTCTGGATGTATTTTTTCCTTCTATGCAAGTATAATATGAGGGTCAGAATTTTCTCTTCTGCTGGGAATTATATTCATGAGCTTTCATATTGAGATTACATTCAATTTGTTAGTATAATGATGCGATCTTATTTCCATGTTGCCCTCTGCAACCTTTCTGTTCAAATTCATATTTCTTCCATTTTGTGATGCTTCTGAGATATTTGTATTCTGTCGCATTTTTATCACTTTGAGTGTTTATGTCCTTGAAGACTTACCTGCTCATGTGGTTTCATGGACAGACAAGGATTCCACCACCTTATGTTAAGCTAAAATATTTTATGGGCAGGAAAAGTAATGCTAGCTAGCTGATGAAGCACTGTTCTTAGAACAGTGCAAATATTTGTTCCTCTGACCATAGCAATTGCTGCTATCCAAATAAAAGGAGCCTAAGAGTTTTGCAGAAAAAAGTTTCTTGGATTTATATAAATTTGGAAAAAGCAGAACTATCCTCTTGTCTCACAAAAAAAAAAAGAAAGAAAGAAAATGGGAAAGGAAAAGGAAAGAAAAAGGAGAGGAAAGGAAAAGGAAAGGAAAAGGAGAGGAAAGGAGAGGAAAGGAAAAGGAAAGGAAAAGGAGAGGAAAGGAAAAGCAAAGGAAAAGGAAGGGAAAGGAAGAAAATGGGAAGGGAAGGGAAGGGAAGGGAAGGGAAGGGAAGGGAAGGGAAGGGAAGGGAAGGGAAGGGAAGGGAAGGGAAGGGAAGGGAAGGGAAGGGAAGGGAAGGGAAGGGAAGGGGGAGGGGAAGGGAGGGAAGGGAAGGGAAGGGAAGGGGAAGGGAAGGGAAGGGAAGGGAAGGGAAGGGAAGGGAAGGGAAGGGAAGGGAAGGGGAAGGGAAGGGAAGGGAAGGGAAGGGAAGGGAAGGGAAGGGAAGGGAAGGGAAGGGAAGGGAAGGGAAGGGAAGGGAAGGGAAGGGAAGGGAAGGGAAGGGAAGGGAAGGGAAGGGAAGGGAAGGGAAGGGAAGGGAGGAGGGGGGGAAGGGAAGGGGAGAGAAGGGAAGGGGAGGGGGGGGAAGGGAAGGGAAGGGGAGGGGGGGGAAGGGGGAAGGGGGAAGGGGGAGGGGGGGGAAGGGGGAAGGGGGAAGGGGGAGGGGGGAAGGGGAAGGGGGAAGGGGGAAGGGAATATAATACTCCAAAAAAGTAGAAAATGCCCTTTGAATGGTTCTGAGTTGCTGATTTGTTATCTTGTGTCTATTATTTTTAATTAGCATTACAAAATGTTCAGGATTTTGGTTCTTTTGTGTCTCTTAATTATGTAAAAAAGAATGCAAGATATGCTTAAAAGCATTTGCTTTTCAAAATAGCAGACTGCCTGCGCTCCAGTGCTGACATTCATGCCCCTAGGAATACATTAGTACCGGATTTAGGCACTATTTGTTGACATGGGTTGTAAACTACTATATTATTGTTGCAGATTATTTGATGTGTAACATATTTTTCTTGAAGGTGGTGAGCCAGATATCATGCAATATTAATGTTTTCACATGCAGGAAAACTATGCAAACTGGTTGAGAAATGCCAAACACATAAGCATATAAGCCAGAACTTATTTTAAATATATTTATGTATAGATATGCATGTGTGTATATTTTTTTGAAGGCTTCCTGTATGTGGAAGAAAGCATCAGTGCTTTCTGAATGAACATCTTTAACAAGATTTGTATATATATATATATATATATATATATATATATATATATATATATATATATATATATATAATAGTGACGATATTGTCAATAATCATTAACAGCACCAATAGTTTTCATAAAGCATGATCTTATCCCTTGTTTGTTCTCATAAAGGAAATATATACTATTGTTTAGAAAAAAATATTAAAAAATATATTAAAAAAACATTCTTATAAAGTGCCCTAAATGAGTGGAGGGACATGCTAATAAAATTAGTGTGTCAGAATAAAAGCAATAAGCAATTAGGTCAACAGTGGCTATTGCAAAAATATTTATTAGGAAAATAATGGAAAAGTTGGAGTAAATAACCTAGATGAATGTCAGAGGAGAATGGGTCAACCACAGGAAATGTCTAATTGCCTTCTTATCTGAAATGATACTGTAAGAAATAGTAACTGCACATAAGCACCAACCAAGAAAAGATGAAAAACAAAGCATTCAGCATGCAAATCAGAAAAAAAAATTGCATAAAATGTATCTTTATTTTACAAGAACAGACAGAATTCTGACTAATTCATCAGACAAAAAAGTCACGCTGACTTTGGTGTTGAATGACTGAGATATATTGACAAACTTTGCTTTCATTACATGAGGATAAGTTGATTAAATTCATCTGGGATTTCTATGGTAGCTCATGCCAGAAGAGGCTCATTAACCTCACCAGTTTTCCACTTGCAAAGAGAGAAGCCATGACATTCTCTTCTTGTATACTTAAAAGTTCTTGTTTATCTGCTTTAGGTGATTGGTATTCTCTTAATCTTAAATACGTTGCATAATTAAATATTTAATTTAGTAAGTGAACAACATTTTCATTATTACATGCTGTTGCATTCAGGTATAGCAGAAGGTCTTCAAAAGAACAGTTGAGACATTATTTGTCTTTCAAACACAATCCAACTTAGAATATTTATTATAAACAATTGATTTCCATGCATTTTCACATGAAGATTTGGTTAAGATCACTCTTAATGTTTTCAAGGGGCATTTGAAGGTCACCAAAAAGAAACCAGATACACATTTTGTTCTTTAAATGTTCTCTCTGGATTTTTCTTTTTTATTATTATTTGTTTCTTTGGAGTTTTTTTGTCTGTAATAGAGAATGTCTGGTAATCTACATTGAGGAGAAAAGCTGGGATGTAAAAGCTTTTACAAATCAGCAATAAGCCATATTGGCAGGCTTGCACTCGGAGCTCGGACAGTGCCTGTTTGCATTATGTCTGTCTTTAGCTTATGCTGCTCTTCCTACAGAATTTTAAAGCAAGACTTCATGTGACGTTTCATCCAAAGTCCAACGTCTGTCCTTGGCTGAGTGAGCTAAGCGATCCTAGAAGGCAGCAGTCTGACAGGTTATTGCAGATTCTGAGTCACAGTTGTTGATCTATCAGATCAGTTTCTAATTTTTCCCACTCAACTGTGAACAAATTCAACCAGGGTTCATAGAATGTTGCTTAGCAGATCACCTCTTCTCTGAGCGGTGCTGCTGGCCACCAGCATCCTTCCCTAAAAAGGTGAGAAATCACTGTCTGTGAATAGTTTTCTTGTTCCACTTTGATCTTTTTCTCTCCTTGCTAAACTGTACTGACCTACAGGAATTGTTAGCTCAGCTTTCAACCACTTGCTGGATGACCTACAAAAATATTTTGAAAAATGGAAATTAGGTTATAAACTCTGGCTCTTATCACAGTGTGTCATGCTGGTAATTTATTACAGGATGGAACAAGCATCACGCTGGAATTTCTCTTCGGAAATCGCTTTGGGGTTTTCAGTCCTATGCCCAAAATTTAGTTTTATCAATATTGGTTCTCTGGAGAATTTTTCATTTATAATTGAGCAAACTTTCTGTTCCCTCTAGTAACAACAACAACAAAAGCAATAATAATAATAGTACAAAGCATAATTTAATGAAAGGAAGTATGTGAGATTTATTGCTGGAAGTACTGAAATAGGATTCCAGCTCATGAACTTAAACCATAGGTCTGTATTGATTTGCTGCACTAATTTGTCTATGGCATTGAGCAAGCTAATTGCTATTTTTGTTCCTCAGTTTGCTCATTTGTAAAACAGGAATAATAAAACTATTTACTTCATAGGAAATTTTTGGAAGGTTTAATTACGAGTTTTAATGGCCCTTAGGTGCATTTGATGGTAGATGCTGTGTAAGTTGCAACACACTATTGTTCCCATTTGTCTTTTCTGTCATGGGAGTTCCTCTGCTCTCAAAGCCTTACAAAAGAATTTTTCTTAACAGTAACCAGGCCTTATGTTGGATGCAGTCTGAAAAAAAAAAAAAGTAAAATAATGTAACAGTTGTTTCCAAGAGTTATATTTTATGTCACTGGATAGATTTAGATCTTGAAACCTGGAATAAACCCAAAAATTTTGTTCATAACAGAATAAGAGTAGTGAATACTGTATTTTATTTCTGCAAGTGTAAGAAACTAGCTGTAATAATTTAACATTCTGTGGCATAGCCATGTACTCATAGAAATGGAAGAATGTAATTTGTAGTATTCAGCTCAAGATAAAGTATAATCTAGATATGTCACTGAGGTAATTTTTACAAAATGGTTTTATGATAAATATTCTGAAGGCCAAAGCCATTAAATCTGCAATCTTAATTATCTTGTCCAGCACCGGCATAGATCTCTTCTGAGATAATTTAATAATGTTTATGATGCACTATTGAACATTATAAACAGTTTTCTTTATTCAAGGGATGACTCATTTTTCCTCTGTTTTCACCAATGAATCACATTGTACATCCTATGTATTCGTTCTTTGGAAGACATATTAAATGGGCATATGGGTGCAGTCAGTTGCCTCTGTAACATAGCAAAACTAACAAATAATTTTCACATGTTGCAGGTGCTGCCTATTAGAAGAAAAGATGTACTTTGATGTTCTTTAATTAAAGTTTCAATTTCTTTAATTACTATTCTGAAAAGAACTGAATTAGAAATCCTACTAATGAGTGTCCTGTGAAATCAGAACGCATTGGTGGCCTCTAGGTCACTGCTGCCAATGTCTGTACATGCACGTGTGACACGAGTGTTGTGTGCTGTGTTCTAAGTTAAATCTCACAATTTACAAGGCTCAAAGCTTCTTCCTCACCACAGAACATCTTCTTTAAGCAATCCTTTTTCTGCTTAATCTTCTTTCTTTCCCACTAGTCCGTCTTGCTTTGTGTATTGTGAGCTATTTCAATAGACTGAAATGACCTCAGTGAGAATAAGCTTAAACTGGATAAATACTTTCACAGAGAGCAAGACACTCAATTTTATGTCAGTCTTCCAAAGAATGAAATTGATATTGTTACACCACCTTTTCCATGTATAATAGAGGGACTTAAAATTTCAATGCCAAAAATAAAGAAGGTAAACACCTTCACTGAAAATATGCAAATGTATTAGTATTACCAAACCATATCATATTGCTGGAAATTTATATTAGTAATAAAGCTAGGAGTAAATGGCTTATAATAATTCCTGGTTAGCATGAGAACCATTTTATGTTAGGGGCTTATTAACACCTATGTCTTGGTACATCACTGTAGTTTCCATATTGGTTTCTAATTCGTAACATAATAGAAACACAGAATCCCTAAAGTTGGAAGGGATGCATAAGTATCATCAAGTCCAACTCCTTGCACCTCACAGGGCTACCTAAAAATAAATCATATGGATAGAAGTGGCCTTCCAGTATCTGAAGGGGGCCTACAAGAAAGTTGGGGAGGGACTTTTTAGGAAATCAAGTAGTGACAGGACTAGGGGGAATGGTGGAATAAAGCTGGAAGTGGGGAGATTCAGGCTGGACATGAGGAAGAAGTTCTTCCCCATGAGAGTGGTGAAAGCCTGGAATGGGTTGTCCAGGGAGTTGGTTGAGGCCCCATCCCTGGAGGTGTTTAAGGCCAGGCTGGATGAGGCACTGGGCAGCCTGATGTAGTGTGAGGTGTCCCTGCCCATGGCAGGGGGGGGGTTGGAACTAGATGATCCTTGTGGTCCCTTCCAACCCCGACTGATTCTATGATTCTATAATTCTAAATGTTGTCCAGGCAATTTTTAAGCTCTGACAGGCTTGGTGTCATGATCAATTCCCAGGGGAGCCTGTTCCAGCAACCCACCACTCTCTCAGAGGTGGTCCACTCTGAACTTCACAGAATCACGGAGTGCTAGGGGCTGGAAGGAATCTCAAAAGATCACATAGTCCAACTCCCCTGACAGAGCAGGATCACCTACAGTAGGCCACGCAGTAACACATCCAGGTGGGTTTTGAATGCCTTCAGAGAAGGAGACTCTACAACCTCCTTGGGCAGCCCATTCCAGTCACCCTCTCAGTGAAAAAGTTTTTCCTTATGTTTATGTGGAACCTCCTGTGCTCCAGCTTGCTCCCATTGCCCCTTGTCCTGTCATTGGATGTTGCTGTTGTGAAGGACAGAGTGGCATGCACGCACTTGTAGTTGTAAACAGAGTAGAGCCTTTATTGTTTCTGACAGCACATATTTATATGTTTTCTATATTATTGTGACTATTCCTAATTGGTTAACAGGTTATTTCCTATATTCTCATTGGTTCTTGGCATATCACTATGGTTATAGCTCCTTATGTCACACCACACAAAGGCAGAATTCAAACTTTCTATCCCACAGTTTCCCAGGTGCTTTTCGTCCTTGTAAACTATCTATATAGATTCTACCCCGAGGCTTTCCATATCTTTATGGATACACAGTAATCTGTCCAAGGCTAAGATCTTCTTTCCCAGGCAAGAAACCTGCAGACCCACTGCAGTTTCCCACAATTGGACACCACTGAGAAGAGCCTGGCTCCATCCTCCTGACACTCACCCTTTACATATTTATAAGCATTAACGAGATCACCCCTCAGTCTCCTGTTCTCCAGGCTAACAAGACCCAGGTCCCTCAGCCTTTTCTCATAAGGGAGATGTTTCCCTTAATCATCTTTGTGGCTCTGCACTGGGCTCTTCCAAGCAGTTCCCTGTCCTTTAACTGGAAGGCCCAGAATTGGACATTGTTTCAGATACAGCATCTTCAGAGCAGAATAGAGGGTGAAGAGTATATCTCTTGACCTGCTAAAATTGAGCCCTGGGGAGCTCCACTGGTGACTGGCCACCAGCCTGACCTAATGTCATTTACAATAACTCTTTGAACCCAACCCATCAGACAATTCCTCACCCGACGTACTATGAACTTGTCTAGATGTGGGCTGGATATTTTGACCAGAAAGATACTTTGAGAGACAGTACAAAAAGCTTAGCTAAAGTAAAAAAAACCCCACATCTACTACCATCCCTACCACCATCAGCTAGGTGGATGACCTCATTGTAAAAGGAAATTAAGTCGCTTAAGGCAGACTTTACCATTGTGAACCCATTTTGGTTATAACCAGTGGCTGTATTGCCTCTTCCAAGATAACCTTTTCCATTATTTTATCAGGCACTGAAGTGAGACTGACAGGCCTGTAATTACCAGGATCCTTTCTCCTTGAAAATTTCAACATTTGCCAGCTGCCAGGTGACTGAGACTTCTCCAGAATCCCAAGACCACTAAAAAAAAAAAAAAAAAATTGAGAGAGATGCCATAATAATCTCAGTCTTTGGTATCCTGGGATGAATCCCATCAGGCCCTATAGACTTATGTGCATCCATCTGGAGCAGAGAGTCTCCAACAAGCTCAGAGGTGTCTGGGAGTTTATCATCTCCACAGTCATAACCTTTCAACCTAGGGCACTGAATGTCCCAGGGCCCATTATCAGTGTTAAAGACAGAAGCAAAGAGAGTATTAAGCATTTCTGCTTTGTCTTCATCCTTATTTGTGAGGTGACTGATCTCATGAGGTAACAAACCAATTTATCTCTTATTCTTGTGCTGTTAATGTATTTTAAAATTCTTGAAATAACTTTTGAAAGAAAATAGGAAACTTAATTACTTTCCACTATTTCTTCACCAATTGATACCGACAAATATTCATTGCTAATTCAGTTTGTTCTTTTACAAGCCAAAATCTAAACCATAGGAACATCTGACTTTGCCATAGCCTCTATGCAGTTATAGTCCAACCTCTAGCTGAGCTGTGCTTACCTCTATTCTCATAAGGGATTTTGGTGCAGAAAATCAGTTTTCAGGTTCTTGGTCTGCAGCAGGTCTAATTGCCACTGTAAGAACATTCCTTCTCTACTGTGTCAGCTGTGGTTGAAATGAGTATCCTGGGCTATGGGTAAGGTAGGGAGAAAGCCAGAGGAGTACTGGACATTGACAGCAAGATCTGTGAGTGCCCTCAAGGCCCTGACTCTTTCTCTGTTATCAAATTGATGTACAGTACCAGGAATTATTCGGGTCAGCTGACACTGTCCTCTATATTTTCACCAGGCTGAAGAATCAAAGTGGACTGCAGGCTGTTTGCATGTGGCCAGCCTGTTTACAAAGCACCACTGTGGTTATATGGACAGTAGTGAAAACACTAGAGTTGTCCTATGCCTCAGTGCTGGAGAACAGACTCAGAGACATTTGACTTAGCAATATAGGTAAAACACAGCTGTGTTATGACATATCCAAACCACTGATGGCAGTGCTCTGTACAAGTGATAGTGCTCATTCAGATGTTGAAAGCAGTTCAACTGAAACACTGGAGCCAGCTAACTCTAACATGGATTTATCAGATTAAGGCATTTATCTCACCCTTCCCCACAAAAACTCATCCGATGAAGAGTAAATACTTCTGATTTTGTAGTGTTTCAGTGGTCTCACAAAAGGGCTTCTTTTCTCATGACTGGACTGGATTGACCCTGCAGTTGAGTCTACCATTTAAAAAAGTTGATAGGTTGACAGTATAGATGAAATCAGTGGCTTGATGAGTTTATATCCAGATCAGTCACCTTCAACTTCATGTGTACATACTAGAAGGAAATAGAAAATCTTGGATAAAACTAATCTCACAGTAAAATAGTTGCCTAAAGTAGGTCAGGAGAACAGTGTTCAGTTAATTCTTTTTTTTTGTCCTTTCTTCATATATAAGAGTGTGACTAGTTCAGAGACAGGTGTATAATGCAACTGACTAAAATTTGGTTAGATGGCTTTCACATTTATTTCTCTGTTGGCTTATTCCTAGGTTTTTATTTTTAATTGTAACTCATATTACTTGAGGAGTTCCAAAACAGATCTGTATTGCTGTAATAAATATCATTATTATAATTATTTGGAATTTCCACTGAAGTTAGAATACTGTATAATAACACAGAGAGAGGGGAGGTCACCAGCTGCCTCTGCTTCTGAAAACAGGAAGAATTCACCCAGCTCCATGATAAAAAATCTTCTGGAGTGTTACAAAACTGCAGCAATAACGGAAATATATTCTGGGCTGTTTTTCTGCACCAGGAGACCATTATCATGATAATTTAACACCTGTATCACTGATTTTTGGTAGTGCAACCTGTAATCAGAGTCTGAAGCAATCCCCGAAGCAGTTATAATTTAGATTACAGTTTAATATACAGCAGTATTAGTTCTGAGTGTTTGAATCACAGAATGTGGAACACCTTACTAAATGATGATTGCAATAAGTAGGATTTACCATGGAGGAGCACAATACTGTAATTCTATGGTCTTGAAATACAGCCAGGATTGACAGAGCTTGTATCTTCAGGAGAATGGCCCATTTTTTGGCTGTGTGATAGCACACAGGATGCTTTCATGAGGCATCTTTCTGGTAGTTTTGTTTAAAGTAAACCCAGTAGACACTGCTAATTTAGCTTCAGGCCATGATTTTGAAGGGCAGTCAGTATAATTCAGGAAGTAAAGGGGTGCTGCGAAAAGAAAGTTTTATCAATGCGACATCTCAGGTATTACACGTGGGGAAAAATAACACAGCCATGCAGAACTGTCAACAGTCTGCTGTGTACCTTCCACCTCTACTGTCTCACCAATACTGACAAAGTCTGGGGGACAGTAGGAGCAGAAGAGATGCCCATAAAGCTTGCTGTCGCCAAAAATAAGGAGGAGGAGGGTACCTAAGCTATTCTCCCTGCTTTTTCCTTTGGAGCTGGTTAAGAAAGGAAAATGAAATCATATCTCTCAAAATGATTATTTATTTTTGTGCTGACAATGTTATCAGCAGTGCAGTTTTTGGTGCAGCTAGAATGCAGATCTCTGCTCATATTTTAAGCAAAACGTTGTTTGCCTTTTTCTCTTTTTTCTTATTTTTTTTTTTAACTCCTTAGTAGGACTGCTGCAAATCCAAACTTTTGAAGGTCCATAAAGCCCTGTCTAGAGGGCCTGGCAGCTGAACTATGACTTAGGTTCACCTGAAAAACTGTCTTGAGCATTGCACTTATTCATTGTGATAGGTTCCAGGCCAACTGTCATGCAGCATCTCTGCATCAAGATAATACAAGAAGAAA
Source organism: Indicator indicator (assembly GCF_027791375.1). NCBI lineage: Eukaryota > Metazoa > Chordata > Aves > Piciformes > Indicatoridae > Indicator > Indicator indicator. The sequence goes on from NC_072010.1 coordinate 36,984,719, forward strand.
GGTAAACAGATATTGTTTGTGTGTTTTGTTTTGGTTGGTTTTTCTTGTTGTTGTTTTTGCTGTTGTTTTGGGTGTGGGGTGGTTTTTTAGTTTGTTTGTGGTTGGTTTGTTTGGTTGGTTTTCATGGTTTGTTGTTTGTTTTTTTGTTGGTTTGATTTTTTTGGTGGTTTGGTTTTGGTTTTGTTTTTGTGGTTTCTTTTTTTTGTTGTTGTTTTTTGTTTCTTTGTTTTCTGGACAAGACTTAATGCTTGAAATGCAAATGCTGTGTAGAATTTGATTTCTTTTGACCTTCTTACGTGACTTTGGAACAGATTAGGAAAAGATAAGGAGTGTAGATACGTTTATGTAATCCTGGTACTCATATGTGCTGGGTGAAGGCTTCAGACATCATTGCCATTGTTCACAGTGATTCTGCCACACTGCAGAGCCTTCAACACATCTGGCACAAGATTCCCACTGAGACTAACAACCTGGAGAGGCTTAAATTGGAAGGTTCTGGACCTTGACAACTTTTCTTAGACCTTTTCTGTTGCTCAGTAGGTTTGTCAAAATTTGTCACTGAAATTTAATATTTCAGATACATTATTGAGGATGAAGTTCTAAACTTATCTGGCTGGACAAAGGCCTAAGGTTTAGTATGCAAAGAAGCCCTATAAGTACAGTAAATCTTTAGAGTAGGTCATACTGTTAGATCTCTCTAAGTAGGACATAAAGATTTTCCAAAACTCATATATAATGTTTTCAGTTACAGATAAAATGTTTCACTGTCACTTGAATACCTTCAAATCTCTTTCCACAAAATTCCTGTTCACCTATGACTGTAGGCAAACTGAAATATCTTATTGCCTAGCTTTCCAGTGATAACACTCACTACAAACTCAAGTTTGTGCTAAAGCTGTGGGGAATCAACTAGCAAAGGTCTGAAATTACTGAGTTATTCTGACCTGATGTTCATACTACAGTTCTGAGACAACTTTAATTATAATTATTTTGCTTCCAATAGAGCCTGCTGTGATTGATACACTGAACAAAAAGACTGCCTTCCCTATTAGGCTTCACACAAAAGACATCAAGAAGGAGGGATGCTTAGCATTCTGTTGTAATAGAAGTGTCCTAGGACTGAGTCTTTCATAAGGCTAAAATATAACATGGACTTAAGAGCCTGACACCGTCGTTGTCTGAGGGTTTCTGGGAAGCTGTGTTGAAATCATAACTTTAAATGATGCAGTTGAGGAATGTTGTAAGCATCTTTATCTCTAAATACTGGGCCACTGTATATGGAACTAATGCTGTTCACAATCTAATATGAACTTTCAGACCACATAAATTCAGCTGGTTTATCATATTTATCTGGACTGTGTCAATCTGACTGTGGTCTAAGCACTCAGTGTTTTTCATGACATTAAAAGCCTGGCAATAAAAGTTCTTAATGATAAAAAAGTATATAGAAGGTAGGTGATAAGAGGTTAGGAAATTATGAACAGATTGAACTAATGCCCCTGAAGTGCTGCAGTTTGTGAATCTGACATTTTATATGCCTGACTCTCACAGATTTTTGTGCTTAGCTCTTGTCATGTCATTTGACAAGAGAACAAACTGAAGTGATGATCGTTTCATAAATATTTTGCCGTTTCTATGTTAGGAGTTGTTAGTATCTTGCCCAGTTAGGAAAAGTAATCATTTTGTAATTTCTACCGATAAGCAGCTTGAACCCATCTCTGACAAATGCAGGAAGAAGGTGATTTGTGCATGATATTGTCATCAAAGTAGCAGGTAAAGCCCAATTTTATTTTATTTTTTCAGAGTTTCTCGAATCAATCCCCCAACAAATATTTTAGAATCTGAAATTGCTTCAGCAAAGCTTGGCATGGTAATAATGGCTTATACTTGTTCTAGTTATTCCCAGAGCAGACCCTTAGCCATACTATTTGCATTTTGCCTTTTCTTACAACTGTCCTTATGTTTCTGTCAAGCTATCACAATTGCTGTTTCAAAGAAAGGAGGCTATCTGTATTCCCAGCATTCTGAGACAGAATAAAGGAGAAAACACTTCTGCACAAAGCTCCTTTGAGCTATTTAATTTACTCTGTAACAAAAGGAAAGATGACATTAAGCATTCAACAAGGAATAAAAATGGTTTCTTAAAATATGAAATATAAATGATAATTAAACATTAGGAAAATTCTATTCCATTCAGGAAAATCCCATTATGTCTTATTCATCAGATATTGTGAACTAGACGCTGTTGTAGTGGGGTGCAGAAGTTACCTTTGAGTTTGGTTTCGGATTTTGTTTGCCTTCTGACATACTTAAAAATGTAGATGCAAACTTCCCTTCTTCCTCCTATTTTATAAATAATAATTAAAAGGCAAAAAACAACCAACCAACCAACCAACCAACCAAAAAAAAAAAAAACCCAAAAACCTCGTCTCAATAACAGATAGGGCATTTTAAGTGGGAATAAAAGTGTTCTACAGAGCACTTATATATTTATACCTATTTTAATAATACATTACTTCCCTTTAATAAGAATGATATCATATTGAAATAAAGTTAAAACCTTGAGTGACAACTAACTAAAGTCAGGATGTTGACAACTTTCAAATAATTTTATTAATTTTTTTTTTTAATGCAGTCACACTTGATACCATTTGTTGGGAAAAAAAAAGTAGCTGCAGGTTTTAGTCAGTTGGAAGTGTGAGTATGAACAATTTGGATTTATGAAAGTAATAATGAGAGCAGGCTGATCACACAATGAAGTGTTCCAAAAGGTTGTAGTTAGGTAACATTTGAGTAATGGAGTTCTAAGTTATAAAGCTGAAATATTCTACTCACATTTTTTGTGTTGATCACATAAATGTTCAAAGCAAAATTTTGGAGAGTCTCAGTTATTAATTCCTTACCACATCACTTAACAGAATTAATAGGAAGTGATATCAACATCTGTCTTAAAAAAAAAAAAGAAAATCAACTCTCACCAGAAATGCAACCTCAATTGTAGCAAACTACACAAATTATGTTGCACATACTTAGACTGAATTATCTGAAAGTCTTCTCTCCTGGGATATTGCTACATGAAATAGGAGACACAGGAGAAACTATTGTGTGATATTATACCTCAATGTTTTATTGAGTGGAAATCTAATTTGAGACACTCATGACGTAGTTCCAGAACACTTCCATGCATATAAATTCTTGTTTGGTGGGGAGACAGTACCACTAAAAATAAAAGAGATCCTACCTGTTGCAGAGTGAATGGAATAGAAGATTGCTTTTGCTAGCACTTATTTTTTATTAGCTAGAAATAGAGACAGACTTCCTTGTAACAGGCAATTCCCTGAAACTTTTAAATGCACATTAGTATGTCCTTATATTGAATTGTGGGAAAGACCACAAGCAAACATGATCAGTCTTCATTCACATGATAGATGTGTCCTCTGTGTCCTGGTGGTTGCAGCACTTATTCACCATTGCACCCTCCTGTTGTAACATTTCTAAAAAATGGTTCTGATTTTCCAGTCCAAAACATAACTTGAGTTAATTCTTCACACACAGACCTTGGTGTGTGGCTATTATACACTAGCTAAAATATTGTTGTGATGAGTGTCCTTAGCTTTGCAATAGTTGTACAACCTGCTTACCAAGCATAGCATATATTTAACTAATGTGATTAAGCACAGGTAAAATGATTAGAGTGGGTGACTAGTCATGAGAATTTTCTTTATCAAGGGGATTTAGAAACAATTGCAGGTGAGCTGGATCTGACTGCATGAGACTGGAAGGCAAGGTGTGAGTCTGTGAAGGTGACTCCAAGAGTAGGTAGCAAGACAGATAAAATACCAAAGGAGAAGACATCTGTAAACTTCATCATGCCCTCTGTTTTGGGATTTTAGAGCCTGTCTATCATAGAATTACAGAATCATAGAATTGTTAGGGTTGGAAGGGACCTCAAGGATCATCTAGTTCCAAGCTCCTCCACCTCACACTAGATCAGGTTGCTCAGAGCCACATCCAGCCTGGCCTTAAAAACCTCCAGGGATGAGGATTCCACCACCTCCCTGGGCAACCCGTTCCAGCATCTCACTACCTTCATGATGAAGAATTTCTTCCTAACGTCCAATCTGAATGTACCCATTTCAAGTTTTGTTCCATTCCCTCTAGTCTTATCAATATCTGGCACCCTAAAAAGTCCCTTCCCAGCTTTCTTGTAGGCCCCCTTCAGATACTGGAAGGCCACAATAAGGTGTCCTTGGAGTCTTCTCCACACTGAACAACCCCAACTCATTCAGTCTGTCCTCATAGGAGAGGTGCTCCAGCCCTCTGATCATCCTTGTGGCCCTTCTCTGGACACACTCCAGCACATCCAGATCCTTCCTGTAATAGAGGCTCCAGAACTGGATGCAGTACTCCAGGTGTGGTCTCACCAGAACAGAGTAGAGGGATAGAATCACCTCCCTTGCCCTGCCGGCTATGCTTCTCTTGATGCATCCCAGGATGTGATTCAGCTTCTGGGCAGCAAGTACACACTGCTGGCTCATGTTGAGCTTCTCATTCACCAGCACCCCTAAGTCCTTTTCTTCAGGGCTGCTCTGAAGCCAGTCACTGCCCAGCCTATATCAGTGCTTGGGATTGCCCAGACCCAGATTCAGGACCTTACCTTTGGTGTTGTTGAACCTCATGAGGTGGTCTTGTTGAATCTCATGAGGTTGCCTTGGGCCCAGCTCTCCAGCCTGTCAAGGTCCCTCTGGATGACAGGATATCGCTTCCCTCCAGCGTGTCTGCTACACCACACAGCTTGGTGTCATCAGCAAACCTGCTGTGGGTGCACAAACCTACTGTCCATCTCACCCACAAAGATGTTAAGTAAGACTGGTCCCTGTACTGATCCCTGAGGGACTCCACTGGTCACTAACCTCCACTTGGACATCTTGCTCTGGCAGGTGGGTTGGACCTGATGATCTCTTGAGGTCCCTTCCAACCTCTGATGATACTGTGATCCTGAAAAATAGGTTCCTTCTGCTTTCCCATGCAAACTCATATCCAGAGTCTGTTGTGTTTTCCTTCTCTCATAACTCTAGAGTTTTGTGAGTCACTCTGTCCTCCTTAGATAAACTGGAATATTTGTGTCTCACAAAACAGGGCTTGTAAGATGAGGGAGGTTATGATTTGTGAAAAAGTGGTGATCACATTGCTTTAGTGTTCTGGGAAATGATGGATTGGAGAAACAGGGAGAGTTAGTTTCTCTTTAAGGGTCTGAATCATTCTTCTTGGACAACAATAAGGTAAGTTTCTAAATTGCTTGATGAGACCAGGAAGATAGCCTCAGTCCACACAACAGGTTTATCTACAGAGGGTCTGAAATGGACGAAATGTTTTTCCTCTACTCTGTCTTCAATACCAGGATGCTTCCAGTCAGAATTCATTGCCTGCTTGAACTGTCTTGGTTTAGTATTCCTCACAAGTATTGGGTCCATTCAGTGATCCACATCTGGCTTAATTTAAAAAATTCTGAATTTGAAGTCCAGTTTGTCTTTTATTTGTGTTGTTCTTGAAATGGCACAAAATAAAATATATTTATTTCTTTTGAAAAACAGAAACTAATGTTTTAGGGATTATTGAGTCATAGAGTGTGAGAAGAAAAAATGATTATGCATACCTGAGTTCCCAGAATTTCAGAACTAGATAATTTCTTATGTTCAAGTGAGAAACATTTTATTCTTGTTTGGCTTTTTGTTTGGTTGGTTTTCTGCCTGAATGCAGGTTCTCATATAAAGGCATGCCCTGCTTAGTATAGTGTTAACAGAAACCTAATCTCACAGAATTATCTTTCTTCCCCATCCTACACCAACTAGATCATTTTCTGTAGAAATCGTGTTTAAGTGTGTACATAGACGTCTGTACTAGATATCTAAGCCATCATTGTGATAGGTGGAGACCTAGAATAGGACTTGCTTGTCTGAATGTAGACACTTAGTTCTTCTGGGATGCACTAGGGTTATGTAAGGCATCCTAATGGGCATGTGACCTAAGGAAGATATATCCTTCCATACTTAGCTGACAGAAGACCATTTCTGAATCTCACCCTTGTGACTTTAGATGACTCATTCTCTTGACTTCATTAATCGTATTGAGCAAAAGGAAGTGTCTTAACCTTGAAATAAATGACACCTTCAAACTCTTGATTTAGTAGTCCAAACTACATAATAAGTAACATCTGAGATGATATATTGGAGACTTAGGACCTTCTGGAGAAACACTTGGAAGCCAAACAGTATACCTTGTACATTCTTAAGTGGATTATGTCAGGTTGACTAACTGGATTTTAGGGCTTTTTTAAGTTAAGAAATAAATTTCTGTGCAGTATCTCATGATAGCTCAGAATGTCTGAGAAGTAGTTTGAAATCTAAAACTGCAAATGTTAAGCTCAAGCTCTGCTTTCTTCAAGCATACCCCTGACAAGTGTATGCACATTCTGTTCTTGCATTGTACTGAACAAAGGTTACTAGTTCTTGGGTAGAATACACATTTGGCTAACAACGTTAATGAAAAGATACATCTGATGATGATGATGCAGGGTTAGACCTGCTTTTACAATTGCTCTATTCAGTTTCGCAGGAACAATGCTCTCATCCATCACTAAGCCTACAACCACATTCATCTCTCAAAATTTTTGCCTTTCTCCACAGCAAGATCAGAAATTTCATCCCCCCATCGCCTTTTTTTTCTCCACTTACTGAATTGTATGTCAGTTCAAATGGAAATATGGAAGATGGGCAAAGGCAAAGATCTTCCAAAGCACTCCAATGAATCCTTTTGCTATTTAATTGCTGAATACAATTAAGTTATTTACTACTCTAGGGGACAGAGGTAAGGTGGTCTGGGTATACACTATAAATTTCTATTTGTTAGCATTCAGATGACTGGAAGAATTCAGGTCTCCTTTTTCTATTTTCAAAGGTATTAATGATTCTGAGTCCACACGCATAGCACAAATATGTCAGTGAAGCTAAATCTAACTGATATTGTATTTATTAGTACTGTTTTAAATCTTACCCAACCTAGAAACTACAAATTTATTTTCTGTCTTGTTATATTTTTCAGCTTGATGTCTAGACTTTTCTTTTTCTTTTGCAGAATGAGTTGCAGACATTTCTGAAGGCAATGCGATTTTAGTTCTTGCAGCAGTGAGTGCACAGCTGAAACACAATAATTAAAACAGTTAATTCTACTGCTCTCATGAACCATCCTTTTTTTGGCTAACATGGGAGGCTAACATTCCATTTTCTATAGGAATGTGTCTATCAAAAGAGATCAAGTCAAGAAAATTACAGCAGTATTTGAAACAGTGATCCAATATTGTTCCCAACAAGGCAGAACGACTCTCAAAGTGAGACAAGTTTTAATTAATGAACTGGAAGTATTATTTTTAAATCTCATTATTGTAAAATTTTACTTAAAAATCCTATAGCTAATGATATCAAATGCCAGTACCATGGTACTGCAAAATCAGCAGTTACTCCAGTGACATAGCCAGTTACAATTTTTTAAATAAATGTGCTCTCTGTGCTTATGCTTATGCTTAATACTGATCCAGAAAGAACAAAAAGAGTGTTTTAAATAATCTCTCTATTGAAAATCAATAATTTGTTCACTTATTGTGAGCACAGCATGTGACACAAAAATAGAATAACATTTGCATTATATTTCCTTCAAGGACTCTTTTAAGGAGTCACAAAGAGTACAGAACCATTTTCTCCCCTACATCTTTTGTGAACAGCATGAAAGCTCTAAGTCTTTAAAAAGCATGTCTATACACCAACTGCATACATATTATATTTATTTTTACTGTGACAGTGTAAGAAGCAGTGGTGAAGTGGGCAATCAGTACAGGGTGTGGAAATAAGCAAGTAGAAGCTCCATAACAGGGGCGATTAAACTATAATTGCTACTTCTATCTTTTTCATTCTTTACTATAATATTTTGATCCTTTCTAATGTTCTACAAAAGGAGTTATATAGGATTATTGTCAGCCTTTGAAAAGTCCTTTTAGGGCCTATAATTAGAGAAGATGGAGGGAAGGCCACCACTGAAATAATGACTTTTCTTTTATTTTAGTTTTTGGATTGTATTTAACCTATTCAAATTCTGGATGCTATTTTGAAAAGTACTATAAATTATATACAGCTTGATTTTCTGAGAAGAAATTAATGAAAATGTTTGGATTTATTTTTATTCAGAAGTGTTATGAGTTTTTCTATCAGAACAGATATTAATGAGAAAACAAAATATTTATTTTATCAAATGACAGATAGTTTCAATAAATTTTGGACTCCTGGAAAAGTGTGGTTTATAAACAGACCGTATCATAAAAAGGTTTTGTTCCTCCACTGCTTCTTTTCTACACTCCACTCATAAAACAAGGCTGAACTTCTTCTATAAACCTGATTATAGGGAGCTCTCTACTTCCAGATGGAACAACATATTATTATCAAGGCATTGTTCTCAGATTAATAAGCAGAGCTTTCAGCAGTGGTTTCCTTACAGAGACCTTTTTTTGCATCAAAGGAAAGCATCATTTTTTGTACCAATTTGGGGACTAAATTTATTCCTAGATTTAATTTAATAACACATATGGAGAAATGAATTTCACAGAGTATTTTGTATACACTTCTCTACTTCATAGCCTTTTCCCATTTTTTGAGGTATAATTTATCATTTTTAGAAATTAGCGAATTGTGTTTTTTAAAAAGGTATTTTCACCCAGATTGCTTACTATCTTAGATTTTGGTTATTCACACACAAACTTCTCATAAATTATAGCCACCCAAAAGATTAAATTATTTTTCACCCAGTTTTCAGGTATTAAAAAACTTTAGATAGTAGAATTTAAAAGACAGCTAAATTTCACTGTAAAGTATCTTTACTTCTGATAAGGAAAACAACAACAACAACAAAACCCTATAAAGAGTAACTCTACCTCATACTTTCAATGAAAATGCCAATTAGGTTTTATTGATTTTTTTTTTCCTATTCTCTGAAGGGAAACATTCACTTGGACAAAATCACTGGTATTTACTCCAACGTAAGAAGGGTTTTTCTTGTGCTACTTCTGTATCCTTGAGGAACTTCAGACTGTCAGTCAAGTGACAGCCTGAGACTTCAATCTCACTGAATATATTTCCATATTGACAGAAATCTGTGAAATTTGTCCTGTACAGCAGCATTCTGTATGAGTTGTTGTAAGGAATAACACCTGTAATGGTTCTTGCTCTGGCTAAGAGGAAGACTCAAACAACTTTTTTTTTTTTTTTTCTACTTCTGCTTACACCAGTACAGAAAGCTTCAGAGGTGACTAGAGATGTAGAAACATTAACGATCTTAGGAATTCCATGTAAGACACCTGTGACTGAACATCAAAGCTTCAACAATTCTTTTAAAACCATATTGTACTGAAGAAGTTTCTATTGGCAAGCTATGGTGAGTTTGAATTTCAGTAATTAGTAATACATCAGTAAAAACTGCACAATCCTCCGCCTCTCCCTGAAGGAGAGGGAAAAATAGAGGCATAACAGTATTTCATCCTCAATCAGCTCAGTGTTTTACTAGCCAATCTACCCAGAACCAAAGAGCATCAAATGCAATCCCCAGACACGTGGATTGTATTAGGGATGGAATAAGAAGCCTTAACTCTGTAGTTCCTGGCTTTTGTTGGATTATTTTTACACAGCTTTTGTATTTAGGGAGGATTATGGCACACATGGTCAATAAGATCACACAGTCTTTTTTCAGACTCCTATAATACTTCAAGGTGCAATGAAATGAGTTAAATATGGAGAGAAAAAAAGTCTGTTCCTCATGGGCTTTTGAGCTTTAAATTTTAATATTTTTAACATTTTGTGCATTTTTAACAAGGATCTTTCCATAATTTTTAACATTTTAAAATTGTAGGAGCATAAAGAAGACGTGCTAAAAAACCTGGTGTCATTACAGTGACAATTATTCTCCATTTTATCCATAATGATCATAGGAGAATCTTTAGCACTATTACTTTTTTTGGTTGAAGTGTATGGGACACTGCTACTTAATTTCCATGAGATTTTAATGTAACTGTTATGATTCTTCCATCAAAAGCATAATCATACATTCTATGGTTGTCATGGTGTATTGTGCCAATAAATACCACTAAGGAAATTCTTCATGCACAGCTCATTGACATAATAGAGTATAATGGTTTTTTTTAGTGCTGCTATGGTCTACTGTATCAATGCCTACTGAGGGAGACTTTAAAGCACATAGGGTAACTACACATAATAAAAATCTTTATGAAGTTTTTGGAAATAAGCAATTATTCTGCACTGCTCTGTTCATTTTATTTGTAAATGTTAAAATCATTTGCATACACAAGGGACAGATGTGGTATTCAGTTTTCCCCTTAAAGACTGAACTAATTTCATCCATACAGACTTCAACAATCTTTAAGAAAGTATTTTTGTGTGTGGTCTTTTATTTTTCCCAATGTCAAAGTGCAACAACAAAAAGGAAAACCTTAACTCCCCCTCTCTTAATGATCTCATGCTTCTCTCTCATTTTGTAAGAAAAGGTTATAGTTAGTTCATGTTCATACATCAAAGACATGCCTCTAGCTTAAAACTTGTCTAAATTTTCTCCGTATGAGATGGACAGAAAGAAGCATTTTCAGAGAACAATTTGGAGAAAGATTCATCAGCTAGGTACCTACAATGAATGAAATGAATCACTTACTGAAGAATTTAGCCTAACTTCCCAGCAAATACATGCTACAAGAAATATATCTCAGTCCTTGTAAAGAAAATACAGATGTTAGATGAAAAATTATAGGTTTGAACAAGCGAGAAAACACCTTTTATACTATATATAGGATGCTTTGCTAATTAACTACCACTTTCTGACACGAGCACTAAAAGACCTGAAAGGAAGTTAAAGGAGCCATGCAACACTCACTAATACCTTAAGTTTGCTAGTGGGCTGTGAGGAAAGTTTAGACACCCCTCAGAGACATACTAGGGTATGCTCTGGATCACAGAATCACAGAATGATAGAATGATAGAATGTGTTGGGTTGGATGGGACCTTTAAAGGTCATCTAGTCCAATCCCTTTGCAGTAAGCAGGGACATCTTTAGATAGTTCAGGTTGCTCAGTTCATCAGAAACCTTTTTTCTCTCTCTCTCTCTTTTTTAATAGATTATTGTGGTGGGCTGACCTTGGCTGGTTGTCAACTGCTCACCAAACCAGTATATCACTCCCCATCCATCAACAGATCAAAGGAAGAGCAATGTGATGAAAAGTTTGTGAGTTAAGGACAGGGAGATTGCTCAGCATTTACTTTCATGGGCCAAACAATCCCCATTTGGGAAAAATAATTTAATTTATTGTCAATTAAATGGATTAGACTAATAAAAAATCACAACAAATCTAAGAAATCTTCCCTGCATCTCTCTCTTCTTTTCCAGGCTCAGCTTCACTTCCAACTCTTCTATCTCCTCACTCCTCCCAGCACAGGTGTATGGGGAATGGGTGTTATGGTCAGCTCATAATGCTTTTCTTTGCCTCTCCTTCCTTGTTACGCTCTTCTCTTGCTCCAACTTGAGATTTGTCCCAGAGGACACAGTCCCTCATGAACTTATTTTCCTTCAATGATAAGGTCACCTGTCTAGTGGATGAAAAGAAAACAGTGGAAGTAGTTTTTCAGGATATTAGTAATACTTAGTATTGTCCCTTACATCATGCTTCTGAACATGTTGTCTAAATGTAGGGATGAAGCACAGTGTTTAAAGCGTTGTAGTGAATAGGGCTACAGCTGGCTCATGACCAGTCATCAGCAGTGTTCCCCACAATTCAATTTTGAAGCCAATGCTGTTCAATATATTTATCAATTATCTGGATGTAGGAGTTGGATACACCATTAGCAAGTGGGTTTGCTGATGATATCAAACTGGGAGGTGCTGCTGACTCTCATGGGGGAAACCAGGCATTGCAGAAGGCTCTAGTAGACTGCAGCCATTGGGCTATGATCAATGAGATGAAAATTAACAAGTCTAAATACCATATTTTGCATTTAGGATGAGGTAATATTGGACACAAGTATAAACTGGAAGAGGCAGCTGCTAGAAAGCAGGCCTGTGGGAAGGGATCAGAGGATGCTGGTTGACAGCAGGCTCGGTATGAGTCACGAGTGTGCCCTGGCAGCCAAGAGTTTAAAACTGTGTCTGGGGGTGCTTTAAATACAGTATAATCAGCTAATCAAAAGAGGTGATTATCATTCTGTATTCAGCACTGTGGAGTATTGTGTGTAGTTCTAAGCCACACAATTTGAGAAGGATCTGAGTGTCTTTGAATGTATCCAAGGGGAAGTCCTGTTTGACCAAGCTGATAGCCTTTTATGAGGATATAACCAGGTGGATAGGTGATGGTAGAACAGTGGATGTGGTTTACCTTGATTTCAGTAAGGCACTTGGCACCAATCTCCCACAGGATCATTGCAGCTAAGCTGATGCAATGTGGTCTAGATGATCAAGTAGTGAGGTGGATTCAGAATTGGTTGAAGGAAAGGAGTCAGAGAGTTGTGGTCAATAGGACAGAGTCTAGTTGGAGGCCTGTATCTAGTGGAGTCCCTCAGGGGTCAGCACTGGGACCAGTGCTGTTCAAGATATTCATCAACGACCTGAACGAGGGAGCAGATTGCACTGTCAGCAAATTTGCTGATGACACCAAACTGGATGGTGTGGCTGACACACCAGAGGGTTGTACTGCCATTCAGTGAGACTTGGACAGGCTGGAAAGCTGGGCAGGGAAAAACTGAATGAAATTCAACAAGGGCAAGTGTAGAGTCCTGCACCTGGGAAAGAGCAACCTCATGTATCAGTATAGGTTGTAAGCTGACCTGCTGGACAGTAGTGAAGGGAAAAAGGACCTGGGGATCCTAGTGGATGAAGGTTGACCATGAGCCAGCAAAGTGCTCTTGTGGCCAAGAAGACCAATGCTGTTCTGGGATTAGAAGGGGTGTGGTCAGTAGTTCGAGAGAGGTTTTTCTCCCTTTCTGCCCTGGTAAGGCCACATCTGGAATATTGTATCCAATTCCAGGTCCTTCAGTTCAAGGACAGGGAGATGCTTGAAAGAGTCCAGTGAAGAGCCATGAAAATTATTAAGGGAGTGGAACATCTTCCTTACAAGGACAGACTGAGGGAGCTGGGGCTCTTTAGCTTGGAGAAGAGGAGACTAAGGGGTGACCTCCTTCATGTTTATAAATACTTAAAGGGCAAGTGCCAAGAGGATGGAGCCAGGCTCTTCTCAGCGATGCCCAATTACAGGACAAGGGGCAATGGGTGGACGCTGAGGCATAGGAAGTTACATGGAAACAGAAGGAAGATTTTTTTCACTGCAAGGGTGACAATACACTGGAACAGGCTGCCCAAGAGGGTTGTGGAGTCTCCCTCTTTGGAGATATTCAAAACCCGCCTGGATGAGTTCCTGTGTGACCTGGTATAGGTGATCTTGCTCTGGCAGGGGGGTTGGACTAGGTGATCTTTAGAGGTCCTTTCCAGCCCCTAACATTCTGTGATTCCATGATTCTGTGATCCAGAGGATGGCAACAAAGGCTGGAAGGCATGTCCTGTGGGGAGCAACTAAGGTCTTTTGTCTTGGCTAGTCTGAAAGAAAGCAACCTCATGGATCTCTGCAGCTTCCTGATGAGGGGAAATTGAGAGGGAGGTAGTGAGCTCCTCTCCCTGGTATCCAGTGACATGTTGAAAGGGAATGATTTAATCTAGAGAGGAGGAAGTATTTCTTTACCAAGAGGGTGGTGAATTGCTGGAGCAGACTTCCTAGAGATATCCCAAGCCTGTCAGTGTTTAAGACTGGCCTTAATAACCTGCAGCCCTGCAGCAATTTTTACATCCTGCCCCCTGCTACCAAAGCTTGAGACATAAGTCCAGTATAAATGTAAAAGATGTTTTTTTTAAAAAAATATTAATTTTTTTCTTGTTTTTTTTTTTTTCAGTCTCCTTCATTCTCCTTTGTCTTTCCTTCTGTCTCCTTTTCTTTCTTCTATCTTCCTTTTTCTTTCTCTAAAGGAAATTTACTCAGGCTATTTCTAGATTTGTGCAGTGTTCTGGCCTGTATGATGCAAACTAAAAGTTTGGAACTTGATACTTAGTAGTCACAAACATTGCTGTGATAGACCTTTGAAACTGTCCTCAATGATAAAATTTGAGTCTGTAAGCATTCAGCACAGATAAATGAAAGACGGATGCAAACTTCTTCAAAATAATAGTACGAGCTGAAGCAAGTATGAACAGAAAATATTTACCTTATTTACAGAGGATCTCTTCTAGGCCTCGTGCATAACATGTCCAAACCTGAAAAAAGAACCTGTAAGAAAAATGTGAGCAGTTCTTAACTCTTTCATTATAGAGGCCCTGATGAATGTAATATAACTTCAACACACATTTCCATGGCCCACTTCAGAGCAAAGGTCAAGCATTAGATTGATTTATAATTAACTGAAATTCATCACTACGTGATTCTTCAGAACAGAACTGTTATCCTTACTCAGATTCTCTAGTCACTGTTAAATGATTTTAAGATGTCTAACACAGATGAATCACATAGAAGTGAGTAATGCATAAGACTAGAAAATATGGAGCTTGTAACATATGTAGTGAAAATCCCCTGTATTTTTAAAGCTCATGAAGATAGACCTTTCAGCTTCTTACTGGGAACATGGTCTGGTCATGGGGTGCTTTGCTACAGTCTGTAATTATAGCATCTCACACTTTAGCTCTTTTTCTTTTTTTTTTTTTTTCCATGTCAAATCACTGCATTATTTTAAACCTTATTCTTTTTTGAAAAATTCTAGGGACCTCTTCTCTACTGATATGGGTGTCTAAATAATGCATTAAGAATGGGATTCCCTTTACTGATGTTTAGGTATGATCTAATAATCTTTGGTTCCAATTACTTTTGCAGGGGGACACAAGGGCACTGTTAGGGCACTATTGAGCTGATCCCTTTAAACACGTTTTCAAATCATACTCTAAATATTTGCTTAGTTTTATTGATTACAAAAGAATTCTGTTACATTGCTACATTGGATTTCAATGTCTTTACTATTGAGCTGGTCATATGATTCCCTACTACAAGAATTTCCCTGAGTTTGGCTAATACCTGAACAAATGTTTTGCAAACTATCACATACGGAGATAAACCATGGATGTGACATAGTGACCATTTGAATGAAACCCTCTTAAGAACTTGCTGAGTAGAGTTGTGCTGTGAACTGAAATTTCAGATAAGATAAGCACATCTATTAGGCCCCTTTCCTTTCTTTCTTTCTGTGAAAGAAAGGTGATGTCATCGACTCTTTGCTGGCATGTTTACCTGTTACAGTTTAGTTAAGAGCTAGTTTGGGTATGTTGACATATGTAGACTGCTAACAGTAGAAGGAAATGATCCAAAGGACTTCCTGCTTTTTGTCTTGTTCTACCTGAAAATGTTTACAATCACTTTCATACCTGTTATGTTTCAGGCTTGTTAGAGGTTTTAAAGGTACTCAGGAGTAAGATGATCTATGTATAGTAGGGGACCTGGAGACAATGAAGAGGTTTACATACCAGTGCTATTTGAACATGTCTATTGTTTGCACTGAGAAAATCCATAGATGTTCAAGTTAAAATTGTCAGCTTTCACAAGTAGCCCAAAGAGTAGCATCTCATGTCTTAAAATGATAAGCATTGTGAACCTTATCTCTAATCTGAAAATCCAAGGTTGTCAGGAGTAGCAATATGACTTCTGTAACCAATGAGCTAAAGGTGAACACTCTTCTCAAAGACAGACCCTGAATGTCCTCAAGAAGGTTGATGGAATACCTGATATTCTATGATTCACCTAAAAGTTTGACACAGATACTCATTGGGACAAGCAGCTGTGATTTACTTGACATTTTTTTTTGTTTTTTCCCCCAGCAATATTCATCAATTTAATTAAATTTCATAAGGAGTGTTTCTCACATGAAAAAAAAAAAAAGAAACTTGAGTTTCAGTCCTCCTGAACAAATATTATATAATATTGGAAAGGAATTGGAAAGATCTTTCTTTCAAAAGCAAGTAAAATATATGGTGATTATGAATCTCTTAGACCATGAGTGTAATTTTGGCCTCTGAACTAGAGAAGCACACAAGAAAGAATATATTGAAAAGCGGAATTTTACAGTCCTGAAATCTGACCATTTTCCTGTTGTATGAAAACATAGAATCTTTTGTGGTTTAGCTTGGCCTTTCTGCTTTTCATTCAACTATCTAAACAAAGAGCTGGTAGCAAGTCTGTCTGAAGCATGTCTGACCAATATATTGGTCTCTCTTGCCTCAGAAAATTGGTCTATTTGGTACATTGCTTAAAAAACTTTTTTTTCTTTCCGAGCAGTGCTGGATTGAAATTAAATTTGGAAACTTCAAGCTTTCCCCCAAACGATTTAAAAAAAAAAAATTCTTTAAACATAAAACACTACTAAATTGAAGTATCCTACCCACTATGTGTAAGCTGTCATCAATAGAACCGTTGGTTACAAAACATAGTTGTCTGAGATCCCTTTGGAGGTGAGTAATAGAGATCTTGGAAATATGGCCACCTCTGATAATTGTTTCCATTTCTTTCTCAGGACTTATTATGCAAGGATATGAAAATGTTTAGATGTTAAAAAAAATAAGTTATGCAGTGATAGAGTCATTATAGTTACACAGAAATTTAAATGCTCCCTTCTGGCTTCCTCTTGCTTACTCTTATCACAACCAAACTGATGGTCATTGATGTTTTTAATGGTTATCTCTGGAAGCAAAGATGGGATTAATCAAAGTTTGAATCCTTCAGGTGTGAGTCTTACATAGAGGCCATCAATAGTCTATTCTCTTAGATACTACCAAACCTCTTTAGAAGTAAAAAAAATAATTTTACTTCTAGGAAATCAGCAACAGACACTTTAAATATGTTATCCATTAATAGTTACAGACAGATTGATACAAATTAAATCCATGACAATCGTGTGTAACTAAGTCTGACTCCCACACTGCTAAATTTATAAGACTTTAGAGGCTAAGCTCCTCTAGGAGGATTGATTGATTTACAAGATTAGAATTGCTGTGGCTTTTGGATCTATCAGGGTAACGAGTATAAAAAGTGAAGGGGCAAAACTCTGTATAGAAGTTTTTAAATAATGAGGATCAAATCCAAAGGAATCAAGTTTACTTGTACCAAAGATATATTGTGTAACCATTGCTACTTCCCACAAACAATATAATAAATATTGTAGAGTAATTCAGCCCAAATGTTGCATTTAGCATCTGCATATGGCTCTCATTTTCTCACTAATTTTCATGTGTTGTTAGAGTTACTAATTCTTAATATTTCATTAATTTTTATTGACTTTGTAAGTATCTAGTCAATCAAACAGATAATGCAGAAAGCAGTCTCTATTATAAAATAACATCTTCATGACAACTAAAATGTCAACATGAAAACCACGCATGAATAAAACTTTCAAATGTCAAGTTCAGTGAAAGGCTAACTCAAGTACAGAAAAATGTTTACTCAGTAGGTTGAAAACAGAATAAAATACAAGTAGAAATTTCCAGATATTACAGATATTATTAAAACCAGTTGTTACTCAACTGCCACAAAACCTCTTGTGAGGTGAAAAAGGGTTGTAGCCCATACTTTACAGATGTAGAAAATGATGCACAGTAATTTTACATGCCTTCATCTTGATGTGCCAAAGCTGAAACCCTTGTGCTTTCATTTTAGAGTTGATGAACACCTACAGCTCTACACGTACTTAATCATTAAACACAGAGTAGTATGTGGAAGCGCTAAGAGCATATTTTTTTCAGTCAAAGTTGAAAGGGTGATTTTTACTTTTACTTTAAAATTTTTAAACTATTCTTCATCCGCTTTTACATTTCCAAGATTAGATCTTGGCTTTTGTACTGAAAGATGCTTTTTGTCATATTATGTTTGGTATTTTATGGTTTCCACTACACTGCCTGGAAGGAACATTCAGCCTGAAAGTCTTTATTTAGTCTTTTGTCAGTCTCTCTCCTAGCAAGCTGCTTTTTATGTCATCCTTTCTATTATGATTAATAGTTTACATTTGTATTTAGAATGCTTCAAGCTACAGTCATGCAATACCTTTCACAATTTCTTTCTATGTGTTCTGACACTACATGAATATTTGTGTTTGATCATTTTTTTCTTATGAGTAGGCAGTGAAGACTGTGTGTAGGTGTAGTTTCTCAGTATATTTTCTAGCAATTGTTTTGCTTCTTTTAGGGGCATGGAACCCTCTGTCTACATACTACAGTGTGTTGGAAGTGGTGATTTGAAATACTTGCAGACCACAGATATAGGAAATCACTCAGACAAAAACAAATAATTGGAATTCTCCTTTCTACAAGCTTTTTTCAATACTGTATCTATCACATGAATACCATGACCAAGCTAACTTAATTGATGCATCAATAATCAGTCCACCCTTTGACACCAAACCCATTTTTTTAACAATATTTAATCTTTCACACATACGACTTAACATAAAACAAAGGTTCTGAGAAAATGAGATGTCAGAATGAGGAAAAAATCTTCCTCTGTAAAAATGTGTTCCATCAGCACAACTCACACATTGGTTCCTCTTTCAGAGTCTTCTGGTATACCTTGCTGACACGGAAATGTTAATAAGACACATAAGAATGTTCTTCTCTTGATGAAGATTTTTTTTTTTAAATGAACAAAACTTTAAAAATATATTTGTAAATCGATGATCACTTTGAAAAGGAGTTTATATACACTGTTGAAAATACAAACAGTAGCTTTGAAAAGTCAGTAGTTGTACAAAATACCATAGAGAGCACTATCAGTGCCTGTAGTTCTGTCACCTGTGAAGCATAATGCACCTTGAGAACATCCTTAATGGGATGAATGACTCCTCTTCTGGATTTCCACTGTACAACACTGAAAATTCTCAGTGTAGTACAAAATTCCTTTTACTCTGGATCCTGATATCACTATTTCTAAGACTATACCTGTGACCAGGCTTTTTAAACCATTCAGAGACTAAACTTAGCTTAAAGTCTTTTTCCTAGTCAAAGGTGATAAAGAAGTCCTTCAAAGAGATTTCTGAAGAGCAATGCAGAGAGCCTTAGAAAGTGTCTGACTGAGGATTTACTGAGAAGCAGGAAATGGACTTGAGTTAGCAGTGCTAGATGCTATCAAACTGTCTATGATGCTCCTTTCCTAAAGTTACTGAGAAACACACATAGGAATTTTCCTGTATGAAATTCCAGGATTTCTAAGGAATAGCATAAAACAAATTCTCCTTGGATCAGGGATCCGTATCATTACAACTGGAAAAAGTAGCTGGCTGAAGAAAGTGAAGTGCCAGTAAAATCCTATGCAAAATATCCTCTTAGGGTCTTAATGTATCTCACCTAAACCACTTGCACCTGTTCTGTTGTGTCTACTTACAGACAGGTGAGTAATTCATTCTATTTTAATGATGTTTTATAAATTTTCTCTACAGTTAATTTCAGGGCAACCTGTGCACTAAAGTCTTATTAGTGGTAAATCAGCCTTGTCTATGGCTCTGCACTAAGATTAATAGTATATGTCAGTATCTGGAAACTTGGATGAAGCTTTCTAATGTTGCCTTCATCTGTTTTAAGTTATAGTGGTGGCTTAGACTTGACCAGGAACCCCACTCAACTGTTTCTTCACTTCCCCTCCTCAACAGGACAAGGTAAGATAACCGGAACAACAAACCTCATGATTCAGGTCAGAAAGAACACTCACTCACTGATTATCCATGAGCAGGATAGATTCAACTCAGGGAAAATTAATTTATTACCAATTAAAACTAGTGTTGTGTGGTGAGAAACAAAGACAAAAGTTAAAACAATACTACCCACCCACTCTCTCTTTTTTACACTCAACGTCCTTTCATCACTCCCAAGCTTTCTCTCCCCTCATCCCTCTCCAACCGAGACTCCACAAACAGTGTAGCAGGATGGAAGTGGTGGTTTGGATCAGTTTGTAACAATTCCTCTGTGCTGTTCCTTCCTCCTCACAGATTTCCTCTACTTAAGACTAGGCTTTCTGTAGGCTGCAACTCCATTTAGGTAATATCTACTTGCTTTGGTGTGTGTTCTTCACCAGCACGGGTGGAGAATCTTCATCACTTGGAACACCTCCTTTCGCTTCTCCTCTCACCTTGCTGTCTGCAGGGTTGTTCTCTCACACTTTCTTCCTCTCTACTCACTGCCTGTGTGGCATTTTGCTCTTTCTTAAATACATTTCTCCAGAAGTGCCCCCATCTTGACTGGGGGATCTGCTGGGTTCTTGCAGTGAATCTGCTGAAACTGGATGGAACTTGCCTTTCCTACCCATGCAGACCCTGCTCCAAAGTGCTGTCCTTTATCCAGAGAAATGTCTCAAATACTTTTCTGTCAATAGTATACTGGATTTAATTTTTTTTTTCTTGCATGCATTATCAACAAGTGAGAAATTGAACTTTTCACTCATCTCTGGTTGCCATTACTTGATGTCTAGTTTGTGGTAGGCAACTGGAAAAGGAGAAACATAATTCTTGATTTTAAAAAGAAGAAAAGAAGACCCAAGGAACTGCAATACAGTCAGCATCACCTCTGTTCTTGTCAAGATCACGGAGCAGGACCTCCTAGAAACAGGACTAAGGTACATGGAAAATAAGGAGGTCATGGATGAACATGGCTGAAATCATGACTGTCAAACTTGATGGCTTTCTGTGATGGGGTTACAGCATTAGTGGATAAATGGAGAGCAACTGATATCATATATCTGGACTTGTGCAAAGCATTTGACATCATCGTGCACAATATCCTTATGTCTGAATTAAAAATGCATGGATTTGGCAGGTGGACCACTCAGTGGATAAGGAATTCACTGGATGGTCTCATTTAAAGAGTCACAGTCAACAGCTTGGCAACCAAGTAGAGCCCAGTAACAAGTAATGCTCCTCACTGGTCAATACTGGGGCCAGTGGAGAGGCTGAGGGAGCTGAGGTTGTTTAGCCTGGAGAAGAGGAGGCTCAGGGGTGACCTCATTGCTGTCTACAACTACCTGAAAGGAGGTTGTATACAGGTGGGAGTTGGTCTCTTCTCCCAGGCAACCAGCAAAAGAACAAGAAGACACAGTCTCAAGCTGTGCCAGGGGAAGTTTAGGCTTGAGGTGAGGAGAAAGTTCTTCACAGAAAGAGTGATTGCCATTGGAATGGGCTGCCCAGGGAGGTGGTGGAGTCACCATCCCTGGAGGTGTTCAAAAAAGGATTGGACATGGCACTTGAAGCCATGGTTTAGTTAGTCATGAGGTGCTGGGTGATAGGTTGGACTTGATGACCTCTGAGGTCTTTTCCAACCTTATTGATTCTATGATGCTATTCTATGATTCAGTGTTGTTTAGCATCTTTATGAGTGACACATATAGTTGGATCAAGTACACCCTGTATTGGTTTTAGATGGCTGGCCCCACTAGAAGGGATGGAGGACAGGAGGGATACCCACTCCCCAGCACAGTGGCACAGTAACACAGTGAAAGCCAGGAGGGCAGTTATTCAATACCATGCTGATGTCATGCCTACTGCAAAAGGAAAAGTCTGTCTGGGGACAAAAGGGTTTGTGGGATTTGGAGTGTATTGTATAGATTGTAAAGTTTCCTGTTCCAGCTTTTTGTGTTTTTTTCCCAGCTTCCAGGTGAGGATGAGACCCTTCTTTGCTTTGATTCATGAGTATGCACAGTTCACGTTTTGTGTGTTCCCCTGCTGCTACGTACACCAGTATTTGTACTTGTATATCCCTACATTAGTAAATCTTCCTTATGTCAGCTCTGCCTCTTAGGTCCTTTTCCCCCTCACCCACCCTAGAGAAGGAGCAAGGGGCAGGGAAAAACGATGCAGTAGTTCTTGGTTGGGAATTTGTGAGCAGACTGCTAGAGCTCAGTTGCCAGCTAAGTTAAGGACAAGTCTCAGAAAGTTTACTGATGACACCAAGCTGTACGGTGCAGTCAACACACTGGAGGGAAGGAATATCATCCAGAGAGCCCTTGACAGGCTTGAGAACCGGGCTTGTGCAAACGCCATGAAGTTCATCAAGGCAAAGTACAAGGTCCTGCACCTGAGTCAGAGCAACCCTAAGCACAAGTACAGGGTGGGCAGAGAACGAGCTCTCTAGTGAAGGACTTCTGGGTATTGGTGGATGCAAAACTGAACATGGCATGTCCATGTGTGCTCACAGTGCAGAAAGCCAATTATATCCTGGGATGCATCAAATTAAGTGTCACCAGTAGGTCAAGGGACATAATTTTTCACCTCTGCTCTAGTGAGACGCTATCTGAAATATGGTGTTCATCACTTGGGCCCCAGCATAGGAAAGGCACGGACCTGTTGGAACTAGTTCAGGGAAGCACTGTGAAGTTGATCAGGGGGCTGGAGCACTTCCCCAGTGAGGACAGACTGAGATTTGGGTTTGTCTAGCCTAGAGAAGAGAGAACTCTGGGTTGACGTTATACCCTGTTAGTACTTAAGAGGAGCCTACAGGAAAGACAAAGAGGGACTATTTATCAGGGAATGTAGTGGTAAAACGAGGGGTAATGGTTTTAAACTGAAGGTGGGTATATTTAGAACAGATGTAAGAAAGAATTTTTTTATGGGAGATTGGTGAGACACAGGAACAGGTCACCCAGAGAAGTTGTGCATGCTGCTTCTGCAACGGTGTGGAAGACCAAGCTGGGTGAGGCTTTGAGCAACTTGGTCTAATGAAAGGTATCCCTGTCCATGTCAGAGGGGTTGAAACTAGATGATCTTTGAATCCATTCCATGATTCCATTTTGAAACCACTTTATGATTTTATTCTATGATTACTTTAATGTCATAACTTTTCTTGAGCTAGAATTGTGTTATTATCTATAAAAGTTGTATGTTTTTAAGTCACAAGATATTATTTCTTGCAAGTGATGGGAAGACTTAAGTTTTCACAACACTAATATCCTTTTCTTTCTCTGAAGGTATGTTAGTAAAGCTAATAAAAATGAATACGTATTGAATATATGGAAAAATTTGTTGCAGTAAATAATAATGATAGTGGAGCTACAAAGTTAAATTTTCATCATATTTTCCATTATAAAATATCTTCAGTTGTTTATAGCTTTTCTAAATTCATATGAGTGGAAAAACAGAGAACTGATACTGAGTGCTTACATGCCCTGAAGCTTCTACTTCTACAAGTTGTACCACTTGGTCTAATAAAAATGTTTCTTCCCTCTTATAAACACACCTGGTTTCTATTTTTAGACCACTGTCAGGGTATACATGTCACACTAACTCACCCTGGTTTATTTCTTTGCCCCATTTCTGTACTACTATGTTTTTCTGGACCACTCCCCTGACATGGCAGTGAACTGTGTTTTGTGGGTAGACTAACTCTAGCACTGCCTTGTATTGCCCAGTTCAAGAATAACCCACTGATCAGTATTTGACCCTAGAACAGATCTGCTACATGAGCTTGTTAAAGGTCATTAACCACTATATGGTAATTTTCACATAACAATAGCAAACAGATGTTTTGGATAGATAATGAAATTACAATTATGAAGTAAGTAAGTGCAACATTTTTCAGCTTCAATGAAATGAAGTACTGTGAATGGATTTATCTCACCTAATGTGTCTATGTAAAAGTTATTTATTTGAGGACAATATTGCTTTAAAGTATCATTGCATCTGCAGAAACTTTTTTTTTCCCCTGCCCTAGTCTGTATCACACTCTTTAACTCCCTTGTTTACAGAAACATAAAAGGAACTGGATTCAGAAACTAAGTCAATAAATTGCCAACTACATGCATCTGAAATCATAGACAAGTATCTGAATTTCAGCTCACTGTTTTAGTTCTGCTTTATAGTCAACAGAAAGAAATAGGCAGTCCTGAAAGGTGATTTATCTCATCTTGAGACATTTATTTTTCCTCAGTGAGATAAAGCTTTTACTTAGACAAGTAACTTTTAGACAACTGAAACTGGATGAGATGAATCATGTGTGGCATGAACATAGCTTTAAGCATTGAAAATGAATCTGAGCTTTACTACAAAAACAGCTGGCCATACTGCTTATTCATCCCTAATTCTTTCTGAAACTGATTTCTAATATCTATTAAAAATCCCACAATAGTTCAAATTTTTGAGTGTTGGAAAATCCTGTTTGCATGTTATTATAAGTTCCTAACCCCTATTTGACTGTCAGTGTTCTCAGATTCTTTTTGAATGTAAACATCTTTTTCTTCTGTTTCCTGGTGCTAGTACATGGCATGTGAATGAATCAGAGGTTACCTACTCTCTGGATTTCCTTTACAACTCCTGCCCTAAATGCTGAACCCTCCAGTTCAGGCAATTTACCATGCTCTACTTCTTACAAGGACAGCACCCTGTAAAAAAAAGGAGGAGACAGTTCTCTCTTCTTGGAAATTTGCATGTGAACACTAGATACAAGTAAAGTAAATGCTTATTCACCATGATCACAGTTCATGGAGTGATGAGGACGTGAAAAGCCTCAGAAGGAATGATTGTTTCACAACAAGGAGCTCATGCATTTAAAATGGCTCAGCACCTGGGCTTGAAATGAGTCCATGCTCCTGTTGCTTAATACTGTTGCACAGTAGTTTTGGCAACAAGACCGACAGCTTGAAGGGTTATTTTCAAAATCATACAGCATGCTAAATTCTAGTAATGTACTTTTTCCCTTCCCTGGCAACATTACAAAAAAAAAAAAAAAATTGTCTGGATCTTTATAGATGTGCATCTGGTCAAATGGCAAATCTTGGCTATCAATTTTATCACTATTAATTTATTATTTCCTGGTTTTTGCACTTTACTTAGCCATTATAAAACTTTGAACCTTAACCCATTTTTGCCTTAAGAAAATAACTTTTTTCCACCTAAGGGATGATGGCATGTGTTTAAGATTTTCAGACATCTCAATTAACTTTTGACTGCATTGGTGGCATTGAGTATCTAAAATTTGCACAAATATGAAAGCTGATATCTACCTGCAAAGCCAGACACTGTCTGTATGAATGCCCACAGAATATCAGACTGTCTGTTTAGACTAGCATCTCTTTTCTGAAAAATAATTTGTGGCAGTTATATAGGGAAAGAATAAGAAACCAGGCAATTGTAATATTTTTCTGGCCTCATATTGCATCCCGTCTTGAGGTCTTCTTTAAGAATTTGATAGTGTGGAAGAATAGGAAGAAGTCAATTTGGTCTTGAAAACCTCCAGGGATGGAAACTGCTCTCTGTGAAACTGTCCTACCACTTAAGTGTCCTTGTAGCAAAAGGTTTTCTCCTAATAAGCAGTATGTCATATCCAAACCACGTCTTTTATTCAATTTATCTCTGTTGGTTTTTGTCCTCCCACCCTGCACCACTGCGAAGAAACTGGTTCCACATTCTTGATGAAGAAGCAGAACTCTCCTCAGCTGATTGACATTATCCTTGCCCTTGGCAGGGGTGGAGTAACATGGTTGGGATCAACACGCCACGGTATTCTATACGTGGTCTAATGAATGACAAGTAGAGGTGATCAGTTCTTTTTTTATCTTCTGGCCATGTTCTTGTTCATAGAGTTTAGGTTTGTGTTGACCATCTTACTGCCAGAACACACTGCTGGCTCACATTGAACTTGCAGTCCACTGAGGGCTCCATGCACTTTACAGAAGAGCTGCTCCTCAGCTGCTCATTCCCAAACTTTCAATGACCTCTTCCTTCCTAAGTGCAGGGTGCTGTATTTGTCCTTGCTGATTTCCATAAGGTTGATTTGTTCCTCCAGTCTATGTCTAGTTCATCTGTATGGCAGCCCTAAAACATATTGATTGATCCTCCACAATTTAGTGCGTCTGCAAACTCCACAAGAAGACAGTCTATGATCTCCTTCAAGTGACTGATACAGATGTTTAACAGGACATATTGGAGGACTGTGGTGGGCTGAAAATTCCCCCCAACATTAAATTTGCCAGACCAGACCAGTTGGAAGCAAATGAAGCTGTATTTACAAGCAAAACTACAATCTACAATGAAATGCAATGAATATGTACAAAAATGTACATTATTTACATTATTTACAGGTATGTACAATTAATAAACAGCACAAGAACCCCCCTGGCCAAAACCCAGGGGAGCTGCTACAGCTTCACCACCCTCCTCCCCTCTTTACCCCGCCCCCCCCCCCCCCCCCTTGGACAGAAAAGGGGCAAGAGAAAGAGCAGGGAAGTGGTTGTGAATACCAGTCGCAACAAAAGCAATGCACTCAAGATTAGTAAAGCCAGGAGAAGCATCAACCAGAGCTGAAGCAGCAAAGAGAGAGATGTTTTGCACAGTTTAAGTCTGTTATCTCTCCAAGGGATAGTTTAGAACTTTAGAACTTATCATTATTTTCCTTTTTACATCCAATGATGGTTTATTTACATTCTAATACTTTCTGTTCAAGATATGTGGAAAATTTTAAAGGCATATCCTAAAACTACCACAAGGTCAGACCCATGCAGTACTCTGCTTCTTACCAGCCTCCAGACAGAGGATAAAAAGACTAACCTCCATGAGAAAAGGCTGCATGCATGTAGCAAAGACAACAATTCTACTGCTTGCCATGCCTTTTGATGACTAAACATTTGGGAAACCTTCCAAAGGGAAAATAGGGTGAGACTGAATGTTTGTATTATGACACTGTACTATACCGTTGACAAATAATTAATTTGTGCTTACGAAACAAAGAATCACCAAATTAGGAAAATTTTCACAACTTTTGTATTATCTTTCCTGTATGTACTCAAACATATAAAAATTGTTTTTTTTTTCCTTTTTCATGATATTAAAAAAAAAAGAAATCATGAAAGAAATATTAACAAGGCCAATATTGTTCTTTATTTGAAGATCTGTGGCCTCTAAGCCTCCGGAATATCTAATATACAATAAGCTGGGTTTTACTGGACTGAACACAGAACTATAATTAGCACTCTAGTTCTGGTTTTGAGTGCATCCTGGAGTTTGTTTTTTTGCGTTTTTTTTTTTAATTTATTTGAATTATTACATTAATGAAAGTAATACTAAAAATTGTATGTTTGTGGAAACCACAAGACACATGTTTAAAATCACACACACAAGAAGACACTGTTTAACTATTTATTATTGTTACTATTTATTATTTGTATATTATAAACTTCTTGCAGATCAGAAAAGTACCTCACCATTTTTTAACATTTTGTATTAAATTATTGATGTATTTTCTTTCAAGAAGCTACAGATTTTAAACATACTGTGCTTTGAGGATTTTTTTTTCTTTTAACAGGCAGAGAGCTGAAGGTATTGCAATACTCTTATCTCAAATTGTGATTACAATACAAACAAAATAATGATATTGAGATATAAGTCTTTGATATCTCCCTTTGTTGTCTTTTAGGATGCATCTTGTTTTTCTGAGTGTCTGTGCTAGAGGAACAGCGCTATGCAGATTCTTGATAACTGCCTGGGCTTTGGTCTTTCAGTTTTGAGGTCAGAGCATTAACACATTTGCATTATAAAAAGAAAGAAAACTTGTTGTGAATCCCAATATATATTTCATCTGGTTTAAAGCCTTAATCCAGGATTCTGAGTGTTGTGTGGTTTTAAGAGTATTAGTGCAGATTTATACAAAATGGCTTGATACTGCATGTGTAAGCACTTTCCACCATCAGAAAGTTAAATAAAAAAAATCAGGGTTAATGAGGTCTAACTGCTGGAGCCCTGGGAAGACCAGATGGCTGTGTGAACAAGTGTATTGCTTTCTTGCTATTGTCCTGGAGATAGTGTTTCAATCAAGGATATTTTATCTTTATTGTTTTTAATAAAACCAAACAACAACTACAACAAAGAATACAAAAAGAATCTATGTCAGTCTGTTTTCAAAGTCTATTTTCAATTTTTTCCCCCTTTTTAAAAAAAATATTTTAAAAACTTTTGCTAGCAGTTAATTCATCCTGAATAGCCACCACTCTCTTTTGTCCCTAGATCTCACTTCTCCTATAAGCCTGTTTCAGGGCAGATGGGAATAGTTGGCACAGAAACTGGCCAAAATTCAGATACACTATTTTGTCTAATAAAACTTACATAATGATATTTCTATACTTGGTTTTGAACCAAATCATGTAGAAACCAAATTTGCTATAGTTCCCATGAAAAGAAATTCTGAAGGAAAAAAAAGGCATTTTCCCCTATCACCCTCTGTTCCCATCAAGTGAAACAAATACTCTGGGGCCAGCAGCTGCTAAGCAAAAATCACATTCTTGAGGGGATCAATAGAATGTGGAATGAGTTGGCTTGGTAGTTGGGACATCTTAGAGTCTTTGGCCAAAGGACAATCTACCCAGTGGGGCTTCTTGTGGTCACACTCCATTCATTTCCAGCAGCTGCTACACTGGAATAAACATTCTTGTCAGGTTGATTGCTGCTGCTAGCCGTGTAAAATTGCCACAACTGTCCATTTCAACAATTCCATGCCAAGAAAGCTGGAAAACCCAAGACACCAGACTTGGTATAAAGCTCTAAAGGCTGCTAGACTCTTCCTACAGAGCCAAAAGTTCCTTAGAGGTGGAGCTCAGCACTTGAGAGCAGAGTCTAAAAACCTAGCCGTAATAAACTTTCCTGGCACAATGGATAATGAGATTTCATACACAGGAAAACCACATCATATCTAAAATACTATTCTCATTAGGGCCTTGGATTGTCAATCATCAACAGCAGATAACAATTGTGTTACATTTTCCTCATAGATTCTTGCCTCTGGTGTGGTAAGTACCCCTTGAATTGAAGATCTTTAAAGAGATATTCTCTGATAAAAGTTCATTTTACTGAGAAATTTCTGAACAAATTAAATTTACTCTTTACTCTAATTGGAAGCTGTAGTAAAAAGGCAATGTTCTGCATCTATATATTGGTTGGCATCCACTGTCCTTAAGTTTTTATATTTCACCTCACTTCATAAGGCATTTGATGCTCCCAGCCTTGAGGCATCCTCAAAACAAGTAATTTGGATGGTAGAGTGTCTCAGGAAAATACTGAGCACAGGCTGACTACTGTCACTCAGGGTACTGGGATTATGAACCATTCCAAGAAAACAAGACCTCATTATTCAATATTGTTAAAAACCAAAACCTAAATCAAAATAAAACAGAAAATGCTCAGTTGTTAAGAAATATTTAAACTGATATAGAGGATTGAACTGAGACCATAATCATGTCACTATTGCACTGTTGACATGTTAAGTATTCTGCAGTTCTTGTCTTACTGTCCAAGAGTTCTAGAAGAGTGAAAAGTTCAGAAAACAGCAAAAAAGATCAAAGATACAGAATTTTAACATTTTTTAAAATTAAAATCCAAAAAAAACCAATGTTCTTTCGTTTTCAAAATAAAAGATAGGGAAAGGAGGAGTAATAAAGATGCATAAAATCCTGAGTGTCATGTAAAGGATAAAAAGGTGTTAAAGGCTCATTATCCCCACCAGTATAAGAACAAAGGAGTATAAAATCAAACTAGTTGAGGCCACATCTGAAAGAGAAGTCTCATCACAGACTTTTGAGGCAGAATTGCTTCTAAAGGATGATATGAAGTTGCTGTGGGAAGTAATGAAACTGAGTTTGGAAACCAAAATCTATGGAATGTTTTGTGAGAGTACTGAGCACGATGACTCCTAGGATGCTGGAGATGTGGTAGCTCCCCACAAGGTCTGTCAGGCAAGGGCCTGGCAAACTGGACCTGTTCCACCACCCCATCCAGGAACAGCACATTTGAGAACACTGGGACAGCCCCAGCTCCAGGCATTGGACACCTCCCTGGAGACACGGTCAGTCCAAGGCTGTGCCAGATCAAGGACCCATGGCTAGGCAAGACAGGGCTGTTGGGGGCTGAAGACCTGATCAGGACCTGAAGTCCTGATGCAACATAGTTGGGGCAGAGGCTGGCAGCCCCATGGGTGCTGACAAGGTTTCCTTGGACATTGGCTGCGCTGGGGGAGTCATGGGTGAGGCTAGTTAGAGACAGTCAAGGGTTATGAGTGACCCTAGGGCCCTGGCAGGTTAACAAACACTAAGAAAAGTTCCAGATCTGTAAAAATCTAGAGCCTGGAAAGTACCAACAAGAATACATGCTTTCCTTATTTTTATAGTCTTCCTCTGCATTCACTTCTGTGATGCCTTCCTCATATGGGTTCAGGACTTTATTCAGAACCAATACAACCGTGCCTATGATTTTTCTCATTTTACAGAAGAGTAGACAGATCATTAAGTTCATGTCTTAATCATAACTAATAAAAGGAAAGTCTCTCTACTGTTAAGTGTATTTGACAAGAATTCCTTTTAGTTTGTGTTGGGTACTATTCAGTTGCTGTTGCGACCTCTCTATCATATTTGGTCAGAATGGCATCACAATCAAAAAATCTATGGGATTTGTTTTTACTTACACTTGCAAGCACACTATCATTACCTGGATCAATGAATATCTAATTATTACACAGTGTCTCTAAACTGTGGAGTAAAATAACTCCTTTCTTTCCATCTTTCTTATCTCTACCCCCTTCCCACACATTGTTATGGAGTTTCCATAACTGTAATTAAAATTGGCATCTGGAAGAGACAAAATAAGACTTTTGGAGATAATTTAGGGTGTGAATCCTTGAGACCTTTTACCACTATTTTTGATTTATAAAGTTATTTGATAAGACAGTTCTTTCTATATTCCTTTTAAAAATTTATTTTATTGTTGACAAAAAAAAAAGGTATCTTGAACACACACTGAAGATCTACAAAAATAATTGTTAATTTGTTTTTAGGAGCAGACCCCAAACTTTTTGTGCACTACCTACACAGAGCCATAGAGCTATGATAATCCAAGTAACCATGAAACAAGATTTATCTTTGTGAAATCCTCTAATATGATGACCTAAACATTCATAGCATAAGAATATTTCTTCTTTTTAGGTCTACCTTCTGCCTAGCTTTCATAGTTTCCTTAAAAATAAACTGTTAAAATCACTGTGGAGCTGTATATGTTAAAGTTCATGATAACTTTAAATTGTTTTTATCTGTAGACTACACCATCTATACAATCTTTACTTAGAGTAAGCCAGTTTCCCACTTCTTTGTTCTTTTAAAACTTACTTTTCATTAAAACTTTCATTGAAAACAATTAGATAATTATCCTCAGGAGTTCAGCTTGATTATATGAACAAGATCAACATATAGATCACAGACAATGGTGTTATTCATTTTGAAGAAATATGGGATTTTAGTTGCATTGTAAAGAATAAACTTAATATTTCCTGTCATCTGCTCCACATATTTAATTCTATTGTTCTTCTGAAAGGTCAAATCTAGAAGTCACATCTGCAAGGACACCCGTGACCCCTCTTGGCAAACAAGGTCTTGCAAGATGGAAGCAGGAAGACTAAAGAATTCTTCCCTGAGTATCCAAAACAGATTATTAAAAACTTACCCCAACAGCTGAGTTCCCTAAGGCATCATTGTTATGTACACATATATACAGAAGGTTTAGCATTTAAAAATATCAGGAAGCATTTCCAAATAATTCCCCAACGACTTTTACAGCTTCTTTCCTTTGTTTGTTGCTGGTTCATTAGATTTTATGTTTTGGAGTTGGAGGGGGATGTGCATGAGTGTGGCCTTTAATTATTAATATTTTAACTTTTTATAATTCCTCAGAAACCAAAGAAATATGATTTATCTGAATATCAGTAGCCCAGGGAACTTTCTCTGATGAAAGGAACTATATCTATTTTATGCATATCTCATATTTACAGCCCCCTTGTTTGTGAATACTAATTGTCATTTCTTAACTCTGGAGTTGATTGGGGGAAAAAGCAGCAGAGGGATTTCTTTAGGGAATTCTGCTATTTAACTGCTTCCCTTTTCCTAAATAAGTTTCAAATCAAATATCCAACAAAGTAAAGAATCTTTTTACCAAATGAACAAAATACCTAAAATGGAAGCCTAGGAAGTAACATTATCCTTTTGTGTTCACTGATCTTTGAGGGTTGTACTTTAAGTTCCTCAACCCCACCTTTTCTCTGTAAGTCTTGCTGCTGGTCAGACTGCATCTATTCTCATGTATCATGGCCATTCAATTCGCTGCAATGCAATTAAACCCCCATTTTTCTTCAAACTGATTGAATCTTTCAGCATCTGTGAGGGAAGAAAGAAAGGTATAAACTTTCTCTCTTCCTTTACACAGATGGGAGGCACAGACCAGCAGAATGCAAAACACTCAAGTGGTTGCTAAATGTTAAGTTCTATTCAAATAAAAAGTGGTTTTGTGTTTTACTGCTTTGAATTCTAAAGGATTTAATTAATATCAGTGTTAAGAGGCAGGAAAAAAGACAAGTCTTTGGACTTCCAAGACCAAAGCGGGTCATTCCACATGCATTAAAAATGATACAAGACAACTCTAAGGTGAGCTGTAATTAAAGCGGACAGATATTTTCTGGGAAAGAGTAGAGAAGTTTCTCACTACTTCAGGAAGAAAGGTTTTTATAGTTGCTTAGGCAGTGAATTTAGAAGGCCAGATTGATTTTTCAAAAAAACGTAAAGACTAGTTATGAAAGAACAGATGGAAATAGAATTTAAAACATTTGTCCCCACTTTGTGTTAGTATGAATCACAGACATAAAACTGTGTTAACCCCAGAAGTCACAAGACATTTAGCTGCTATTTCATAAACCTTTTATATCAAACAAAAAAA
The DNA here is from genome assembly GCF_027791375.1 of Indicator indicator. NCBI lineage: Eukaryota > Metazoa > Chordata > Aves > Piciformes > Indicatoridae > Indicator > Indicator indicator. The sequence continues at coordinate 37,017,598 of NC_072010.1, forward strand.
ATTATATTTTTGAGAGTATGACTTTCTTTAAAAAGAGGGAAACATCAGCTAAAAGTCACCAATGTTTTGCCGGAGACCTCTGGAAGTTTGACATCATGTGTGGTGACACAAAAATTCTAAGTGCATACATTTCAGTAACATTCTGTCTTGTTAAAGAAGAGAGAATTGCTGTAGTGACACACCTCCATGTGTGTAACACAGACGAGAATATATGATTTGATTCAACTTTTTATGTCTAAGGTTTCTGCCTTTATCTGTATTTCAGTCAGAAGCAACTTTGTCACGTTTGAACCTTTCAGATGCAAAATTTCCTCTGGTTTAGATGTCTTCAATTTCATTGTACAAATAAAAATGTTCCTCTAAACTATATTTCTTGCTCTCAGCATGATCCTGATGCAGTTCAAAAAATATGTAACAGATTTTTCTTTCAGATTACATGCTTTTAGGTTTTTTTTCACAGATAGCTCTGTGTCCAGAATGAGGCTACAAAATGTTCTGCTTTTTGATACATACAATTGTTCATGTGTGTCAACAAAACAAAACATGTAAAGCTGATTTAAATAAGAATATTATAGTTTTCATTCAATTCTGGATATAACAAAGAGAAGAGTTACCTTATCTGTATCTCTTGTACAGAAGAATTGTCTTCTACAGAGTATGTGTTTTGCTCAACTGTTTGCTAAGCTTCTGTTATGAGACGTTTTTCTACACGAGTGATGCTTGTGTTCTCCAGAGGGATGTAAAGCAACTGACAAAACAAATTCTATGTGTGTAAATTAAAGTTACTTACACTCACAGAGAAAACAATACCTTCCTTTAAAACCACAAGGATCAAATTATTAAGGGGACAAACTGCTACATCCTTTACATTTAGGATTCTAAGACTCACTTTTCTTCCTGTTTACTTTGATAAAACAGACCTTTGATAAATGTTCTGTTGCTAAATAAATTTTGCAAGAGTTGGTGTTTACTTTTAATATCTTTTCCTAAAATAAACCAGTTAAGATCAAATAATCAGAATCACACGCAACCTAGATCTTCAAGAATTCTCACCAAGCAGATTACATATTGTGCTACAAAATCTAATTTAAAATTTATTTTTCAAAGTGTGATACAATATTTTGATTGAAGATTTACCATCACTTGGAATGAAGATGTCCACAGCATGTAACCTGAAAATTGTATTTCCAAATAATCTTAAATAAAATTCTTAATGGGTACATTTGCACTGTCAAATAATTCAGTTTCCCTCAAGACTACTGTAGTAGTCCCCTGATTATACTGCACAGGCATTATTTAAACGTCTTTTTAAAGAGAACAAAATAGCTCCTTCTGAAATGAAATTTCAAAGTGGTTCTGGGAATACCTTCTTTGACAGGTATCTTCCAAAAGGCTGAAGGGTTAAGACAACACTAGGCTTGTTAGCATGTGCAGTTCACAATTCTCCAATGTGTTCTGAATATGCTCTTGGTCTACAAGTTCCTGAACATACTGTAATGCCAGGGAATGAAACACAGTGCAAGCTGCAAGAACATGGCTCTAACAGGCTTCAAGAAAGCCTTCACATCATTAGTTATATTTTCAGCAGATAAGAAAAAATAAAGAAAAGGGAAGAAAAAAGAAAAAAAAAAGAAAAAAGAAAAAGGAAAAAAGAAAAAAAAAGAAAAAAGAAAAAATAAAAAAGAAAAAAGAAAAAAGAAGAAAGAGAAAATAAAAAAGAAAAAGGAAAATAAAAAGAAAACAAAAGAAGACAACAAAACAAACCCCCCCCCCAAAAAAACCCAAAAAATAAACACAAAAAAACCCTCAAACCACAAAATGAGTATTTATCTTTCGTTCAAAGGATCATCATGTGAGACTGAAAGCAAAGTCAATGTCAAGCTTTCCTTAGTGTGAATGCAGCCAGTTTGCCTTAGACTAGGTTGGACTCGATGATCCTTGAGGTCTATTCCAACCTTCTTGATTCTTGATTCTTGAACTTTGTGGTCTTTTCTTTCTCTAGCTTTGAAGAGCATGAATGTAAACCATCCAATACAATTGGACCTGGAGAACAAAGGTAACTGTATGGAATAATATTTAAGAAGCCAATAGATGCAGGCAATGCTTAGGTATCAGTAGAGTAATAGAGAAAGACTCCTTTGGACCGAATTGCAGTCTTTTCCTGTGTGTATGATAAATATATAAAAATATTTATTAGCAAGTTTTGCAGATGACAGGATTTGGTGAGGTAATAGGTGAGGAAAAGGAGTGCTTTTTTCTGGGCAGTTGGCATAATCTGGGTGAATGACCAGAGTGGGGGCCATTCACCAACCCTGATTATAGTCTAGTGTTAATCTCTCCCTCTGAGATTAATTAGTCTCCTACTCTGATCTGTTCTCTGGAGGGTACTGTCATATTACCTTCTTCTACTGACTACAGGGGACTCTAGGGAAATTAGCCTTTATAGACAAAAATTAGCCTTTGGAAATACATTCCCCTTCCCTGGTCTAACAAATATCTACATATCTGGGATGTGAATAATGCATACTTTTGTAGAGCTTCTTGCAAAACACCTCTTGGGAAAAAAAAAAAAAGATTCTGTTGAGTGTTGTTGAACATAAAAATGCCTGTTTTGGAGTGAGTGAGAAGCACAGCTAGTTTTCAGTCTAAGGCATAACTGTGAAACCTTCTAAAAAGGGAAATCAACAGGATGAGTAAGAGCCAAGGAAAACTGTATCACAGGAAAATGCTGGTCATTAATGGTCCCTTGTTATTTATACTTGGAAGAAGTCTATTTGTGAAATCCTAGATTTGCATATATAGTTTCTTGAGTTTTTCCTGCTTATCAAATAAGTAAATCATGCCATCAAATATTATAGTCATAATCAATATAATTTTTTTCACTTATTGTCAGATACTGTCTTTTTTAACATAATGGACAGGCAATGTTTTTACTGAAAAAGGAAGCACCATCATCTTTTGAATCTGTGCCAAATATTTCCACATTATTCCACACAACAAACAAGTAGTTTTTCTATTTTTCATAGAGCATCCTATGGACATTTCAGAATTTACTTTTTTTTTTCCTGACAGACCTAAAATCATTAAACTGTGAATCTTTTTGAAACAAGGCAATGAAGATTCAAACATTCTTTCCTATCAAAAACTGCTGCATTTGGAGCATGAAAGAATGTTTTTCATGGATTTGAAAACCTTTGGCAATAGGGAATTAAGAATCGGTGTTGGGCCCCATCCTGTTCAATATCTTCATTGATGATCGGGATGAGGGGATTGAGTCCATCATCAGTAAGTTTGCAGATGACACCAAATTTGGAGCAGGTGTCAATTTATTAAAGGGTAGGAGGGCTCTGCAGAGGGACTTTGACAGGCTGGATAGATGGGCAGAGTCCAACAGCCTGAGATTTAACACATCTAAGTGCTGGGCTCTACACATTGGCCACAACCACCTCATGGAGCACTACAGGATGGGGACAGAATTGCTGGAGAGTGGCCAGGTGGAAAGGGACCTAGGGGTACTGGTTGAAAGTAGGCTGAACATGAACCAGTAGTGTGCCCAGGTGGCCAAGAAGGCCAATGACATCCTGGCCTGTATCAGGAATGGTGTGGCCAGCAGGGGCAGGGAAGTCATTCTGCCCCTGTACTCAGCAGTGGTTAGGCCACACCTTGAGTATGGTGTCCAGTTCTGGGCCCTTCAATTCAAGAAAGATGTTGAGGTACAGGAACGTGTCCAGAGAAGGGTGATGAACCTGGTGAGGGGCCTGGAACACAAACCCTATGAGGAGCGGCTGAGGGAGCTGGGGTTGTTTAGCCTGGAGAAGAGGAGGCTCAGGGGAGACCTTATTGCTGCCTACAACTACCTGAAAGGTGGTTGTAGCCAGGTGGGGGTTGGTCTCTTCTCCCAAGCAACCAGCAACAGAACCAGAGGACACAGTCTCAAGCTGCTCCAGGGGAAGTCTAGGGTTGATCTTAGAAAGAAGTTCTTCACAGAAAGAGTGATTTGCCATTGGAATGTGCTGCCCAGTGAGGTGGTGGGATCAATGTCCCTAGAGGTGTTTAAGAAGAGACTGGATGAGGCACTTAGTGCCACGGTCTAGCTGATTAGATAGAGTTGGGTGATAGGTTGGACTTGATGATCTTGGAGGTCTCTTCCAACCTGGTTGATTCTGTGGCTAAAGAGTACACAGGGTGATGTCAGCGTCAAATGGTGAGTAAATGAAGTAATTTGGGTAAATTTTAGTTTTCTTAAAGCAACTATATGGGTTTTGAACCAAAATTTAAAAACAATAAAAAAATTAAAAATTACTGTGGTCTATTACTGCATAGAGCAGCATAACATACCACTTGCAGATGAAGTGACTTTTCTTTAAGGTTATGCTTTAAAATGGACAGGAATAACCTCCTGTGGCACTATATAACACAGAATTGACACAGAATTGAATGTGAATTTACAGTTACTTGCCTTTCATAGAGCTATAGAATGCCTTAGTTGGAAAAGACCTTTAAGATCGAGTCCAATTGTCAACCTGACACCACCACGGCCATTAAACCATGTCCTGAAGTGCCATATCCATGTGTTTCTTGAACACCTCCAGGGACAGTGACTCTACCACCTCCCTGAGCAACATATTCTAATGCCTGACCACTCTTTCTGTAAAAAAAATTTCCTAACATCCAACCTAAACTTCCCCGGCACAATTTCAGGATATTTTATCTTCTTGTCCTTTCACCTGGTACTAAGTAGAAGAGACCGACCCCTATCTCATTACAACCTCCTTTCATGTAGTTGTAGGGAGCAACAAGGTCTCCCCTCAGTGTCCTCTTCTCCAGACTAAACAATCCCAGTTCCCTTAGCCATTCCTTGTAAGACTTGTTGTCCAGATCGTTCTCCAGCTTTGTTGCTTTTCTCTGGTCATGGGCCTGGAGCTCAGTGTTTTATAGTGAGGGGCCCAAAACTGAACACAGCTTTTCAAGGTGTTTCTGCATAGTAAAGTAACTGCCCAGCTCCTAATGTTATCATCTCCTCTCTAACCTCTCCTCTTTACTAGTAAGGTTGCACATCTCTTGTCCTACTTCTAATTAGACATGCTGGAGGAAATACCCCTAAAATATTATAGCTGAACTGTTAAAAGAATCAGATATCCTTGCAGACACCTAACCTAAGACATTTCTTTTAAATGTCTTAGGTTAGGTGTCTGCAAGGATATCTGATTTGCAAGTATAACAAGATTCTAAGGGGCGATAAAAAGATATAGGAAAAAAACATAAGGTTTCCATATCAGGCATTTCCTGTCAAAATATCTGACAATCTTGTTTAGAACCATGTGTAACTTCCAATTGTAGAGTGGAGATCAGCAGAGAGAATATGATGATGTCTCTTTGCTCTGTATTTTTATGTGCTGGTTAAATTAAGGGCTGCATAATTGGATCAATCTAACACAAGAATCAGACTTACAACTTCCACATTGAGCCTCTAAATTATGTATCCTGGGAAAAAATCTATAGAGGCAAAGGACAGTTGTTGTCATGTTTGATGAGCATTAGACAATAAGATTTGAAACTTTCAGTCAACCCTTGCCTTATGACAACATACCAGAAATTTTTACTCACGTATCTAGGATCAGTATTTTTAAAACATAATAGGCTAAGCTTAGGTATCAAAATCTATATTGTGCTCTAAGTCTTGCTGTTCATCAAAGAATTCCTATTGAGATAATTTAGAATCTAGGCAAGATGATCATAAACCAAAACATTACTCAAGCAGATAGTCATTCTCTGTAATTCGTGCTATCCGTCTGCAGACACACACTTGTATTTTGGGAACTATGCTTAAATAATATAAAACTAGTTTAATATTTACGTTCAGAAAGATCAGTAAATTAAATTTGTTTTTCTATGAAGTTTTCAGAAATGCCTGTGTGACCTGTAGGGGGCAGTGTCTGAAGAAACAGACCACTGGAGATCAAAAAAGCATCATCCATATGTCTCGACTGAGTTTGATGCAGAGTACAAACATACTCCTTCTTCTTAACAAATTCCTCTGAATGCCATTTCCATTTAAAAAGGATAATGTAGGTCTAATTTTTACTAAACATTTACTATGTGCTTAGAACTATTATCTTAAAATAAGGTCATTTAGTTAATTCTTTTAATAAACAATAAAATAATCCGAGGGAAGTTGTGTATATTTGTGTGTATGTTGTCCTCTCCTTTTTTTGTCTTGGGAAATCCCTGCATTTGTGAAGTAGATGAATTCATGATGTCTGTATCTAAGCAGTTCCAGATAGATAACATTTTGAGATATTTACCTTGGAGGCAAATATCTAACATTTAACATCTAACCTATTCTTTTCATAAAGAACTGGGAGTATTCATCAGCTCACAGATTCCTGTAAGGCAGGAACTACTAGGAACTCTACTAGCTTCTCTGTCAATCAAAGGAAGTAAAATTGAATTTTGAAGAGGCAAAAGAAAACCCATGGATCACAAAACAAAATGGCTATCCACTGTAATCTTCAGTATATAAAATAGGCTCATATAACTTGTGATCAGTGTAGTGCCATGGCTTAATGTACCATTAAAAAAATAATTCACATCCAACACAAATCACGTCTGTACAACTGTGTATTCGATTTCATAAAGCAAGCCAGAGACACAGCATGTGGTTAAACATATCTAAATATTAGTAAATTACACACATAATTAAACACAGATTTGACTTCAATTACCCTTATTTTTTAAGACATACTATACTCAAGAGAAAGTGATATTCAAAAATATGGAAAATAGGAAACAAACTCACCCAGCAATCAAAAAAGCAGGTTTTCTGGTTTGAAGACCTTCCCTTTCAGAAACACCTTGGAAATTTTGAGCTAAGCTATATCATTCAGTCTTTTTGTGGCATTACGTATTTAAAGAAACTCTTGTTCATAGAACAATCTAAGTGGAACCTATCAGGAACAACCTTCAATAAATCATGATGCTTACTCTCTATAGCCATTCTGGTAACAGAATGCATATTAATTTACCAATGCATATTAAGAGGATTCTGGAAATGATAAGAGAAAATTAACATCAGCTTTTATGAGCTGATTTACTTGCCTTAAGAATGTTTTACTTTGGGTGAAAATGAAAAATGACTTCATCGAATATGTAAAGTATTTTGGAGAATATTGACCCACTATGGTCCAAACATCCCCTTACTCTCTAGTTACATAATCACAGTGTATTTCCACTTTGCAATGTGCTTTATGATGGCACGTTTTTGTTTGTTTCTTCTTGTTGTTGTTTTGTTTGTTATGTTTTTATGATGCCACACATGGATGTTTTGAAACAGAATCTCCAATAATTATCATTACATAGGAAAAAAATACTTTTTTTCAAGTTTGAGATTTCAAGACTTCTCCTATTGAGATCTGTACACTGATGTCATGATTTTTTTCCCCTTTCTGCTTTTCTCTCTATATTTTCTCTTTCTAGCCTTATGTTCATTCACATTTTGGCTATCTTCTCAAAATTATGAAAGCATAATATGCCCCTAAGAATAATTTTAAAGCCTGGAGGGCCGAGCCCAGAGAGTGGTGGTGAATGTGCCACATCCAGCTGGCAGCCTGTCACTAGTGGTGTCCCCCAGGGATCAGTGCTGGGCCCCATCCTGTTCAATATCTTTATTGATGATCTGGATGAGGGGATTGAGTCCTTCATCAGTAAATTTGCAGATGACACCAAGCTGGGAGCAGGTGTTGATCTGTTAGAAGGTAGAAGGGCTCTGCAGAGGGACCTTGACAGGCTGGACAGATGGGCAGAGTCCAACTGGATGGCATTCAACAAGTCCAAGTGCCAGGTGCTGCACTTCGGCCACAACAACCCCATGCAGAGCTACAGGCTGGGGTCAGAGTGGCTGGAGAGCAGCCAGACAGAAAGGGACCTGGGGGTACTGTTTGACAGCCGCCTGAACATGAGCCAGCAGTGTGCCCAGGTGGCCAAGAGAGCCAATGGCATCCTGGCCTGCATCAGGCATAGTTTGGCCAGCAGGAGCAGGGAGGTCATTGTACCCCTGTCCACAGCACTGGTTAGGCCACACCTTGAGTACTGTGTCCAGTTCTAGGCCCCTCAGTTTAGGAAAGATGTTGAATTGCTGGAGCATGTCCAGAGAAGGGCAACGAGGCTGGTGAGAGGCCTTGAGCACAAGCCCTGTGAGGAGAGGCTGAGGGAGCTGGGACTGTTTAGCCTGGAGAAGAGAAGGCTCAGGGGAGACCTCATTGCTGTCTACAACTACCTGAAGGGAGGTTGTAGCCAGGAGGGGGTTGGTCTCTTCTCCCAGGCAACCAGCACCAGAACAAGAGGACACAGTCTCAAGCTGCACCAGGGGAGGTTTAGGCTGGAGGTGAGGAGAAAGTTCTTCACAAAGAGAGTGGTTGGCCATTGGAATGGGCTGCCCAGGGAGGTGGTGGAGTCGCCATCCCTGGAGGTGTTCAAGAGGGGATTGGACGTGGCACTTGGTGCCATGGTTTAGATAGGCATGAGGTGTAGGGTGACAGGTTGGACTCGATGATCCTTGAGGTCTCTTCCAACCTTCTTGATTCTATTCTATTCTATTCTTTTCTATTCTAGTTATGACAGCAGGATTAAAACTAAAGAATTCATTGCTGATGCAATGTTTGATTTTAATGGCACTACCTACAGACTAGTACTACTTCCTAAATTGAGTTCTGTGTTGTGCCATATATTGCTGGACTGCAATTGATGAAGTTATGCAGGAAGTAAAGGACTACTAAACCAACATAATCACATTTTGACTCTTATGGAAGCTGGCATCTAACAAGGCCAGTATTCTCAGTCAAAGTCCTGGCTAGAAAAGGCTCAAAGGGAGGCTTTAAATTACAGTTTTATGCTATTCACATGTGGGTGTTTTTGTTCTTTTTTTTTTTTTTTTTAAATCCCTTAGTTAGTTTTTATGCTGAAATGAAATTTATCTGCATTATTTGGCAGGACAAAGATGATGTTTGGAGTCTAACTTCCAGAATATGTCATTTCAGCAAATAATTTAAGAATAAGGAGGACACACAGAACAGTGTTGCAAGCTTACGACTCTGTAGCTACTTCACTCTTTCTGGAAAAAGTCTTAACCTTCCAGAGGATGCTTCTTCTTCCATAAATATTGCTGACACAGCAGAATACAGCTGGTATTTTCTGTAAATATAAAACTCAGACAATTAACTCATGTACAACACACACGTCATCATATTCATTTGCCAGTTTCATGGTGGCTTGTCCTTTCTACATTTTATTATTCATTTATGATAGCTATTATATGCCTTTCAGAGTCTATCTGGCTCTCCTGAGAAATATTTATGACTATTATAGGGCTCTTATGAGAAGACCCAACGATAGTTATTGCGGAAACTCTGTGAAATGCTACATTAGTGCAGAGATATGCTGGTAGTAAAATACCTGAACTTGTTTCAAAGTATCCCTTGATGGAAATTAAAAGACAGGCTTCTTCTGGTGAGGTTCTGCATCTCTTCTAACCCTGTCACCTCAGAGAACTGAACAGTTCTGATTTGGAGTTTAGTATTCAGTGCTTGCAGCTGGTGCCTGAAAGCAAGAGATTTTGGAAAAAGCTTCAAATAAAAAGTAACACACACAGACACAAAAAGGGTTTAAAACATGGAAAGAATATAGGTGAAACTACAAAACCTAGAGGTGCACCTTCTGACACTCAGGGATACCTCTATCCTTTACCCCTCCACCTCCTTCAAGGAAGGGTGGTGTCTTGAAGTGAATCTGAATACTACAGTACTGCACCACCTTGGGGAAGAAGAGAGCCTGTAAGGAATAGAAAGAAATTGGAGAAGGAGGGAGAAGGGCATACCTTTCCCTAGACTTTTTAAAATCAGTGTCCAGTTTAATGTCTGCATCAATAAACAGCCACAACACAAACTGCTGAATCATTTTTGTAATCCATGACTATTAAATCTTTTCTACATTTCTAACTATTTTGGCCTCTGTGTATAAAGAACAAGTGGACATTCCATTTTAGAACAAAGAGATTTTCTGGCATGTAAGTGATGTTACAGGAGCAAATATGCTAAGCTACCAGGGAAGTAATTTTAGGGAATAACTTGAGTGGAAAATGAAAGAAGAAAGTTTATAAAGCCAGAAAAACTAAAGAAAAAAAAATGAGAAAATTAAACTATGAAAACAAAGGTTTCATAATACATTGATACAATATAAGTATAAAACTTTCCATTTAGGGTGCAGATACTAAGTTTGCCTTATATAAAACTTAAATTCTTGTGATAAGTTCAGGTTGTGATAAGTTCTGTGTGTGCAAGAAATACATTCCATAAAGCAGGCATGTTGTCATGGATGCTTAACACATTGTTACCAGTAAAATCTGTGACACGAGTTACACAATATCATTATCTTTTCAGAACACAATCAGAACTTAGTTTTTGCTCAGTGACTGAAAATTTTTGTTTATTCATGTTGATTAGGCTTTAAGTAGTTTATGGAAGAAAGCTGTAGGTTATCTTGGAATGCAGCTAAACACCATCTTGTGTAGTCCTTTGGCTATCTGAGGAAGATAAAGACAGATATTTTCAAAGACCAATCACACAACAGAAAAGCTATCTCTGCAGGTATATTCTTTAATCAAAGGAGAGGAGCAGGTTCCATAAAGATGTCTCATAACAATAGGCTCTTAATCATTACTGAAGGTACCCTCCTCCACTCAGGATGCCTAAGAAGATTCCTCTTTATATGTAAAAGCTTGTCTTTTTGACAAACCCTTCACAAGACTTGTTACACTTCATTACAAGAACTTTTAAAAATGTTTCTTGTCATGGACTATGTTTTAGCATCTAGGGCTCTGTATTTCTATTGCTTTCTCTTTAGTAACTTCTCTCTGACTCCTATTCCCAGTTACAAGTCCTAGCTATAATTCAAACTTAGGAAAAAAAAAAAAAACACAACATTTTTATACTAGGGTGAGCTCCACACCACAGGAAGAAAATGTTCCCACTTTCCTGTGACCTCTGACCATAAGCTGCCTGGAAAAGGGATTACTTTTTGCTTCTGATTCTTATGCAAAACTAAGCAGATTGCCCACATTCAGTCAGCATCAAAATAAAAAAAAAAGAAAAAAATCCAAACAAAACATGTAGTGACTTAGTAAATAAATTAATTTAAGTCAATATTGTCAGTTTATTCTATCTGAGGATCTTGGCCCTGAGTGCTTGTTAAGTATGGGATTAAGTGTAAATAAATCATATTGCACTGTTGGAGAATACAGTAATTGCATTATTTTGTTTTCTGAATTCCCTGTCTTTTACTCACCTGGTTTACTTTAATTAACAAACAGCATGAAGCTTTTCAAACCTATCCTTGATGTTCATTGAGGAAGAGAGAGAGTAAATGCCAAACTTTAACCTACAATCCATCAGAAATAGTGAGATACCTTATAGGAGGTAGCAGAAAATATATTAATTCACATTTCAATGAAGAGCTTCAAATAATGATTTAATTGAGAATTAATAAGCCAGTTATTGCAGGTTAATTAAATGCCACTTGATGAATAAAAACATATTATTTATTCAGATTAACAACTATTAGGCAGCAGTGTAGCCCCACACCCTGCTGTGACTTACTGCTTTAAAAGAATCTCTCAAAGTATTTCTTATTTTCAGGCTTTGCATTTTGTTTTTTGGTTGTTGATTGTTGGGTTTTTTTGGTTGGTTGTTTTTTGTTTTGTTTTGGTTTGGTTTGTTTGCTTTTGTGTTGTTTGTTTGTTCATTTGTTTATGTTTTTATTTGGTTGTTTGGTTGTTTGTTTGTTTTTTACTCTGGTGCTGAAAACAGTATGAGAAAAAGAGACGAAATTCTTAGCATAAGATTGTTTTGCCTTACAACAGACTATTTGTGTGTTTTTCATGTGAGTACTTCTAGAAGTTCAGCAACAGTAGTAAGGAAAACACCACTGAAATATAACAAGTGCTATACATATTCATGTTTATATAAAACAAAGAGGAAATTTACAGAGTCTATACAAAATAATAGAAATTAAAGAAGTCAAATGTTGAACCTGTAAGCTTCCAAAGAACTCTGCTGATTTACCTCATGGGCTACACCCAGTTAATCTTCAGTACAGCTGCTAGCTGCATTTGGATGTAATGTGTGAATACTGCCTTATGGAGGTGAGGAGTGGGTGTTGAAAGAATAAATAACACTAACTTTTGTTTATCATCCATATTACAATTCTATTTTTTTTTATTCCACATATTCTATGAAAGCCATTTTAACAGTTCATTAATGCTTATGTTGTGCTGTGTTGATAGGTTATTTAAAATTCCTGGTAGATGACAGATTACCATAATAGGGTAAACTTGTCAACCACGTTAATGTGCAGTAAAGCAGCATCTTTCCCTGTTGCAAATCCAAACCAACTTTAAATCAATGCAACTGTACAAATCACTTCTGCATGCACAGCAGGGCAGCAGGATTTGTTCACCTTCAGTTTGGACAAGAAATTGCAGCCTGACAGGTAGCCTGTTACAATTATTTCATTTTGCGATTATTTCTTAACTTTCTTGAAGTGAGGGAAGTGGCAGAGTCATGTCTGCTTATACTGCTTCTTTGTCACTTTTGTCGAAGTGATTCTCATCTTCTTCAATGAAGTACCACTGCAGAAAAAGATTTTATAGTACAGAAGACAAGTATCAGGTTTCTTCCTGCCTCTTCACAACATGTCTCAGTGTTGTCCCAATTGCATTGCTTCTACCTGCTTTTCTCCTGTTTTTCCATACAAAACACTTATAAAAGATTCCAGTAACAAGCGCATATTTATTCAATGCCAATTTGATGTTAGAAAATTAGAAATTGGAAAAGTAATCCCCTGTATTGCATACAGAAAGCTAAAGGATATTATATATCTACATCTACATCCATAGAATCATAGAATCATAGAATCATAGAAAAATCATGGAGTCAGTCATGGTTGGAAGGGACCACAAGGATCATCTAGTTCCAACCCCCCTGCCATGGGCAGGGACACCTCACACTACATCAGGCTGGCCAGAGCCTCATCCAGCCTGGCCTTAAACACCTCCAGGGGTGGGGCCTCAACCACCTCCCTGGACAACCCATTCCAGGCTCTCACCACTCTCATGGTGAAGAACTTCTTCCTCACATCCAGCCTGAATCTCCCCACTTCCAGCTTTATTCCATTCCCCCTAGTTCTGTCACTACCTGATAGCCTAAAAAGTCCCTCCCCAGCTTTCTTGTAGGCCCCCTTCAGATACTGCAAGGCCACAAGAAGGTGACCTTGGAGCCTTCTTTTCTCCAGACTGAACAGCCCCAACTCTTTCAGTCTCTCCTCATGGGAGAGGTGCTCCAGCCCTCTGATCATCCTGGTGGCCCTTCTCTGGACACGTTCCAGCACCTCCAGATCCCTTTTGTAATAGGGGCTCCAGAACTGGATGCAGTACTCCAGGTGTGGTCTCACCAGAGCTGAGTAGAGGGGGAGGATCACCTCCCTTGACCTGCTGGCCACACTTCTCTTGATGCAGCCCAGGATCTGGTTGGCTTTCTGGGCTGCAAGTGCACATTGACAGCTCATGTTGAGCTTCTTGTCTACCAGCACCCCCAAGTCCCTCTCTCAGGGCTGCTCTTCAGCCAGTCACTGCCCAGTCTATATCAGTGCTTGGGATTGCCTTTGCCCAGATGCAGGACCTTGCACTTGGTCTTGTTGAACCTCGTGAGGTTGTCTTGTGCCCACCTCTCCAGCCTGTCAAGGTCCCTCTGGATGCCATCCCTTCCCTCCAGCATGTCTGCTGCACCACACAGCTTGGTGTCATTGGCAAACTTGCTGAGGGTGCACTCAATGCCACTGTCCATGGCACTGACAAAGATGTTGAACAAGACTGGTCCCAGGACTGATCCCTGAGGGACTCTGCTTGTCTCTGACCTCCACTGGGACATGCAGCCATTGACAGCCACTCTTTGGGTGTGGCCATCAAGCCAGTTCTTGATCCATCTAGTGGTCCACCCATCAAACCCGTGTGTCACCAGTTTGGAGACCAGGATGTGGTGTGGGCCAGTGTCGAAGGCTTTGCTCAGGTCCAGGTCCATCTATCCATCTCTCTCTCTCTCTCTCTCAATATATATGCACAGACATTTATATTGTTTTAAGGGTAACTTCACTGTGACTTAGAATTTCTTTGCAGAAGGCCATGAATGAGGCTGAAAAATACTGGGTCAAAGAAGCTAAAACACACTCTTAACATCGTTTTATCTTAACATACAATTTGCTTTCTCCTGTTTTGACATGAAACACAGTTGTTTAGCCTAGTTTGAATTAAAAAAAAAGATAATAAAGACAGGAACCAGACAAAAGATGAATTTACTGTGATTTATAGCAAAGTTTTTCACCAAAAGTGAGAAACAGAAAAGTGTTCTATGAGCTGGTTTACAACTATTGCATAAAAGCACAAACCACCATCACTTTTCACTGGTTTGAAATGAATTGCCACTTCTGTTCTGCAAAATGAACAAATATGTAAATCCGCATCATCAAAAACAGTAGAAATGGTGTCATGCTCTCTGGAAAACATTTTGCACCAGTGTACACAATGATTCCAACTTCTGAGAGGAAACAAAGAATCAAGTCCCCATCCAATTCTCTTCTCTGAAGTCAAGCATGGGTTTATGACTAACATTTTGCTGACACCATTAGGTTTATAAACAGTCCTCTTAACAGTAAAGTAGTTAAGTTTAAAGTTCTTTTACAGAAAGAAAATCTTCCTAAATTATCTCAGGCATTCAGGGAAAGACTGACTTACAAAGGAAAGCGTCTTGAGAAAAGAATCAATTTCACTAGCTTATGTTCACTCAAACTCACTGACTGTTAAGCTCAAGGAGAGGACAGTTAATAGGTTTGTTTTTGCAACATCTGGGTGTTTAAGTGCTTTCTCCAGGGGTCAGGAAGGTCAGTCTTTCTTAACAATAGCAGGCAAAAGAGGAAGTGTGAGCTATCACGCTGAACAAGAAAGAGGACCTTTTCTTGATGAAAAAGCAAAAATAGAGGAGGATATACCATCACTTATTTTGATTTTCCTTCAGACTGCTCTAGCAGGCAGTTTCTGTAACTTCTCAGGTTTCCATTGTACTCATAAAAGTGGTAAAAGACTGTGAGAACATGCAAATGGTATGTGTCAATAGGTGTTAGGATTTTACTATTGTTTTAATATAAACATTTAAACATTTAAGGTATGTCTGTTTCTGGATGCAAAAGCCTGGATAGTGCCATTATACATGTCATACAGCTGTGGTGGATATGCCTTTCATATTCTTTAGATTTCCAAGACTCACTGCCAACTATAAACTGATAGAAGTTTACACAGACATTAAAATGAAGGGGCAATCAGTATACAGATAATTTGTAAAATGCATTGTCTTAATTTTATTAAAATGTCAATGGATAAGGATGGGTGTGGTGGAAATAAAGGACAGAAGTATTCAAACAATTGAAAGCATTTTATCATATATTTTTTTCTGTATGACTTTGGATCCATTCCATTAATGACTGAAATCAATGCTTTTTGAAAGCTGTGAGATGGTATAAAGGCAAAAATAGCTTTCAACCTTAAAGAAGCACATATTAAAAGATACTGAATCATTTTTTCTTTAGTGAACCCAAGGTGTTTTGTGGCTGCAGAACATACCATAGGTAGTGAAGCATCAGCTCTTGCTTCATGTCAGCCAGTTTGCTGTTTAACACTTTCTTGTTTTCATGTTTCAGGTGATTTTGAAAAAGAACTCTTTCATCGTGGCCCATACTAGGAACATCATAACATCTGATTGGGAAAGTAAATCTCATGATATGGAAGAAACAAAGCTCTGGTAAGGTGTTGCAATCTTTTGCTTTATTGGAGTCCTTTTGAATATGAACCACTTCAAAACCCACTCTTCCTACTTCAGACATCTCACCCTCTCCGGTAAGAGGTATATCACAGGTGACCCGCTTGCATATCATGTCAGCAGTGTGAAGGAGTCAGGAAGTGTAATCAATGCTGCAGAGCTTCATCTATGTGAAATATCATCCATCTGCATGCGCTAAGTCAGCCTGAAGACCTCACTATGTTACAGAAGCACTTGAAATACTCTGATTAGTAAATCGCAGAGATCACAGATAGATTGACCAGGAGATGAGCACATCAACTCATTACAAGAATAATGAGAAAAAATTAAATATCCAAAAGTATAGGTAGGTTAATGTACAGGAGATAAGTGATCTTTAGGGTCTGTGGGAGGCAAAAATGACAAGGAGTCTCTGACCACGGTGTATGGAGGGAATCAGAAACATGCAGATGGATCTATTTTGCTTTCTTAAAAGATGAACAAAAAAAACAGTGTGGGACTGTAGTTGAGGAGTTATAAGAAGCATTTCACTTTAGTAGGGAAAAATATAGAGAATGGATAATGGCTTTAGTATACAACAAAACACTACATGCATGAAGGACAGGACTTACTGTCGCATCTTTAGTTCCTTTTCATTTCCCTGTAGCCCTCATCCTACAGAAATTTTGCATACATGTGAAGCTAAGAAAATCCTGAGAAGAAAAGTTGTAAATGTTTCAGTCACATTTTTTTTTCTTCATGGCAGCCTATTTTTATAAAATGGTAGGGCATTTCAAAATGTTTGTGAAATGCAACTGAAACCCTCCACAGGCTGAAATGTTGATGTGACTGCACTTGGAACAGAGAGGTAACCGTAGCCACAACCTGTAACCTTTTATTCTTTGTATGTTAAAAAACTAAGACAAAAAGGAAGGGATGAATTCTCAGCCCCCAAAGTAAGTGTTATTCCTTTTTAAATTATTAAGATTATATTCAATGATATAATAGTACATTACAATAAAGTAAAAATTTCAATTTGTAAAAAAAGAGTAATTCCTTTTTCAGATGCTTCCATCAGGATATGTTATATATAATAATATTTTATTGAAAAAATATTTACTGAAAGACACATTGTTCAGGTAGATTTTCACCATTCAAGACATTTCTCTCAGCTCTAGTGGAAATATTTCTAGTGGAAATATTTCTAGTGGAAGTATTTCTATTAATATTTTGTTTGACATTTTCTATAGTACGTTTTGTATGTATATTTTTTGCCTAATATTTCAACTATTCAAGTATTGTTATTTGGAACTGATTCATTAGGCTGGCTTAGACTCTCCACTAAGAACACAAGAACTGCATATCAGTGTTAATCTGACTTCATTGGTTTTCAACCTAAGGATTTTAAATTTTTCACATCCTCTCATAATAACTAATTTAGATTGGTAAAGTGTCAATGGACCTGTTTATCTGGAGTACAGCTCACAGAGAGGCTGCATGGTCAAACATGAAAAGTCTAAAGGAGGTGGCAATTCAAAACCTGACGTTCAAAATATCACTGAATTCTCACAAAGAGATCTGCTACCAGAAAAATACTTTGATCCAGAGCAACAGATATTTTGCATATGTAGGCATGAATACATTTTCTGTGAGAAGCAAATCCTGTGACCTGATTGACATCTTCCAGTACAAATCCGTCCTCTCATTTTCCTACTGCCACAGTTTTGTCCTTGAGCTTAATTGAATCTCATGTCTGCAGCAGTGACTGCTCTTCTGCTCCTTCAGACCTTTTTTCCCTGGCTCTAATTTTCTCTCTTTATATGTTTTCTCACAACTCTCTGCACTTTCTCCTTCCTTGTGACTCACTCTCTTCTCTCTGTAGTTTTTCTGCTTCTCCATCAGAGAAGTTCTTTAGCTGCTGTCCTTGATTACAGCAGCACACTGTGGTGACTCCCTCTTAACCTAGCAGCATTTGACCATATTTTACAGTAACATTTCCATCCATAGAAGAGCAGTTAAAATAACACCAAATAATTATTCTATATTTCAATGAACTCTCCTTTCATGAAGAAAAAAAAAATAGGTACAATAAATGTTACATATTAGTGTTTTCCAGATGAAATGCTTTCTTCTTTTGAAGCATTCTTTAAAGATTTCCTTTTATTTCACTTCAGATTTGCAAGCTCAGAACAAATTAAAATTCTAAAGTTTTGCTCTTTGTTTATTTTCTTTTATCTGATAATGATGATTAAGTTATTACTTTTAAGTGTATATTATTTTTAATAGTAACAAATAATAGCTGTGGTTTCAACAAGAAAAGTTTGTTTCTTGTTCTATTGTTACAATGGGCAAAAGCCTGAACAATCCTGTGGTGGATTTGCAAGGGGAAGAAGGAAGCAGAAAAGGGATCATTAACCTTTCTAACAGACTATTTACCATTCTTTTTATTTGGCCAAGAAAAAAATGACTTTGCAGAACAGCTTCTGCCATACCTTTCCATTCTCAGCTGCCAGGCTGAAGCTGATAGAAAGGATCTGTGCTTTAGTGTTATGAATATCAATAGCTCTAGCGTTATGGCAGGGTCTGGAAAATTAATTTAAAATGAACCCTTCTATCTGGATGGTTATATGATCCACGATGACCCTTAACCTAAAGTGATAAGAGGTAGAAAAAGAAGATGCTCCATTAATACCAGTTGGTCACTGAGAGAAAATAATTTGCCTCTGTGTGCTGGATATCCTTTGAGATCACGTTGAAACTGAGGCTACATTTTGCAAATTCCATTTTGGTGTTTTGTTTTGTTTTCTTTCCCCAAGGACTTCTACATGGTATTTTCATTATAGCTTTCAAAGAGACGCCTTGAAACAAAAACAGTTGTTTTGTTTTTACCCCTCTTAACATCCACAAAATGCAATCTTCATTCACTCAATCCTTACTTTTCATTCTTCATTTTACCCTTGACAAACTTGGTCAAACAAGTCTAAACAATGCTCAAGACTGCTGACACTGTCAAGGTTTACTTGTGTTTCCTTTATACTTGTCTTATTTTACCACCATGCAGAGAGAGAGGGTTTCCACCTGGCTAAAATTCAGATTCCAAGAATTCTGCACTAGAAACAGCATGGAAGCTTCTCCTTCATATTCCCTGTACACATAGGTGTAAGTCAGTATGATAGCCCGTAATTTGTGCAGACATTCAACAAGTCTTGTGAGTTTATTTTGTGTTCAGTGTTTATTTAAACTTAAAGTGATCTCTGCTATATCTATATGATGAAAAATGTCTTCTGGAAAAATAGTCACTAGCAAGTTTACAGATGAGCCCTTTGTTTATATTGTCCCTTTCAGCATACCCTGCTTCGATATACTCAGTCTTTCCAACATGTTAACTGTTGCTTTATCTGTCCTGACAGATGGAAGCTGATTTTGCACTACTTGAATTTTGTAAATTGCTAGGATCTGCTTTCCAAGGGCTATTGAACTTTCACTGGATAACATAACTTAGATCTTTGTTAATTCCATCAAATAATTAAGATTCCCTGCAAGTGGAAATCTTGGACAGGTATACAATGCTTAAAGTACAA
The DNA here is from genome assembly GCF_027791375.1 of Indicator indicator. Taxonomy (NCBI): domain Eukaryota; kingdom Metazoa; phylum Chordata; class Aves; order Piciformes; family Indicatoridae; genus Indicator; species Indicator indicator. The sequence goes on from NC_072010.1 coordinate 37,037,072, forward strand.
AAGCTTTTCAAGAATCGTTATCATATCAATGTGGTACATTGACATAATTGTAAAATAGAATTATGTCAGGTAACAGAGCAGTTATAAAACAGTCTGAGCTGTTTCAGCAAGATGCATGCTGACCTTGGACTATAGCAAATAATCTCCTGTTACTTACATGACATTTTCTTTCAGTACAAATGTTTCACTCTGTGACCTACTTTTCCCACTTTATTAATTCAAAAAATAAAATATAGTATGTGAAAAAGAGACAGTTTTGATGAATGTCATGGGCTGATTGCTTAGGTTGCTAGGGAAATTTTCATTTTGTTGAGCACATTTAATGATTATGTTTCCATTTAATGATTACATCCATTTGCTTTGTTTCTAAGTGTTAGATACACAACACCTAAATTCAGCCTTAACTTATATACTCATATCAAGCCTTTAACCACCTTAAACTGTTTCATGCAGTCATATGGCATACTTAATTGCTCTGACTATATGGACATGTAGGTGCACAGATTTACAAGGTGTCACCTTCCTCCCTAGACAGCCATGTAAGAAATGCTCATACATACCCTGTCTCCTGGGAATGGGAATGGGTGCTTGACTCCTGGCTACGATACACTGACACTCAAGATACTTAACTTCAGCCTCTAGAGCTGCCTGCCAAGTCATTTTATGGTCAAATTTAATAATAGCTTTCTTGACATGGTAGACAGTTGTGGATGATATTTACTCTAAACTTATAAATCAGAGTAGATAGAATCATAGAATCATAGAATCATAGATTCATAGAAACATAGAATCATAGAATCATAGAATCATAGAATCATAGAATCATAGAATCATAGAACTGTTTTGGTTGGAAAAGACCTCTAAGATCATAGAGTTTAACCATCTACCTGACAACATTATGGTCATTTAACCATGTTCTGAAGTGCCATGTTTACACACTTTTTTAACACCTCCAGGGATGGACTTCACCACCTCTCTGGGCAGCCTGTTCTGTCTCACCACTCTTTCAGTAAAGAAATCTTTCCTGATATCCAATCTAAACCTTCCGTGGTGCAACTTAAGGCCATTTCCTCTTGTCTTATCACCTGATACTAGGAAGAAGAGACCAACACCCACTTCACTACAACCTCTTTTGAGGTAGTTATAGTGATCAATAAGGTCTCTCCTCAAGTGTTCTCTTCTCCAGACTAAACAATTCCAGTTCCTTCAGCTGCTCTTAATAACACTTGTTCTCCAGGCCCTTCACCAGTTTTGTTGCCCTCTCTGGACATGCTCCAGCAACTCAATGTCTTTCTTGTGGTGACAGACCCAAAACTGAACAATTCCCAGTGCCAAGTACAGAGGCATGATCAGTTCACTGTTCTTATTGGCCACACTATTCTTGATACACCTTGACCACCTGAGCACATGGCTGGCTCATATTCAGATGGCTATCAAATAACACCCACATCTCCTTTTCTGCCACTGTCTCTGTAAGCCTTATTGTTGCAATGGGGTTGTTGTGAACTAAGTGCAGGATCTGGCACTCGGCCATGTTAAAGTTTGTACAGCTGACCTCAGTTTATCAATCCAGTCTGTCCATATCCCTCTACAGAGTCTTCCTACTTCTGAGCAGATCAACACTCCCACTGAATTTCATGTCATCTGCAAACTTTCTGAGGGAGCATTCAATACCTCATCTTGATCACTGATAAAGATGCTAAACAAAACTGGCCCCAAAACTGAGCCCTGGAACATTATTTGTGACCAGTGATGAATACTGGTAATTCTTCACCCTTACCTCTTATTTCTTTCTTTTTATACTAATGGAAAGAGATTAATATTATTTTGGTTTTATTATTTTAGGATCATAGAATGTTTTGGGTTAGAAGAGACCTTTAAAGATCATTTAATCCAAACCTCAAGAAGTGAGTATAAATAAAGGCCGTAGCATGTAAAATTATAGAAGGGTTATAAATGCCTTAAATGTAATGATTGAGTCATGAAATTTTGTTTCAATGAGGTTAAAATCTCCCTGAAGTTCAGTAGTCTTAGCACCTGAATTTTTGTCTTTCATTAGCCAGAGATTTGGCAGACAGTTAAATTCTTTAGTCAGTAGGAAATTACATTCTAAATATAACCACACAATATATTTGATATAAAATTTGAAGCATGAGGAGTGTAACAAAACCATATAAATTCCAAGTAATATCACTTGAATAGGAGTTTTATTTAGACAGCAACACACTGAAAAACAGCTTTCTAATGCAAGTGTCATGAAAATTTACTTTGATGATCTCAGTTAGAATTCTGGAATGAGAAGGGTCAAAAGATCCATGAGATCTCATAATTTCTCATACATAAGTTAAAAAAAACTCAGGGCTGATGCAAGCTGATGTACCAAGATTTAATGTAATATAGTCAATTCATATTGCACTGATTATGGTCCAAGCAGCTGCATCTGTCCTATCAGTCACACTTCTGAGAAGGCTGCAGTATTTCCAGTGAAGTTACATCCTATCAAATGGACTAAAATACACTAAAATATATGCATTAGAACAAACTGGAATTGTCAAAAACCCCACAAACAAACAAACAAAAAACCCACAAAATCCTCCACCTTGCTTACATTTATTAACAAAGAAACTTCTAGAAACTAGATCTACAGTGAAAACAAATTTGGAGCTGTAAGAACATTTTCCCAAATTTAGTATGCTTTTAGTGTTTATACATAATGCCTGTAATACCAGTAATGAATAATACAGCATACTTTTACATATATGTAGATGTTGTCTAACTCCAATCCCAGTACTCCAATGATTAACTAATAATGTAAAAAAAAAAAAAACCCAACCCTTATGTTAAGTGTTCATTCATCAATATTTTGTTGTCCTTCTCTTCAGATGAGGTTGTTTTAACTCCTTTAAAGTTTTGTAAATACTAGCCATTTTGTGATATTCTATCCAATCCATTATCTATTCAAAGAAATAGGAAAGCAAAACAGAGATTAATTCTCAGCAATGAAAATGTAAAGTGGAGTGGTACCCTAAGGAACAGAGAGGTTAGAAGACTTCTAAATGATTTAAGCTGGGTCTCACTATCCTCTCCATGCAAATGTCCCCAACTGGTATCTGTTTGACTTAGATTGATAACAATATACATAACCCTTCAGTTACAGATTAGCTGCAGTGCAGATAAAGTGATTCCTTCTATCGAAATAAAAAAGTAGATTTTGTTAGAACAGTAAATAGTAGAGAAACTTTGGACTCAAGAGTCACATTCTCTTATGGAAACACAGAACTATCAACAGAGACCTGGGATAACAAATGAAGGACTGATTTTATATTCCTGATACAAAAAAGAAAAACATCTTCTGTTGTGTTCATTGAGATTATTCCCTCAAAGGCAAGTTCAAGATAAGAACATTTTTCTACTTTTTTTCTTACATTTTACTGAACTGCAATGTTGTTGAAAAGGAAAAGAAAGAAAGAAAAAAACCCCAAAACCCAGTGAATTATAAGGTCCCTTGAGAAAATTCAGCAATTTTTATTTTTTTCTTTTTTCCTTTAGTGCAGAATTCTCTGGTTAAGTCTCAGTAAACTTCACTGACTTTCAAAACTGTGATGATTTTGAAAACAGCCCTTGAAAGCCATCAAACACATGTTTTTCAAATTAAAATGAGAAAACTCATATTCTCTATCACTTGACTGGGCTCTGTGTGTTCTCTGTTTGCAGAAGCCATCAGTAAAGAAGAAATACCATAAATCATTTATTCTATGTGATACCCTTTGTTATTTTGTGTTGAAGTCCAGGATGTACAATCAGAGGGAATAAGTGTCACTTTTAGAGGGATGCATTAAAATTGACAACTTCTTTTATACCAATATATGTGGATTACTCACTGGTCAAGTCAACTTATTTCCACAGGGGACCATTTGCAGGGAGTTTAAGTTTTGTTGAAAAAAAATCCTTTCCCTCCAACATGAACTATGAAGTTTGACCAATGCATATTAAAGAACTAAGATTAAATCACCTCTTTTAATTTATGCCAGCTGGGCTTCATAAGGTTCACTTCCTTTTCTAATTGTGTCAATCTAACATGGCTGTCACAGATGAGGTATTTATGACAGTATTAAACTCATCAGGTAGAGAGTCATGCAAAGTATTTGCATCCTTTGTCTATTTCTTCATGTGCTACTTTAATGAATTTGGTATATTTAGTTTACCATTTTTTAACATAGCCTTCACATCTATTACAAAATGCCTTCTTTGGAAGACATGGAATTTTTATGGCCTTGATTCTATGTGAATAGATACACATATTTATACACATTTTTTTGTCCAGTAAATGGTGTCATAAAAATACTCTGCCCATGTTTTCTTTAAAATAGTATATGAACTAGTACTTTCTAATTTCTCAGTGAATGTATATAGATTTCGTTAATCTCCATTCTTCCATACAGACCTAGTTAATATTCTTGCAGTCTTCCCTTCTTTCCATTGTGAATTATCACTACATAATATTTTTTGTTTATACATTAAGAATAGATTATCACACAACCCTGTGACTGAAAATAAGAAAATGAAGTTTTTTAATTAGGCACACATTTTTAAGAGGGTAGAGATTTGTATAGATGTATAAATATTTGTATAAATAATAGTTTAGGCTAACACAGCTTTCAACATGCTCTTGGAAGACAGCTGTTTTTCTGCATTGTCATACAGTATCATTTACCTTAACTGTGTCAAAAGACTTAAATAAATGTTTAAATTTCATCTTATTGGGACTGGAGCAAACCATTCCATAGAATCTCTCCATTGATAACATCAGGATTTGATCCAGCTTCAATATGTCCAGCACAACCACTCAGGGGTAGGGTTGCCACCAGTAACATCTCTGCACGCTGCACAAGGACATGTTAAAGTGTTGGCTACAGCTCCAGAATCTTACCTTCACCTCAGTAAATCTGTCCTGAAGTGTCACTGAGAGTTGTACATCAATATATCCTGCTCTCCCTAATGAATAATATTCTGGCCAGATCTTTACAATGATTTTATTAAGAAATCATGGTGTGTTTTGTAAGCAGTATCGAAGTTTCTCTGGATGAAATATTTTTTTCTTCCTCTGTTAATTCCATAGAAATTACTTATATCATTGCATTTCTTGAACAGGTGCTTTGGATGAAGTTAGCAAATAAAGTTCCTGAGTCATTAGTCAGCTAAATGCAGCATAACAATACAAGTAAATGCAGAAATATACTGTGTAACTAACCAAGCATAAAATAATTTGGTTTGCATCTAGGAAACTATCCACCTGACAAAGTATTCTGGCTGTACCTGCAGTGGACTGTTGATGACTTATTCACATTTTGAGCAGCCTTGCCTGAGCCCAGCAGGAAAATCTGTAATGCTCATTACTATTCCATCCCAGAAGAGGTAATGGCTGAAAAACAGTCAATAATTATTCAAGTGGTGTACTTCAGGTTACTGCGATGAAAATTATCTGGAAAGAAACAAATATGTCGCTCTTCATACAAAAGCTTCAACAAAATATTTGAATACTGGTATACTCCTTCAAGCAATTATGCTTTCTCCTCAATTCTGACATGTTGGACACAAAAACACTGCAGAAGTTGAGTGGATAGTGAAAAGCTGAATGAGATACCAAATACATCCAGACAGATTTCAGAGGAAAAGGCTAAAACTTAAGAGTAAGATGATGGAGAGATGTATTCTCAATTACAGTTGAGACCAAATTTTTCTGACAAGAAAAAACAGATTTAATCTAGCAACCTGATCAAAACTTCGATATATCCTACATCTGGGGAGAAATACAACAGGCACCAGCACAGGTTAGGAGCTGCCCTGCTGGAAAGCAGCTCCACAGAGAAAGACCTTAGAGTGCTGGTAGACAGCAAGTTCTCCATGGAACAACAATGTGCTCTTGTGGCCAAGAGAGCCAATGGGATCCTGGGATGTATCAAAAAAGATGTGTCCAGCAGGTCTAAGGAAGTTCTTCTACCTCTGTACTCTGCTCTGGGGAAACCACACCTGGAATACTGTGTCCGGTTTTGGTATCCCCAGTTCGAGAGAGACAGAGACCTGCTGGAGAGAATCCAACAGAGAGCCATGAGGATGATTAGGGGATTTGAGCATCTCCCCTGTGAAGAGAGACTGAGATCCCTGGGAATATTTAGTCTTGAGAAGAGAAGACTGAGAGGGGATCTGATCAATGTCTATAAATATCTGAGGGCTGGGTGTCAAGTGGAGGGGGCCAGGCTGTTTTCAGTGGTTCACAGTGATAAGACAAGGAACAATGGGTTCAAACTAGAACACAGAAGATTTCACCTCAACATGAGGAGAAATTTTTTTACAGTGAGGGTGATGGAGCCCTGGAACAGGCTGCTCAGGGGTGTTGTGGAGTCTCCTTCTCTGGAGACTTTCAAAACCCACCTGGATGTGTTCCTGTGTGGACTATCCTAAGTGATCCTGCTCTGGCAGGGGAGTTGGACCTGATGATCTCTTGAGGTCCCTTCCAACCTCTGATATACTGTGATACTGTGATATATTTCAGAAATAAAAGTATACTAAATGAATATGCCTACACCACCATGCTAGTTTAGAGCAGGACAGATGCTCTATTGTCCTGAAAGGTGCAAAAGAATGACACTCACACAAATGGATTGGGTAGTGATGGAAAGTTTAAATGGAAAAACAACTAACATACTACAAGAACTACAAAACATTAGTGAAGAGCATATCCAAACCATACAGAGTCCCTTTACACCACACCAAAAAAAAAACCAACCAACACCCAAAGCTTCCCTCCTCCCCACTTGAGGTGCACCCAAAACCCCCAGGGCTCTTTCTTCTCCCCATTGCTAGGCTGGTCTCAGGCTCGCCAGGCTTGAAACTGCCCTCCACCCTTTCTTATCCTGGCATTAGGCCTAAATAAGCCAAAGAGGCCTGAGATATTCCCCCACTGTTACCCAATAAGAAAGCATCTCCCACAGGAGCAGAGAGGGAAGAAAGAGAAAGACAATGACTTTGCAACCAGATTTATAAGGGTGCAGGATTTATGGATAGAAATATGCTATTTTCTGTGTCCACTCATTGGGCTGGATACTCTGGACACTGGAGGTGTAACTCTGTGGCTTCAGTTTAGGAGGCACCCAGTCTGAACTGCCACAACCATAAACTCTTCTCTTTTTTTTTTCTTTCTTTTCTTATTTTTCCTCTTTTTTTCCTTTTTTTTTCTTTTTTCTTTCTTTTTTTTTTCTTTTTTCCTGTTTTCTTTTTTTCCTTTTTTTTTTTTTTTTTTTCTTCTTTTTTTTTCCCAGAGGGGAAATAGGTGAATTCTTCACCATGGAAATAGCTTGATTTGTACAGTTAAAATTTCAACCCAGAAATATGTAACCATATTTTGCTCAAACTCATGTCTTCATTCTCTTCTTTCATCAGTATCTGAGCTGGTCTACAATAGATTTCAAACTGAAAACTGTGGAAAATGCTTCACAATGCTGATATTAAACACATTCCCCCAGCCCAAAAAACATTGTTGAAAATAACCTTTTGATACAGCAAATGAGCCTGTGCTTCATTTTGTTTCACTGCTGAATACTTTATGCACATGACTATCAAACTATAACTGTTTCCATCATACAGTTTAGGTAACAATAACCTTATTATCAGGGTCAATGAACATGCAGCAATGACACGACATGTCTTAACAACAAAATTAGCTGAATATTTTAACAGGGAAAAAAAAACCCTCTAGTAGAAAATGTTGATTCATCAAAACCAAAATCTTTAGCAATTGAACTATATTCAGTGGGAACCTCTGGTTTTCTCACAGATATTCTTCTTACCTTTCAGGTGAAAATGATTCACTACAACTGCAATGCAATTTCACAATGTGGACTTCAGGCAGATGCTTAACAATTTTGCTATTCTGAAAAACAATGAGTAATTTCCATGTAGCAGAGGGGAAAAAAACTTTATAAAATTCACCTTACTCTCCAACATACTCTGGGATAAAAATGCAAAAAGAAAAAAAAATCATGCAGATTTAATTTTGGCATTTCCAAAATGGAAAGATTCAAATCAATAGTGTTAAAAATCTCAACAATTTCATGTTTTCCATCTCCTATATTTTAACTTTTTGTTTCAAATTATAATTTGAAATTATCATAGTTTCAAAATTGCCCAAGATAGAGAGGAAAATAGGTAAAGGTCTGTGAAAAAGCAAACCAAAATGTTTTGTTTCAGATAAAAAAAAATAAAAGTTTCCACTTGACAAATGCTCCTTTACTGCTCTTTAGTGCCCATGTGAAAACTTGACAAAATTCTCCTTTTTGATTCAAGTGTTTTCAGGGCTTTTTTTTCTCCTATTTTTCATGTTAAAAAGAAACAAAACAAAATAAAACAAACCAGCACTGACTCAATATATTAGGTATACATGGCAAGATTTGAGGCTACAGGGAGGAGTCCAAGAATTGCCCATGCCCGACATAGCCACCTGCAGCCAGCTGCAGTGGACCCACTGCAGGGCACAGCTGAGCCCTTCAGCCAAGGTGATGGCACCTCTGGAAATCTATGTTTAATAAAGAGTAAAACACTACACAGTAAGAGGTGCAGAGGATGAAGGAGAAGGTGGCAAACAGCACAGGAAACACCAAGGTCAGAGAATGAAGAGGAGGAGGTTTCAGGCACCAGATCAGAGATTCCTACAGGCCCTAGAAGACCCATGATGAAGGAGGGGAGTAAATATGAGGAGAAAGAAGTGGCAGAGAGGAGCTGTTATAGACTGACTCTAACCCTCCTCAACCACAGTCTATCACTCAGGGTTGGTGATGGTCTAGAGGAATAGGCAAGAAAGAAGGGAAGTTGAATCTGAAAAAGAAGGAGTGTTTGTCTTTGTTTGTAATCCCTCAAATCGCTTCTACTTGGCAATATTTTAAATTTTTTCCTCCAAGACAAGTCTGGTTTGCTCATGACAGGAATTGGTATGTAATCTTCCTCTCTTTACTTTGAGCCAGAAGCTTTCTAGTCCAATTTTCTCCCCATGTCCCATTGAGGATGGGGAATAAATGAGCACATGAGTGGGTGTTTAACTGGTAGCTAAGGCTAGCTCATCAACACACTCAGTCCTATTTCTCTTTAAGGAATGAACTGAAAAAAGTGTTATTACTCAGGGAAGTGAAAATGTACTAAAATTTTAGAATACGTTGATATATTTAACCAATTTGGGGAATAAAGTTCAGATTTCATGCAGAGTACATTCCCAACATAGGCAGCAGAGTGGAACTACTTCACAGAATTGCAGAATGGTTGGATGAGCAAATGTGTGAAGCAGGTTTGCCTAGACCAAGTTGCACAAAAACTTGCTCAGGGGAGTTTCAAAAGCCTTCAGAGAAGGAAACTTCACAACCTGTCTGTACAGCCTGCTCCAGTGCTCTGGCAATGTCAAAGCAAAATGTTTAAATTACGACTCCTGTGTTCTGGTTTGTGCCCCTTACACATTGTCCTATCACTGGTTGCCACTGAAATGAGGTTGGCCCCATCCTCTAGACCTCCACCCTTTAGATATATATAAACGTTGATAAGATTCCCTCTCAGTCTTCTCCAGGCTAAAAAGCCACAGGTCTCTCAGTATCTCCTCATAGGAGAGATGTTCCTGTCCCCTAACTGTCTTCATGGTTCTCTATCGGACTCTAGTAGCTCCCTGTCTCTCTTGAACTGGGGAGACCAAAACTGGACACAATAATCCAGGTGTGGTCTCACCATGGCAGAGTCAAGAGAAAGAATCATGGAATCATAGAATCATAGAATCATAGAATCATAGAATCATAGAATCATAGAATCATAGAATCATAGAATCATAGAATCAGTCAGGGTTGGAAGGGACCACAAGGATCATCTAGTTCCGACCCCCCTGCCATGGGCAGGGACACCTCACACTACATCAGGCTGGCCAGAGCCTCATCCAGCCTGGCCTTAAACACCTCCAGGGGTGGGGCCTCAACCACCTCACTGGACAACCCATTCCAGGCTCTCACCACCTTCATGGTGAAGAACTTCTTCCTCACATCCAGCCTGAATCTCCCCACTTCCAGCTTTATTCCATTCCCCCTAGTTCTGTCACTACCTGATAGCCTAAAAAGTCCCTCCCCAGCTTTCTTGTAGGCCCCCTTCAGATACTGCAAGGCCACAAGAAGGTGACCTTGGAGCCTTCTTTTCTCCAGACTGAACAGCCCCAACTCTTTCAGTCTCTCCTCACAGGAGAGGTGCTCCAGCCCTCTGATCATCCTGGTGGCCCTCCTCTGGACACGTTCCAGCATGTCCATATCCCTCTTGTAATAGGGGCTCCAGAACTGGATGCAGTACTCCAGGTGGGGTCTCACCAGAGCTGAGCAGAGGGGGAGAATCACCTCCCTCACTCTGCTGGCCACACTTCTCTTGATGCAGCCCAGGATCTGGTTGTCTTTCTGGGGTGCAAGTGCACATTGACAGCTCATGCTGAGCTTCTCATCCACCAGCACCCCCAAGTCCCTCTCCTCAGGGCTTCTTTCTAGCCAGTCACTGCCCAGCCTGTATTTTTGCTTGAAGAATCTCCCCTGACCTGCTGACCACATTCTTCTTAACGTGTCCCAGCATACCACTGGCCTTCTTGTCCAGAAGGTTATGTGGTTGTCCCATGGAAAACTTATTGTCTGCCAGCACTCTCAGGGCCTTCTCCGCAGAGCTGCTTTCCAGCAGGTCAATCCCTAACCTGTACCAATGTGTGGTGCTCTTCGTCCCTGTATACAGGACTCTACACTTGCCCTTGTTGAACTTCGTGAGATTCAACTCAGCACAACTCTCCAGCCTGCTCAGGTCTCACTGAAGAGCAGTACAGCCTTGTGTGTCAGTTGATCCTGTCAGTTTTTTATCATCAGCAAATTTGCTGAAAGTACACTCTGTTCCTTCATCCACATTGTTGATGAAGGTAATAAACAAGACTGGATCCAGTAAAGATCCCTGGGGAACACCGCTAGCTACAAATTTCCAACTAGACCCTGCACCATTGATCAGAACCCTCTGTACTCTGTCATTCAGTTAGTACTCTGTTCCTTTTATTTTCCTTCAATACATGGATCTAGCACAGTATCCTTCCCTCTATTTTTCTTCCTAGAGAAAGTCTTAAAAATACAAGAGGATGATGACAATGAAGAGGATTCAGTGATCAACTGATGGAGTATCAGCATCCCTAGCTCTGAGCAAAAGGGGTAGAAAGGTAATAATATCCTCAGCTTTTCATTCATATTCCTTTGATTAGAAAATATGGTCAGAAATTTTCATAATTATTTGATACTCAAATAAATAGCTTATGTCCTCTACTGTGAAAATTCAAGGTCTGTCTTTTGAACCAGCTCACATCTCTGCTTTGTGGGCCAGGTTCAGTGTTTGCACACAGTAACACAGTATAAATTATGCAGGGGTAATGATTCAAGAACTCAGGAAAGACTTTAAAAAGTTACTGTCTGCAAGGCACACCTGTGCTTCTTTACTTATTAATATGCATTTCTTTGTTTCTACATTTATATTTAGAACACTAGAAAGGGCAGATAGGGAGAAGATAGTTTTGAAGATGCTACCTACAAAAGCTACAAAAGTAAGTGGAGAAAGATTTTAAAATAGGCATAAACCAAAACTTTCAAACCAATAAATGCAAATCCAGAATTAAAGGTGGAAGTCTCTGCAGTTATATAGACTTTGGACTCCACTAAACAACTATGAGTGCATCTTCCAAGGGAAAGGAATGATGAGATTTCTGCACCTGAAACACTTTCAGCCTGATACACACTTTTATGCATGAAGTGAAGGAATAGTGATTGTTGTAATTTGTAAGGAGAGATTCCTGCTCCTATACTTGAGTGGTTACCAAAAACTTGGCAAATAGTTTATAGATGCTACTTATATGGGAGGTTAAAGTTGTCTTGCCTTAGAACTTAGAAGCTTTGGTTAGTTTTTGATGAGTTAAGTCTGTTCTCAGTGAGGAATTATGGAAATAAAGGGCAGGAAATGTTTTAAAAATGGAGCACATTTTCTTTTGTACATATAAGCATTCAGCCTTCTCAGAGATCTGCAGGCTGTTGCAAGTGCCAGGTAAAATGTGTTGAACACAAGAGCCTGACTCTGCACTAATGTAACTGCTGGGCTGCTGAATTGCTCCTGCCTGGGAATACTCTTTTGGGCACAGTAAAACTTATAAATGATAACAGCAGCAAAAGCTATACATATAAGGGGAACTCTGAGCTATGCACCACATTTGACATGCTGAGGATGGCATATTATCATGGGTTGCTAAACACCCAGAGTATCTGCCTACATCTCTGCTTAGCTACTAGCCACATCATTAAGGAAGTAGCAGCCTGGGGAATCTGAGGTCACAGGGTGCACTGAATGATATCCAGATCTTGTCAATACACATCACACTAAAATAGCACAGACCAATATATTGCTTCTTGTGAAATAAAACTAATTTCAGGAAAAGGTACAGTAATATTATACATATGTATCTCCTTTATTCAAATATAACTCACTGCCAAACAGGCAAGTGTACTTTCCTCTGGTAATGGATCAAATTATTTCAACTTCTTTGCTCGAAGCTGTAATTTCCCAAATTTTTCTCAATTTAGAGTCTGTTTGCAAGTTTTTAATTAAAACTAAACAAATAAGTAATATATATATATGTATATACACTTATATAAATATAAGGCAGAAAAGCTCTACCACATCTTCACATTAGCAATTAGAAGATATATGCTAAAAATCTCAAATGCCAGTTCAATGACTGTAGACTTCAAATTCAAAACCAGATTACTAACACTGGAAGTCCCTACATTTACATTTTCAAGTTGCTTAAGAACCTTAAAAGTCTACTCAAAACTTCTCAGATCTAGGGAGCATTGAACAGATAAGGCTTTGGTTTGTATCTCAACTTTGACAGTATGCAAAATACAAAAGAAATTATTCTCTGAGCTGCCCATTTGAGACCAATTCACCTGGCTTCTCAGATCATGTCTACTGGGTTGTGCTTCCTAGAAACTTCTGGTGGAAGATGTTGTATTCTCTTTTGCCCTTTCCAATTTTTACATGGGAATTTTCTGATCACAGCATGCACCTATGCCCCTGGAAGATCCTGTCTGAGTTTTCACACTGCTGTAGGGAGCTGAACCTATATCCCCAGAACCATCTGTTAACCAGTGGGCTATTTGGTATTCAGACCAGGTCCTCTCAAGTTCATCTATTTAAAAATGTTCTGTTTCCATAAAATTTTTGCAATATTTATGGAGCAAGGATTGGAACTTCAGTCTATCTCACTGTGGCTTACTAATTACCACCAGCCTATGACTAAATCAGCATTTCATACTGAGGAGGCAGTTCCGCTTGCTCAGCGTGTCTTAACACATCGAGCTTATGGTCTTTATTAAGCATCCAAGTATCTAGAAATCTGATCATAAAACACCTGAGGTAGAATTTATGTGACCAAACATAGGCAGCTAAACTATCTTTATTGTCAGAAAGAAATAAACACTTTAAGAATCCTACCTTTAGATGGCTGTCTATATTTGGTCAGAAGATTTTCACCCTAAAAGAACCTCTTTCTTCCTCCTTGAGTTGTAAAGTGTATCTGGAGTGATCAGCTCAGTTGTGGATGACAGGTTTGCAGACTATTGATGACTACTTTTTCTAGATCTAATGTTAAGAACTGTATATTTTTTTCCTGAATTATTTGAACAACTATAAAAATGGATCAAATTCTTTTTTGTTTTATGGGGAACAGATTTTCCTCTACAACAGGGATACAATTTTCTTCAAGAATTTTGTCTTACACAAGAAATAAGGACAGTTGTCACGATTTTCCTTATCAAGATTGGTGTATTAATGCCTGAATTGTAATTTCTCCCTCTGTTTATGTGCCCCAGTTTTAGTACAGGGGAGGGGGGTGTGGATGAGGGTGACAGGGCTGTCAAGGGAGGTCAGGAACTGGCCCATGTTGGACACAACAGGTTCCAGATGGCTTCTTTACACCTATTGCATGACAGAGATGAGCCCCTCCACCAAAATAATGGCAACTCAGGAAAAAGGTGTTTAAGAAAACATAAAATTCTGCACAGCATGACAAATAGCCCTGCTGACATGAAGGTGAAAGTAAGAGGAGGTACTTCAGGCACCAGAACAGAGATTCCTCTACAACCAGTGAAGACCACAGTGTAGCAAGCAGTCCCACTACAGCCCATGGATGATGTCAGGGAAGCAGAAATTCATGCTGCTAGGAATGCCAGACCCAGTGTGGGTCTTCCCACGGTGGACATTCCCCAAATGAAGCTGCAGCCTAAGGATCCCAGGCTGGAGCAGTTTTTCTGGAAGGAACATCAGGCCATGAGAGACTGACATTAGATCAGTCCTAATGAACAATACCCCATGGAGAGAACTGATGCTGGAGCAGTTCCTGAGGAGTTGCATCCTGTGGGAAGACCTCGGGCTGGAGTAGCTCATAGAAGACTGTATCCCATGGTAGGGACCCCGTGTGGGAAAAGGGAAAGAACATGAGGAGGGAGAGGCAGAGGTAGTATTGTGAACTAATGCTCATTCTTCATCCTTCTGTACTGTTTGGGTTAGGGAGGAAAGCACAGATGAGTTGAGAATGAAGCAGTGAGATCAAACCTGGGAAGAAGAGAGTAGGGGAAAGCTGGTTTAGGCTTTTGTCTTCTCTCCTCACCATCCTACTTTTGTCTTCTCACCATCTTACTCTATTTTTAATTAGTAGCAAGTGAAATTAATTTTCCCTGATCTAAGTCTGTTCTTCCTACGAGAATATCTGGTGAGTGATCCCCCTGTCTCAACTCACAATCCTTTTCATCTTGCTTTGTCCCTATCCTGTTGAAGAGGGGGAGTGAAAGACCAGCTGAGTAGATGGTGCAGCCACCCAGGGTAAATTTACTACATCCTAAAAAAATGCAAGGAGAGGGAGTATCTTTCTGTATTCTCCCAACCAAAGTAATGAAATGTTTTTATTTGAAAGATGGGGCATGGAGAGATATATGAATGTGTTTACATTTTCTGTTGAACATTACTTGGAATCTCTGATATTGGGACAGAGTTGTCCATGCTGTTGTAGATTGCCAGATGTTTAAAGAAGTGGCAGGTCAGCTATGAGCTACTGTGTAAGAGCAGGAAAGACTTGGGCAGAAACACAAAGGCACAAATCACCAAAGTATTTAAGGAAGAGATATGTTTTGTGGGTATGGTGTTTTGTTTGTTTGTTCTGTTGTGTTTTTTTCCAAAGGAATATTAATAGCTTTTTGCTAATTACAATACCCTGACAATACCTTATAGGCATGATTGGATTCTGTGGTTGTAAGCAATCCTCCAAAAGTGCATTGACAGCACTGATGAATATTTATTTATAAGAAATTATAACAAAAATAATAGTGAGGTAGACACTATGATGTGATAAAACACTTTCTTCTGAATTTTTGTTCAGTGCTGGTTTTCTCCCATTATTTTGATTTCCTAATTAAAAAAAAAAAAAAAAGTAAAAAAGAAATTGCAGCTGACTGTGTTTTTTCCCTTAATTTTCTTCTCTACTTGTTTGAAAACTGAACTAAGAGGAAAATTCTATCCAAACACATTTACTCCTCCCAGAACTGAACTCCCAAACAATTGATAGATTAGCTATTTAAATACAATTGCTAGGACTCCACATTTAAGAACAAAGCTAAATGACTTAACACAATTGTGAAAGGAGTCTGGCTCAGTGTTAAAATACTTGCAGTCAGGTCTTCAGCTGATGGAAACTAACAGTATTGTGTTGGGTTCAGTGGAGCAGTGACAGTGTTCAGCATCTGAAGCTCTTGTTCTTTATATTTACCCAAAGATTTACTTTAATATGGTTCCTTTGTCATGCTCACTGGCACATGTACTCTTGCCTAATGTGGACACTGCTGCATAAAGTATGAGTTGTGCCATTCAGTGAAATGTTTACATGAACCACCTGCAGCCCTTCACTAGCGAGTGGTGCAGGTGGAAGTGTTGAGTCCCCATGAGGAAGGCTGGCCAGCCTTCCCATCCCTCTGCAAGACAGGTTCTAGTATGTAGGGTTTTCTGTGTAACCATTGGTGATATATTGTTTACACACTCTCTGCTCAGTCAGTGCTTTCGATAAGTCAAAACTGCAGACTGCTTTGGGGGTACTTGAAGCTGATGAAGCATGCAATATATAACCAAATTCTCTTCTGTTCAGTTTGTGAAACTGAGTTATTCTTGACAGTGTGGAGGAAAATATTTTTGTAGGTCTTTGGTCTGATTCTTGTGAGCAGTTTCTTTGCTATTTCAAAGTAATTTATCTCTAGGGAGGGAACAGAAGCAATGATCATCTGTCCAGGATAGGAATTAATAGGGCCAGTATTGATCAGCTACAGCTCTTTACACAGAGCTCTGGTCAGAGTCAAATGTAACATTTCTTCACATCTGGCTTTGATTTTCTTTCTGGAGAAGTTGTGCCAGTTGCAGGATGTTAGTCATCTAATTCTATCCATCACTAACAGGAAAAAAAAGTGAGAGAAATAGAAAGAACAACTCAAAATCAGCTAGATAACTAAAATTTCTGTGGGCAAAAGGAAAACTTCTGTTTACATTAAAAAGTCAAAAGGGAAAGGTCTAGTACTTCCCAATTATAAAGAAACATGTACTCTTTCCTTGACATCCTTTCTAAGAAGGAAAAAAAAAAATACAAAGTACAAATTCCAAATCCATCCATTTACCATTATTGTAGCAGGAAATATTTTGTAATCACACCAATGTTACTGAACAAGGATTTTCTTTTTTTTTTTTTTTTTTTTTTTTTTTATTATATGAAATAAGAAGTAGTTGTTACAAAGTACTCCTGGAAATGATATTACATTTGCAGCACTGGAATTAATAGCCATTTAAAAGTGTATTCCCATTTCCCAGAAGTCAAATTGAGTTTTGATGCTGGTTTCACTGAAAGCAGGACCAACATTTGAATAAACCGTAAGGGAACAGAAGAAAGCAAATAGGATATATGGGGTTACTCTGTTACTCTGTCAAGCCCAATACTTTGTTTTAAATAGTGGGAAATAAAATCTGCTCAGAGAAGACAAAAATCCAGGATCTCTTTATGGTTAAACTATTTTTAAAAATCCTTTCCCAGTATTTCACAACTAGCAAGGCAGAATTAGTTTAATAGATGCATTTAAAAGTGAAAACAAAAGATAGACTAGAAGGTGCAGAGCTGTTACTAATCTCTAATCTCATCTGAACGCACAAGCAACTGAAAAAATGTTATGTCATTTCAAACTTGCTTGAAGTCTCCTAGAAGAAGCACTGCTCTTCAGAATGGTTTCATCTGCAGTTATCAGTAGATCAAGACAGGGATAACAGGGCTGTTGCCTTGTCTGGATAAGAAGCTGCTGGTAGAGTTTGTTTAGAGGAAAACTTCATAGCAGATTTCTATTTTGCTAGCACTATATTCAATTGTATGGAAAGATAAGGGAAAGCATTCTGAATTCAAGCTGAAGAGTTTAGATACAAAATATAAGTGGGAAGATTTATAAATGTCTTGCTCACCTTTTTACTTTCCTAGGACTCGAAGAGGTAAGACTGGTTCTCAAGAAAAAAAAAAAATAGGAGATTGTCAAGTTTTTAAGCCAGAATCCACTAGCAGTTGAGGAAAACAGCATGTATATCCATGAGAATATGACTCTGCATACTCAATGTGAAAAATGCTATCAGTCAGCAAGAGGAAAAAAAAAAGAAGTGTTATTGGCATAGTGACAAGTAAGAGTGTTGGTACACAGAAACAATATTTTCTATGAAACATATGCCAATATGTCATGCAAAACAAAGTAATTAAATTCTATTTACCTACTTTTCTGAGGGACTGTACTACTTGAAAGACATTACTATGTTTGAGGTAGTTACTCAGGCAGTAAAATCCAAAACAGTAAGTCAAGTCACCTCTTAATTTCATTTAATTTCAGGTGTTCAGTCCACCTCTTAATTCCATTTAATTTCACGTGTTCAGTCTAATCTCTTTGGACTTCTTCTAAATCAAAGGGTAGACAATCCTAGAAAATATTTTCTTATGGGGATCCAAGTAACATTAAGATGTAAGAGGCTTTCTGACCTTTTAGACATGAATATATGTTGGTCAGAGTAGGTAATTGCTGAGTGTTGGCCTTAAAGTTGTAAGCAGTGCATTCATGTTAGGCTTAAGGTGTTGGAAGAGGTAGATGGATGCTTTAAAAGATCTGAGGACTGGGTGTTATTTAAAATTCTATGTGAAATGCAGTTCTCATGCATCAGCAAATGCCCAAACATGCAGGGAAAAGTGCATACTGCTGGAGAGGGTGCAGGGTGGGGGTTGGTGTGGGAACTGCTCTTTTAGCAATTTTCTGGTTATCAAAATCAAACAATCCTAGGCAGAAAGAATCATTTCCCGCCCCCCCCCCCCCCCCCCCCCCCCCGCTTTCTTCTGAGAAAGCGAGTGATTGCAATAACTTTAGCTCTGTTATGGCCTGTTTCTGATTGAGAATTTTCTTAGCTGAATTCCAAATGTCTAGCGAAATACGCCCAGGCCTACTAATAACAGTCACCAAGGATACACAGAGATTTAATGCAGTGTTTGCAGAGCTGGGAGTAATGGCTGTCAGACTGAACTAGTGGAGTTATGGTACTTCATTAACTCATTTGGAAGAAGTGTGATTTTAGAGTAGAAGGTACCTCAACTGTAATCACCTTCTAAATCTTTCCATCATATTAACTTTTTTTTTCATTCTTTAATACAGTAAGACTTATTAAAGACAAAAAGGCAAAATACAGAATGTTAACAATTAAATATATATTTATTATCAGTAAAAGGAAAACATTAATCTTCAAATCTCTTTGAAAAAATATGTATACATGAGGAATCTGATTATTTCACATTTAGTATTTTATTGGTGCTTAGCTCTTACTGCAGCACTAAGGAAGTTCACTTGAATTCTTTGCATGCTAATAGTAGGAAAAAAGGAATAAAGGGAAAGCACCACAACTTTGTGAAGTGCTGTGGCTTTCTTTCAGAGAGATTTACACATTTTTTTCCCCTTTTGCTTGCAAAATTACCTTTTGTGACATTTGTCAGTTTGAACAGTACAAATAATTTGGTGAAACCTATGTGGCTACAGAGGGTAAAGTGTAGGAACACACTCACACATCTCTGTGTAAGTCAGATGATCTGTATAACAGAATAGCTACTTGCTGCCTGGTTTTACAGCTATCAAGTAGAAAAGCCTACAAAAGGTTGTTTTACATAGCTTTTTATTTTTGTTAATAGCATTTCATTTTTTAAAGTAGACAGAAAAGTACAGAAGGGTATTAAAAACACTGGTCTTGATCATCAAGAGGACGGGACTGCCTTTTTTTACCTCCTGTACTAATAGCACAAAAAGTGGATTTGCTTTTTGTGTCTGGTGTGGTGATACAGCAATACTAAGGACTTAGAGCTGAAGTGATGTAAGCTGCCCCATCCGATCTACGAGCTCTCATTCTGGGTATGGACAAAAGTGATCCTAACACCAGGGGCTGCTGGAGAAGCATAGCTTGCTAAGATTGAGCTGAAGAATGAGACAAAGGGAGAAAAATAGAAGGGAGTTTCAGAGTCTCATTACAGTTGTTTCCTGAATAAGGAAGATTTATGAGAAACAGTTTGTCCACCCTCCTCACTGGTCCCAGTCTAAATGTCCTCAGCCACATGAAAGAATACAGTAATGGATGGTATGTTTCATGCAGTGAAACAAAAAATATAGGAACAATAAATTGATAATATATATAAAGTTTGTGTTACATCTTTTCACATACTTCCACTAATTAATGTTGGGCGGAATTCAAAAAGTTGTGGAGGTCAATGTCATTCACTCACTCCCCAGACCTTCCCCAGCTTTTTAACATTCCCTCATCTATTCTCTTTTTCTGCTTTTCAATGTTTGATCTGCTCAAAAGACTTCTGCATTTACTTTCACAGTGATACAACTTCTAAAGCACAAAGTGATACTGGGCTCAGAGGAAGAAGTTTGTGTGATTTCAGGATAACCAGTACATGGTTATCTCACTGTCCTGTTGCTCTTCACATCGCCAGATGCTGGCATCACCGTACTTTATTTACTGTGCAGTAAAACTGGGAATCACACAGATTAAAAACTATTGCTTTCAAGTCTTGATATCCCACTCATTTCCTGTCAGTCTGCTGATATAACTGATCCAGAAGGCACTTTTCATTAAGAGCAACAGTAAGAAAATATCTTAACGCTGGATTTGAATTTCCTTGGTAAACACTAGATAAGGTAACCTCCATTACATGCCACTCAGCAGAGAAAATACCCTGTGGTTGTGTCTTAGCAGATGTCTGGTGACGAATATCACTCATCTCTCTGGGAATCTTCTTATGTTAGCCTTCTTGGGACCACAGAAGAGATTAGGATTTAGAACAAAACACTTTTTCAATCTACTTTGTAGACAGGCTTTCGCATAGGTCCTTCCAGACATTCCTTTATTCAGCTGTTGGCTGCTTTTAAGTCATTTTAAAAAGTAATGATGAGGATTTGTCTCTCCCCTCCCCTTCTTATGAAGACTTTAAACAAAGCTTGAAAAGCCCTGATTTGAGCAAATAGATCAGGTTTAAAAATGCATAGCAAGAACCGACATTTAAATTGTGATCCTGAAGAACTTATTTGCAGAAAGAATATAAAGATAGTCAGAGAAGCCTCTACCAATGCTTTCTTGAGGACTTTTCAATCTAGGTCCCCATTTCTGCTGAAGTTAATTGAAAAGAGATTTCAGGACTTTACTCCTGTCTTTTCATTAGACGCTACTAAATCCGGCATTCCTAGCTTGAGGGCCCTTCTCCATTATTTATAGATCTGGTAGCTTTGCAGAGACTGGATGAATGGACTTCCATAAGCATAACTCTTTCATTTCCACCACTCCTTTTCAAGCTGTGTTATAAAATGTTATGTTTGAGAGAGGACAGAAATAAAGTGACAGAGTCTCAGTAGAAGAAATGGAAAGTAATTCGATATTGTATTCATGGGCTTTATTATCAATGCCATGAATCATGTGTTTATTCTCTGCATAGTAAGCACAAAGAAAAAGCACAGAATTACAAAACTTAAATGCTCATATTTTATACTTTGACATTCACAAGTATAAAACACAGCTTATACTATGGAAAATAAAATCCTTCTTATTTTCAAAGAATTTTTGTCTGTGTTCTTAACCGCTCAAATTGTTATTGTTATTTCAGTGCATTTTTTCAAGTTTCTTATGTCGTGAGTACATCATCTACCACTTCTGAGATATTGACAAGACAAAAGAGCTTGCTTGATTTCAGAAATGGTTTCTATTGTATAGGACACATCTGATTGTGCTCTGCCCCTCTCATTTAACAAAGAAAAGCTTACAGTTCTTTATAATGCATTGCAAACAATTAAAATATTGCTAGTGAGCTTTAGTAACAAATTCTATTTTTTGTGAAAGCAAAACCCAAAAACCTAAAGATAAGCTTTTTGAAGATATGGTGGTGCTCATATAATATCACAAAACTTTTCTTCTTTTTTTTTCTTCCTCTTTTTGAAACAAAACAAAAGAAAACTAAAAAAGAAAAAGGTATCAAGGTTTTTGGGGATTCAAGGACATTGATTGCCAAACTAAACCATTCTTCCAAATATCCGTAAACTAGGAGCAGTAGGCTGTTGTGAGCTATTTTTCAGGCAAAAGGATTAGATTTGTCTCTTAGACGGGTCTGACATCTAATATAGATTTCCAATGGGTTGAGTTTTGCCAGTCATAGTTGTGACTTTGCAAAAAGATTTGCAGCTTTCTGAGGGTGGAGTATGTCCCCTGCTGGGGAACTAAAGCATGCACCTGAAGCCCTGGCACAGCAAATCTGTATTACCTGTTCTCAAGAAGCCTTCAGCTGAGCCGTGGGAAGATACATATGTGGTCAAATCTTCTGGGACAACTTCAGTTATTTTTACACAGCAAAGCGGCTTCTGTGGTTATTTAGGGCTTGCAAAAAAGGAGGAGGTAAAAAGAGCAAGAAAAAATGAAGCATTATATCATAAGTAGTGACACGATTCAACTTTTTTGCAGGGTGGGGGCGTTCTAAGAAGCGATAGTGTGTCTCAAAGACGTACACTGTGGTTTGTATGCAGAAGCACAGGAGGACTGTAAAACAATTACAAGCTGAAAAATAACAAGCTGAACTTGTCAACAAAATTCCTTTTTCATTTTTATTTTCATAAAAAGTACTTTTTGTATTTATTTATGTAAACAATACAAACTAAATCTGCTATTTAGCTTCGTGTGAGATTTTCCATATTACTGAGGTTTAGGGAATATCACTTAGGGAGAAAAGCAATTTAAGGTTATCATGTGAGTGACAAAGACATTAATCTGACAAGATATGCTCAAGAGACCGAAGATGCAATTGTAGAATTCTTTTTGGCTCTCTCACCCATAATTTCACAGAGCTCAGTGTAATTAACACACTTCATGGGATTTATGTAACATTTGTTGCTTCTTCATCAGAATGCAAATTTCAGAATGATATGGATCTGTACAGGAGACAGCAACAACTGTTCCCTAGGTAATGACTTGTGCACCGTTTCCCACTGCTAGAAAAAAGGGGATAAAAAGGTGACAGATGAAGTATTACTCAGGTTTTATTAGGAAGTTAACATATGTTTTATAGCTGCTGCAAATGCAGAAACCAGATATGCCATAAAATTAATGAAGATTAAATGCTTTATTGTCAGCTTGAAAATTTTCTTAAAAGCTATATGAAATAATGAAATCTGCAGACTCTGTGTGTGTGCATGTATAAATGGGTATGTAATCAGCTAATAAAGAAATCAGTAGATCAACAGCATTTGTTAATTCTCAACCAGAAAGAATGCATTATAACAAAAGAACAGGCAGTAATTATAGGTGAGCATGTGTGTGTAAGTGTGCATGTTTACAGTACAGAGAAGCATTCAGGCATTCAAATAAGGATCTTCATACTTCAGTAATGGGTCAGTATACAATAAAAGAACAGATTAGTAGAAGTTTCCTGTCCTACATTCTGTCTCAGAAGAGAACAGAATAAGCCAGGACTGTATCATGAAAGGAGAGATCAGATGGTCTTGAATACCTATATTTTTGCATCAGAAAACTGGACAATTAAAAGTAGATTTCAGGCCAGACACAGCATATTAGTAATGAAATAGTAAATTATATACACAACTAATTAGCCACTGCTACATTTCTCTAGTAACCTATGAGACAGGAAAAAATATTTCGATTTTAAACTTCTTCTCCTTAATCACATTACAAAATAAATTAATGTGCAAATGTGTAATGCATGCATAAGATATAAGAGGAATAAATTAAGTGGGGTATATATATTTGCGTGTACAGATTTCTTGATCACAGGCAGATGCAGGCACTGAGGTGAACAGTGAAGCATTACCAGTGGCAGGAACACAGAAATAAACAGGAAAGGAAGACCAAAGAAGACTGAAGATACAGGGTTGTCCTGATGTGGGAGATATCAGACGTATGCACTGTAAATAAAAATACTTGGTTCTTGATCTAGTCTGATTTTCATGTAATCAAACTAAGAGAAACACTTTCTTGTGCCTCTTTACTTATGTGCTATGCTGGGGAAGAGATTTCATCACAAACTTTTCCTGGGTCCTGTGATTGTCTGCCTCTAACCTTCCCCTCACTCTGCCCTGAATGTTATCTAAATTATATCTGAATTCTCTATATCTGAAATTATAGTAATTAATTCATCACACATGCACCACAGCTTCTTGGCTACAGATAGATTCATGCAGCACATTCCTAGTCCAATACTAAATGCCTCATGTAAGTAGATTTTCAGGCCAAGGGTTGTATTGTACATCTATTCTGTGTATTAGTGGTCTCCTATATTATGTGAATTTACCTATTGCTGGGCACTCAGAGTAGATAATTCTGAGAAATATAATTTAATTGTGCAATACTTAAAAGGTGATACCTAGGATTTAAGCCTAGCTTTATCTTTATAACATTCTGAAAATCACTCCTGAAGCTCTGTGAAGCTCAGTTTTCATTTATACATTTAGACAGTTTTCTGACACCTGCTGCCCAGTAGCTGGTGCCATAAACAATTCATTCTTAACTTATGTAACTGAACCAGTGATTTCTACAACCATAGTTTAATGCATTGTTTTGTCAAAACAACACTGTGTTTACCTTTCCTGAAGAGCCCAAGCAACAGTAATAACTGTGTCCATGTGAAAGATTTTTTGGTATTTGAGGGAGTGAAATCTTCACAAAACATTCAAATGTATGAAATATTTTAAATATATGATGTAGTTTAAAATATACGAGATTTAAAAATTTTTCTTTAGGAAATGTCAGCTTTAAGAAGCTCAGTTTGACACTCTTTTCAAATAGAATATGTGTTTTTCTTATTTTATTTTACTTCTTTTGTTCTTATCAAAATGTGTGCACGTCAAGGTTTTGTTTCTGTTTCCTCTAGAATTAAAATGGCACAACTGCTACTTAAAAAAGTTATGAAAACAGAAGTTTTATCAAAATGAAACTCAGATCCCCCAGAAATATGAAATCATTTTGCATGTTTATGGCAGAAAAAGTTAAGGCAAGATACACAGCCTTACTCCATGCTCCAAGTTAAAATCAGTTATACAAATGGAAAAACAAATTCCACTATCATCAGCCCTTAGTCCCGGGTCAGTAATCATTCTCTAAGCTCTAAAACCATTTCCTAGATGCATTAATATGCTGCCAGGCATGAACTCGCTGATTTCAACTCTTTTAGTTGTGTTCTGAAATTGTGTCTCAGCTATCTAAGACTTAAACTACGCAGAACTTGAAAGGTCAGTATTACCACCTCCATCTATAGTCAGAAACGAATAGAAAGTACGTGGGACCGAAACAGTTTCTTTTGTCTGGCCTTGTCAAGACAGTGAGCTAGAAGACAGGGATGAGGAGCAGAATGAAGCCCCCATAATCCAAGGGGAGATGGTACAATTGTTGCACCACTTCAAAATGCAGGATGGCATAAGCCCAAGGATACTGAGAGAGCTGACAGATGTGCTCACCAGGCCCTTTTCCACCATTTACCAGCAATGAGGGCTAACAAGGGAGGTCTCAGCTGACTAGAGACTGGCAAACATGACACTTATGTACAAGAAGTGCTGGAAGACAGACCTGGGAAACTACAGACATGTCAGTCTGACCTCAATGCCTGGCAAGCATGATGGAGCAGATCATCTTGAGTTCCACTGTGCAGCATGTACAGTGCAGGACATCCAGGTGCACAGGCCTATCAGCAACGGTTTATGAAAGGCAGGTGTTTCTTCACTAACCTGGTCTTCCATGACCAGGTGACCCACTTAGTAGATAAGGGAAAGGTTGTGGGAGTTGTCTACCTAGGCATTAGGAAAGCTTTTGATGTTGTTTCCCACAGCATTCTCCTAAAGAAACTGGCCACACATGGCTTTATGGGCATATGATTTGCTGGGTAAAAAATGGGATGGATGGCTGGGCCAAAAGAGTGATGGTGAATGGAATTAAATATAGTTAGTGGCCGGTCACAAGTGGTGTTCCCCAGGACTTGTCTTTGAGGTTAGTTCTTTTTAATATCACAGAATCAACCAGGTTGGAAGAGACCTCCAAGATCATCAAGTCCAACCGATCACCCAACCCCAGCTAGACCATGGCACAAAGTGCCTCATCCAGTCTTTTCTTAAACACCTCTGGGGATGTCAACCCCACCACCTGCCTGGGCTGCCCATTCCAATGGACAATCATTCTTTCTGTGAACAATTTCTTTCTAAGATCAAGACTAAAATTCCCCCTGTACAGCTTGAGACTGTGCCCTCTTGTTCTGTTGCTGGTTGGAACAATGATCTGGATGAGGGGGTTGAGTGCTCCCTCAGTAAGTTTGTAGATGCCACCAAATTCAGTGGGAGTGTTGAAGGTGTGAAGGCAGGAAGGCTCTGCAAAGGGGTCTGGATGTGTTGAATTGATGTTCTGAGGTCAGTTGTATGAGGTTCAACAAGGCCAAGTGTCAGGCCCTGCAGTTCAGTTGTAATAATCCCATGCAACACTACAGGCTTGGGGCAGAGTGGCTGGAAAGTTGCTGGGCGGAAAAGGAACAGAGGTGTTGGTCAACAGCCCTCTGAACATGAGCCAGCAGTGTGTTCAGGTGTTCAAGAAGGCCAACAACATCTTATCTTGTATCAGAAATAATGTTGCCAGCAGTACTGGGGAAGTGATTGTCTCTTGTGCTCAGCACTGATGAGGCCACATCTTGAATACTGTGCTCACATTTGGACCTCTTCCTACAGGAAAGACAGGAAGGTGATAGAGTATGTCCAGAGAAGGGCAACAAAGTTGGTGAAGGGTCTGGATAAAAATCCTTTTGAGGAGTGGCTGAAGGAACTGGGATTATTTAGTCTGTAGAAGAAAAAGCTGAGAGAAGACTTTACTAATCTCTACAACTACCTGAAAGGAGGTTGTAGCAAGCTGGCAGTCAGTCTGTAACAACTGATATAACAAGAGGAACCCGCTCAAATTACACCAGGGATTTGACATTAAGAAAAATTTCTTCACTGAAAGGGTTGTAAAGCACTGGAACAGGTTTTCCAGGGAAGCAGTTGAGTCACCAGCTGTGGAATTGTAAGACATGGTGCTGGAAGACATAGTTATGTGGAGACTTAGCATTGCTGTGTTAGCAGTTAAATTTGATGATCTTAAAGGTCTCTTCCAACCAAGGCTATTGTATTGTTCTGTGATTATATTCTACGAAAAAAATCCATTTGTTGTCTTGGTTCAACCAGGATGATCAGAGGGCTGGAGCACCTCTCCTGTGAGGACAGACTGAAAGAGTTGGGGCTGTTCAGTCTGGAGAAGGGAAGGCTCTGAGGTGACCTTCTTGTGGCCTTCCAGTATCTAAAGGGGGCCTACAAGAAAGCTGGGGAGGAACTTTTTAGGATATCAGGTAGTGACAGGACTAGGGGGAATGGAATAAATCTGGCAATGGGGAGATTCAGGCTGGATGTGAGGACGAAGTTCTTCACCATGAGAGTGGTGAGAGCCTGCAATGGGTTGTCCAGGGAGGTGGTTGGGACCCCATGCCTGGAGGTGTTTAAGGCCAGGCTGGATGAGGCTCTGGCCAGCCTGATGTAGTGTGAGGTGTCCCTGCCCGTGGCAGGGGGGTTGGAACTAGATGATCCTTGTGGTCCCTTCCAACCCTGACTGATTCTATGATTCTATGATTCTATGATTCTATGGTTCAAACTATGTACAGGCCTGGCCAAAGCTTCTTATTTGAAGTATTCACTTTTCTACAGCAAAGTTATTGATTTGGACCTCAGACAGTATGTAAATGTTTTAAATTGCAGTATAAATATTAATATAAATCCTAATGCTAATGTGAGTGTAAATACTTTAAACACAAATGTAAACATGGATATAAATGCAAACATTTATATGATTGGTTCTTATTTGTTTCACAGCATGACTTGAACAAGTGTATGATGAACCTAAGGAATTATTCAATAACCATTATGAAACCACAAACGACTCACATACATCATTCACTTGTGCTCTTGTGGCCAGGAGAGCCAATGGGATCCTGGGATGTATCAAGAAAGGTGTGTCCAGCAGGTCTAGGGAAGTTCTTCTACCTCTCTACTCTGTCCTGGGGAAACCACACCTGGAATACGGTGTCCAGTTTTGGGCTGCCCAGTTCAAAAGAGACAGAGACCTGCTGGAGAGAATCCAATGGAGAGCCATGAGGATGATTAGGGGACTTGAGCATCTCCCTTATGAAGAGAGACTGAGATCCCTGAGGCTGTTTAGTCTTGAGAAAAGACTGAGAGGGGATCTGATCAATGTGTATAAATATCTGGTGGGTGAGTGTCAAGTGGAGAGAGCCAGGCTCTTTTTGGTGTTTCACAGTGATAAGACAAGGAGCAATGGGTTCAAACTTGAACATAGAAGATTTCACCTCAACATGAGGAGAAACTTCTTTACAGTGAGGGTGACGGAGCACTGGAACAGGCTCCCCAGGGGTGTTGTGGAGTCTCCTTTTCTAGAGACTTTCAAAACCCACCTGGATATGTTCCTGTGTGGACTATCCTAAGTGATCCTGCTCTGGAAGGGGGGGTGGACCTGCTGATCTCTTGAGGTCCTTTCCAACTTCTGATGTACTGTGATACTGTGACACTGTGATTCCTCTGCCCTATAGGTATAGAACAACTGTGCATAAGCAGGCATGCTTTTGATGCTTATAAATACTGCACAACAATAAGCCAATTACTACTACTTCTTACGCCAATGAACTAAGAGGAAAAAAAAGTGTTTTAACTAGAATTAAACAGAAAAGATTTTAGAAACAATTACTTGCTTTAGGTTTTTTTTCTGGATGAAACATAGCTTAAAGCTTTGGTTGCTGTAGGCAACATAAACAAAATTAGAAGGTAAATGCAAGCTTAACACAATGAATAGTGTCATCTAGGCAGAAACAAGTGCATCCAATTGGTTGAAGTTTATCATGTATTTGTATAACATGAATCTCTCTTTTTTTTTCTTTATAGAATTAAATACATTGAGGAAAACCTGAACTCTTTGTGATCCAGCTCATTTCTAAGATATTTTATGACAAAAAAAAAATTAAAAATCAGACTATTAGAGAAGAATTTCTCTAGAAGCATGGTACAAAGATGGGCTATGGCAAATGAGCTGATGGTAGGATGCTAATATTAGTTATAAGTGGCTATATTTACTTCTGAGAGAATTTCTGGAGTAGTGCAAGTCTTTCAGTAGGTTCTTAGGCTATAACTTTTCTTGCTGGTCATTGGAAATCCAATGCAGGTTTCATTCTCTGGAATAAGATGACTCTGAAAAAGGAACTTGGAAGTTCTGGCATGGGGCTTAGCTGGCTCAAAGTCAGTTTCTATTTATGGGAGAAATGATTTCAGTTTTTCAGGAGATGTACTTAAAGGGAGTATTTCAAACTTTCAAAGGGTATATGCAAGGCAAGATCATTCCAGGGACCTGAAGATCATATGAACCTTGCTGTGAAACATGTGTGCCCTATTCCCAGCCACTGAAATGGTGAATATGTTTGAGTTACTCAGACATTCTTGCAGCAAGGCCTGCAGTTTCTGGTAACAAGTAAGCCAGGTTTTCCTGAATGGGAAAATTCATGTCTTTCAATATAACGTATTTGACATTGTCACATATACATCAGTCATCTCCAAATGATTCATGCTAGTGTCATATATTCATTTATACCAGAAAAACTGATTGCTTTGCATTGAGTTTAAAAGTCAACTACACAGAAAATACCAGGAAGAATCTTCCAAAGTACTTCGAAGGGTGTTTAAACAACTATCAGATTAAAAAAAGAAAAAAAAAAAAAAAGGATTAATAGCAGTCCTGAATGCACCAAAAATCCTACTGTGCAAAGTGCTGTCCCAATATTGGATTTTTAGGATTGACATGAAGATAGACATCAGAGGGATCATTAGAAAGGAAAATACAAATCTACAGAATCATAGAGTTGTTTCAGTGGGAAAAGACCTTTGAGATCATCCAACCATCAAACTGACACCACCACGGCTGTTAAACCATGTCCCAAAGTGCCATGTCTACATGTTTATTGAACACCTCCAGGGATGGTGACTCCATCACCTCCCTAAGCAGCCTCTTATAATGTTTCTGACTACTCTTTCAGTTAAGAAATTTTCCTAATATCCAGTATAAACTTTCCATGGCACAAATCCAGGCCATTTCATCTCATTCTATCACTTGATAATAGAGAAAAACATCAACACCCATCTTACTACAACCTACTTTCAGGTAGTTGTAGAGATCAGAAAGGTCATCCCTCAGCTTCCTCTTCTACAGATTAACAATCCCAGTTCCTTCAGCTGCTCCTCATAAGACTTCTTATCCAGACCCTTCACCAACTTCCTTACCGGAAGGAAAATTTTTCCACCTGGTGACGAGATTTAGAGCAAGGCCACCTGGTCACAGAAGGAGATTAGGTTAGTGAAGCAACACCTGCTTTTCGTAAATCTTTTATGATAGGCAAGAGTACCTGAATGTCCTGTACAGGCCATGTGATGACACTCAAGATGATCTACTCTATAACATTCCTTCTATGATCAGGTGACCAGCCTGGTGGACGTGGGAAAGGCTGTGGATGTAGTCTACCTGGACTTCAGCAAGGCCTTTGACACTGTCCCCCACAGCAAACTCCTGGCCAAGCTGGCAGCCTGTGGCTTGGACAGCAGCACTCTGTGCTGGGTTAGGAACTGGCTGGAGGGCCGAGCCCAGAGAGTGGTGGTGAATGGTGCCACATCCAGCTGGCAGCCTGTCACTAGTGGTGTCCCCCAGGGATCAGTGCTGGGCCCCATCCTGTTCAATATCTTTATTGATGATCTGGATGAGGGGATTGAGTCCATCATCAGTAAATTTGCAGATGACACCAAGCTGGGAGCAGGTGTTGATCTGTTAGAAGGTAGAAGGGCTCTGCAGAGGGACCTTGACAGGCTGGACAGATGGGCAGAGTCCAACATGATGGCATTCAACAAATCCAAGTGCCGGGTGCTGCACTTTGGCCACAACAACCCCATGCAGAGCTACAGGCTGGGGTCAGAGTGGCTGGAGAGCAGCCAGACAGAAAGGGACCTGGGGGTACTGGTTGACAGCTGCCTGAACATGAGCCAGCAGTGTGCCCAGGTGGCCAAGAGAGCCAATGGCATCCTGGCCTGCATCAGGCATAGTGTGGCCAGCAGGAGCAGGGAGGTCATTGTACCCCTGTCCACAGCACTGGTTAGGCCACACCTTGAGTACTGTGTCCAGTTCTGGGCCCCTCAGTTTAGGAAAGATGTTGAATTGCTGGAGCATGTCCAGAGAAGGGCAACGAGGCTGGTGAGAAGCCTTGAGCACAAGCCCTATGAGGAGAGGCTGAGGGAGCTGGGACTGTTTAGCCTGGAGAAGAGGAGGCTCAGGGGAGACCTCATTGCTGTCTACAACTACCTGAAGGGAGGTTGTAGCCAAGAGGGGGTTGGTCTCTTCTCCCAGGCAACCAGCACCAGAACAAGGGGACACAGTCTCAAGCTGCACCAGGGGAGGTTTAGGCTGGAGGTGAGGAGAAAGTTCTTCACAGAGAGAGTGGTTGGCCATTGGAATGTGCTGCCCAGGGAGGTGGTGGAGTCACCATCCCTGGAGGTGTTCAAGAGGGGATTGGATGTGGCACTTGGTGCCATGGTTTAGATAGTCATGAGGTTTAGGGTGACAGGTTGGACTCGATGATCTTTGAGGTCTCTTCCAGCCTTCTTGATTCTATGATTCTATGATTCTATGATTCTCTAGCACTAAGGTCAGAATAACAGGCTTATAGTTGCCAAGATCATCCTGTCAATATGATATTGATTTTTGGTGCCTGAACATGTGACTTCATATATTGGAGAAATGGCATTTCTCAACATTCTAGTGTCATGGGAATAGAAGATTGAATAAGAGTAGCTCTTGAGGTTTAGATCAGAGGTCCAAACCCAGACCTATCTTACTTTCTTCAAGTTGAGTGTTGGTGCTTATCATTTTAAATTATACACAAAAAGAGCAAGTACAGACTAGCATAGTCCTCAGGATACTTCTTAAGCTTTGTGTGGCTTAGGGGAATTCCTAAAGTAGAACTTGTATCTCAATATTTTAGAGCCATTTATAAGTTTCCATTTATCTTCTTAATTTGTTTTTGAATTCACTTCCACTTTTGGTATCCAAACTAACCTATAACAATGAATCTCAAGGCTTATTCATATGTTAAACAAACAAAAAAAATGTTTTAAACCTATGACATTATAATTTCACCTCATGCTCTATTACATTTTTATGTAAAGGACTTCCTCATTCTGATTTTCTTCCCTGATAATCCCTGGGGTTTTGTGTTTGGTTGATTTGTTTGGTTTTGTTTGTCACTGAACATTGAACTGACATTTTCTTAGGTGTATCTAGCGTAGCTGCAAGTATCTTTCCTTGGTTAAAAATATCTAGTTTAGAGGTTTCACTGTTTATAGACAGTGAAAATTTCCATTTATCATTTTCCCATATACATAGCCTTGTATATGTTGCCTCTGCCTTTACATCACCCAGTTAGTTGTGCAACGAGCTTTTGCAACCTTTCCAAAACTGTGGGACTTTTATTGCTAAAACTTATCTTCTTTCTCCTATGGTTGTTTCCTGTCGTTTAGATATTTATTAATCCACTGTCTTTCAGGTCGATATAAAACCATAGATTGAAGTTTATTTTTATAATCCATGATTGTTTAGTTTATTTGAGCCATTTATATAGTACCTTATCAATACATTCATTTATTCTTTCTAATAACTTCATAAAATTAATTTTTATTCCTCATTTTATATTTATCTATACATCTGTCTATGACTTTAATTCTACTAATCTACCTATAAAGGATCAGACATGCAACTTTTTAACTTTATCCTTCTTCCCCACATTTGTCTACGGGTTCTTTTAAGAAAAATGACATAAAATTTGCTAACTTATTCTTCTCATACAGAAGCTGACTTAAACAATACTGTAAAAAAGATCTATGATCAAATGACAAGGTCATATTTGAGTTTTTTTAAGAACCCCTGAGTTTAAACCATCTTGTCTTGGCAATTTGTTACTATTCATTTATCTATTTGGTCTAAAATCACTTTTATTGACACTTTAATTTAAGATAGTTCCTGCAGGTCATCTTTAGCTAAGGAAACTGCCACTGCGGGAATCTTCCTAAACTCTTCAGTGGTGAGTATCAATTTGAAGAACTCATTTAATTTTTCTTCCATGGCCTTATCTCCTTTGAGTTGTCCTATTACATCTCCATCATCTATCAGCTCTGCAGACTCTGGCAGACATTCTGCTTCTGATGGTTTGGGGAAAAAGGTTTATTATTAGTTTCATGCCTTTCACAAGCTTGTCCTCTAAACATTCTTTTGGTCTTAGCTTGATTCAACACTAAACTTTTCAGAGCTCATGATATTCAGATCTTCCTTACATGGCTACAGGATAAGATTTTTATTTGAAGAGTTTCTTCATTCTGCTTTTTATCAGTAACATGATTTTATTTCTTGTCATTAGCTTTACAAAATTTCCATTACACATTTAAAATTTTCATCTTTTAAAATTCCCCTTTTAATTAATTTTTTTTTTTTAACATCCCTCATTTTTCTAGAGGTCTCCTTGTTTATATAAATAGGTGCCTCTCTGTGTGTATGTGTGATTTTATATTTTTTTCCCTTTCATTCCTATAGGGAAGAAGAATGTAAATGTGGTATAGTCAGGGTTTTGAAATGACTCTCCAACACTAGAAATTTCAGTAAGTTTTTATGCTCTAATCAGAACTATATAAAAAATAACTGCTCCAAGAGGCAATCATTATAGCATCTAAAATTAGTTTTAGAACATGTCCCAAAATTACTTTTTACCAGTCTTCATGGGAATAATTGAGTTTTTCATTATTACTGAGTTTTCCGCCTTTGTAATCCTATTCAGGTGATTAATAACAACGTCCTTACAGTATTCTTTCTATTTAGACATGACATTTTCAGATCAGAGAGAATATTTCTTGTTGATGCAGCTAATTTGTTTACCTTGTTTGGCTTCATCTGCATTTACACCACTGAACAACCTTGGGCCTCAAGTCAGGCTATGCAGAGAAGACTGTGACCACACTACTTAAAGCTAGCTGCACGTTTATAAGGTTTACAGCTTGGCCAAAGGCTCTTCTGATCCCTGTCTTCTGGTCTTTTTTCATTTTTATTCTCATGCATGATGTTTCAGTTCAAAGTACTTGAGAGAAATAATGTGATGGCTATGCTGCAAAATATCAGAATGGGGATTGAAAGGCATCATAATGTGGATTGGATATATCAGGATATTCCAGGAACTTCCATACACTTGGGTTTAAACTAAATCCAGTTGCTACAGTTTGTTTCACTTGAAAAAAAAAAAAACACTTGGCACATGAAGGGTACATAAACTGTCCAGTGAACCCCAGAGCTAGGGGGTTCTACAGAGTATTACTCAAGGTATAGTAACACCTACTCATCAGTACAATTTGACCTATCAATTCTAACTTGTAATCTTATATTTCAGTATCTCACACAGTATGTTCACATCTGTTAGATTTTTTTTATATGTCTCTTGATTCTAAATTATGAGGAAAAAATTGCATTTGACTAGGACCCAGCTCTTCATTTTTAAGTTTTCCTGACTACTGACTAAATATGACTGTTTAATCATCATTCTTCAAAATTTCCTACCTATATGCTCTCTCTGTATAGACTTTAAAAAAAAATATTCACACTTCCCCCAAGATCACCATATTTTATTGTAAATAATTAATTTAATTCAATACAGGGCATGTGCTCAAAATCTCACTTCAAACTCCTCAACTTTCCCATGTAGAATCCTTCAGAGTCCATCATATGATTTGTAACCATAACCAGTGTTTACAGATACTCTTGCAACAGGTCTGAAACTGCTTTTCATTATTTGCAAAGCTGCAGTGTTTTCTCTTCACCATAGTTTACCATACTAGAATATATATTTTCAGCATAAAGCTGATCCTTACTATGTGACTAGGAGTAGGATTGTTCCAATGGGAAACATCATCTGCTCATTAACTATTGAAATTTCTCCCAGAGACATGAATAGCTAACTTTACTGACATGCAGAAGCAACTAGAGGAGTTTCAGATAACAGATAGGTGTTGATTCTGACCTAGAAATCCCTAAATGAGTTTTGTGCCTTGTTACATGAGAAACAAACTTTCTCCTGTTGTGTTTTCACAAACAGAAAAAGCTTAAGAGCTTTGGCTCAGCATGCTAAGTTCACAGGGTAGTGTGACATTAGTGCCCAGCCTCCAGTCACACATACTGAAACATGCTTTCCAATTAGCACACTAACACTTAGATTTCCAGTCTGGGTATTCAAATAATACCAAGGAAATTAAGCTAATTTTAAGCCTTTCTTGAAGTTTAAAGAATTAACTGAGAAAAATCTAGAAAGGCTATATGTAAAGATGATGGTTCAAATTAGTTTCAAAAGATCCTATTGTGCAATCTCCTTTTTGTTTGTTTGGTTTGTTTATTTTGGTATAGTATCTAAGGTGTGGGAAGTATATAAAAATACATATTCAGATACAGTTTGAAAATGTATACAAACCTGGTTTCTCATAGTGTCCAGGAAACATGGATTAAAAGAAACGTGAATGTAGTAATTATGTGACAATAGATAAAGTTAGCATAGCACAGAAGGAAGTGATATAAACTGATTTTGGTGTTAAGTTGAAAAAAATAGTTTCTCACTTTGGGAGTCAGCACTGTGAAAATAAGTTTTCTTTGGGAGAGATGCTTTTGCTAGACAGCCTCCAATGAGAATGAACATAGCACCAAGGATGTGGTAGCAGCCAACACATACACCATTTCCTTGGGCTCAGTGAATGTTAAGACTTTATGGGGTCAGCCTGTGTTTCCATTTACTTTTCTTCCATATGTATGTTTGGTTTTGCTTTCCAGGGCTTTGTTCTACACATGAGTACAATAGTGAGTGTGAAAGAAAGATGAAGCAAAAATCACATACACATGGAAAAAGCAGCCATTGCCTTATTAGCTGGATTGAGACAAAATTAATGTAAGTAATTCTGCAGTAAGGTACACTAAAGAGACAATAATGGAACCTGCAGAACAACTTGCAGAAAAGCTCAGAACTTCTTCACTCACATCTGACATCACTGCACATCTCACCTACTGACTGTAACAAAGACACTTCACTTCTAAGACTGTGAAAATATTTCTGTGTGAGCTATCATTAGAAGATTACACTGTCATCTTCCTCTTACTAAAACTGTGTGGATGAGGACAGAAAAGAATATTCCTGTACTCTTTTACATAGCTGTTTAAAGGTGGTGCTGAAGACATATTGCTGTAGAGCTAAATAACTTATAATGAAATTAATGACTCGTGTGAATTTAGATAGGAAAGTAAATTGTAAAGGTAGGCTTATTACAATTCTGTTGTGGTAGGGCCAAATTGGCCCAAGACAAACCCAGGCAGGAGATGGGGTAACATGGGAAAAGGGACAAAAGAACAGGCCCCCAACATGTCTAGTAAATAAGTCTCCTTTTGGGGTAAGAGCACGTGTACTGGACACTGCTTTTCCAGACCAGGCCTATGTTCCTGCCTTTTATGGCCACAGCCTGGCAGAGTCCCATTTCATTGGGTAACTGTTTGCTGGCTTCAGTTGCCCTATTGGCACTACTGAATCTCGGGCAAGTAATAAACACAGACTGATTTCTATTTGCCTTGCCTTGCCTGAATTTGCCTTTGCCTGGACTTGCCTGCTTGGACTCACCTTGCCTTGAGTCACCTGGTCCAACACCTGGGATAGAAGCCACTAGCCCTACTTACTGCAACCTGAGAAGCCACAAGCCTTAGGATCCAAGCCTTGCTTCCTGTTGCAGCTAGAATCCATGCCATGCCTCATTTTACCCAGGAAGATGCAAGAGCACTTCACAGAAACATGTCATGGAATCATAGAATCAACCAGGTTGGAAGAGACCTTCAAGATCATCCAGTCCAACCTATCACCCAGCCCTATCCAATCAATTAGACCATGGCACCAAGTGCCTCATCCAGTCTTATCTTGAACATCTCCAGGGATGGCGACTCCACCACCTCCCTGGGCAGCCCATTCCAATGGCAAATCTCTCTCTCTGTGAACAACTTCCTCCTAACATCCAGCCTATACCTCCCCTGGCACAACTTGAGACTGTGTCCTCTTGTTCTGTTGCTGGTTGCCTGGGAGAAGAGACCAGCCCCCACCTGGCTACAACCTCCCTTCAGGTAGTTGTAGACAGCAATGAGGTCACCCCTGAGCCTCCTCTTCTCCAGGCTAAACAACCCCAGCTCCCTCAGTCGCTCCTCATAGGGTTTGTGTTCCAGACCCCTCACCAACTTCGTTGCCCTTCTCTGGACATACTCCAGTACCTCAACATCTCTCTTGAATTGAGGAGCCCAGAACTGGACACAGTACTCAAGGTGTGGCCTGACCAGTGCTGAGTACAGGGGAAGAATAACCTCCCTTGTGCTGCTGGCCACACTATTCCTGATATAAGTCAGGATGCCATTGGCTCTCCTGGCCACCTGGGCACACTGCTGGCTCATGTTCAGGTGGCTGTCAACCAGTACCCCCAGGTCCCTTTCTGCCTGACTGCTCTCCAGCCACTCTGTCCCCAGCCTGTAGTGCTGCATGGGGTTGTTGTGGCCAAAGTGTAGAACCCTGCACTTAGCCTTGTTAAATCTCATCCCATTGGCCTCTGCTCAGCCATCCAGCCTGTCAATGTCCCTCTGCCCAACATCGTGCTGAAGCCAGATCAGTCCTGAGACCGTGTTGGCACCCTTATAGCCTTAATGGCTTACATACAGCAGCAGCAGCACCGCTATTTGGGTGGAACTCTCTGTGAGTAACTAATTCATTACCTCCTGTATTTATGGTTCTTGTCGAGTCTCCCCTGTGGTTGAGTGCCATATTGCTCCCAGGGATTCCCTTCTCTTTCTGTTATTCCTTCTGTTTTGCTTAAAACTGTTATATTTCCTAAATATTGTACATTCCCACTGTAAATATATATTACAGTGAAACAACATGTCATATTAAATTATATTAGGAGGTGCCCTGATAGCAGCCTTGTAGCTAAGAGTATTCCATAAGACAGTCTTAAACCAGACAAATTCTTCAGAATTAGAAGTTCTGGCTAATATCTGTTCAGAATTTTAGGATCTGTTTCTGACAAATGCTTGTTAATATAGACTTTCTTGCCTTTGTTGTACTGCATCTCCTCAAATGGCAGTTTCTTTAATAAAA
Organism: Indicator indicator; assembly: GCF_027791375.1. Classification (NCBI taxonomy): domain Eukaryota; kingdom Metazoa; phylum Chordata; class Aves; order Piciformes; family Indicatoridae; genus Indicator; species Indicator indicator. Next base: position 37,075,098 of record NC_072010.1, read on the forward strand.
TGTGATAGAGAGGAGCATCAGAAGGAATCTAGTGCAGCTTATGGGTTTACTTCAGAAATAGAATTTGGAGCATATGAGTGTAAATATTTACTTTCTATGAGTCTTCAAGCTAGCCTGTGGCATATATGAAGTTGGGTTTTTTATCCATGTGGCAAAACAGCTCTATGATTCACATAAAGACTATCCCAGCTGTGCCACAGAACATTAATGAAAAGAAACTAAACTGCTGATTAAGCAGTCATTGCTAATTTATCAGCATTTATGATTAACTTACCAGAAATGTATGTACAGGTGTAGTTATTATTTATGTGGATAAGTTTGTACTTTGCAGCATTTCAATTTTTGTTATTTTTCCATTCTTTCCAGTCCCTTTTATCTCGCTTCTACATACCATTTCCTTCATTCTTTTATTCTTTCCTTACTCTGCCTTCTACTCTTTTTTTTTCCCCCTCTTTTTTTCTTCTTTTTTCATTGTAAGGCCTTCTACTCTGACATTCACAGAGCATTTTATATTCCACTATACCTTTTTTATAGCTCAGAATAACATTATCACTTAATCATCTCCACCCAAGTACATACACTCACATTTTTTTGCTCTCTCATCCATTAATATTGGCTCTAAATAAATACAGTTAAGGGGACTCTGTGAAAATTAAAACATCTGCCCCCTCTTCAATTGCTTTGCAGTAGAGGGGAAAAAAGTATGACTTGTTGCTTTACCTATCTCATAAAATGATTGCAAAGATCTACACTAACTATAAGAACAGAATACAAGGTTTAACCATCTAACATAGATGTCTTGAGTAGCTGAAGACAACAGCATTATCTGGCCTACATATGCCAACATTTGCACTGTAGCAGAAATGCCCACAAATAAATTGCTAATTCAGAAATTATGGACTCTTAACATCAATGGGGCTCTAATTCTCCATCTTGTGAGAGAAGGATGATGATATTACTTCCTTAACCCAGCATGTCTGTTCAGATATCTGCTGCTTTGGTAGTAAATCACGCTACCTTCTATCAGTATTTATTCAGGAAAGAAACCTTCTGAAATCATGGCTGCTCCTCAGGGGGTTAATACTGGCTGGTGTTTAAAATTCCTGTATATGTGAGTAGCCCTTTGAATGTGTGTGGAAGTGATAAAACTATGATGAGGCCTTCCACAAACTTAGTGTTATTTATTTTGTTTGTTTTTCTACAGTATTTAAAGGTGAAGTCTTTCCCTATGACACTTCTTCTGACCAAGGAGATTAGTTATATTATGTGTATACAATGGAGGACAAAAATATAGTATGATTGCATATACTTTAAGTAAATTTATATAATTACTGAGCTGGAGAAGAAGTGGTTTGTTTGAATTCAGTAAAGTTATATAATTAAAGTTATATAATTGGAGTAATTGATGAATTTATGTATTTGAAGCTTTGTATATTCTATTTTGTCTAGTATCTATTCTAATCCTCCCTTGTTAATTTAGCCTGTCAGTTTTTATATTATCTTTACCTATTAATAATGGAATAAATGCCCCCATCATCCCAATATTTCTTTATATATTTCATAGTTACAGTTGGCCTTCCCTCTGACCTTTTCTATTTTTACTTTCTTTGTTTAATTTAAGTGGAATCCAAAACTAAATACAATACCCTGTGTAAAGCTTGATCAGCAGTTAACTTTCTACTTATTTACTTATTTTACATACACTACTACTTTGCAATATTCACAGGATTGTAATGTTATCAGATAGTTCACTTACATTTAGTTAATCATGGGCCAGGACTTCCTTTGTGCTGTTGGGTTTGGCAAAATATATAATTTTTAGCTATTTCTATAAGTTTTCTTACTTACACAAACCAATTTAAAATTGACATACCTAAAGATTAAAATTGTCTATTTGAGGATTTTTTGTTTGTTTGTTTGTTTTTTTTTAACCCATTCCCATTTCTGGCAGCACTGATTTCACACTATAAACTCATTAAGTCAGAAAACCAAGTGTTGTTGTACTATGAATTCTGCCTCAGAAGACTCAAAGAGATAGGAATGATTATGAAAGAGAGTTAATCCCTACCTGGTTACATCCTAGGATCTACTTCAACATGAAGCTCATTGCTTCACAAAAAGCCCTTTGAGTTTCTGATACAACTCAATCTTTGTGTGGAAGATTTTTGGGTGGGGAAATGAATCATCCTAACTGACCTAGTCCAAGGAAAATAATTTTCCTTCTTCAATCATTGCTAACAATTCAAAAAGTGGGTAAAACTTTTGCAGGGTTTTATGTTGTCTAATTTTTGTTTCATTATAAAAGCCTTGTGCTGATATTTATTAGTATCCAAGGAGATTTAACTTCTTGTTCTGCTTTTTTGATCAACATGCTTTCTACCTTGTTTTACAAGCACACAGTAAAAATATTAAGCTGATGACCTTGAACAGACATCTGCAACTCACACTTGATACTTCTTCCTGACCTGACACTGAATGATTAAAAATTGCTCTGTGGATTGTTTATTTTGGGGGTTTTGTTTGTTTGTTTGTTCAGGGTTTGTTTGTTTGCTTGGGGGGCTTTGTTGTTTTTTGTGGTTTTTTTTTTTTTTTTGGTGGTGGTGTGGTTGTGGGGGTTTTGTGGGTTTTTTTATTTGTTTGTGGTTTATTTTTTGTTGTAACTTATTTTTCCCCTTCTCTCTAGCATAGTATTTATTTAGCAGCGATTGCATTTAATCAGCCTTTATCTAGTTTCCTTATGAGAATGTCATGTGGAACTGTATCAAATTCTTTATTAAAATCAAGATGTAGTACGTCCACAGCATTTCCTTTAGCCACTAAGCTTGTTATCCTATCAGTAAAAGAAATGAGGTTAGTTCAGCATGATTTGTTTTTGATGGGCCCATGTTGCCTACTATTTACAAGTTATTTTTCTCTAGGTGCTTACAAATTATCTGCTTTATTAATTGTTCTAGCAATTTAGGAAGTATTGAATTTATATGTATCACTCAGCAAGGGTTTATCAAACAACACAAAGATAACTGCCCATCTTAAATATATTTTAAACAGGGATTTGTGGAAATGCTCTACTGTTTAATTCTTTATCTATATTAAGCTTTTCTTTACTTTCAAAGTTAGATAATCTTAGTCTAAAAGTATATTTTTAACAATATGTAATAATGGAATTAAATAGCATCTGTCTCAACAAAAAACACTATGAGAAATCTCACTGTAATATCTTGACTACACCACACACAGTCCATGAGGACCTGACTGCGTGTCTACTACTACTTCCTTGCCCTACCCTTTTGCTGAAGTTTTCTGCAACACCTGAGCTATGACCCACAGAAATTGCTATCAGACATCAGAGTATTCATCAGGGAAATCACTGATTGTTAAAGGCTCAGCCTCAGCCTGAGGTGAATTGTGCCCTAGACTGCTCTACATCGATTATGAAGGGCCCCAGCCTGACCTCGTCAGACATGAACATTTACCTTTGTTCTTTTTCTATGTTTCCAGTTGCTCTGCTCAAAAGTTGAATGTACTTTCACATGGGGAAATTTCTCCTGTGCAACCCAGACATGAGACAGAGTTAACTTAGTAGCTCTGTTTTTCTCCTTCACTGATTCCAGAACACTGGAAACCCAGATGTGTAATGGATGTACCCCTTGTTGGCAGTCAGATGGAATGCTGTAGTTTCTATTAGTAATCAAAAAATCCATTATTAAAGGGAACTGGGATTATTTCCTTAATTCTACAATTATCAACTGCTTGATGAGATCTCTTGGTCCTGATTTAAGTAACATTTAATTAGCACTGGTGCAGAAAACTAAAACCTTTCTGAAGTAAATTAAATTGCATCTATTCATGCTACCACCGATTTTGTCTTTGTCAAGATTTTGCTAGTATAATTAGTCAAAGATGGTTTTAACTGTCAGAATTACAAGAAGTGCTTCTGTACTATTAGTAAAATAGAGTGATGTTTTCAATCTTCCTACTAAATATTTCATAAGATTTGACAAACAAAACATTGCTATCTCTTTATCCAAATAATCCTTTGCAAGAGCTGCTGGAAAATAGTTAAGTGTTAAAAGCAGAGATCTCCAATCTGTTGGCTTGCAAAGACTTTAAAAAGAAACATGAAAAAAGAAAAACGTACAGTACTATGCCCATTAGAAAATCAAGACATTGATTTAGTGTAGTAAAAAAAGCCTCAGCATCATGGAAGCAATGCCTGACAAGGTGAAGAAAAATTGAGGGCTTGAGGATGAAATACTCACAGAAAAACATATTTATATCCACTTTTTTCAAGCAAAAACAAGGCACACCTTTGTGGTTTGTTGATTTTTTTGTTTGTTTGGTTGGGTGTTTGTTGGGGTTTGTTTGGTTTTAGGGTTTTTTGGGGGGGGTTGTTGTTTGGTTGGTTGTGGGATTTTTTTGGGGGGAGTGGGTGTTTATGTCATTTGGTTTGTTTTCTTTTCTTCCCAACTGCCCCAGAACAAGTAGAGAAGAGCAACAATAGAGAAACTTCTCCATTAGATTTTAAAGCAGCTAATATCAGCTAATAATAAGCCTAAGCTTATTATATCCCTTTCATATAATTTCAAAAAAATTGTATAGATTTTCTGAATATTGAAGAAATTTTTTTGCCATTATTATAAAGAAGATTTAGACAGAAGAGTTACATTCTTGTGTTGCCTAAGAAGTTCAGCTTATTCTAAGTTTTTCAGCTCAACCAAGATGTATTCCATAAAATTCTGTAACCATGGGGCAACTGGGTCCATATTTATGTGGAGAAATGATTTGTGGATTTTTTTTTCACCATTTTTAGTATTTAAGGATCATTCAGGACTTTTGGCATGAAAAGCTAATAAAATATAAGTGGTGAAAAGTGGGGTTTCAATGCAACCCCAGCATGAAATTTTACCTCAGAATTTTTTATCTGCAGATGTGAAAGTCAATTCTTCTCAGTCTTGTCTTTTCCCTTGTTTTACTTTTCCCCATTTGATTTGCTCCTGAGGACAGAAGAGAAGGAAGAAAAGGTCATGGCAGTTCTGTGTACATTCCCAATCAATCTGCTTCTCACACTCATCAAAGACCAGACAAGAATCCAGACACAGAGGTGTCAAAAAACTACTTTTTCTTTCCACCAGTTCCTTTACCAGGATGAGCTCCATCTGAGAGCTGAACTCAACTCATGAAATACATTTTTCTATTTAGTTTTTGCTCCTATATGCAGTTTGCATTTGTTAAACTTCCTCTTCTTCCACTAGCAAACATAAATATTTCACTTATCAAGATAAAAAAAAAAATAAACAAAAAAACCCAAAAAACCAACAAACACACACTTATAATCTACTTATTAAAAGACCTGATTCTCTTCTACCTCACACTTGGTAACTTTCTTTACCACAAAGAGGGTATAAAGTGCTACCAAATGAAAGTTAAGTTACTGGCAGAGCGCATCTATGACAGTTATCACTGAAGCTCTCCAAAGATTAAATGAGTGTTTAGCAGGATTTCTTCCAGAAAAAAAGGAAATTAAAAAAAAGTAGCATAGCAAGGAACTTAAAGAAGACGATGAAATAAAACATGAAACCAAAGGAAACACTAATCTAATATTCAGGAATGAATTATGATTTAAACTTTATCTACACTCAATAAGGTTTCACTCCTTATTAGCTACTTGGGATCTACCATTAGAGCTATTTATTTTAAGTCTGATGAGTAATCTCATAACCTCAACTAATTTACAGCTTCTTCTATATGTTGGTAGATGTCTAGCTAGATACTTGAAGTCAGAAATGCATAAAATTTACCTATAGATATTGAGATATTTTAAATACTTTAATATACAGATTTTCTGTAATCATTTTAAGGCTATATGAAAAGATCTACTAGCATATCTGTTAGCAGAGAAGAAAATGATGGGGTGAAGAGTTGTGTCCTGCTGGATATAAAGGAAATAAAACACAACCTGGTTTTGGCTGTAGGAACCTTGCAATACTCTGGAATGGAGTGAAGAGTGCACACACTTTAGTCAGACAAACATTAAATTGGCTTCCATGTGGTTTTGTGAATGTTTATTGTATTTTAATTTCTTTTATGTCAGTCTCTAAAATGGGAAGAATAATTTGACAAAATACAGTCAGGTGTATACAGTGAAATTCTTCATGAAGTCTTTACCGTTAATGCAGAGAACTGTAAAGTTTTAAATCAGTCAGAGAAAAACCCAATTTAAAAGAGTCCTCAAAAGATCACTGGTGCAAAAGACCACTCTGAGATGCAATTTCTTTCATATTCAACCAGATGCATAAAATAAGTCAGAAAAATCACATGTCCTGTTCTCCACTGCAGTACTGGATACTGACATAACTGGTACCTACACCCTTTGAGACCAGTATATAATTTTAATACAAAAAAAAAACCCAATTGCCTTAAATTTCCATAATTAACACCTCTCCAAATTTAAGTGAAAATGCAGTTTGCTACTTCTTCTTCTTCTTTTTTTTTTTTTTTAATGTTTAGGAAAAAAACAATGTTTAAAGCAACAATGGGTAGCTGTGATGAAATTTCTTAACACAAGAAGTCCCCATGGCAATTTTTGAAGCATTAAAACTTCATTTTCTCTGTGAAAAGCATATTTGAGTATTTTTAAATGCTATAATAAGTTTTCCCATATGAATATGAAGAATATGAAGCTTTTAAACCTTACTAAAACATTAATGGGAGCTTTCTATTCAGAGATATGAAGTCCAAACTTTAGATGGAAGATTTTGATTCTGCATGGCCTTGTACGTTAAACCTCACTTACAGTTCCAGTGGAATGCCTTCACAGTTTTCAGGTAGTGCAATTGTATTTCATATGTTCTTCAAGACCACTTCACACACACACACACACACAAAGCCAAAACAAACGAACAAACAAGCAATTAAAATCCAGTTCAGACCCAAGGTTTTTTTGCTGTAGTCACTTATTATTGTGTAGGTCACTATAAAATATTGCCAAGGATAAAAGGATGCTTCTTTTGATGCAGCCCAGGATGTGATTTGCCTTCTGGACTGCAAGTCCACACTGTCTGCTCAAGTCCAGGTCCTTGTCCATCAGCACCCCCAAGTCCTTTTCCTCAAGGCTGCTTTCTAACACCTCATCCCCCAGCCTGTATTGATAGTGAGGATTGTTCTGGCCCAGGTGCAGAGCCCTGCACTTGCTCCTGTTGAACCTCATGAGGTTCACCTGGGCCCACTTCTTCAGCCAGGTCCCTCTGGATGACATCCCATCCCTCTAGCGTACCGATAGCAACACTCAGTTTGGTGTCATCTAAAACTTGCTGATGGTGCACTCAATCCACTGTCTATGTCATTGATAAAAATATTAAACAACACAGGTCCCAGTACAGACCCCTGAGGCACACCACTTGCCACTGCTCTCCATCTGGACTTCAAGCCATTGAGCACCACCCTCTGGATGTGACCATCCAGCCAATTCCTTATCCACTGAACAGTCCACCCATCAAATCCATATCTCTCCAACTTGGAGAGCAGACTATTGTAGGGGACTATGTCAAAGGCCTTGCAGAAGTCCAGATAGATCACATCCATAGGTCGTCCCTGACATAGTCACTGTCATAGAAAGCCACAAGTTTAGTCAGGTAGGACCTACCCTAGTAAAGCCATGGTGGCTATCTCAAATCACCTCCCTGTCCTCCATGTATCTCAGCATGGGATCTAGGAGGATCTGTTCCATGATCCTCCCAGGCACAGAGCTGAGGCTGATAGGTAGTTCCCAAGGTCCTCCTTTCTACCCTTTTTAAAAATGAGTGTAATGTTTCCTTTCAGTCATCAGGAACTTCATCTTACTGCCATGACTTCTTCAGTTAAAGATCTTTTCAGGAGATTGCGGGAGCTGCAGAGTGCAGAGTGGCAGAGCCTGGGATAACAATACCAGAAGAGTAGCTGTCACTTCCTCAGTTTCCCAGAACAACTTTACTAGCTCCAACTGTGATTCTAATTCTGACACTAGACTCTGTGCCAATTGCACATGTGGAGGTAATCCCCACAATTAGGTGTGCCCTGCCTTCCGCCAGGGGGAGGTAAGGGATAATGGAGATAACAGAATCTATTGGGATGTGTACATCCAGTGGCCTGGCACTTCAAAATTTCAGAAGTACAGGGCCTTGGTTGACATAGGAGCTCAGTGCACCATAATACCATCAAATTATCAAGGGTCAGAGTCTATAAGTATTCTGGGAGTCACTGGTTGATCTCAAAAGTTGACTAATTTGCAAGTTGCTGTAAGTTTAACTGGGAAAGAGTGGAAGAAACATACAATTGTAACAGGACCTAATGCACCTTGTATTTTGGGAATTGATTTTCTGAGAGAAGGGCGTTTTAAAGACCCTAAGTGTTACAAATGGGCTTTTGGAATAGCAACTGTAGAAATTGATGGAGGAAAATTGAAGTTGTCTATTAGACCTGAACTTTCAGATGAATCTGCAGTTGTGGGACAACATGAGATAGAGGATGTGAAGTTGCCGGTTGCTTCTCAAACTGTGCATCACAGAAAATACAGAACCAACCGTGACTCTTTGGTGCCCATTCAAAACTTGATTCGTCAGTTGGAGAGTCAGAAGGTCATCAGCAAAACTCATTCACCTTTCAACAGTCCAGTCTGGCCTGTGAGAAAGCAGAATGGAGAGTGGCATCTGACAGTTGATTTCCGTGCCTTGAATGAAGTAACTCCACCAATGAGTGCAGCTGTACCAGACATGATGGAACTCCAATATGAGCTGGAATCCAAGGAGGCCAAATGGAATGCTACCATAGACATTGCTAATGCTTTCTTCTCTATTCCCATAGCAGAGGAATGCAGGCCTTGGTTTGCCTTTTCCTGGAGGGGGATATAGATTAGTTAAAGAATTGCACCAGAACTATGAAAAATATTATTTCATTAATGATTCCATTCTAGTTGCTGCTCTGTGCTAGAATCTATGTAGGACAGAGTCAAGTATTCAACAATGTGTATCAGTTTTCTACTTGTGGAGCATTGTTTATAGTGGTCCTGATGATACTTCTAAGGGAGTCAATATATATGACTGGGAAGACCGTTTCTGCATATCCTCTGCAGGAAATAATCATAGAATCATAGAATCATAGAATCATAGAATCAAGAAGGCTGGAAGAGACCTCAAAGATCATCGAGTCCAACCTGTCACCCTACACCTTATGACTATCTAAACCATGGCACCAAGAGCCATGTCCATTCCCCCCTTGAACACCTCCAGGGATGGTGACTCCACCACCTCCCTGGGCAGCCCATTCCAATGGCCAACCACTCTCTTCGTGAAGAACTTTCTCCTCACCTCCAGCCTAAACCTCCCCTGGTGCAGCTTGAGACTGTGTCCTCTTGTTCTGGTGCTGGTTGCCTGGGAGAAGAGATCAACCCCCTCCTGGCTACAACCTCCCTTCAGGGAGTTGTAGACAGAAATAAGGTCTCCCCTGAGCCTCCTCTTCTCCAGGCTAAACAGCCCCAGCTCTCTCAGCCTCTCCTCATAGGGCTTGTGCTCAAGGCCTCTCACCAGCCTCGTTGCCCTTCTCTGGACATGCTCCAGCAATTCAACATCTTTCCTAAACTGAGGGGCCCAGAACTGGACACAGTACTCAATAATCTGCATCTCTTAAGTGATATGTTACCCAGAAGTCACAAAAGCTTGAAAACTCTTGCATGTAGTCAAGTTCAGTGTAGCTATGACCACTGATGCTGCTATGGGCACACCTAATCAAGTTCAGTGTAGCTATGACCACTGATGCTGCTATGGGCACACCTAATCAGGCACAGTGCCTAATGTTGCAGCCTCAGGCTCTATTTTGACACCTGCATACTGTCTATTAATAAAGCAAAATTAAGTGTTGGACAGAATCAACAGTAATTTGATTACAGACTCAAGCATTCACAGTATGGCACCAGCAACAATCATAATTCAATGTAAAAACTGGAATAATAATGTTGGAAAATATAAACTTTTTGAATCATAGTATCACAGTATATCAGAGGTTGGAAGGGACTTCAACTCTGGGTCCAACCCCCCCTTCCAGAGCAGGATCACTTAGGGTAGTCCACACAGGAACACATCCAGGTTAGTTTGGAAAGTCTCCAGAGAAGGAGACTCCACAACACCCCTGGGGAGCCTGTTCCAGTGCTCTGTCACCCTCACTGTAAAGAAGTTTCTCCTCATGTTGAGGTGAAATCTTCTATGTTCAAGTTTGAACCCATTGTTCCTTGTCTTATCACTGTGAACCACTGAAAAGAGCCTGGCCCCCTCCTCCTGACACTTACCCCTCAGATATTTATAGACATTGATCAGATCCCCTCTCAATCTTCTCTTCTCAAGACTAAACAGCCCCAGGGATCTCAGTCTTTCTTCATAAGGGAGATGCTCAAGTCCCCTAATCATCCTTGTGGCTCTCTGTTGGATTCTTTCCAGCAGGTGTCTGTCTCTCTTGAACTGGGCAGCCCAAAACTGGACAAAGTATTCCAGGTGTGGTCTCATCAGGGCAGAATAGAGAGGGAGAAGAACTTCCCTTGACCTGCTGGAATGTGGATACACTTTTTAAAACAAATCATTTATGAAGCTAGTAGAATCATAGACTTATTGAAGCTAGTAGAATCATAGACTTATTAAATCATTTTCGTTGTAAGAGACCTTTAATATCATCAAGTCTAATCATTAACCCATAACTGCCAGGTCACCACTAAACCATGTACCTAAGCACCACATCTCTACTTCTTTCTTACGTCCATGGATGATGAATGCACCATTTCCCTGAGTGACCTGTTATAGTGTTTTACAACCCTGTCAGTGAACAAATTTTTCCTAATCCCCTACCTAAACCTCCCCTTGTGCAACTTGAGGCAATTTCCTCTTGCCCTACCATTTGTTACTTGAGAGAACAGATTGACTTTCATGTTCTTACAATCTCCTTCCAGGTAGTTGTAGACAGTGATAAGGTCTCCCCTCAGCATCCTATTCTCTAGATTAAATAAACCCTGTTCCTTCAGCTGCTTCTCATAAGTCTTGTTCTCTAGACCCTTCACCAACTTCATTGCCCTTCCTTGGACATGCTCCAGCAACTCAATGTCCTTGTGTAGTAAAGGGCCCAAAACTGAACACAGCACTACTACAGTACTATTCTAGGCAGCTTGATTTTCTAGATAGAAGTCAGAAGGTATAAGCTTAAAATCATTATTTGTCTGTGGCATTGAGTAATAAACTAACATTGCCTTCAAAACTATATTTACTACATTGCTCAACCAGAATGACAGGCTAGCATCATTAACAGGGAAAAGAAAACCAGCAAGATTGTAACCTGCCACTAGGTCAAGTAGTTCTTTTTTTTTTTTAAACTTCCCGTCTAAGTAATTTATCTTTTTGACCCCAAAGATGTGAGGCTCCTCATGAAGACTGAGAAAAGTCAGTAGGGAATAAGGAACGGATCAGTAAATGAAATAAATCCTTTTTTAAAAATGATCTTTCTTGTTTCTTTTCATGTCAGAAAACTATGCAAATTGCTTTAGAGACCATTTTTCTCTCACTATAGTAAACAGGAGAATTCACATTGACTTTAGAAAGCATAACTTTGTCTCAAATCCTTTTATTTAAGAATAAAAAAAAAATCTTTTTTTTCCCGTATCTGTTGTTTTCCAGTGGGATAAAACTTTATTATGGAAAGTTTTGAAATTAGCTTCTTACTATGAGACTAGAGATCCATATGTGCATGTCTAACAGCTAACTCAACAAAGACATATCTGGTTCTTCACTCCTTTTAATCAAAATATATGGATAAAAAATTTGTTGAAAGCAAAGACATTGTGCCAAAATAAAGCTGACATGAGATACATATGTGCATGTCTAACAGCTAACTCAACAAAGACATATCTGGTTCTTCACTCCTTTAAATAAAAATATATGAATAAAAAATTGTTGAAAGCAAAGACATTGTGCCAAAATAAAGCTGACATAGTAGAGAATCAGTCTCTTGGACTTTAACGGATATCCACTTGCTCTGCTAACGAGCTGTAAGGTTTTATAATTACAATTTATGAGCCTTTCCCACCTTTTGATGACAGAAGAGAGCAAATAGGAAAGCAGAATGAGGACATGGTCTAGTGAGTAGCTTTCCCCTGTTCTTGTTCTCTAAACATCCCACAGTCTGCACACATGCCACACAATGGAAAGTTCAGTAATTCTTGCTGGTTTGTGGACAGTGCACACCACTCTCTGATCAGTATCTAGTGATCATTGCATTTTAAAATTACTACCCAGTATAAATGTTCAACTTGTGTCCTGGGAGATAAAATTTTCATCACCTCTAGAGGTCATCTGAACAGGAGAAAGTCCTGCTCAAACCAACTACAACATCAAAGTCAGGTCAGGTTTCTCTGAGTCTTATCCATTTGAGAATTGAAAGGGGAATGATACTACAGCCTCTGTGGGCAACTTGTTCCAGTGCTTAATCACCTTCACTGTGACGATTATATCCATTATATTCAGTCAGAATCTCCCTTGCAGCAACTTCTGACAGTTAACTTTTTCTTTTTCTGTGCCCCTTCAAAAAAGTCTTTCATTTTCACTATTCTATATTCACCCTTTAGTTGTTGAAGAGAGCAGCTCAATCTCTCCTCTCCTCACCAAGTGGTTTGCTTCACACTTCTTCATGTTCCAAGTTGTATTCCATTACTCCAGCCCCTGGCCACCATAGCACCTTCATGTGAACTCTTTTATCACTCTCAGTCTTACTCTGATGAGTCCCAGATTGGACAGAATATTCCAGATGGGGCCTCAGAAGGGTTGAGAAGAGAAGAAGAATGAATTCCTTCAACCTGTCTGCTGCCCTAACCAGAGTGTAGTTAGCTTTCATCTCTACAAGAACACATTGTTTACTTTGAGTTACTCTGTCACAAATGCAGGAATCTGCATTTGCTTTTGCTGAACTTCACGAGGTCTCTGTCAGCACATTCCTACAGCCTGTCAAAATCTTTTTGAATCTTGTACCCTGACCTGCTGCTTCCTGTCTGCTCCCTCTTAATTGGAGTCTTTGGAGAACTCACTGAGATGCCTGGTTTTCTGCAGTCCCCAGTGAAGATATTAGTACCAGGCCCACAGGTGACCCAGGGGAACATCACTTGCTGCTTCAGCAGAATGGTGCAGACCTCTTTCACTGTAGTGTGAGTTAAAGACCTCTTTCAAGACTTGAAAATCCTTTCTTTCCCTTGCAGCACTGTAAAGTATTAGCTAAGTAAGGTAGCAGTGACTGTTGTAACATTTTAAAAATGATGTTACATCAGACTTTTATCTCAAGATGAGTAACCAAATTACCTCACTGTGATACGCCACCCGTTCTGACACAGCCTATGCCACTTGCCTTGCTTATTACTCAGGAAGTCCCATTTCAAATCTCTGTACAAACTCCTCAGTTCAAAGATCACTTCTATTAATTTTTGTAGTGATTTCCATAGATAAGGAGAGGGATTACTCTGAAGGAAAATTTGTGGCAGCACCAGTATATTGACAGATAATCTATTGATAGGGGTGCTGGGAGCCCTCTAATTCTTTATAGGATGGTTAAATGAATATTCATTAAGGGTGATTTTCTCTCACACTTTGACATTTCCTTGCTCGAAAAGTAGCCATCTGACACAAATGGGATGACAAATAGACAGTTTGTCTTTCCATAAAAAAACCCAAAGGAATGAAAACGGACTGGCTGGATGAGTTGTTTCTGCTGGAGGGAAAAAAGGCTTCCACCACTCCCCAGTTTCTACGACAGAGGCAGAAATTATGAAATACTGCTTTGAAAAAGATTATCTGCTATATTTAACATTTTTCAGTTTTAAAAACCTATTGTGTAAATAGGATTTCGAGGCAAGAGGTCTATGTTAAATTTATATGATGCATGCATTCCCACAGAAATATGTTAAGAAATGAAAAGTAAGAATGCAATGAACTTTCTATAAGCTAAATTAAGCCAATATACTATTCTGTACTACTGACCACATCTAGGTCAGTGGTGATATTGTCGTCATGATCATTACTGTGATCTTAAGTATTTAATTACTGAGATTTGTTTATAATTGTTTCCCTGTGCACAGATAAATGATGGCTTAGGGTATTTGCTCAAATGATATAAAAAGAAACGTGCTTGGAGACTGATATTAATTTCCGAAATAGCATTAGTTAGGCAGTTGATTAGTGACTTTGCTTGTAGATATAGTATGCAATTAAGAAAAACCCAAACCCACACAAAGATTCCTCTTTGCCAAGTGAGACAGGAACTGTAACAGATGGAATACAATGTGTAGGAACTTGTACATAACATCTTAGATACAGTGTCAAAACCTGGAGACTTCAAAATTGTCTACAGAAGCACTGATAGGGTTTAGGTGGCATTCTAGGCTCTTTCAGTACTCAGCCTGAAGAGAGAGGAATAGCTAATGGTTTAAAAAATGCATTCTAAGAAGAGAGAATGACACAGTTCAGACAGAAATCACTAACTGCAGAGAACAAGAAAACAGTAAAATCATTGAAGGGGGAGAAGAAATGTAGAATATAGTCATAGTGACCTTGTCATTAAAAAACTTTGACAAAAGTATGAGATGTAAAGAGTTTTAATTCTATTATATATTGTTCAAATGCATTAACAAGAACTGAAAAATCTGAACTACTCAAGGCATTTCATCCATATGAGCACTTATTATCAGCCTTGTCTTACTACATTCAGACTGGATGTGAGGAAGAAGTTCTTCATCATGAGAGTAGTGAGACCCTGGAATGGGTTGTCCAGGGAGATGGTTGGGGCCCCATCCCTGGAGCCATGCTGAATGAGGCTCTGGCCAGCCTGATCTAGGGTGAGGTGTCCCTGCTCATTCTGACCTGATTGATTCTATGATTCTATGATCTCATACATAGTTGCCTTTCTTTTTTTTTCTAATCTGAAAATAATTTTGTGGGACTATCTTGAAAACAATTTCCTTGCAGGTTTCCTCTTTCTAAATTTTATTTCTGAAGAGATTTTTAATGTGATGTCTTGATTTGGTTTGTTCCATAGATTGATGACACATCTTCAGTTATTGTTACATTACAGATGAGTCTATGGGTGAGAGATAAACCTTGGAGTGGCATGTCAGTGTTTGAGGGATAGTATGCTATCAAAGTCCCTTGGAATGCCATCTCAGTGGAGACAGGGGATGGAGAGCCATCTGGCAGCAAAGCCACACCCTTGTATTGATGTGTTAGAAATGAGGGAATCTCTTGAGAATGGTCACACAGAAATTAGAACTTCTCCCCTAAAAAGGTGACTGGATCAACAGCCCAACTAAAGTGCATCTACACAGCATGGACCACCACTAGAAAGTCCTGGAAGCCATTGTGCAGCAGGAAAACTACAACATAGTTCCCATCATGGAAACAAATGGCATAAATCACACAACTGAAGTGCTGCAATCGATAGCTAGGAATTCTTCAGAAGGAAAAGTAAAAGGAGAGATGATGGGGTAGCCCTGTACATTAGAGAGTGTTTTGACTGCCTAGAGCTTGATGATTGTGACAATAGAGTCATAGATTCATAGAATCATAGAATGGGCTGGGTTGGAAGGGACCTCCTAAGTTCATCTAGTCCAACTCCCTCTGTAGTATGCAGGGGCATCCTCAACTAGATCAGGTTGCCCAGAGGCCTGTCAAGCCTCATGTGGTGGTTTTAAGGCTATACCTTTAATATTTTTCTTACAGAGTTTGAGCAAAAAAGTGAAAGAATGTCAAGGAATCACAATTGGGTGTAAGAAAGCAAAACAATGATTATTCTAAACACTTCCATTGGAGAGAGAGAAATGTTTAAGAGTCAGTACTCAAAACAAGGTGCGGGCAGTTCTCTCTCTTTCTGTCTGGTGTTTCTCTGCTGAGCAGTCTGCTGGCTTTGGGAGATAACACACATAGTCGCATACCAACCTCGACAAGCTAAGTTTAACAGCCTCTCTGCATCTTGGCTTTCTTCCTTCTGCCAGGGAGGTCTGGGGGGTCCTTCTGGTGGGGGGAGGATGGGGGGTGGGGGAAGAAAAGCAGGGCCCTTTCTGTAAATTGTACATATTTGTACATGTTGTGAATAGTGTATATTTGTACATATTCATTACATTTCATTATAGATTGTAGTTTTGCCTGTAAATACAGCTTCATTTGCTTCTGAACTGAGTTAGCCTGGTTATTGTTAATGTGGGAGGGGAATTTCAGCCTACCACACTTTAACGCCTCACCTTGAATATCTCCAGGGATGGGGCCCTAAATGTGTACCCAGGCAACTTGTTCCAGTTTTCACGGTAAAGAAGTTGTTCCTAACATCCCATCTAAATCTACTCTTTTCTAGTTTGAAGCCATTGCCCCTTGTCCTGTCACTACAGACCTTTGTAAACAGTGTTTCTCCATCTTTCTTGTAGGCCCCCTTCAGGTAATGTAAGGTCGTTATTAGACCTCACCTGAAGCCTCCTCATAGTCATGAGTCTGTGTCAGATAGAAAGTCAACAAGGCAGATATCATGGTAAGAGTCTGTTATAGATGACCCAACCAGGTTCAAGAGGCAGATGAAATATTCTATAAGCATCTAGGAGAAGTCTCACAATCATTACTCATTGTTCTTGGGGGGGAATTCAGCTTACCAGATGCCTGATGGAAATACAGTACAGTTCAGAGGAAACAATTTAGGAGACTCCTGGAATTTGTGGAAGATAACTTCCTGACACAGATGGTGAGTGAGCCAGCTAGGGAAGGCACTCTGCTGGACCTATTGGTTATGAACATAAAAGGACATCTGGGTGTTGTGCTAATTGGAGGCCATCTTGAACATAACAATCACCAAATGATAGAGTACCCAATTCTTAGAGAAGCAAGGAGACAGGGCAGCAGAACTGACACCTTAAACTTCCAGAGGGCAGACTAGCCTGATTGGGAGCCTCTATGGCAGAGTTTGTTGGGCGGCAGTCCTAAATAGCAAAGAAGTTCAGGAAGGCTGAACATTCCTCAAAAAGGAGATTTTTAAGGTACAAGAGCAGGCCATCCTCTTGTGCTGAAAGATGAGCCAACAGGAAAGAAGACTAGTCTAGCTGAACAGAAAGATTTAGCTGGAAAACTGGAGAAAAAAGAGAGTTTATGACCTTTGGCAGAAGGAGCCAGGCAACTCAGAAGGGCAACAAATTATCATGAGGCTATCTAAGGCAAATATTTGAAGGGCCAAAAAAAAAATCTAGAACTTAATCTGGTTACTGAAAAAGAAAAATTAAAAAAAAAAAGACAAAAAAGACTATTTCTAGAAACATATTATCAACAAGGAGGGCTAAGGACAATCTTTGTCCTCTCTTGGATATTGGGGGAAACTGCATAAGGAAAAAGCTGAAGTGTTCAAGGCATTCTGTGCCTCAGTTTTTAATAGTAAGGTCAGTTCTCTCTGTACCCCACCCACTGAAGTGGAAGACAAGGAAAGAGAGCAGAATGAAGCTCCCATAATCCAAGGGAAAATGGTTAAAGGTCTGCTACATCACTTAGATACACACAAGTCTATGGAGGCAGATGGAATTCACCCAAGGGTACTGAGATTGCTGGCAGAAATGCTCTCCAAGCCAGTTTCCCTCATCTTTCATCAGTCCTGGCTAACTAGGGAGGTCTTGGTTGGCTGTAGGTTAGCAAATCTGATGTCCAAATAGAAGTCCATAAGGAGGATCTGGGGAAATAAAGGCCTGTCAGGGAAAGATCATGGAGTAGATCATCTTGAGCACCATCATGCACCACATACAGGGCAACCAGACACTTAGGCCCAACCAGCATGGGTTTATGAAAGGCAGGTCCTGATTGACTAAACTGTACTCCTTCTGTGGCAAGGTAATCTGCTTAGTGGATGAGGGAAAGGTTGTGAATATTGTCTACCTGGATATAAGTAAAGCCTTTGACATTGTTCCACACGGCATTCTCCTGGAGAAGCTGGCTGCTCATGGCTTGGATGGAATGGTGGACTTGGGAGTGCTAGGTTAACAGCTGGACTGGATCCTGAAGGTCCTTTCTGACCTCAGTGATACCACGATTCTATCATTTACTTTTGAAACATGAAATAATCTGTCTTCTCAATCTTTTGATAAAATTTAAGGGATAACAGAGGACAATGTATCTCTTTTCCAATGTTTTCTAAGACATAATCATGAAAAATTAGTTTAGTTGTACGTCCTAACAATAGATCTATTTTTCACAAAACAATAGAGGACCCTGTGTGTGAAGAAAAAAGTCTCATTTAAAAATCAGGGTTTTTTAAAGTAGGATAACAATTCTATAGCATAATAGAGCCATTTTATTAAGCACTTTGTCTCCAAGGCCAATTCTTTTGAAATCCTGCAGTCGCAGAGGCTAAAATTTGCCATCAGACACCCACATGTTTTTCCCATTGAACTAAACATGAAAAATCATGTGCATTTTTGAGGGCTTTCTCAGCCAAAATAAATTAATTGTTACATTTTATTGTTGGTAATGTGTCAATGTGGACCCAAAATACTGTATTTTTCGAGGGCTATGAATAAATAGCCTCTAAGTCTTTCAGGTTACCAGTTATTACCTTTGGAAAGTCTTCATATCTATTGCTCCTCATACAAAAAAGAAATATTGATGACAAGACAAAAGAGCAGATAAGTGACCGTAAGAATAAACTATATATAATTACTCTACCTTTTTTGACATTGTGAAGGAAACCTGAATTCTGTGTATTTGTATAGTCATGTCACTTATTTTCCTCTTGTTCTTCTTTTCTCCACTTGGCTAAAATATTAGTAAATTACACATTTGGGTTTATATTATACACCCAAAGTATGTGTATTTGGGTGTATATTATACACCGAAAGAGTGGCTGTCAATGGGAGGCCAGTGACAAGTGGAGTCCCTCAGGGATCAGTGCTGGGACCAGTCTTGTTTAACATCTTTGCTGGCAACATGGACAGTGGCATTGAGTGCACCCTCAACGAGTTTGCAGACAACATCAAGCTGTGTAGTGCAGCAGACACCCTGGAGGGAAGGGATGCCATCCAGAGGGACCTTGACAGGCTGGAGAGGTGAGCCCATGACAACCTCATAAGGTTCAACAAGACCAAATGCAAGGTCCTACATCTGGATCAGGGCAATCCCAAGCACCGATATATGCTGGTCAGTGGCCTGGCTTGAGAGCAGCCCTGAAGGAAGGGACTTGGGGGTGCCGGTGGATGAGAAGCTCAACATGAGTCACCAATGTGTACTTGCTGCCCAGAAGGCGAATCACATCCTGGGCTGCATCAAGAGAAACATAGCCAGCAGGTTGAGTAAGGTGATTCCTTCCCTCTACTCTGCTCTGGTGAGACTCCACCTGGACTACTGCACCCAGTTCTGGAGCCCCTATTACAAAAAGGACCTGGAGGTGTTGGAACGTGTCCAGAGAAGGGCCACGAGGATGATCAGAGGCTGGAGCACCTCTTCTACGAGGACAGACTGAAAGAGTTGGGGCTGTTCAGTGTGAGGTAGAGAAGACTCCAAGGACACCTTCTTGTGGTAGTCCAGCAGCTGAAGGGGGCCTACAAGAAAGCTGGGAAGGGAATTTTTAGGATGTCAGGTAGTGATCGGACTAGGGGGAATGGAGCAAAACTGGAAATGGGTAGATTCAGATTGGATGTTAAGAAGAAGTTTTACACCATGAGGGTGCTGAGACTGGAACATGTTGCCCAGCGGGGTGGTGGAAGCCCCATCCCTGGAGGTTTTTAAGGCCAGGCTGGATGCGGCTCTGAGCAACCTGATCTAGTGTGAGGTGTCCCTGCCTATGGCAGGGGGGTTGGAACTAGATGATCCTTGTGGTCCCTTCCAACCCTAACAATTCTATAATTCTATGATTAGTGAGAAGGTCCTCAATTCCCTGAGACTAAATTTTGCTTGAATATGGTGGACAAGTTTTGATTTACATGAATATTAGAATCTAAAGGATCTCTTTCTTTTCTATAACAAACCTTTTAGCATACTAATATATGAGCAGCTGTTATTTAGAACCAGACAAGGCATTTAACAGAAAAAAAGATAACACGAAGATTTTAATTGGTTTCATCTGAAGAAAAAAAAAATCAGATACCATTTGCTTCTGTCTGTACTTAAGCTTTTTTCTTTTTCAATCTTATCTCTCAGTCCTCCTTATTTTATTTGTATTATCATCACTGATGTGCAAATTTCAGTTCTGGATGCATTTTTTTGCTTCCTTTTGCTCTACTGGTTGCTGGACACAGTATTCTCTATGAACCTCATGGCTTTCTTCCATCTTTTCTCAAGGCAAGACAATTTAACACAATAGCATATTGTACTGCAATATATAGGTTTTCTGCCATGACTCTGTGTGATTAGCTGATGGATTATTTAGTGGCTTCATGTGTTTGTAGTCAGCCCTGTGTGTGGCTTTGTATTAGCTCAACTTCAAGACTTCTGCTTATCATTAATCTTTTAAGTACAGCATGACCTTTAAAGGTCCTCTCCAACCCACTGCATTTTATGATTCTATATTTCTGCATGTTAATTGCTATAAATACGATGCAATCATATGTCCTCTTTCTTACTTGTCACTTGCAGTTCCTCACATTGTCCTCACAATGATTTTATTGTGCATTTTTAATAATTATTCATGTTCCTCCAGTCTGATATTGTTGCTCAGTAGCACAGTGGGGGTTATAGTGAAATCTCCTCTACTGTCTCTGTGAAAGCATAGTTGCATAGTTTGAACAGTTAGAAGTGTCCTGTATTTAAGTGGTTTCGGATCTGCTGAAGCCACACTTCAGAAGCCTTTTTCACTGGAAGCTTCTCCATTCCAAATATACTTCTGCTTTCAAATGGTTTATATGAAAATACCCTCTTTTCATTTGTGAGTTTGTTTTGGTTTTTGTTTTGTTTTGTTTTGTTTTGTTTGTTTCTTTGGTATTTTTAGGTAGGGTTTTTGTGTTTGTTGTTTATTCTGTTTGTTTGGTTTGGGTTTTTTTGTTTGTGTTGTTGCTGGTTTTCTTTTGTTTTTCTTTTGTTTTATTTCCTTTATTTTCTTTCCCATCTTCTTGCCTACCCCTAATAAATTCAAGACTAACATATTCTTGACAAGTTCAAGGTTAGAATATTCTAAAAGGTAAGGTTTTCCTAAAGCTGGGCTTCCATATCAGAGTAGAGTCACCCACTGAGGGATGGACTACAGCATTTTATACCACATTGTTTGATGTATGAAATTCACATATTTATGTCTCTGGACTAGAAAGTGTATATTAACAATTAAAGACAATGGGCAAAGCAAGGGAAACTGCTTTAGACAGTGATCTTGGAATATCTGGAGAAAACATAGACTGATCTGAGGAGGGTACTTTGAAACACATGAATCTAAGAAATTATTGTACTGTAGACGACAATGTTACAGAGGAGGAGAGGATAAACCGAAAGAATTGTGATGAATGCATAGGAGAAACCTGAGTCTGTTACACAGATAATGTATGGAGCACATAGGTTTGAAAACCAAATGTCATCAATTAAGTCACTTACTGAATTAATTCCACTGGTTACTGTGTTTGCCTTGGTTGTTTGCCTTGGTTATTTGCAGTATTTGAACATGCAGTAGCTTCATTTCTCACTGTTCTAAGGGAAAACAATTTTCTTAAAAAAAGTATTTCTGTCTGCAGCTTCATTTTTTTCTTAATTCACATTAACCTCAGGATCAAGTTTTTCTCTTTTCATTTTCTGCCCTTTTTGGTCCTGATGTTATGTTATCCATCTGAGTGTTTGCCTGCATTACAGTTCTTGTGTCCTTTTAACTCTTTGGCTTAGATGTCCTCACTATATATATGCTTTATTTAGAATCATAGAATCATAGAATCAACCAGGTTGGAAGAGACCTTCAAGATCATCCAGTCCAACCTATCACCCAGCCCTATCCAATCAACTAGACCATGGCATTAAGTGCCTCATCCAGTCTTCTCTTGAACATCTCCAGGGATGGCGACTCCACCACCTCCCTGGGCAGCCCATTCCAATGTCAAATCTCTCTCTCTGTGAACAACTTCCTCCTAACATCCAGCCTAGACCTCCCCTGGCAAAATTTGAGACTGTGTCCCCTCGTTCTGCTGCTGGTTGCCTGGGAGAAGAGACCAACCCCCACCTGGCTACAACCTCCCTTCAGGGAGTTGTAGGCAGCAATGAGGTCACCCCTGAGCCTCCTCTTCTCCAGGCTAAACAACCCCAGCTCCCTCAGCCGCTCCTCATAGGGTTTGTGTTCCAGGCCCCTCACCAACTTCGTTGCCCTTCTCTGGACATGTTCCAGTACCTCAACATCTCTCGAATTGAGGAGCCCAGAACTGGACACAGTACTCAAGGTGTGGCCTGACCAGTGCTGAGTACAGGGGAAGAATAACCTCCCTTGACCTGCTGGCTACACTATTCCTGATGCAGGCCAGGATGCCACTGGCTCTCCTGGCCACCTGGGCACACTGCTGGTTCATGTTCAGCCTACTATCAACCAGCACCCCAGGTCCCTTTCCACATGGCCGCTCTCCAGCCACTCTGTCCCCAACCTGTAGTTAGTATTGGATTTTCGTATCCAGGAATGTCAGTTCATACCACTCATATGCATCTATATCTCCTGTCACAACGGCATAAGTTGTCCTACCATTAATCCTTTATTCAAAATATAGCTAAATTCTAGTATTCTAAATAAGAAAATTTAGTATCCAATTCTGATTAAATTAAAAAAAAAAAAATCCCAATAATACTTGGATCTCTGGAGGAAAAAAAAACACTTTGAATGTCTTTTTAAAATTTCTGGACTGTTTCAGAGCTTTAGTCTCAGTTAGTTCTCTTCCTTATTCTCTTTTAACATTTTATGAAGAGTTAGAGCTCTTACATTCATTGCTTCCAGGCATAGACATATTTCTTATCTGGTAAGTAAATATTTTTATTGCTATGGGTCCCTTGGTCTGGTTTGGTCCACTGGTGTTTTGTATCCTCTGGGTGGGGAAGGATCTCACCAGTTTAACTACTGTCACTATGTTTCATCTACCAACTGCTGTGCTACAAAATGAAAAGTATCCATGCTTGTAAAACTAAATTCTTTTCTTATTAAGGGTTGTTGTGTATTGAACTCTGCTATGACAATCTAGCCAATTCCATGAGCCATTTTAGAGTTCCCATGAGCTGGACACTTGGATATTTGAGAAGTGTCACAGTATAAACAATTCTAGTCAAGAGTCCTTACAACATATAATTACTGTAATAAATCGATACAGACATTTCTCTCCCCGTGCTCAACTTGTGATCTTTTTAGCCCTTTCCAAAAACTATCCTCTGTGCTTGCTGAGAAATCAGTTTATCAATGCTTCTAGAGACAAGTAATTTCTTAACTATTTTTTTCACATGCTTCTGATAGCTCAGATTGATTAGGTTATTTTTTTCCTTTTATTTGACTTATAAGAGAAAAAAAAATCCCCAATGTCTTTCACTTTATCCACACCCTAAGCTTGAGTTCAGAAGATTTTAGCTGGAACACGTGTCTCTATTGCTGATGAAACTATCTCAGAATGTGTTCCATTTCATATATGCTGAAGTATAAAACATTGAAATAACAAAACAAACCAACCAACCAAACAACACATATCCTTTTTGTTTTGAACAAGTCAAGGTTGCAAGAGTTGTGCTTGAGAAAACAAACAGTATATTTTTCCTCTTCAATAAAGAAGCATAAGACATGAAATTTAATAATAATAATTATTATTATTATTATTATTTTTATTACTAATAATAATACAAGAGTATAGTACATTACAAGCTTTCAATACTGAGAGATCTTTTTTACTTTATGCAGCACACATCAAACAGAAAGTATTCAGAATTATGTATTTTTATACCTCCAGCCTTCTGCTTCAAACTGATACCAGAATTCTAAAATGTAGGGTGCCTTTTAAGTTTCACCTGCAATGTGAGCAGCTTCATCTTTTCTATTCTGCAGTCAGAAAATAGGATAATTGTCTTTCTTTACCTTGTAGTTCTTTGTCATAATTAAGAACTAGAACTATTAACCCATCTTTGGAGAGGATAGCTGTTCCTCAAAATGAAAGGTAAGAAAAATTGTATTAACATATGGGTATTAGGTATACAGGGAGTAATACATATTTTTCTGTCTCCCCTTGCAGCTTCATGGTAAAAGGTTTCTAAGGATTAGTGGTGGATTAGCCATGCTGAAAGTTAGAACATTTTTTCAGATGAAAAATCCAAATAGCCATACAAAGAATGGATTATCCCCCCAGTCTAGACAGGAGAATCTGGTTGATGATGGTTTTCCTTAGAGGTGTAAGCGTGTTTCATGATGAAAATATTTTAAAAAATATTTAAAAAAAATATTAACCCTGTGAGATAAAATTGATAAAATATGAGCATATTATACTCCATTGTGTAGTAACCAAATGGAAATGTTTATCCCTTGTCCTTTCAAAATTAGATTGAGTGCAGCCTTTTCCAGGATATCACTGAAGTTACCAAGATTCTTACTGACTTCCTTGGAAATATGAAAAAACTTCGAAATATGAAAAAACGCTTTCTCAGTTCATGGATATGCTCCAGAAAGATGTCAAGTTTTCCTGCAGAATCAACAACTAGAAGTTCACTGTTATGCTCCAACATCAAGTTCAACTCCAGAACTAACAGACAAAATTTTATCTCATTACGAATTGACACATCCCTATCATGAGTGAATATGTGTGCTGCACAATGGCTAGTTGTCTGACTCTTCTTTTGGGAGGGAAATACTCTTTTAAGTTTCACATCTATGCACTTGAGCCTTACACATATGAAAGAGACTACCCTGTGGCAATGTGAAAAGCAGTCCTCTGCATTCTAGCTGTAGGTCAGTGTTTTGATAGTCCTTTATTACACTATATCTGACAGGCCAAAACGTGAGCTCTAGCAGTCAGAGGCTCAACACAAAGATTGGCCAAGGAGCTCATTTCTGATGTAAGAATAAAAAATATCTGATCTGTGCATCACTCTAAGTAATAGTGTAAGCCTTTTTAGGCTACCTATAAATGATACAGCTTTACTTTTCAAATGGAGCAGAAGATTATGATGTCTTTAGTCATCGAGTTATATTTTAGTTTATACAGACCTCAATTCTGAGTGCAAACCCCATGCAAAACTAAATCTGATGGTCATTGACATTTGAAAAGCAGCTTATGAAAAAACAACAACAACAACAAAAGCCCAAAAACAACAACAAAAAACAACCTAGCTTCTAAAACTTCCAAATACCTTCATTACTCTATCTTTTCCAGGAATGCCAAGGGGCACTAGAAAGAATCACATTGTAGTTGGTCTTTTACTAGAAAACTGTCTAATCTAAGGAAAAAAAAAAGAAACCATCTTAAGTAGGTCTATTATAAAGCACACTTCCTAGGAATTTACAATCATTTTTGTAAGAACAAAAATCACTTGAAAAGAGTCCAGTGTATGGAAAAAGCAATAAAAAGAAAACTCCTATTTTGTACAAGAAATAATGCAAATTATCCATTTTCTTTCCTTTGGGTAACGAGATTTAGTGAGCTACCCAGTCTGAAGAAAACAATTAGCATTGATGAGTAATTCTAGCTGTCTCTATTTTAGGAACTCAACCTGCAGGCAATAACTGTTCTGTAAAATAGATGACTAACTAGCTAGTTTGGGTACATGGTCAGACTCTTTTTTAGTCTGATCATATTCCACATATCTGTTTCCAGGAAAAGGAGACCATGAGGGCTGAAGGAGAGAAGGCAGTTGCACAATCCTCTGAACTAGGACTGCAGAATGTACAATGTAGTATCTCTATAGTGTAGTTAGTGTAGTCACGATATAACCCCTCTGGTGCAATGCAAATATTAAGTCAGCTTTCAAAGACAAAGATTTTTATTGTATCTGATTAATGATTTTGACTGTGATCATCTTGTTTAGGTAATGCATGTAATAAGAAAATAAATATTAATTTTGAACTTAGGAGGTCTAATTTCAGTCACTGTTTAGAAAAGAAAAATCTTCCCTGAAAAATCCAAAGCAAAAGAAAACAACCAACCAACCAACCAAAAAAACCCCCCAAAACAATCCCCCCCAAAAAACTTCTTGAGCAAAAAATATGTTCCCTAATAAACCTCGAACACAACAGTGCATTCTATCCCTTCATATTGCAAATATTTCAATAGCTATATTAATTATTAGTTATATAATAATATTTCCTTCTGTAAAGTTTTATATTATAAAAGTTTCCCAGAGTTTTTTTATATGTTCTCCAGATTTTTGTTCTGGTTTTGTGTGGAATAAGATAAATTTTCTTCCTAATACCTGTTACAGTGCTGTGTTTTGGATTTAGTATGAAAATAATGTTGATAATATGTTTACTTTTTACTTACCCTTTAGTTGTTGCAAAACAAGGCTTGTCTTAAGCCAAGGAGTTTTCAGTTTCCCATGCTCTGATGGAAGATGGTGTAAAAGAAGCTAGGAAAGAGTACAGCCAGGAAGGTAGACCTGAACTAGCTAAAGGGATATTCCCTATTATAGAATGTCATGATCACTGTATAAAGTGGGAGGAGTTGGCCAGTCGCTGGTGAGGAATTAACTGAGTGTCAGTCAGTGAGTGGTGATCAATTAAATTGTGCATCACTTGTCTTTTCCTGGACTTTTATTTTTCTCTCTTTTTGTTATCTTCCTTTTAGTTATTATTTTATTTTAAATTTATTTTACATAATTCATTAAACTGCTACTATTTCAACACATAAGGTTTAAGGGTTTTTTTCAGTTCTCCTCCTCATCCCATTGTGGCAGGAAGGAATAAGCAAGTGGCTGCGGCACACTTAGTTGCTGTTTGATGTTAAACCATGACAACTTTATCATTTCACTCATCAAGACACTGTCTCAGAAAATAAATCAACAGAAAGAAAGGAAAAATAAAAAGAAAAAAATCAATACAACTAGAAATATAAAGATGCGAAACGCTCAAAATTGTAGCTTTCTCACTTTAAGGATGTGAAAAAGAATAGTCTGGAATAATTATAATAAAGATGAAAGTTAAAAAGAGTAAAGATGTGGGAGTGGAATCTTAAAATGAGACAAAAGAAAGAAAAAGAAAGGCCAAACAAGAAAAGTAAATTATCATAATGAAAACTAAAAGCTTCCCTTCATCTGTCTTAAAAATAGATACCAATGTTTTGCAGAAAAACTTTAGTTTTGTAATTACTGACTTACAGTGAAATATATGTTGGTGAACTGAACTGCTCTCTTAGGGAGTGTAGATAAATCCATGGCATAGTGGAAACAGCTGTTGCCCGTTATGCCTTGCTTTTTTAGTAGTAAGTAGGAAGAAAGGTTGGGAAAAGGTGACCATTCAGCACTAACTATTATGAAGTAATAGCTCCAATGATGTTAGCAAAATAATTAAAAATATCATCATTCCTATCCTCTGTGAAGACACTTATTATTGTTTCCATCTCTCCCTGTAGTCCTAAAGTATATTCACATATGTAGTAATAGTGGAAGTTACAGTAAAAATAGAACAAATTAGAATTAAAGGGTTTTTTTTGCATTACCCACACACAGCCTTAACCCAAACTGGGCAATTCAGTGTTCCTATACTATCTATTTACATTTAAAATATTATTCTTCTTCCCAAAAAAAGGAACAGTAAATGTTGCTCTCTTTTATGGCTTTGACTGGAAAGCTTTTTCTGTATATTATTCACAAAAAACGTGAATTTTCAACCTTGCATTTTTAGCCTTCTGATATGCAAGAAGAACCTAATATGTCAGCATCATAACAAATATCCTGGTATCTTTGTGTCATTCAAACTTCCACCCAGCCATTCCTCCACTCTGCCATCGCTCCATGCAGGATAAGGAGAAAAAGAAGAAAAGGAATGAGAAAGCTTGTGGGTCACAGAATCATAGAATCATTGAAGTTGGAAAAGTCCTCTAAGTTCATCAAGTCCTACTGTCAACCCAACACTACCAGACCCACTAAATCATGTCCCAAAGTGCCACGTCAACAGATGCATTGAACACCTTCAGAGATGGTGCTCAACCACTTCCCTCAACAGCCTGCTTGACCACTCTTTCAGAAAATAAATTTTTCCTAATATCTAATCTAAACCTCCCCTGACGCAATTTGAGGCCCTTTCCTCTTGTCCTATTGTCAAAGAAGGGGATATTAATTAATTACCCTTACAACAATAATAAATGATATGGCAAATGGGTATTAATAAAATATTAGTAACCATTTATTAATATTAAAATTGCCAAACTTGTTAAATAGAATTGTTGTATGGTTGGAATATATATTTACAATGGGAATATGCAGTCTCTAGGCAAATATAAACAATTTTATGCAAACTAGGAGGCAATAACTTGGAAAGAGAACGTCCCCATGAGGGGATAGCACTCAGTTACAGCAGGGGGAGGCTCGATAAGAACCTTTAAACCCAAAGGGCAGTGAATTAATTACTCATAGCTTGTTTTACCCACACGTGGATGCTGATGCTGCTGTTTTAAGTTAACTTTGGGGAGCTCTTGTATGGCGCGGGCACGGCGGATTGCTGGCAAGAACAGTTTACTTCATGGTCCCAGGCTGGTCTGGCTTCAGCAGACAGTGGGCAGTATACGACGCTCTTTGCGATGGACACTTGCTTGGTTCCTGGGTAAACTGAGGCACGGCATAATTCTGGTGACAAGGGGAAGCAGGCTAGGTGGATCTGGCTTCTGGGCTCATGGCTTCTCCAGCTAGTTGTGTACGCTCATGGCTTTATCCCAGGCTCTGGACCAGGCGCTCAAGGCAGGGCAGGGCAACTCTTCTAAGTAACAACAACTACAAGACGGGGCCAAGTGGGCTTGAAAGCAAGGTTTGAAGCAAGGCTTGAAGCAAGGCTTGAGCAAGACAAAGCAAAGTTTGAAGCAAGGCAAAGGCGGCTACCAGGTCAACCTCTATATACATCTGGCCAGAGATCTGTTGGTCCAGTGGGGCATGGAAGCTAACGTGTAGCTGCCCAATGGAAAGGCGTTCTGCCAGGCTATAGCCATAAAAAGGCAGAAACAAAGACCTTGTCTCTGGGGGAGCAGTGGTCAGCTTATGTGCTCTCACCCCAGATAAACATCTTGTTTACCAGACAGGCAGGAGTCCTGTCCTCTTTGTTCTTTTTCCCGTGTTGCCCTGTCTTTCTGCAGGAGGGAGGGGAGAGAAAGGGACCTTGTCTAGACATCTAAGGCCTGCCTGAGTTTGTTCTGGGCCATGTTATGGCCCTACCACAATGTCTATCGTTTGTTACTAGGAAGAGGAGGCCAACACCCACCTCACTACAACTCCCTTTCAAGCAGTTGTAGAACACAAGAAGGTGTCCCCTCATCCTCCTCTTCTGCTGACTAAGCAACACCAGTTTCTTCAGCTACTCTTCATAAAACTTTTTCTCCAGACCTTTCACCAGCTTTGTTGCCCTTCTCTGGACACTCTCCAGAAAAACTCAACATGGTATTTGAGTTGTGACCTTATAGTACCAACTACAGGAGCACAACGACTTCTTTACTCCTACTGGCCACACTATTCCTGGTACAGGCCAGGATGCTTTTGACCCTCTTGGCTACCTGAACACACTGCTGGCTCATGTTCAGATGGCCGTCAATGAGCACCCCCAAGTGCTTTTCTGCTGGGTAACTTCCAGCCACTCTCCCTCAAGCCTGCAGTGTTACATGGGGTTGTTGTGAACCAAGTGCAGGACCTGGTACTTGGCCTTGTTGAACTTCACAAAACTGACCTTGGCCCATCGATCCTCTGCAGAGCCTTCCTTCCTTCAAGCAGATCAACACTCCCACTGAATGTGGTGTCATCTGCAAACTTCCTGAGGGAGCACTCAATCTCCTCATCCAGATCATTGATAAAGATATTAAACAAGAGAAGCCCACAAACTCAACCATGGGGAACATTGCTTGTGACCAGCCACCGACTGGCAAATTCCATTGACCACAGCTCTTTGGACTCAGCCATCCAGCCAGTTTTTCACCAAGTGAGAGTACACCTGTCTAAACCATGAGCCATCAGCTTCTCTAGCAGAAAGTTGTGGGAGACAGTGTCAAAGGCTTTACTGAAGTCCAGGTAGACAATATCCACAGCCTTCCCATTACTCACTAGGCAGATCACCTGGTCATACAAGGACATCAGGTGAGTGAAGCAGAATCTGTCTTTCATGACCCTATCCTGGCTGAAACTGATTCCTCTGCACATGCCATGTGAGCACATTCAAGATGAACCACTCCATAATCTTCCCTAGGACCAAGGTCAAGCTGACAAGCCTTTAGTTCCCCAGATCCTCTTTCTGGTCCTTTTTGTAGATGGGCATCACATTGGCAAGACTCCAGTCATGTGATACCACCCCTGTGAACCAAAACTGCTGATAAATGATGGACAGTGTCTTGGCAAGCTCCTCTGCCAGCTCACTCAGTGCTCTTGGGTGGATCCCATTAAGCCCCAGAGACTTGTGAGTGTCTAGGTAGCATAGAAGGTTAACTGCTTCCTTTTGGATTATGGGTGATTTATTCTGCTCTCTCTGTCTTCTAGTACAGGGGGTTGAATACCCTGAGGATTATAGGTCTGTCTACTAAAGATTAAGGCAGAGAAGACAATAAGTACCTCAGCCTGTACCTCATCCTTGGTGGCACCGTTCCCCTCCACATCCAGTAAAGAATGGACAATCTCCTTGGCTCTCTTTTTGTTATTGATATATTTGCAAAGCCATTTTTTGTTATCTCTTATGAGAGTGGCCAGACTGATTTCTAGCTGGGATTCTCTCTCTTTTTCTTTACATGACCTAACGAAATTTCTGTACTCTTCCTGGATTAAAAGCTCCTTCTTCCAAAAGTGGTAAATTGTCCTTTTTTCTGAGTTCCAGCAAAATCTCCCTGTCCAGCCAGGCTTGTCATATTCCCACCAGTTCACATTACAGAGCACAGGGACAAATAAAGAGACAAATATAAGGATAATGTTTACTAATTAATGTTGTGGGCAAAATAGACTTGACTTGAAAAAAAAAAAAAACCCTGAATTTTGCTGCCAAATATAATAAATAATTTTAGGTACTGGGAAACATAAAGACAAGTGTCAGAACATCACCATTCCTTCCTCTTAGTTCCCTTAGTTTCAGTCCTTCAGTGTAGACTCTTCTGCCTTTTCCCTGAGCAGCACAGGAGGATGGGGAATGAGAATTGCAGTCAATACATAACAGTTCATATCTGCCACTTCCTTCTCCACACATATCTCCTCTCTTCCAGCATGGGTCCTGCAAGAAAATTTGCTGTGGTGCAGGGTCTTCATAGGATGCAAGGATTATTTCTTCCTCCATGCAGCACCTCCTCCTCTTGTGTCCTTGGCTCTGCTGTTTCTTTCTCTTTTCTTTCCCTCCTCCTTCTCTGTCTGTCTAGTGTTCTCTGTCTTGTCTTACATATGTTTTGCATCTTAAATATGCCACCATATTGGATGATGAGTTCTGTATCCTGTGGTGGATCCTTTGGAGCCAGCTGGAATTGGCCATGTCCAGCATGGCCTCTCCACAGAGAGGTCATACCTACAACACCCAACCTGAGACCCCAGTTGACATCTGAACCAATGCAAACTTGCACTAGGCCCCACTGGATGATTTACTTAAGTTTTCCAGTACCACAACCATTGACAGATTGACTTGAAAAATGGCACAGAATTCTATCCAGAATTAACAGGTAGTCTGGGTTTAACAAAAAATCAGTTATTTGTGTAAATTAAGCAAGCTAGTTCAGGAAAACTTATTTCTTTTGGAGAAGATAGCTGAGGTTCCTTATTCAATTTTATAACCTAGGTAATAATGTTTATATTTCTCACTTGAAAGCAGACATTTCCAAGCACCCCAACAATTTATACTGGCTTTGAAGAGAAGCGTAGAAGTGCCAGAGATTATTTCTAGGACTAACTGTTCAAATACATCCCCAGGTTTGATATTTTGCCCACAGCATATAAAAGTGTTGAACCTATGAGGGAAATGTTTTCCAAACCTGCAAGGTGTTCTGGCAAGTAAGTGAGGCTCCTTGTAGCAATACTCCCCTGTAGATTCCATTCTTTGGTTGGCACATTTGCTACGGGGCATTGTGACCAGAAAGGAATTTTCCTGCTTAACTGAGCTTCAGAATAAGATAAATAACCATCTTGTGGACTTCACTCAGTTTACAAAAGAATGTACCCTTTGCACCTAAAAGCAGACTGATGCTCTCATCTCATCAAGCAGGCTTTAACACACTGTACCATACTCAGTGTAAGATAGAAGACAGAAGAATTTCTGTGCCTAGGCAAGAAGAATTGACAAATCTAGATGCAGATTTTAGGACCGAGCTTTTGGTGATGATAAAAGGGTTTTTTTTTTTTGCTTTTATTCAAGATTTTCGACTGTCAAATTTCTTTATAGGTTTTAATGAACAGTAAAACTGTTGCTACTTGCTTGGGCAGATGGAAGAGAGAAAAACAAGGCATATGTTCGTTCAGCCATCAATCCTGAAAAATCCTTTTAAACTGAAACTGCAGTTTGTTTTAATTCTTTTCTCTGATGGATGGTTAGCATAAAAGGGCCCTCCTCTGGTTTGATAGCTACTAGGTCTAGACCCAAAACAACCCAAAGAAACACAACTGTCAGTAAATAAATAAATAAATAAGCACTGGGAAAATTACATAAACTTTTTGTCAA
This sequence comes from Indicator indicator, assembly GCF_027791375.1. NCBI lineage: Eukaryota > Metazoa > Chordata > Aves > Piciformes > Indicatoridae > Indicator > Indicator indicator. Next base: position 37,107,882 of record NC_072010.1, read on the forward strand.
AATAATTTGGTCCAAATGCAACTTTTTGTACTTTGACTAAAATAAAGACTTAAATGTACTGAGAAGATAGTGTCCTGGCTCTATAAGACTGCAATATAGCTGACCAATATAGCCTAGGAATGTCAGAGAGAAATGGAATATTTATTTCTTATTTATTCTTAGGGTTTATCTGTTTTTTTTTTCCACTAGCTAATGCAGACTAGTTTACCAGATTATCATAGAATTACAGAATCATAGAATCAGTCAGGGTTGGAAGGGACCACAAGGATCATCTAGTTCCAAACCCGTGCCATGGGTAGGGACACCTCACACTAGATCAGGCTGGCCAGAGCCTCATCCAGCCTGGCTGCAAACACCTCCAGGGATGGGGCCTCAACCACCTCCTTGGGCAACCCATTCCAAGGTCTCACCATTCTCATGGTGAAGAACTTCTTCCTCACGTCCAGCCTGAATCTCCCCACTTCCAGCTTTATTCCATTCCCCCTAGTCTTATCACTACCTGATATTGTCTTAAAATGATCAACATGAACATGAAGGCAGATAATTGGGATATACTGGATCTCCCTCTTTAGGTCCTCGAATGTTTGTATGGATATTGAATGCGCTGGGAATATAGGTAGTTATTTTAGACATGCTGGATTGCATTCTCTTCTTATCGTGATGCCAGAGTCATAAACTTCAGGTATCAGTGAAGTGATTTCTAAAATCAATAGGTTATATTCCAGCCAGAAATGCTATGCAAACCAACCAATCGTAACTCACTTGTCACATTAAAATGTATGCATGATAAATCAATAAATATAAATGTGCTTAGCGAGAAATAGTTGTTCTAGACTAATTTTACAACTCATAACAGTATTAGATGCCTTATTCCCCATAGGGAAGGAATTCTATTATCTGCCTGTAACCTGAAAGAAGATAAGTAGACTTTTCAAATTTGTATAGGAAATATTTATTTTTCATATATTAAATTTATAACTTAAATATGTTTGAAGCAATGAAGGAACTAGTCTTCCATAAACAATAACAATAAAAAACTATTACTGAAAAGCTAGACTGTGAGAGTGTAGCTGGACCAAAATTCTTTATAATTAAGCAATCAAGTAACTACTATTTGAAAGGTCACTATGAAAGCATTAACATTTAATAAGAAACAAGAACATAGTTTTATTTCTCATCATATTAAAACTAACTATGGAAATCAAATGTTCTTCCCCAAATCCTTGCTATGATTAAAAGGGAAAACACCATATAAATGTGGCCACAAATTTACTGTTAATATAGCTGAGGTCTTAACTTTGCAGTCAAAATGCAAGTGATAATTAACAGCCCAATTAAAATGGATACTAATAATTCTAGACCAAATCATCTAGTCACTCCCTCAAGAATGGTCCAATGAAAACATTATACATTCAATTCCTTCTATCTACCTGCCTTCTCTGGAACTTTCCCATTGTTTATCTGGGCCAACAGTGTTAGCTTTTGTAACTAAAATGGAAAGAAGAATTCTGAGAGGCCACCACCACAGTGTCCAGGATGCATGAAAACTGATAGCTTAGAACCGTTTCTTCTCAGTCTTAAGGTCTGCTTAAGGGTTGTTTTCATATATTTTCTCAATTCTGGTATTGTTTTCCTTAGCTCACAGCTGAAGTTTGAAAATTGCCCACTTAAGTTGTAAAGATAAATACTACTGTTATAATCAGAAAGGATATAGACATTTTTATGAGCCATAAAACAGCATAAATAAATATCCTGTTAGAACATGAAATACATATATATATATATAAGATAATTGATCCTTTTTTCTTTTCAAGAAAAGGGTCATTGCTTCTTGTACAGTAACTGCCTAGATTTGTCAGATCTCTGCAATATGTAGCATGTAAAGAGTTAAACAAAAATGTTAGCTAGTAATCAAGTTGTCACTGGGCCGTTATACAATTGCTGTAACAGCTAAAACCAACTTAGGCCAAGACAAACCCAAATAACTTCTAGACCTTGTAGTGTCAGGTCAGTATGGCTCCTGTATTTTTATTGGTAATTGCACAAGTAATTTTTACTGGGCTACAGGTATATCCACAAAAAGAAAAATGAATGCTATCCTTTTTCTTTAAATAATTCTTATGCAGCCAAGAAAATTTATTTAGCCTTGAAAGTTTCTGTTACTTCCATCCATCCATAAAGCTTTTATCTTACCACCTGTTCAGGAAAATCAAAGATTCATCTGTCTCTGTAATTCTTGGAGTACTAGATAGGGTTCTATGACATCCCAAACTAGGTATACTTCTCCATTCCTATTGTTAAATTCAGCAATGCAAGAAGTAGATAAAGTTTTGAATGTGCAGTCCTTCCAACCCCTAACATTCTGCGATTCTGTGATTCACATCCCCAGTGAGACTGTCCTTGTGGGTGAGTATAAGGTTCAACACAGCATCTCTTTTCATTGCCTTCTCTATCACTTGTGGAGAAAGACACCATCAATTCAAGGCAAAGGGCAAGAAGGCTGGTGAGGGGTCTGGAGCACAATCCCTGTGTGGAGAGGCTGAGGGAACTGAGGTTGTTTACCCTGGAGGAGGTTCAGGGGAGAACTTACAGCTCTCTCAACTACCTGAAAGGAGGTTGTAGCCAGGTGGGCATCAGTCTCTTCTCACAGGCAACCAGTGACAGAATGAGAGGACACAGTCTCAAGGGGAAGTTTAGGCTGGATGTTAGGAAGAAATTCTTCACAGAAAGAGTGATTGGTCATTGGAATGGGCTGCCCAGGGAGGTGGTGGAATCACTGTCCCTGGAAGTGTTTAAAAAAAGATTGGATGAGGCAATTAGTGCTGTGGTTTAGTTGATTAGTTGGTGTTGCGTGATAGGTTGGACTTGATGATCCTGAAGGTCTTTTCCAACCTGGTTAATTCTGTGGTTCTCTAATTAATTCCAGGAACCTCCTGTATTGCTTATGTTGTCCCTCTAGCACATAACAGGGTGATTGAAGTCCACCATTAGAACCATGGCCTGTGAAAGTGAAGCCGCTTTCTACCTTGTTTTCAAGGACCTCATTCTCTTGTTCTTCTGAGTTGGGTGGCCTGTAACAGACACCCACTGCACCATCATCTTTGTCTGTCCTTCTTTAGTTGCAACACCTTGAGTCTCAGCTGGCTCCTCACCCATGGACAGGCAGAGAGGTCTGTGTACTCCATCTGGTTTCTGACATAAAGGACAACTCCCCTCTATGTTTTCCCTTCCTGACCTTCTATATCCCATCACTGCAATACTACAGTAGTGTGAGCCATCTCACCACATCCCCATGATCCCCAAAAGATCCCTGCATCTGCAGACAAGTCTCTAACACAGAATGTTAATTCCTGTTATTGCATACCTTCAAATTCAGGCACTTTAAAGAGGTACCCCAGCATATTGAGTTCCTAGAGAGGCTTTTGGAGTTTTGTCCTTTTCTTTCTCATTTTGAAGCTAAAATAGGTTTTCCCTTCTTCATGAAGTGTGCTGCACTTGTCCCAAGAAGGGGCTTGTCTGAAAACAGCATCCCATGGTCAAAGAACACAAAGCTATGCCACAAACAGCAATTTTGCACCCAGTTATTGAGAATGAAAACACCACTCAGGCCTGCATGCCCTTGATTACCACCCCCAGAGCTCCACAGTCACTTCTAATACTAGCTAGGTTTCACCTGGAAGTATCCTTTGCACTTAGATGGAATAAGTGTAGGGTGTGTAGTAGTCTGAGGGCCAGGTGAGTTTTGGCAATCTTACCACAGCATCCCAGATCTTAATCCCTGGAAGTTTTTAACATACAAGCTGGATGTGGCTCTGGGCAAACTGATCTAGTGGAAAGTGTCCCTACCAATGGCAGATCTTTGAGATCACTTCCAACTCTGGCAATTCTGTGATTCTGTGATCCCCAGCAGGCAGCAAATGTCTCAAGATGACTGACTGGGTTGGCAGATGGGTGTCTCACACTCATCTTTTATTCCTAGTAGTCTTGCGTAGTTCACAATAGGTTCAGTATGTTCTATGCTTGTATCGCTTAATCTTGAGGATGATGAACCTGTTTTGCAGTTGTGGTAGTTTTAGACTATGCCTTTAAAATTTTTCACAGATCTTGAGCAGAAAGTAGTAAAAATGTAAATAAATCACTATTAGGTGTAAAAAGGAAAATAAGATAATTCTAAACAAGAGAGATATCTATCACAAGATTTGGTTTCCAAAACAATTTCTTTCTCTTCTCGCTTTGCAATGGAAGATACTAACTGTGTTCTTCTGGCTTCCTCTTGACCTTGGCTGCATTGTTTTGTTTGATATTAACTTCTCTGCTTCTCTCTCTTCCCTTGTGTACAGGGGGATAAGGGGTAGGCAGGGAAGGAGAAGTTGTTGCAGCTCCCCTGGTCTTTGGCCAGGGGGGTCCTTGTGCTCTTCATTAATTGCAGATATCTGTAAATACTGTAAATATTGTATATTTTTCTACATGTTCATAGCATTTCATTGTAGATTGTAGTTTTGCTTGTAAATACAGCTTCCATTTGCTTCCAATTGGGCTGGCAAAGTTAATGTTGGGGGGGGGAGGGGGGAGGAAATTTTCAGCCCACCACATCAGTTTTAAGCATTTAAGTGGGGCAGTAGCCGTCTCCATGACAGAACTCATCGACCTTCATCCTTGCCCTTCTCTGTTAGGCTTCGTCTACCTTCATAGTGGGGGCAGACTGCCTGATTTTCTACTGCAGGTGGTCACTGAGATCATTCAAGCTACTGAGTCTCAGAGAAGATCGTGATTATCTCCTATGTAAATGGTTGCTTTGCTGCCATGTTCTAAGATGTAATGAACAGAAGTAGCTGTATCTTGGAAAACAGGCAACATTCATCAATTGGTACCAAATTGAGAAATTCAGTGAGCAAAGCTGTTGTCCAGTGTTGGGAGGAAGTAGGTGATGCTTTGCATGCTCTGTGACATACCTGTGGACAGGCACTTAGGGACATGGTTTGGTGGCCATCGTGGTGTTATGTTGATGATTGGACTCAATGATCTTAGAGGTCTTTTCCAATCAAAACAATTCTATGATTCTATACACGAAGGCAGAGGGTTGCTACACTGGGCTGGAGTTCTGAGGATCCCAACAACAATGAAATATTTTTATACACACTCTGTTTCTTACCTGTATCAGTGCCACATTCTTCAATAGGTGACAGATATAAAAACCCACATTCAATTATGTTTATATATGTTTCTGATTCTAAGAGGCTATTTAATTATTCTCTCTTATTATGTATGAAAGCACGCATTTCCTTTTGGTGTACAGCAGTAGTAATTATCCCTGTAACTTAATGAAGTGATGAAGAACAGGTGGCTGAAGGGCTAGGTAAAGCGAAATTACCCTGAGTTTGTTCTAAACTTACATTGTTTTACACAGTGTTGCTTTGGTCTGTTACTTTTGAATGAATGGATGGGTTATCTTTACCTTGAATTATTCCAAATAAAATTGACTTCTTACTTTTTTTCTTTCTTCATTATCTAGAGGCCTGGATCTCAACACAGGACACCAACTAAGCAAACACACAAACAAAAAACTGTGATTTTGAATTGCAATCAAAATCGTTGTGTACATTTATTGTTGCGTAAATATATGGTATGAGGAATGCAGAATACAGTCTAATTTGGGTACAGTGCTTCTCAGGAGAAGTATCTGACTATATATTGATTTGGAAACCATGCAAGAACAACTCTATAAACAACCATTTTAAAAACAAATCTGCTACTGCTGCAATTTCATCTGGAGTAGAGACATGAAGTACTTTTAATGCTTAGATGAAGCTTGTAAGATAGCAGACAGCCTCATTTCCATAGCAGCCAAATTTTATGAAGCCCTAAGCCAATTATTTAATTAGCTAATTTGTTCAGTCACAAATAATTTGCATGTAGCTCTAAATGTCAGATTTGAAAACACTGGGGAGAATTAGTCCTAGTGGAAAGTATATTATAGAAACTAGAATTCCCTTACAAGGTTTTTCAAAGAAGTCTCAACAGGTTTGAGGGATGAAGATCTGTTTGTATTGGCAATTGTGTTGAGGAAAGAAGAGAAAACAGCAGCATAAATCTTAATAGATAAAGATTATGATCTTATATAGATATTATATATCTCTAATATTTCAATATTTCAATTTTCTATATACTTCTAATATTTCTTTTTAACTCAAATTGTTTCCAGGCTTATGTACGTGCATGAGACAAACAGACTCATCTACATTCCCACTGATATTAATAAATGGAATTTTAGTCTCTTGGAAGTAAAAGAATGCCAGTATTTTCCTTTAGCCCATATTCTTCCTAGCAGTTCATTCTGTTGCAATCTCCAGAGCTATTTTGTTTTCCAAAATTAACAGCCCTTCTAATCATTAAACCTTTCTGCCTGCACAGTGTGACATCTTAAATAGCTTTGTCTCTTTATACCTTTGTCTCTGCTCTTCCTATGTTTCTTCTCATTTTAAAGGACAGGAAGAAAATAGAAGCAAAAGAATTTTAAAACTCCTGCCCTGTCTTTTGCCCCCTTACTAGTGCACTCTAACAGTAAGAGAATTGGCAAATTCATCTGCCAGACACTTCAGCAATCTTTTTGCTAACCTGCTGAGTGAGAACAGTCATTCTCAAGAATTGTTCTTAGATTTCCCCTCTCCCTGCAATCAAGTAATTTGCAAGAGATTCCTGAGCTTTGGTAATGTTGGCATTGTGGGGAGGTGAATAAGGAGAAAGAAGCTTTGGAGGAATTCCAATGGGTTAACATTATGGTTTTTTTCCCCATTAACTGTCATTCTCAAAAGCATTTTCAAAATATCTTTGCAACAGCTCCTTTCACCCACTTACCACAATCTTTCCTTTGCACATGTCTAGTTAAATCTCTTATTTTCCTTAGAATTCCTATCACATTTTATTTTTCCCTTAGCACCAGTGATGCTACTCTCTCCCCACAGCTACTTTTAGTTTTCTCTGTAAAAATCTATGGTTGGTGATTTTTCAGGAGTAAAATAATAATCCTTCTCACAAGAAGGAAGACTAAGGTAAATCAAAGTTGTCAACACCCAGAATTTCTTAAAGTCACTAGCATGATTTTGGGTGGTATGAAAAGCTGATTTCTGAACACTAGTGATTGCACAGAGATAACTAGAGCGTTTTGTTCCTGATGCTTTTTTTCTTTCCTAAATGTGCTTCTCTTTGTGACCAGTCATCTTAACAGGTACAGTCAATGAAGTATGATTTGAAGTCTCCATTGACAAAGGATCTCATATGCTAGGGAATGTTGTGTGAAAAATTAAATATAAGAAAATTGTGTTTGCATTTGAAAATGGTCAACAGAAACACAGCACTGTGGAGAAAGCAAGAGAGATTTGTTTGTTGCTATTTTTTATACATTCAAAACTGTGCAAATAATGCAGCTGCATGGACACACACACATAAAGCAGACTACCTCAGTTAGTATGCATCATGTAATGATTTATCTTGCAGTTTCCTCCATCTTCCACACAAGCACACACACTCACACATATGCACACATAAATATTGTTATTCAGTTGTTATGTCAGATATATTTGGATTCTGCTTTACAAATAGAGAAAACAGTCTACAAACTAATTTTTATTAGCTCTATTCTCTCTCTTACTCTGTGTGTCGGTGTGAGCTGAAATTCCCCCCTCACCGACAATAACCAGGCTAGCCCAGTCTGGAAGCAAATGAAAAGCTGTATTTACAAGCAGATGAAATGCAATGAATATGTACAAATATACAAAATTCACAACATTTACAAATATATACAATCAACAGAAAAGCACAACCGATCTCCCTTTGCTTCCCCCCAAGGGGACCCTCCCAAAGGGGCCTCCCTCTCCCAGGAGCTTCCCCCCCAGACCCCCCTGGACAGAGAAGCAGAGTTTAGTTAGAGCAGAAAGTTGTTAACTTAGCTGCCAAGGTCAGTACGTGTTATCTTCAGCCAGAAGAGAAGAAGAAACAGAAACCAGACAGCCCAGCAACTGCCCCCACTGCCGAACGCAGAATGTGCAGAATGCCTACTTTGTTTTGGGTAATAGTTCTTAAACATTTCTATCTATCCAATGGAAGTGTTTAGAACAATCGTTATTTTGCTTTCTTACATCCAATAGTGACTTATTTACATTCTTTCACTTTCTCTGTTCTGAACTTTGCAAGGAAAAATTAAAAAGACAGTTTCAAACCATCACAGTCCACCCCTTCTAAACAATTCCATTGGCTGCTACTATCATTTATCTAATCTAAAATAATATCTACAACACTAGGTGAATAAAGACCATAGTCCATTCCGGCTATTTCAGATGTAGATGATTCAAAAGAGTCAAATCACAGGAAAAACAGCAAACAGCTTGTTTCCTCGCAGATGGAGTGAAGGAAGGAACAGGGACTCTCAGGTGACTCAGGGCTCTCAGGGTTCGTGCACCGTAGATCTCATGAACTCTCCTCTTGGGCGCGAGGCTCTGTCTGCGCAACACTCTGAATTTAACCTCTTTCAGCCAAAGTTAGATTTCTTTGTGGAATACACTGAATTTCACCATTTTCTTGCATCACCCAATAGGTGTGACCAGGACCTTCAGCAGAAACCACCCCTCGGACAGGTTTGGCCTCTCCTGAAGGAGAAAATACCCAAACAGTTTTGCCTAACAGATTCTTTTCTCTGATAACAGGAACTCTATCACCTTCCTCCTTTCGCAACAAATCTGATTGGGCAGGTCCAGCTCGATTCACTGAACCTCTGCTATTCACTAACCAGGTTGCTTGTGCTAAATGTTTCTCCCAGTTTTTCAAAGATCCACCCCACATGGCTTTGAGAGTGGTTTTCAGCAAACCGTTGTAGCGTTCGATCTTCCCTGCAGCTGGTGCATAGTAGGGAATGTGGAATATCCACTCGATGCCGTGCTCTTTGGCCCAGTTTTTTACAAGATTGTTCTTGAAGTGAGTTCCATTGTCCGACTCAATCCTCTCTGGAGTTCCGTGTCTCCACAGGATTTGTCTCTCCAGACCAAGAATGGTGTTACGTGCAGTTGCATGAGGAACTGGATAAGTTTCCAGCCATCCAGTGCTTGCCTCTACCATAGTCAGCACATACTGCTTACCAGATCGAGAACGAGGTAGAGTGATGTAGTCAATCTGCCAGGCTTCACCATACTTGTACTTGGACCATCGGTCACCGTACCACAAGGGCTTGATCCGCTTTGCCTGCTTAATAGCAGCACAAATGTCACAGTCATGGATGACTTGTGTGATAGTATCCATGGAAATGTCAATGGATCTGTCACGAGCCCATCGGTAGGTTGCATCTCTGCCTTGATGTCCTGATGAGTCATGGGCCCACCGGGCTAAGAACAGCTCACCTTGGTGTTTCCAGTCAAGATCAGGATCAGGATCAGAGTTTGTGTCCACCTGGGAAACTCTTGCAGCTAGATCTGCCTGATGGTTGTGTTGTTGTTCCTCAGTAGCTTTGCTCTTAGGAATGTGAGCATCGATGTGTCTCACTTTCACTGGGATTCTCTCAATGTGAGCAGCAATGTCTTGCCACAGATCTGCAGCCCAGATTGGCTTTCCTTTTCTCTGCCAGCCATTCTTCTTCCAGTCTTTCAGCCAACCCCACAAGGCATTGGCTACCATCCACGAGTCAGTGTAGAGATAAAGCTTTGGCCATCTCTCACATTCAGCTATGTTAAGAGCTAGCTGGACAGCTTTTACCTCTGCGAATTGACTGGATTCTCCTTCTCCATCTCTCGCTTCTGCAACTCTGCGCGTTGGACTCCACACTGCAGATTTCCATCTCCGCTTGTTCCCAACAAGACGACAGGAACCGTCTGTGAACAAAGCATATCTCTTTTCATCATCAGACAGATCACTGTAAGGAGGAGCTTCCTCAGCACGAGTTACTCTCTCCTCTGGAGGTTTAGCACAGCTTGTGCCTTCTGGCCAGTTTGTGATCACCTCCACCAAACCAGGCCTTTCGAGATTTCCCATTCGAGCTCGCTGTGTTATCAGAGCCATCCACTTAGACCAGGTAGCATCTGTTGCATGATGTGGTGAAGAACCTTTGCCTTTGAACATCCAATTCAGAACTGGCAATCTAGGAGCTAGAAGAAGTTGTGACTCAGTTCCGATGACTTCAGAAGCAGCTTTCACTCCTTCATAAGCAGCTAAAATCTCTTTCTCTGTTGGAGTGTAGTTTGCCTCTGAGCCTCTGTAGCCACGACCCTAGAAACTAAGAGGACGTCCTCGTGTCTCCCCTGGAGCTCTTTGCCATAAGCACCAGGTTGGACCATTGTCACTCGCGGCCGTGTACAGAATGTTCTTAATGTCTGGACCAGTTCGGACAGGTCCCAGACCCATCGCTTGGACTACCTCTCGCTTGATCTGGTCAAAGGCTGCTTGTTGCTCAGGACCCCATTGGAAACTGTTTCTCTTTCGAGTCACATCATAGAGAGGTTTCACAATCTGACTGTATCCAGGAATGTGCAGTCTCCAAAATCCCACTATGCCTAGGAAACGCAGAGTTTCTTTCTTATTGATGGGATTTGCCATGGTGGAGACTCTGTTTATCATATCCATTGGGATGTGACGGCGACCATCTTGCCACCGCACTCCCAGAAACTGGATTTCTCTGGCAGGTCCTTTCACCTTGTCTCGCTTGATAGCGAAACCAGCTTGCAAGAGAATGTCAATGATTTTGTTACCTTTCTCGAAGACTTCTTCAGCAGTCTCACCCCAGACGATGATGTCATCGATGAACTGAATGTGTTCTGGAGCTCCACCTTTCTCCAAAGCATCATGGATCACTGCATGGCAGACGGTTGAACTGTGAATCCACCCCTGGGGCAAACGATTGAATGTGTACTGAATGCCTCTCCAGGTGAAAGCAAACTGAGGCCTACATTCCTCTGCTATGGGAATGGAGAAGAAAACATTAGCAATGTCTGTGGTAGCATACCATTTGGCCTGCTTGGATTCCAGCTCATATTGGAGTTCCATCATGTCTGGCACAGCTGCACTTATGGGTGGAGTTACTTCATTCAAGGCACGGAAATCAACTGTCAGACGCCACTCTCCATTCTGCTTTCTCACAGGCCAGATTGGACTGTTGAAAGGTGAATGAGTTTTGCTGATGACCTTCTGACTCTCCAACTGATGAATCAAGTTTTGAATGGGCACCAAAGAGTCACGGTTGGTTCTGTATTGTCTGTGATGTACAGTTTGAGAAGCAACCGGCAGCTTTACATCCTCTATCTCATGTTGTCCCACAACTGCAGATTCATCTGAAAGCTCAGGTCTGATAGACAACTTCAATTTTCCTCCATCAATTTCTACAGTTGCTATTCCAAAAGCCATTTGTAACCCTTAGGGTCTTTAAAACGCCCTTCTCTCAGAAAGTCAATTCCCCAAATACAAGGTGCATTAGGACCTGTTACAATAGTATGTTTCTTCCACTGCTTCCCAGTTAAACTTATGTCAACCTCTATCTTAAACAACTCTTGAGATCCACCAGTGACTCCCTGAATAGTTATAGATTCTCCCCCTTGATAATTTGATGGTATTATGGTGCACTGAGCTCCTGTGTCAACCAAGGCCCTGTACTTCTGAAATTTTGAAGTGCCAGGCCACTGGATGTACACATCCCAATAGATTCTGTTATCTCCATTATCCCTTACCTCCCCCTGGCGGAAGGCAGGGCACCCCTAATGGTGGGGATTACCTCCACATGTACAGCTGGCACAACGTCCAGCACCAGAATTAGGATCACTGTTGGAGCTATCAGAGTTGTTCTGGGAAACTGAGGAAGCGACAGCTACCCTCCTGGTATTGCTACCTCGGGATCTGCCCCTCTGCAGCTCCCGTAACCTCTTGAAAAGATCAGAAGTTGGTTGACCATCCCATCTGTTCATGTTCTCACCAAACTGATCACGCAGAGTTATCCAGATACTGCCACGTGATTGCCTCTGCTGTCTGTTTTGGTTTGACCTATTCTGGAATGGCCTTCTTGGAGCACGTCTGTTCCTAACAGCTGAAACTTGTATCCATCTGGAGGAAGAGGAATCAGAATCATCCCCCTTCATCAAGTTGGATACGGAGGTTTTAAATTCCTCCTTCAGCTCTCTCATGCAATTCTCAATCTTTCCAGACAAAGTTTCAATGGCTGAAACCAAAGAAGTACGTGCAAGACTATCCTCCAATTGCCTCATTTGGTCAGTGAAATAACCAACAGTGGGAGGCACTCCACCATAATTTCTTGCCACAATCCTGCTTGCCAGAATAGTAGCATAATTAGGAGGAGCAAGCTTAATGAGCTTTTTGGCAAGGCCTGTTCCAACAGGAATTTCATCAGGATTCAGAGTCTTATGATCTCCATACATTACTTCTCTCACAGCAAACTCTCTCAGACGCTTGATTCCCTCAGCTATTGTGGTCCAAGGCTTAGGGTTCCATGGTAAATCATCTCTGCTGGGGTACCTCAGCGAGACTGCCAGTAGGAGGCGTGCCCACAGAGAAGCTTTACCAATGCACTTGCCTAGATGCCTGTCTATGCCTGTATCCTTTGAGAGCATCCCCAACTGAGAGGCCGACTTGTGGGCTCCCATATCAAAACACCTGGCTAGCCAAGACAGGACTGGCTCGTTATCTCCTCTGATGTAATCCTTCCTCACATGTCTAATTTCCTGTCTGGGTGCATTAGCTGACTGTATGTCATCCTCCTCATCATCATCATCATCCTGAGGTCGCTGTCCCCATAATCCTATTTTAATCCTCCGTTGAATTTCCTTGAGTTCAGAGGCACTGCCTGCAGTTCCTAATTCAGCAGGGTCTACATCTCCATCATCCATGTGGGGTCTCAAGAGGTCTACCAGAGTTTTAAGGCTAACCTTCTCTTCCTCACCAGAAGGATCTTTCTTAACAGAGGGACCCTGAGTAGAAGGACCCTCATCTCCATCTGCACCATTTCCTGCAGCATCTGCATCTCCTCCTGCAGCTCCTTTACGCTTTCTGCTTACAGTGGCCACCAAATTTACTGGATTGGCTTTCACATTCACAGCAGAGTTGGAGGGAGTAGAGGAATTTTGTGCAGGGTTAGCAGGAGCAGAGGGAGTCTGTGCTGGGTTGGCAGGAGGTGTGCTTTGAGATCCTGCAGATACTGTTGCGTCCGTCTGGGCAGCAGAGGGAGGAGGAGGAGACTGTGCCTCGTTAATGGCGTCTGCCTGCGCGGCTATGTCTGTCTGCGCAGCCATTTCTCTCTGTGTAACTATGTCTGCCTGGACAACCATTTCTCTCTGTGTAACTATGTCTGTCTGCGCATCCATTTCTCTCTGTGTAACTATGTCTGTCTGCTCATCCATTTCTCTCTGTGTAACTATGTCTGCCTGGACAACCATTTCTCTCTGTGTAACTATGTCTGTCTGCACAACCATTTCTCTCTGTGTAACTATGTCTGTCTGCGCATCCATTTCTCTCTGTGCAACTGTGTCTGTTTGTGTACCCCTCTCTGCCCATGTATCCCTCTCTGCCTGTGTAATCGAGTCTGTCTGTGTCGCCGAGTCTGTCTGTGTAACTATGTCTGCCTGTGTACCCGAGTCTGTTATCTCAGATTCTGGCAAAGGTCCCGCAGCTACTGCTGCTGGCTCTGAGTCAAAACTATCGGCAGCTTTCTCACAAACCTGAACTGTGATTTCCTGGTCACCGTAATCAGAAACCAATTCCGAACCTCTCTGAGCTTTTCTATGTTTCCTCTTACATCTACGCAGGTCGGAAGAGTGAGTAGCCTTACGTCTTTCTTGACACAGTGCTATCAGCAGCCATATGATTATTCCAAGAAACAACAAAATTAAGGCTAGCACAAGATATCTAGGGTACCACTGGTTCCAAAGACCCTCTGTAGTTGTAAGAGGAGTAACAAACTCAAATGTGTCTGCTAGCAGATTCATAGTTGAGTTACCATATCTTCTAAGCCCAATAAGACCACAACAGAATTCAACAGCATTCAGTAACTTGTTCTTAACCCAAAGAAACGACTTATATGCCACATATCTCACAATCTTGTCTATCATGCAGGAAACAGCCCATCTGTAGACAATCACACTGATAACAGAGGAAATAAAATTACTCAAAATCCAAAACAGCTTCATTTTGCTTCCTAATCTGAGCAGGAATAAATCATACAAGCAATCGAGCCCCACGTTGGGCGCCAAAAATAAAAAGTGTGTCGGTGTGAGCTGAAATTCCCCCCCCACCGACAATAACCAGGCTAGCCCAGTCTGGAAGCAAATGAAAAGCTGTATTTACAAGCAGATGAAATGCAATGAATATGTACAAATATACAAAATTCACAACATTTACAAATATATACAATCAACAGAAAAGCACAACCGATCTCCCTTTGCTTCCCCCCAAGGGGACCCTCCCAAAGGGGCCTCCCTCTCCCAGGAGCTTCCCCCCCAGACCCCCCTGGACAGAGAAGCAGAGTTTAGTTAGAGCAGAAAGTTGTTAACTTAGCTGCCAAGGTCAGTACGTGTTATCTTCAGCCAGAAGAGAAGAAGAAACAGAAACCAGACAGCCCAGCAACTGCCCCCACTACCGAACGCAGAATGTGCAGAGTGCCTACTTTGTTTTGGGTAATAGTTCTTAAACATTTCTATCTATCCAATGGAAGTGTTTAAAACAATCGTTATTTTGCTTTCTTACACCCAATAGTGACTTATTTACATTCTTTCACTTTCTCTGTTCTGAACTTTGCAAGGAAAAATTAAAAAGACAGTTTCAAACCATCACACTCTGTTTATCTCTTCTAGAGACAAAATGAGAATTAAAACACCTCTATTATGTTGTCAAAAAGCTAATTCAAGAAAATTAAAAATAATATCAATAAATAAAGGTTTATCATAAAAAACCACTCAAGGCCAAACAAAGCCGATGCCCAGCAATCTCTAATCTCTCATTCAACCATTATATAAATGCTAAAGGTAATATTGGCTCTGAGAGCGTAGATGTTTATCCCCAGGCCATCAGCAATAAAGCTGGTTTCATGTAGCATGATAAGTAAATGCAGATACATATTAAAGGTATTATTGGTTTACTAACTTATTTCCTTCTTGTTGTAGGCAAAAGCTTCCATCTGTTGTACAATATTAAGCTCCCCTTGTTTAATCTCCTTATTGTTTATTTTTTTTGAAGACAATTTTCATTTTTTAATCATTTATTATAACACTATTTTTTTGAACATTGTCTGAATTGTTTTCTTGTAGTATCCTCATTTATGTATGTCTAAAACCAGTTGAAATGTGGCAGGGAAAGAATGAGCCATAAATAAACCATACCATAATCTTTTCCCTGAATGCTATGTAGGTGTTCTGTAGGTGAAAAAGGGCAAGACACTGACCCCAGGGATAGATCAGAAATATACATAGTGGTATTTAATAAAAATATGTAATTTTCTGAATATATTACTTTATCTTGATACAATGCAAATAGTCTGTGTTTGAATTGTCCAGCTGAAAATCAAAGGTACTTTTTTTGTTTGCTTGTTTTTGGTTTCGGGTAGGGTTTTTTGTTTCTTTGGTTTGGGTCTTTTTGTTTGTTTGTTTCTTTTTTTTTTTTTTTTTAAACACAACAGTTTGGACAAAAATATCATTTAATTTGGCTGTTACATTACCTTTTGTTTTGCTTTGCTTTTAATCTTGGGCACTTTTAAAAAAAATACTTAACTTTTTTCCATACAAATGAGGCTAATGATTTGCAACTTAACATATTTTGTAAAAATATTTTTCTTATTAATTTATCTCTTTGATTGAAAGGACAACAACAATATTATGGTCATCTGCATCTAAAGGTTCAAATTTTTATTTAAAATCACAGGTAGACTTGAATTATCTTCCAGTCCAGATTTGATAAAAAGTCCACAATAACATAATTAGAAAGAAAGTTATGGGACACAGCAAACTAAGTTTTTTCCCAACTATGATAGAACTATCTGGTGACTAAAGAACTTTTTTCATAATGGTTTCAGAAGGTGGCAGAAATATATAATATTAATTAAGTAGAATCATAAAGCAGGTGGACAAGTACTTAAACCCTGTATTGCCTTTGTTAAGATTCATAAAATAGGATAAATATATAGTCAAGGTCTATTTTCTATTACAGAGTCACAGAATCACAAAAACATTCAGGTTGGAAAAGACCCTCAGGATCACCAAGTCCAGCCCATAACCCTACTCTACAAGGTTCACCCCAAAACCATATCCCCAAGCACCACATCCAAATGACCTTTAAACACATCCAGGGTTGGTGACTCAACCACCTCTCTGGGCAGGGCGTTCCAATGCCTGACCACTCTTTTAATGAAAAAGTTCTTCCTCATGTCCAGTCTAAACCTACCCAGTTGTAGCTTGAGGCCATTCCCTCTTGTTCTATCACTAATCACCTGTGAGAAGAGACCAGCACCAGGCTCTCCACAATGTCCTTTCAGGTAGTTGTACAGAGCGATGAGGTCTCCCCTCAGCCTCCTCTTTTCCAAACTAAACAGCCCCAGATCCTTCAGTCTCTCCTCATGAGATTTATTCTCCGGGCCCTTCACCAGCTTTGTTGCCCTCCTCTGCACTCACTTCAGCATCTCCAGCGTAAACATGGAGGATTTTCACAAAAATGAGACATCAACTCAGAATTTGTTATAGCTGACTAAGATTTAGTGCAAAGATCATGGCATGTGTCATACTTCTTTCTAAGCTGCAGTAAGAGTACAATACCTTTGGTGAAAAGACTATAAATTCTGTATGTAGGCTGCAATTTTTTGTAACATATTCTGACTTAGTATAAGATAATCAGTAAGTAAAGACATAATTGGTACATGGTCCCTTCAAGGATTATGTTTGTAGCAGGTAGTATGCATGTTTGTTTAAGCAGATGGAGCTTCATAATTTTGGTTGTCATAAAGAAAATTGCATATTAGAACTTGCAATACTCAAGAGCTGAATCAGGGGAATATTGTTATTTTAGTTTTTGGGATATAATGAAATGAATTTTCCTATCAGAATACCAAGGGAGAAGTTATTTATATACCTCAGCAGAAGATATATCACTGAACGTTGTCTGAAATGTACATGGCAGAACTTCATAACTTTGTTCTATATTATGAAGTCAGACAACAACCTATGGGGATGTGAAGGCCCCAGGGAGGCTGGAAAAGAAAAGGAGAGGGGGGATACTCAATGTAAAATCATTGAGCTTCAGCTTAAATTCTTAACCTGTTCAATGTAGTCACATTAGAGCATCTTCTTTGTCAGGCCTCTGAATCTATCAAATTATAAAATAAAATCATTAAAAGAAATCAGCTTCATTAGCAGAGCAGTAATTCATCAGGATGAATACAGTGAGGTTAGCTAAAGTTCAAAGGACAGAGCCTGAGACAGGTCTTACAGTTAACATGACAATGCAATAGCTCTCTGCATTGTCATAAACTAATCATTCCCAGCAAAGGTGTATACTGAATTCTGGTAAATATTCCCAGGAGAGATATGGGTGGATTGCCCAGGAAATCTCTTTGAATTCCATATTCATGCAGACATTTTGAAAGGTATAATCAAAAGGAAATTGTCCTACTGCATGGGGTAGTGAATATCAAAATGAAACGGGTAATAAAAAGAATCTCACAAACATAAAGATACTGTCAGCCCTTTCTGATGTGGAAAGGATGGGAATTTTAGAAATGTGTAAACATATTAAGGTCACCCTTTTACTCTACCTGAAACTGATTTGGACAAGTTTATTTCAGAGTAAAAGTAGAACATCTTGTGTTAAAGGTATTCTCATCTTACTCGTGCTAGTTTCCCTGAGGCTATAATAAACACAGTTTTCTGTTTCCTTAGTCATCTTCTCAGGAATGAATACAAGCCCTTAGAAGACAGGATGATGAGGAAATACGTATGAAAACAATAAATTTGACAGCCTCACATTTTGTAAGGTGCTTTAATTAACTTCATAGAATGGGATTCGTCTCACATACCTTCAGACATCTAAAAAGTAATTATCTCTGTTTGTTTTAGTCATCTCATTTCTCTTTTTTCAGAAGAGAAATAGATACCTGTATTCCCTTCTATAGCAAGCACCTAAAGTCACCCTCAAAGATGCCAGTATCTTTCCACTGACTGTAAAGGTGGTCCCTTCGACTACCATCTTAGATTTACAGGGCTTAAAAACGTCTAAAATTACATTAAATTAATGACATCTATTATTCCTTTGCATAGTTTGTTTCCCCCCAAACCAAATAAAACCTGAAATATCCATCTAGTAATCACAGTGTCACAGAATATCTGGTTGGAAGAGACCTTCAAGATCATCCAGTTCAACCCTCAACCCAGCACTGCAAGCTCACCACTAACCCATGTCCCAGGTCCACATGCCATTTAAACACCCACAGGAATGATGAATCTACCACTGCCCTGGACAGACTATTCCAATGTTTGACAACCCTTTCAGTGATGAAATATTTCCTAGTATCCAGCCTAAACCTCCCCTTACACAGCATGCCTCCTTTCCCTCTAGTCCTATCACTTGCCACCAGGGAGAAGAGGCTGGCCCCTTCCTTTCTCCAACATCCTGTCAGGCAGTTGCAGAGAACAATGAGCTCTCACCTCAGCCTCCTCTTCACACTGAACAACCCAGTCTCCCTTAACCAATCCTCATAAGAAATGTGCTCTGAGCCCTTCATCTCATTGCCCTTCTCTGTACATGCTGCAGCATGCCCACGTCGTTCTTTAGTGAGGGGCCCAGAATTGAGCACAATATTCAATGTGTGGCCTCACCAGGGCTGGGTACAGGGGGATGACCACCTCTCTATTCCTCTATTTGACTGTTTTCTGTTTAATGGTACTACTTTGTTATTATGCATACTGCACTACAGGTTAGTGTATGACCTGCCTGCAAACAATGGTGCTATGAACTCTCTGAAATCTTTGTATTTCTTTGCAAATATACAGATGTTAATGACAAGAATTTTTCCAGATACACACATAAAAGTAAAGAAGTATGCATTTTTAGTTCTGACACCAGCTCTTCTGAATAATTGTGTGCTACTCACCACACAATAATATCTAGAGAGTGATATTCGAATTATGAGTCATTATGATTATACAATGGACACAAGATCTTGTCACTATTAAATTAGGATTGTGTGGATAGCAATGGGATTATTGCTGATGATTTCTACAAGATCAGAATTTAGAATCTCGTTCTGTCAGACCATGTCAGGTCCAAGCAAGATGTTCTGAATTAAGTTTTACTTTAATCAATACCTCAGATGGAAATTCAAGGCTTACTTTGTCTTCATAAGGTGTAACAGGAGGGACTTCTCTGTCCCCGTGAGAGGTACAGCTATTAAAATGTTTCAGCAGTTATGAAATGGAGACAAAGTAAACAGATGTATGAAGAAGATTCTAGAACTGAATCATAAAAACATGAAGAAGCAAAAGAAAGATTAATAATTATCAACCAATAACAATTGCTATCTTGCTAACAAAAGTGTTAAACATCTGCTACCAATCTCTAATTGGAGTAGGTAGGAGTAATAAGGCTGACAAAATCTTTCCATGGCTGCTAAAGGAAGTTTCAGGCCAACAGAACCGATCTTCACGGATGACATCAATCACTCAGATATATGTTGGGAAAACAACACACAAATAGGAACAGTGCACTGCTAACTTTACTACTTACACACTGAGAAGTTTTACTTGACAGCATACCTTGGATATAGTTGACACAACATTGTGAAATTTAAGATGCTGCTGAGCACACCGAACATCAGTAGTAGGACAAAGACTCTGGATTTTTGAAGAGCCAATTTCAATGAGCACAGAGATTCCATGGGAAGCATCCAAGAAGGGTAAAGAAGCTTGTGAGTGATGTGGGTTATTCAAGATCAGCCTCCTGGAAGCACAAGAACAGAGAAGGAAAAGGAAGAACATAGAGCAAGAAAAAATCTTGGCTTAATAATGAGCTTTTGTGTGTGCCTAAGAAGGAAAAAAAAAATACTAGTATACTGGTTATGTAAATGTAAACAAATAGCCATCAAGAACTGTAAGAACCTTGCTAGAGCATGCAGATGTGCATTTAGGAGGACTAAGGCTCAGTTCAAACTGAAATTGGCCAGAGGCATCAAGAACAATAGGAATAAATT
The DNA here is from genome assembly GCF_027791375.1 of Indicator indicator. Taxonomy (NCBI): domain Eukaryota; kingdom Metazoa; phylum Chordata; class Aves; order Piciformes; family Indicatoridae; genus Indicator; species Indicator indicator. The sequence continues at coordinate 37,128,085 of NC_072010.1, forward strand.
CTTCAGATATGTGACTACACAAAGACTTAAGTCCATTACTAAACAGGGCAGGGAAACTAGTTACTGATAATGCTAACAAAGTAGATGTTCTCAATACCTTCTTTGCCTCTGTCTTTACTGGCATACTTGGACTCCAGACCACAGGGTCAAGCAGCTGTGACAATAAGTGTGTCGACCTAGCATTAGTGGAGGAAGGGCTGCTCTGTGGCCTTTTGCAAGTGCTCAACCCATATAAATCTATGAGCCCAAATAGAATCCACTTTGAGGTGTTAAAAAAAATGACTGAATTTGTCACAAGGCCACTGTCTATAAAATTTGGAGAGCAGGATATATCCCTGTACAAGAAGGGCCCAAGATAGGACCTAAGAAACTACAGGGTCTTATTTCAGTCCTTGGGAAAGTAATGGAACAAGTATTCCTGGAAATTATTGCAAGCCAGATGTAGCAAGTGACTGGGAAAACCTGGCACAAATCTACTAGAGTCAAATCAGGCCAGACTAATCTGCTTACCTTCTACAGCAAAGTAACACTTTCTATCAGCATGTGGAGAGCAGGGCGTGTGGTTTATCCAAACTCCAGCGAAGTATTCAACACTCTTTCCCACAGCCTTCTCCTAGACAAGCTGGCAAGATACAGATTGGATGGGTAGTCTGTGACACAGATAGGACATTCTCTAACAGGTTGCACTCAGAGAATGATGATCAATGTTTTTTAACAAGGTTGGCAGCTTGTCAAAAGTGGGGTCCCCTACGGGTCACTATCGACCCTTATGCTATTAAATATCTTTACAAATTATCTCTGTAACAGGATTGAAAGTACCCTCATTGAAAGTACCCTCATCAAGTTTGCTGACACTAGACTGAGTAGTGAGATGAACACATCAGAAGGGTATCTTACAGCAAGACTTGGACAAGCTGGAGAGTGCCCTAGCAAGAACAGTATAAAGTTTAACAAGGACAAAGTCCTGTACCTGGCACTGAGTAATCAAAGGGCCCAGTACCTGTTAGGATCTGTGTGGCAGAGGAGATGCCATACTGAAATAGATCTGGAGGTTCTGGTGGAAAACAGTGTGCCACTGTAGCAACAAAGGCAAACTGGACCCTGGGCTGCACCTGGAGGGGCAGTACTAAGAAAGGTAAGACATGATCATATCATTCTACTCAGCATTTGTCAGGCTCTAGAGGGGGCCAAAAGGAAGGTTATAAAAATGATCAGTGCTGCCGATCCTGCTGCATGAGGAAAGACTGGGAAATGGTGGAATTCACATTACTGCATGTTTTCAAAAACAATTGGACAGGGTGCTAGATAATGTCATATAGGCTCCCTTTCCCATGAAAACTTGGACCACATTATTTTTTGAGCGTCCTTTCAGCAGAAGAATTCAATAATTCTGTTCCATGATTCCAAATTTTCCTTTCAGGATATTGTATTACCTTGTTTCATCCCTATAAGGTAGGCAAAGGGAAATCTGATGTCAGAAAATGAGCAGTGACCTTTTACTTGCTCTTTGCACAAGTGTACATGAGATCGTGGAACAGACAACTCTGACTGTGATACAAAATATTTGCTGTCCATAAGATCCCTTTCCATAAGACCCTTACTAGGCACAGTATATTTTTTGTTTGTTGTTGTGGGTTTTTTTTTTCACAGTGATATTTTATTTTCTATGTTTAATTTGAACTGATCTTGACTGTTGCTGTCACCAAAGTAGAATGGCTCAAGGACTCTACCGTGTTTAGGGCATAGTTCTGTACTTACTATAATAGCTATGACTGAAGTACTTATTTCTATCCTACTAGTTTTAAAATCTTACTAAGTTTAAAATGGACCTGAAAATTTGTAGTTATTCTAGAAGAGCCCTCTAAGGAGCTCAGCCTCACACAGCTGCTCTCTCACTTGCACTCTAGTGTGATGAAAGAGAGAATCAAAAGGGCAAAGGTGAGAAAATTTGCAGGTTGCCATGACCCAGCCTCAGTGGAAGAGTTTGTGGGAAGCTCTTTAGTGATAACTAAGGAGTGAGGTGAGACAGGCTGACATCAAATTGGCTACAACAACTGGCAATTTATTAAGTTCGTGCAGGCAAGGTGATTACTTAGCATTTTCCAGAGAGAGAAGAGTGGACAGAGAAGTGAGATAAGATCAGATCAGAGGTAAGAGGGGAAAAGTATCATCACTCTGAGTTCCAGTGGCATTCTGTGTGGTCAACGTCTTCTTGGTGGTGGGTGTACACTCACAGTTTATGGTGCTGCTTTTTATTTCTGAATTCCTTCTCATTTCCCGCCTAGGAATGATTGGTAGAGGCAGTCCCATAGCAGGGTGGATTACACACTGCTTGTATGATTGCACAGGTGCATTAGGACCCCGATTTAGCTGAGTTATCCTTGGGGCATCTGCACATAGTGTTGCAGTGGTCTCTGAACAGTGAGCACCCCCAATATTCCAGGTAACCACGGCTTCATCTCTGTTTACATATGCTTAGTTGTAAAGGTGGCACCAACCACCTTGAGTTGGCACAGGTATAGACACCCAAGTGGTGTATGAACCACAGCATTCTTTTCCAGGAACAGACTGTCACAGTTGCTTGAATACAGGGAAAAAGGGAGAGAGAAGCACTCTCTGAGACAAACTTCTATGACAGTTGAGCTTCCACTCACGTTCAGATAAAGACAGTTGAATAGCTAAAGCAAAAGTGATGCATACAAACAAAGGCAAAGAAGGAATTTGTTCACTACTTCCCACTGGCAGACAGGTGTTTTCCAAAAAGCAGGTCTCCATTCTCTGTAATGCTTGTTTGTGAAGAAAAATGTCATAGTAGCAAATGCGTGTCATAACACCCGTGCCTTTTTCTCCCAGCTTTTGTTGCTGAGCACGTCATATGGTTCATTATATCCTTTTGGCCAGTTGGAGTCACACATCTGAGCTGTGTGTCAAACATCCCAGCTTCTTGTGTACCCCCAGCCTACTTGCTGGCAGGGCAGAGTGAGCCTTGACACTGTGTAAGCACTGCTCAGCAATAGCTAAAACAGCAGTGGTATCAATATTTTTCCATCAAAAGTCCAAGACATAACCCCATACAAGCTAATATGAAGAAAATTAAACCTGTCCCAGGCAAAACTAGTAAAGCAATGAATTACCTTAATGCTTGTGATGCAAAAGGTCATGAGTTCCTAATACCAATTAAGTTTTGCTTGCTAAAAATAAGCCAGAGCAGTCTCAAAACTTGTAATTTGCAAAGCAGACAGAATCAAGTAAGAACATAGAATTGTTTATTCTACTGAGTAGGTTCTAAATTAATACAAGTTCCACTGAATACAGAAACTTGTGTTTATATTCTATTCTTTTCTCTTTCTATAGAACATTTCTGTTCTTTTTCAACACAAAAGATCTTAGCTCATCAAACTGTAAAAGTCAAAGTTAATAAGTAAATATACAACAAGCAACACATAAATAAACCTTATATTGAACCTTAAGAAATTAAGTAGGGTGCAGGAAGCAAAGGAATTTGATGCTTCTCTTTGTTTAAAGAACAAATCCACAGTTGCCTGTCTGGGTGTGAAATAAATCTTATTTGACTTGCTTGGACTTGCATGACAAACTTTGCCTAGGTGGTTGTAGGATGTCTGCCTACAGATATATTGTTTCCTAATGTCTGATTTATTACCCTTGCAAGTGAGTTTGACTTTGAAGATGCTATTTTGGAGAACATAAAGTGCACATTATTCAGAAACACAAAGATGCTTCCCTGGTTTTGCGCAGGTTAAATAGCTAAAATCTACTAAAAATGCAATGAACTGTGTTCATATTTGATGTAACTCCTTTGCTTCTTTTTTGTCACTGGCTTTGTATTTTGCACAGTTTTGGCCTAAGAGTTTCAGATATATTTTTAAATTATAGTTTTCTGAAGACATTTCATATTTTGGAAGGTAACTAGCACTTCAACAGCTGCCTCAGCAAAGGAAAAAAAAAGTGCTGAAAGAGCAGAGATTCATTTTCATTTCAAGAAGTAGTCACCCGAGGTCAAGACTGAGGAACATTGTCAAGAAGTCTGCAGATACATTGCTTGTTCTGTACCTATTCTGCAGATATTAAAGACTATTATTTCCAGAATTGTCACAGTCGTTGTTTGCATAACCAATAAATTCATGCTTTCCTGGAAGCTTCAAACTTTCATATGTGTGAAATACAGTCTAGAATGTTATGGCAAAAAAATATTTTAAAGGCATGTCATATTACTAATTTACAGTGAAGCCATAAAGGAATTACAGTCTTCTGGGTAATCTTGGTTAAAATAGCCATATTTACATTATCATGTCCTCTCCACATACCCATGGAAAATTGTTCTGAAAAATATCATAGAATCATAGAATCAACCAGGTTGGAAGACACCTCAAAGATCATCCAGTCCAACCCATCACCCAGCCCTAACCAATCAACTAGACCATGGCACTAAGTGCCTCATCCAGTCTCCTCTTGAATGTCTCCAGCGATGGTGACTCCACCACCTCCCTGGGGAGCCCATTCCAATAGGCAATCACCCTCTCTGTGAAGAACGTCCTCCTAACATCCAGCCTATATCTCCCCTGGCACAACTTGAGACTGTGTCCTCTTGTTCTGCTGCTGGTTGCCTGGGAGGAGACCAATCCCCACCTGCCTACAACCTCCCCTCAGGTAATTGTAGACAGCAATGAGGTCACCCCTGAACCTCCTCTTCTCCAGGCTAAACAACCCCAGCTCCCTCAGCCTCTCCTCATAGGGTTTGTGTTCCAGGCCCCTCACTAGGTTCGTTGCCCTCTCTGGACACGTTTTAGTACCTCAACATCTCTCTTAAATTGAGGAGCCCAGAATATCTTCAGGAATTAAGGACGTTTGCCGTAAATCACAATTGATACTTATTCTCCTCTAAAATTCTGTGTTCATTTATCTCAAGAAAAGTATGTCATGTTAAGGGAGTCACAATATTTAGAAGATTTTTCTGAAACATAATTTCAAAACCATTGTCAAATGCAAAAAACACTGAGTACTACAAGAAAAGTGGCTTAAACTCCTTTATAAAGCCTTAATGGAAAACATAAAGACTTAAATACATCATTCATCTCCAGTTTAGACAGGAAGTGTGTAGAATCAGTAAGATGCGTTCTGTATTTAAAGAAATGAACAAAGTAATTTGGGGAAGGTGTTTAAAATGCTATAATAAATAACATCATCTTTTGGAAACTATTGAGATGTTGGAATATCATAGCTAACCCTAAGGTAAATAGTCCAAAAGACATGGTTCAAAAAGATAGCACAGTGTGCACCTAAAAAGTATGGAAGTATTCAATATGCGTTATGAACTTCATGGTTCAGTTGTATTACATTTCTATGATACTTTGATGTGATATATAGGTATATACAGAGAGGGACCAACTGTACCTCTTAAGAGCTGAGGGCCCCTTTGAGAGAAGGAAGAAAGAAGCACAGGCCTTGAGCAAAGTGCCTGGATGCATTATATCTTTGAAAGCAATTTCTTTAACATTCAGAGGAATTATTGCTATGCAGTTAAAGGTCAACATATTATCTAAGATGCCATATCAGGGAAAATCTACATGTCTGTCTACCACCTACCTGCACTTTTGATACTGCAGAATGACTAATGTAAAGCAAAGACAAAAAATTAATTGTCTTTATAAATAAAATAAATAAAATTAAATAAAATTAAAATAAAACTATGAGTAATATTCAAGAACTATCCATTGTGTATTGGACATAAAATGTCTTTGCTCATACTTGCAATAAGTTTTGACTTTCAGGCTTTGGTGCAATTAGTTTGGGTCTTACATTAATAACTATTGTCATTTGTAATGTTAACATAACTAAGAGAATCGCATTTGTCGTTCTCCGTGCCTTTGGCAAACATTTAAACAAACATACAAATTCATTTTCATGATAGATGGAGCAAAGTAACAGGGAAGTCACTATTTCTCTTGCCAAACCCTTAAAAGCGAAGCAAAAAACCAATTTATATTTTTTTTTTATTTGGGTATTTTTACCTGTTTCTCACATCCTTTAAGCATTTTAATGACTTTAATCATCCCACTGTGAGTTAGTGCTGTATAATATGTGCCCCACTCCAGGCACAATACGATACATGAAACAAATTTCTAACATTTTTTAAGTGGATAAATGTTCATGTTATGAAAATGCTTATATAATTATATGTGGTGACAATGATGAAGGTATTAGGTCCTATAATCCAGATACTTCCCCATATTTTTTGGTGGAGATCCTAGAAGTTTATTGAATTGAAGCTATGCATTTGAATCTGCAGTTCTTCTGAGTGTTGCTATAGCAGATCGTTATGGAAACATGTAGAGTTTGAGAGATTTCTTTCTTTCCAAGACTATTAAATGCGCAAGGTTTTCTTGGCAATGAATGAGTTAAAGAAGTTGTATTTCTCTACAAACACCAAAGTATTACCTGAACTAAATGTACAAAATTCCATGCTTAGCCGTATACTCATATGACTAAAATTAGAAAAACTTCTTTTTGACCTCAGATCCAGACCAGTGTCGAGAAACAGTTGGAATGATTGGACAGTATTAAATGTCTAACTGTAAGTGAGATACTGTTAATATTTGATGACACTAGCTGTAACAGTAATTGTCTTTTTGACTTACACAACTCTGTGATATCATCATTATAATGACAACAGTAAAACACAAAAGGAAATCAAGCATTTCTGCAGCACAGTTCATATTGAGTTCACCAGGAGATGCCCCATCCTTATGAAGATAAAGGGCTGAAAATAACAGTCCCTTGGGAATTTAAGATACTTTGACTAGATATGGAAATCTTAGAAAAGGTGAATATTTTACACATTGATGACTGACCCCTAGACATTATATTTATGAAGTTTGTAATAAGATTATTGAAAGATTATGCTTATACCTTATACCTAATGTAAGTAGGTCTCAGATGCTCTTTTCAAGAGAAGTGGGCAAGGACGGTTTTATTTAATTATTTTATTTTGGTATATCAGATACTATGAAAAAAACCAAATAATGTTTTCCTCTAGGTCTTACACAACTACAGCAAAATTATGACATATCTGTTCATATGAAAGAAGGAAATTCTTGTCTAGAATTTCCTATGTAGAAGTCAATATTATGATGATCAACAGATTAGAAAAAAATTGCAATGGGATGTAAGTCAGAGTAAATCTCAGTAGAAAAGATACCAATATGTTGCAAACATGTTTTTGAAATTTAAAGTCTGTCTGTATTTATTTTGCCTGTAAATTTAAGCCTACCATTCATGTACCTATTTCTTTTACTTTTGAACCTAGTCACTCTACCACCTGTTAATTTCAACTTTAATAAGCATTAACAGTTGACTATATTTGGCTTTTAAACTCTTCTTTAGTTTCCAACTTATCAGGGTTTAAGAGATTCCAACCTTTTTTTTTTCCTCACATGCTGTATGGAGATGAAACAGCTAATAGAAAAAGTTGTGATGGCAAATTTTTTTTTTCTTTAATTTTGTGTCACTTCTGAAGATGACAAATGCCATCTTTAATTTGACTTGCACATAAAGCAACACATTGTTCCCAGTAATTTCTTCTTTAGTATGCTGTATATTACAAACTGATGTTTAGCTTAACATGTTTGCTCCCACAATTTGCATTTGACTAGAAGGTTATCTTCCAAACAGCCATGCAGTTTCATTAGGATGACACAGCAAAAATATTTGCTCATCCTTTTGATATTTTAATACAATAATTTTGTTAAAAAAATAAAATGTAATCAAAACAATTCTCCATTTTCTTTTTGATAAACTAAGCAGATTAAACTCTTTTCAGAGAATTTTTTTCTGCTTCCCAGCAAAAATTCTGTATTGTTGTTGCCTTATGCCCAGCATGTTTTCCACTGCACTCACATATTTCAAATTTAACTATGTATGGATTTCAAAATAAAATAAAAAAAATAAAACAAACAAACAAACAAAACCCCCCACAAGCTTCAAAGTCTGTGGAGTATCACATGTGACATCTCCCTTTAATAATGACTTCCCACTGACAGCCATTTTTAGCTTATTTCTTATTCTGTTGAGCTTGAACTCTGGAGAGTGTCTGGTGGTCTCTTCTGGCTCGAAATCTGTGGCTTTCTGAAAATTAAGGTTGACTACATTCTTCTGAAGGGCTTTGAGGAAAAAAAAGAACTCTCCTCAACACATCCCTAATAGATAATGTGTTTAATAAAGAAAAGTATAGTAAAATTCACACCCCACTACCTTCAGTCAGACAACGCTGGGGTCCGAAAAAAATATTTAGCTTTCTACACAGAAGAGGTCAGATTTGTTCCTGATATGTTTTACTTTCTTCCACATTTATCTAAAATGGAAACCTATATCAATTGTTCTGGGGTGCTGAAAGGGATGCCTAATCTTAACCAAGATCGCTGAGCTCAATTTAAGAGTACTGGGACAGATATAAGACCCTGGGGGGAGGAAGAATCAAATGATCAGATCATCCTTTCTGACCTCAAACTCTATGACATTTTTCATGTACTTCATTTTCACTAGCATGTGGGAAAAAGAAGGCAATTCATCTTTCTGGAAGGAAATCATGGCAACCCTCCTTTTGTTTTTCACTTGTAGTCATCTAAATTCTCAATTTGTTTTCTCATCTTTCTATAGTCTCATTTCTGTAGTGTTCATGCTTGGACTTTGGTAGCCGATTTTGGTCTGCATTTCTTGAGAGTATATAAAACTAACATTGTTATGTGGCTCTTCTGACAGGCAAAACACTCATGCAAAGGAAGATGAATGGGATGTCAGGTTTTTCTATCATAGGATCTCCATTTAGTGACCCAGATGAGAACTGAGAGAACCTGTCACAGAGGTAAGACATACCAGATATGGCTTTAAATGGGCCTCCAAATCTCATATAGTTTTGAAGCTACTGCTAGAACACTGAATTTGTCATAAAAGAAGTGTCAGTTCAGAGTTCATTAAGGTAAAAGATGAGAGTGTTTTATCTGGACACTCTTGAGCCCTCCTTTTGTAGGATAAGAGACTAGTTACAGACCTTGAAAGGAAAAAACAAACAACAACCACAACAAAAATGTGCTTTTGCAGTGTTTTCCTCTAGCTTTCTTTTGGGTTAAACCTCTGTGGAATAGCTCCTCCTGGTATATAAGTATTTCTTGTTTGTCTTTTTTGGCTTCTTTGTTAAACTTGGAGGTGTGTGTGTGATGTCAATTCAAAGTCTCTTGAGAGCTGGCTTAGACTTGAGGTGAGGTGTTAAACTTCACAAGACTGAATTGGAATGCTTAAGGTGAGAGACAGGGTTTTAATCACTTGCACTGTGACTGCCACACTAGAAACTTTGTGACCTCAGCTGAGTTTTCTTTTACTCAGAGTCTAAAATCAATAGAAGTATTCATGACTGGAGAAATGACTTGTATTTAACTTTGGCCCCAAAGTTGGGATGCATCAAAAAGTGTATTTCTCAGATGTGCAGTTTACAAACTGTGGCTGTGTAACTCTGAATTTTACTATTTTGAATTCCATGTTTTGTAAATAATTCAGAACTGCAGCACCATGCTTGACAGAACACTTAATCCCCCTGCTTCACAGTCATTTTTTCTTCATATCATGTAGGTCTGATCTATTACTAAGTTTACTGATGCATCCCGACATTTTTGTCATATAGTAAAAATAATAAATATATGATAAAATGAAATATCAATAACAATAATCTCCCAGTATTTGGGTGGATCACCTACAGTCTTCCAAAGATTTTATTTTAGTATGCCTATTGTAATGTTAAAACTATTTATATAAATTTAAAAAAATATCATAATTAATATAAAATACATAAATTATAAAGTCATATAGAAGATAGAAAACAAAGTAGTTCAAATTTTTGAATTTATTAAACAACTTTTTTTTCTTTTTTTTTTCTTAAGTAGACTCCTGGTTAGCACAATCATTCATAGTATCTTCATGCAAAAGAGATATTGTTATCAAAACTATGTTGAGAACTAGCTTGCTTAAAATTTTAATTGGTCATATCTGCACTGTAATAAAATGTATTTTTTCCTTACATTGTATGTGTGTCTTGATGTAGCCCAGTAAAATATTCAATATGGTGTACAGATAAGCTCCTGACTGTGTTGCACGTGATTCTGTTGCAAGGACCTCAAGTGCATGTGACAATGACATTTAGAGTCTTGCACTCAGTTTCTTGTATGTGATTATCAATAGTTTTGAAGCAGAAAGAAATGAACTATGACTAAAAAAATAACATCACAATCCTGATGAGGATCCTTGCCCTGCAGTTGTATCTTATGTTTTAAAAGAGTTTATCAACAGTTGTATGACTGTCATATCCTCCAGGTCTGTTCATATCTTTCTGTTAACTAGAAAAGTATGTTGTAGATATATATCAGTAAAGAAAAAACTAAAAACAACAACAAAAAATCTTCAGCATTTTCAAGGCCTAATAATGTGAATTAAAAAGATATATACTACTCATTATATAGCAAATCTAGGGATCTCTCTGGTTTAGAAGCTGGTCTGAGTAGGAGAAAAGGACTAAGATAATACAGATACAATACTGGGCAGATCTGGTGTCAGAAAATAATTTCCCACAGAAAATTAATCCACACCCAGCAATATTACTTCAAGTAGCTATTACTAAGGAACAACAGCTGATGATTTGAGTTTGATCCAGTATAACAAGATTAAAGGGCAAGTGAAAAGCACTCCACTTATGTATGAACCATCAGCTGCACAAATATAAGATGAGAAACAATCAGCCAAATGAGGATGATCTGGGAATTATAGAGGATTGCTAACTAAGCACAAGTCAACTGTGTCATGTTGTTACAAAGAAAGCAAATATCAGACCACTATGTACGAGCAGAGGGTTCTCTGTAAAACACATCCAGTAATCCTTCTGCTTACTCAGTGCTGCTCAAGTGTTAGTTGAAATAATGTGTCCAGCAATATTCCCAGAAAGTCAGAAGTAGCACAACTGGAGAAGCAACTGTGGGAACGGAACTGTAGCTCAGATATACAAAAAAACCCCAGCTTTTAGCAATGAGGGTAGTTAAACATTAGGATAGATTTCTTAAGGATCTTTGAAACATCCTGTCTCTGGAAACATTTAAAATGAGGAATTATCAATCAGGATTGGCATACTGGTAGCTAATCTCCCTTTGGACTGATGAATGGGTTGAGTGACCTCTCAAATTTTCTTCTATCAACATTTTCTATGACTAATCACTCCCTTAATGTCTCCTTATCCTAGATGGGTAAAGAAAATGGGTATATAAAATCTCACTAGATTTGTAGTTAGACACACATACAAATTTTTCTTCCTTCAAAAGAGCTCTATTAAGACTTTTGAATGTAAAATCTTCTATTTTATTGTGAATGAAAGCAATTTTCATTCATCTCTTTACCAGAAAACAAACATAATTTCCTAAATTAGGTCCATCATGAGGCAAACTGAACTTTTATCAGGTCAATTTATTTTATTTTGGGTTTTGTTTGTATATTTCTATTTAATGCAAATGATTTTTTCTCTGAAGTACAAAAATCTACTCATAAGCCTCTGCCATACCTTTTAGTGAACGGCAAAAAAGGTTCTCTTTCACAAATGTTACAGATGTTTCGTTTGTTTTATCACACAAACTATGTAAGAAAAATCTTGTAAGAAGTTGTAGTGTGACTGATGCAAGTGTTCATCTACTTCATGCAATGTAGCAATTAATGGAAGCAGGACAAAGATCAAGGTGGACTTCCTGACTATCTTTTTCTTACAATTTGTTGTGCAGATTTTGTTTCTGAATTAGCTTGAACTGCAAGGCTTTTTAATTATTATTTTTGTTTTCAGGAAGTCCAATGGGAATTAATTATTATAAATATGGTATGTATATATATATTTATTTTTTTTTTGCGCAGACATCATCAACTCCCTAACAATTTTTTTGCTAATGTGAAGTTTCTGAAAGGGATTCTACTTTCCAAATCATGTCCTTCATTGAATATTTGTTGAACTTATGGTTACAGAGAGGAGAAAATACATTTTTTTTTTGACTACTGGAAAAGATATTGTAAAAGTTTATTTAAAATTATCAATTCTAACATGACAGTTAATGGAGGAAGAACCTCAAGATACCATTTCCCTACAGCACATTTCCAGGCCTACTGGATTGCTTCGAAAGGTGTAAGCATCAGCCAGAGATAATCAAGCCTTCATAACAAAACTGTATGTCTTCTAAAAGATATATTGTCTCTCAAGCAGAAGATATGATCTTGATGCTTGAATTATTAGTTTAGATTTTATGGTCTGTTATACAGGTGGTTGGAATAGATATTTTTTTTTTCCTGTTTTTCAATACAGGTATGTGAATTCAACATGAGCAAATTGGCAGTCAAAGAATAACTCAATGAAAGCAAATAATCTACAAAACAATAACTACAATAAAGAATAAAATCTTCCATAGCACTAAGAAGTGCTTCTTAATCTTTTACACTCTTTAAGAGGGAAAAAAAAAATAACAACCCAAAAAAAGGTGTTTCTTTCTGGTTTCTCCATTCTCAGCTGAAGTCCTAATCAAGCAAAACAGCAGCAACAACAACAACAAAGTAAAGATCTATGACTTTGTTAGGTGGCCTTTCTTACTTTCTATGTTCTTGGACAACACTGTGGCAACTGGCATGTTGGCCAGCTCAGTAGGATTTCTGAGATAAATATCAGGTGGAAACTGGCAATTGTGCTTTCTGGCTGAATGATGTGGACTCAATAATAAGAAAGCAAAGGGAAAAATTACTGGTGGTACATGAATTAGAAAACAAAACAAAACAAAAAACAACATAATAGTATTTCTACCACTGCATTTGTTCTACTATGTGGTCATGGTACAAATTTGTAGCATGTTAAAGTAGCAGATCTAAATGGAGAGAATACAGGGAGAAGAAACACACTCTAAGAATTGACCATTAAAGTCACAATTAGAAATATAACCTTACCTTTTAACAACAGAGGTGTTAACAACACAGCAAATTGCCCTCTCAACACATTGCTGTTTAAAGAGTTCATTTGAAACAGTCCTCAGCTGACATGCTTGGAAATGCCCTGCTTTAACAACAGGAGAGCATAACATATAGAACTGGAAAGCAGTTCATGGCTATCTCTGCATTACTGAATCTGGGAGTGCTTTTAAGTTAATGGTTGCAGGTACACTACAGCTCTTTCCCTCCCTTTCAGAAATACCTATTCTATTCTAGTTTTCATGTAAAGAAAACTTACAGACCAGACACAGGGTCAGCTTTAAAAATGCCTCAGAGTTCTTATTGAAGCACTTCCCAGCAGCCCAGGGAACATTTAGTTCTAATCCCTGCAATTATAAGCAACTATATCACTCAGTTTTATCCCAAATTTAGGAAGCTACAGCTTGAACAAAAAAATGTTCTTACTCATCTGTGTTCTAATGACTCACAACTGAAATAGTGAAGCATTTCAGATATTGAGGATCTTCTCATAATTTATGAACAGAAGTTATTAACAATGTATATCCTTTTAGTCTCTTGAATTTCGTTTTTTTCTAAACCAGAACTTCTTTCCACTTCCATTTTACTAGTCTGAAGCCTTCTTCAGCACAAAAGATTTTCCAAACCCTTGATCACATTAGTAATCAATCTGAAATATTATTTCTTGAACATAGCTAGAACTCTCTTATAGTATTTCAGACAGAGACCACCAGTGCCTTGTAAAAGACATTAAAACATTACCTTTCCTGCCACAAACTTTCTTCCTGTTAATTGCAAAGACTGAGGGGAAATAACCCAAATGATGCTGAATAGTATTTCCTCCAGTTTTTATTTTCCACTTGATTGAACACCCTCCATAGATATTATGCATGCTAAGAACACTTACATGAGGTTCAGTGTATGATTATGTAGTTCTAGCAATTAATAGGAAAGATTTAATAAGAAAATAAACAGATCAAGTTGATTAAAAACAAATAAAATTATCATAATTGAATTTTAAAAAATGTAATGCTCTGATGTTATAAAAATATTTTAGAGGAATGTCTCCATTTCTTTGACGTATCTGAGGGAAGATAGACTATATGGCTGAAAATCAACATAGGATATTTTAATTTCAGTTGTTGCAACTAATATATTATATATATTAATTACAATTAAAATGTAAAAATATGCTGCAGTGGTCTAATGTCATCTGAACAAAATACTTTGAAAGACTACATCAGTTTCCCGACACAAAGTATTTAAGCCCTTTGACTCTATAAAATGCCTTGAAACATTGTCTTTCCTTATGCTGGGAAATTGCAATTATTAAAAATGTCAGGATTTTTCCTTGGACAGTAATTCCTGTATTCTTACCAGCTCTACTAACACCTAAATAACAATTTTGTGGCTTGGTAAATTGGTTATCATCAGAGTATCTCAGCTTTTTCTAAGTAAAATAGACATAACCTTTATGTGTCAAGTAATACACACGGGTGGTCACACCCAAAAGGTAGCAGTCAATTGCTCGATGTCTAGATGGAGATCAGTGATAAACAATAGTCTTTCAAGTGTCCATACCAGGACCAGTGCTCTATAATAACTTAATCAATGACATATGAGATGGAATATGCTCTCAGCAAACCTGCAGATGACACTCAGCTGAGTGGTGCAGCTGACATGCCAGAGGGACAGAATGCTATTTAGAGAGACCTACACAAGTTTGAATAGTGGTCCCATGTGAATTTCATTAAGTTCAAGACCAAGTACAGGGTTTTGCACCTGGGTCAGGGCAATCCTTGATGTCTGAGGCTGAAGATGGTTGAGAGTAGTCCTGCAGAGAAGGATTTGGAAGTAATGAAGAACGAAAAGCTGGATGTGACCAGATGTGGTGTGCTCGCAGCCCAGCTGTAGGGCTAATCATATCCTGGACTGCATCAAAAGGAACGTAGCCAGCAGGTCAAGGGATGTAAGGCATCACATGAAATACTGTGCTTTGAGAAAACTGATCTAGTTAAAGATGTCCCTGCTCAGTGCAGGGGTGTTGAACTGAATAACCTTTAAAGATCCCTTCCAATACAAAGCATTGTGATTCTAAATAATCCTTTACTATAATTATATAAAAAAAAACCTACCTTAAATTACAACTCAAAGGTGCAGCATTCCATACTTAAGGAATTAAGGCATGGCTTAAGTAAAATGTTTCAATTTCTGTAAGTGGCCTATTAATGACTAAGTAAACTACTCCTACCAAACTCATTAACTATTAACCTTTTTCTTTGTAAGGTGCACCCATAATACTCCTTTGAGGGGTGTAGTTTAGGACTGAATTCCAGGAAAATGACCTTGAATCACCTTTCATCTAATTTTCACAGTGGAATTCATTAATATGGGATAGAAATAACAATGGAAAGATGTCTTGTTACACAACCATTTTCAAGCACATTTTAGAGGCAATTTTTGGCATGATCACTAAGTTAGAAATCTTCAGTCCCATTGGGTGCAGGAATAGTTTTCCTCAAAAGCAACGGAACTTCACTGAGCAGGAGAATTCACACAGACAAATGTTGTGACACTAGACTTCCTGAATTATCAATGAATCTCAAAGACAAAACTTTGCAAATACAGAAAGAAGCCATGTGCCAGCACAGCACAGTGGTGGTAACAGAAATGTTCTTGAGGACTGCAAGCCAAGCTGCAGTGGTGCTAAACAAAATGCAGCCATCTGGATATGGCCTGGTGGCTGTGCTACACAAATCTGAACTGAGCAGAGGTTTTAATTTCTTATATTCCCATATAATGCTATGTTCCACAGATTTTAAGCAGGACACAAGATTTTGGTCCCAGTATCTTTGAAAGTATCTCATTCAAAATACTTGGTGTATCTTATTCAAGAAGGCCATTGGGTCTGAAATTGACTTATCGCTTAGGTGTGTGTTGAGGAAAATGAGGGTTGGAAAGGCAAAGGAAGATGATTTCTGATAAAGATGCTTTTTCATAAAATCTACCTGCAAAGATCAGAGACCTTCATGGATTTTCTGTTATTTTCAACAAGGTTCAGAACAGATGTCAAATGAATCAAAATTATAAGAAGAAGCTTCATAATGCTGTTTCCATGGTTTTTTGTGTTTTTTGCAAAGCCAGATCCATCACGTATGACATTTTGTCATTGCATGGTTGCGTGAAGGCAAGCCAAACCCATACTAGAGGCTACATAAAGCAATGATCAATCACTCAAGACATCTGGATCTGGTAGTCAGATAAATCTGGACAAACAGTATGGCTAAAATAGCATGAGAAACGATTTTCTTGCATTATTTCTGTGTTCTGTGCTTTTCATGCATGATAAGATTTGGATTTTTTCCAAACCATTTACCCAGACCTACTTTCTAACTGTGTACTTTTAATACCCCTGAAATGAGTTTTTCTTGTGATCTCATGGAGAAACTGAAACTGCAGTAGAAAAGTGAACAAAAATGTTGGCAGACGGTTCGGTAACTGCAGATGGAAAACATCATTTAGGGAAAACTCACATGATTAAGCCATTGATTAAAAATAAATTGTGCCCTCAAAGTAAATTTACATTAACAGTATGCAGGGACAGCAAGCAGGAACATTCCTGAGACACTTAACTATACACCTCGGTAACTGACAAAAAAGAATGCTTCATTATTCAATATGTTTTCAAAACCAGAATTTCTTATTCTTAGTTTAAATGTGTTCTAAGCCCCTCTTTTTTTCCTTCCTGTGTCAAAACAAAACTTGAATATTTGTCTTAGTGATAATATGATTTATTTTCAGCATTGGAAACACTGAATTAGAACCAGTTAGTTTTTTTGTACAACCTGGGAAACAGGTTATAGAATCATAGAATTGTTAGGGTTGGAAGGGACCTCAAGGATCATCTAGTTCCAACCCCCTGTCGATGGGCAGAGACACCTCACACTAGATCAGGTTGCTCAGAGCCACATCCAGCCTGGCCTTAAAAACCTCCAGGGATGAGGTTTTTACCACCTGGGCAACCTCTTCCAATGTCTCACCCCCCTCATGGTGTAAAACTTCTTCCTAACATCCAATCTGAATCTACCCACTTCTAGTTTAGCTCCATTCCCTGTAACCCTATCGCTATCTGACATCCTAAAAAGTCCCTCCCTGGCTTTCTTCTAGGCCCCCTCAAGATACTGCAAGGCCACAATAAGGTGTCCTTAGAGCCTTCTCTTCTCCAGACTGAACAGCCCCAACTCTTTCAGTCTGTCCTCATCAGAGATGTGTTCCAGCCCTCTGATCATCCTCGTGGCCCTTCTCTAGACATGTTCCAGCACCTCCAGATCCTTCTTGTAATAGAGGCTCCAGAACTGGATGCAGCACTCCAGGTGGGGTCTCACCAGAGCAGAGCAGAGGAGGAGAATCATCTCCCTCGGCCTGCTGGCTATGCTTCTCTTGATGCAGCCCAGGATGTGATTGGCTTTCCGGGCTGCAAGTGCACAGTGGATTATAAAGTATTACAATTCACATGAGGTATTACATACTACTATTTCTTCACTAATGCTTTCAAGGGTTCTTTTTCCTTCCATTGGAGGACTGTTGCAAAGTGGCTCCACATCCATCCCTTCTAAGACTGCACGAACTTCTATACCTTGCCCTCTCTGCAGGGCAAGTGCTGCAGCCTGTATTATTGGAAACACCCTCCACCAATATTGCCACAGTTTATGAACATCTTCCTCTTTTGCACACTCAGAAAGAAAACTGTTTTCTGTATAAACCACACTGCCATACATCAAACATTTCATTTTTTTGATAACAATTCCTTTCTGCAAGATTGTCGGGAAGGCTTAGTTTATGAATGTGCTACCACACACAGACAGATAAAAGTTTCAGAAAATTATCTTACAGAAGAAGCAGATTTTTCCAGTAGGTTTAACAAAACCTCCACAAAGGAGCCTCAGTGTATTGCAGGAAATCAGTTCCATTGCCCCTGCGTTGTTCTCCTACTGAATCATCCACAGATATGGAGATCCACTAGGTCATTGTCCCCTCTGCCTGACAGAAGAGACAACTGAAAGCTAATGTCAAAATGATCTCACCTATTAATCTCCTTAACTTGCTATCCAAAAAAGAGAGAGGTTTTCCATGATCCTGTGCATTTATACTTTAGTTGGAATTTGAGGATGAATGACGTAATGAACAGACTGAGATTCTGATTCAAAAAGGGAGACAACTGATGTTACTAAATTCATAGACAAGATAATTTAAGTAAATAATGCCATCAACAGACTGGGACAAATTTCTCCTGATGGTAATTCAGTTTACACCTGAAAAACAAACTATTTTTTCTTCTTCTTTTATTTTTTTTCCCCAAATTGTTTTTGGAATCCAATAGAAAATATGGGAAAACAATCCCAGGAATCTGATATTGAGAATTTTTTTTTTATATATGTATATATAAAACCTGGTGTAGCTAATCATTTTAAATATGTAAAATATCAGGTCTGTGAACTGAAATGTTTTGCTGATTTAACATTCAAAATTGCATACTATCATTACTCTTAGTAATTATGATGAAAAATATGATGATGTATTTTAGTTTATAATAAAAGTAATCACACTCCCAAAAATTAATACTTAATGAATAATTAATTTAAAACCAAGAAAATTTATAAACCAAAAAATACAGTAAAATATCATTTATACAACATAACCCAGGAAAAGGGAAATACCAATGAAATTTGCAGTGACTAGTTACCTCAAAAAAAATAATAATAATAAGATAAAATAGTAATAGGATAAAATAAAATGCACCTCAAACATAAATTGATGAAAGCAATGATTTATCTGAGGTGTTGGGATTTGGTTTAAGTGTTGTCAAGTCTTCATTTAGAAACAACATGGACGTATGTACACAGCTTCTCCATTTGCTCTCTGCACCTTCCCTCAATTTCTTTTCCTCAGGCTTTCTATATTCAACTGCTTCCTGCCTATCTTGAGAGGAAAAACTTTAAGCTAGCCCCAGCAGTCACAGATTTTCTGAGTTTGTTTTCTTCTCCACCTTACAAGGCTATAATTGCTATGTCCCAGAACACTTCACTCCTGTCGATCATAATGAAAGATGAGCTGCCACCTGATAACTGCTCACCTAGTAATAAGCAGGTGCAAAATATTTGGCATTGCATAAGTACCAGGGCAGTCATCTTCAGATACAGACTGAGGACTTTGCTAATGAAGATGACATACTAAAGAGACAGCTAGATAATGAGGTTTATGAATAAATCCACAAAGAAAGCAGCTAGAATCTATGAATGGGTGAACTATGTGTGTTGTGCATGAGTGGAAAAGATAAAGAAAAAAATTCATTTCTATGATGTGATTAACTTAGGTACTTAACATCCATGTTGAGGAGTGCAGTATTTTGAACTAGTAAAAGAGATTTTTAAATGAGAGGAAGAGGCAGTACCACAGATAGGAAAATCAGATACAGAATCTGAACTGCTGTGTTGAGCAGTATGTGAATGGCATCAGTTGTAATGTAGAGGTGACTCTGTCTCTCTGCTGACTATACACAGAGCCTAGAAAATTAGCTTAGGTACGCATCTAACTTAAAATGGCTAATGTGACTGAGATTATTCCCTCTTAGTTAATTCCATTTAAAAGTTTCTTGATACCAATGTCACAGTGACTAGATCAAATTCTAAATAATGGACATATATATTAAAACTACAAGTCAGCATCATCATCATGTATAGACTCATAGGGGACAAATCCTCTTGAAAACATAGAATCATAGAATGGTCTGGGCTGGAAAGGACCTCTGAAGGTCATCTAGTCCAGTGCCTTCTGCAGTAAGCAGGGGCATATTCAACTAGATCAGGTTGCCCAGAGCCCTGTCCAGCATCACCTTGACCATCTCCAGAGACGGGGCCTCAACTACATTGCTGGGCAACCTGTTTCACTACCCTCACGGTAAAGAATTTGTTCCTAACATCCAATTTCCTTCTACTCTTCTCTAGTTTGAAGCCATTGTCTCTTGCCCTATCACTACAGGCCTTTGTAAACAGACTCTCTCCAGCCTTCTTGCAGGCTGACTTCAGGTATTGGAAAGGTGCTATTAGGTCTCCCCAGAGCCTTCTCTTCTCCAGACTGAACAATCTCAGCTCCATCATCATGTCTTTGAAGTAGAGGTGCTCCAACCCTCTGAACATTTTTGTGGCCCTCCTCTGACCCTGCTCCATCAGGTCCACATCCCTCCTGTTTTGAGGGCTCCAGACCTGGATGCAGTACTCCAGGGGAGGTCTCACAGAGCAGAGTAACTTTGTTTTAGTTCTGTCTTTTAATTGCTCTTCAGCCAAGTATTGATTTCAGATAAATACTGTGATTTCTCAGAAACCCCAGGGCTCATTTTTTATATAATGCTGGTGCTCTGTCACCTGCATAACACTGGCACTTCAGCTCTTTTTAGTCATTACCTCTCCCAACAGCTTTCCAGAACAATTGCATGGAGACAGAGTTTTAGGGGATTCTGAAGCTTTAGTCTTGGAGATGAAAACAATAAAATCCTAGATTGCTCCTTAAACTCTGAATCTGGTAACAGAAGAAAAAAGAAAATTTTCTTACCTGTAGCTTATGAATGTTTTCTTTGTCAGATGCTTGACCTAGACACTGCCTCAGACTCTGAGAGGCAGGTGATAACTGTCAAAACCAAAAACTATACATTTTTTTTCTAGAGAGATAAAACTAAAAATGAGTTCTTAAGGCTCCACTAAAAATAATTTCTTGTCTTTAGAATGAGTGGTTTATAAGGATTTAGTTTAAATCTAATCAATATATGAAGAAATCACGAGAACAGGATGATGAGGACATTTTACTTTTACTCTTTGAGTTTTTTAAATATAAACCCAAACCAACCAACCAAACAACAAAACCCAAACAAAACAAAACAACAAAAAAATGGCAAAAAACCCCCAAACCCAACAAAAGCAACCAACAAACCAACTAAACAAAAAACCTCCAACAAAACAAACAAAAAACCCAAACAATAACTGATTGGTGGTATTAAGTAGTCAGTCTGTCTTGTTTTGTGCAAAAGTGCTAGGAGTCATCTAAAAAGTTATCCTAGAGGATGCTGGGAAGGCAAACATGTAAGGATGAAGACAAATATTGTCTTTTCTGGCATTAAAATACTAGCTAATCTAGATTCTGTATTTGTGTTTTCCGTTAGAGGACAGTTTAACAAATGCACTCACCCACATCCCAATGATGGGAAGAAACTTTTTATAAGATTTATAAGCTTTATTTCAATATCAACCAACCCCACATAAATACAAGAAAGAAGTTGTGAGGGAAATCTTCTGCTGTTACATTTCTGAAGAAAATAATCTTTTTCAAATAATTTTCATAATTACAGGTAGCATGAAAAAATATGAGACTAGTTTTTAATTGCAATTTTTTTAGCTTGATGAATACAAAAAAGTATAGGTTCATTGTGATTGCAAAGGCCCTGAAGAGGACTCCATTAAACTGAACCAACCTTCTGTGGCCATGCTGTTTTCAGATGTGATTTGGAAGGTCCTGATTTCGCATGTCTTATTGGCTATATCTGTCTTCACTGAAATCTACCATAAAGTGGAGACAGGCTCTCTAGTGACTTTCACTTTTTTATTTTCCTGTGATCAAAGCCCACTGTCTTTCTCAGCATGTACTGATGGTGTGGTATTTTGATATGTTGAACTGCTGAATAAAATAACAAAAGGTTACAAGGACAGATAAAGACGAAGAAGGTGCAAAAGCTACCATTTACTTTTCTGGAGTAAAAATAAAGGTGGTTGATCATGGTGGCCAAAAGAAAATACAAAGTGGGATTACAGCCCTCATAGGCTGTGGCAGCAGAATTACAATGCTTCCTCCTGCCTGATGGCTGCAAGTAAGAAGATGAGTTTTCATGAATAAAAACAAAAGAATATGGTATTTCGAGAACACCTGATGGACTCTATCCATATTAGACTTCTAATTTCTTGATTCATGGGTAAAGCTCAGCTATATCTTGGTTTCAAATGAAAGATGAAACTTGAGAGATTTAAGCATCAGGTTTCACATACTTATCCACTGTAAAATAAAGATCTGGACAGGTGGATATGTTGGTAGTCACAAAAAACTTCCAAAGGTCTCTGGCATGTCCAATAAGTAAACTCGCAGGTGTGTCTGGAAGGTTGTGCTTCTAGAAAAGCAGCAACTCCATATGGTGTTGGACTAATTAAAACTGTCTTGATTCCATACTCTTTCTGCCATCTGCCTCCTGAATGCTTGATTATGCCTTAAGGAAACATTACTCTCTGGATCACTCAGTCTTAAGCAAAGTAAACTCCTTATATCTTCTTCTCGGCCATCTGGCACTCTTCCCCATTTTCTTTGCAGGGTCACAAGACAACTTCATCAATCCTTACCTTTTTCTGCTCATGTAAGATGCCCCATTATCATGAGTATCTTAACACCGAGATGTGTTAATTGCATTTATGCAGTGCGGAGACAAGAGCCCTATAAAAGTTGATTTAGAGAAAGCTTTTCCCAGTGATACCTGGAAATCATGGAGAATATAGAACTAGCTAGCAAACTCTGCCATGTATAACTTCCAGTCATGAAATTGCACTACTTTACGCAAAAGACTGAGACCAAACACTTTCAGGATGCTGTCAGTCAAGTTGGTCCACATGAAATGGAACTGATCTGAAGCAAACAATTTTTTATGTAGTGAGAGGAAATACAGGAAAATATGTGACATTTTTGTGTGTCATTGTCTTGTTTTCCCATAGAAAATAAAATGAGATTAAACAAACAAAAACAAGAAATATAAGAGAAATGCAGAAATGGAGCAAAAGAAGAAATGCAGAAATGGAGCAAGTAATGAAAAACGAAAAAATACATTTGAAATTATAAAATTACAATGAGCCATTTTATTTTGTTCTTGCAATTATGTAGAACTCTTTCTAAAACAATGTTTGCCCAAAACAGTGTAATCTTCTCACACATTTCCATTTTTATGAAAAAGAAATTCTCATGAAAAACTTGAAGCAATATACTTTCAATCAGTTCTTAAAAATATCATAAGTACCTAAACCACTAATGCTACTGCAGAAAAGTTGCAAGTAAGAAAAATAGTAATTCACAGTTGAAAAATCTCCATACATTTTAATGCAGATGGCATAATCATGGACATGTCAAAGACAAAGATCTAATCCCTTCATTTCATTATGGCTTCCAGTAACTTATTTTTTGGATGAATGAAACAGATCAATTTCAACCTGAGTTGTCTGCAGGCACTATGGATAAGCCAACAGCAACATCAAAATGCTTCGCATCATGCTTAGGAGGACTCCAGCTGTGATGTCTCTATACAAGTGGTTTATTAAATGATACAGTCATATGACAAGCAGAAATAGACATTGAATGAATACACTGGTTTCAGAATGAGTATGGTACATGAAAAATTTAAATGAGAAATGGAAAGTAAAACCTGAAAGAAAATGAGGGTAATTACGTCATATGACCAAAATAATTGGAAAGGATGTAACTTCAGCAATGCAGTCTCTGAAATAAATGCAATTTATGATTTCTTGCCCATTTAGTCTACTGAACATAAAATCCTTAAGATATGAGATGAACTGAAGAACTACTAGTAATAACCAGAGGACTTGAATAGTAACAAATTCAGTCTAAAGAAATATACTGTTACTTAAGTGATTTACAAGTGTGCTCTGAACAAAAAGTATATAAAAGAAAAAGATTCAAGAAAAAAGGAAAAAACTGCTACTGATGAAAGAGATGGATTGCCTCACAATATAGATGCCCAGTATTTGAAAAAACAGTGAATTAGACAGGAAAGGCAGGTTACTTTTCTGAAGTGCCAGACACAGGATCTGTATTACTAATTATTCTAAGCCACAATACTATTTGAAATAAATATAAATGATAAAGACTTCAGATCCCAGAAGTAAAAATATATATGCAATGCAAAAGAAAGCTGATGAACAAGGCAGCAGAAATAAAACAATTTTCTTTTCCTTTTCACACAAATAAATAGGTTTGCTTTCTTGCCTCCTTTTTTTGTTTTGTTTTGTTTTGTTTTGTTTGTTTGTTTGTTTTCTGAGTTAGAATGTTCTAAAACAAGTCATGTAAACAGATAAATAGGCTCAGGAGCATAAGTAGTTGTTCAAGAAGAGTAAGAAAATCACACACTAAGGCATACAATACCAGATTTTGTCCATATGATGTAAAAAGTACATTAGATGAGAAATGCTTATCTGTGACTTCAAGAAAAGATAAAAACATAAGAGGAACGAAAAACCCCCACAAGCCCCAAGCACAACAAATCACAAAAAAACCCCACCCAAACAAACATGCCCAATTATTTTTGAAATGATGGTTCAAGAAAATAATTGTCCTTTTCAATGAGATACTGAACAAAAAGACAGGACTGCACATAGGTAAAATGGTATCTCCCATGTTACGAAAACATAGAATAAAGTATCTTGGTAGATCACAGACAGAAAAACAACCTGTCTAACATAGGTAAAATAATAATAGTAATAATAGTAATAATAATAGCAATAATAATAATAATAAAAACCACTAACCAAAACAAATGCAATAAAATATTGTCAAAAAAGAAAGCTGTGGGCTGTATTTATAATTACCAAGTATTAGTAGCAAACATGAGATACTGATAGACATTAATGCTATACAGAAAGACATGTAGAGCAACCACTTACAGTTCATTCCATGTATTTGAAATAGAAGCAGCATTTCCTTTTACAGATATGATATTCAAAAGTTTTAATAAAATACCATTTGGAAAGATTCACGATCCAAAAATTATAGAGAATAAGCAGTGACATATTGGAAGATAACAATTAGAGAGACAGTTGGATTTTTCTTTTAAGTGATATTTTGATTTGCTAAAGGGTATGTGAACGCAAAAGTGATTCTTCAAAGATATGTGAACCCCTAAACGTTCAGTTTATCATAACTGAATATGGCTAACTATTATTTGACATGTAAAACTATCAGCTCCTGAGCCTGTATTTTCTTAATCCTGTTCTAATAAAGTTCTTACATCTAAGGCTTCACAGAAACTAATCTCTGACAGGCAGCCATTTTTAGACATGAAAAGTTTGGGTGCTTGGTACCAAAATGAACCCTTGAGAAATCTGACTGAACGAAACAACATTTCACGAGAATAAAATGTATCAGACAGCATTTCAGAATTTTAGCTGAACGAGTCTGCAAATATGTCCTGCCTCATTTCTACTCAGCAGGATAAACAAAAAACTGTAGATCACTATCAGCTGCATATTCAGTCAGGCTAGCAACAACTCTAAAAGCACAGAAAGCACAAATGTATTTCATATGCAGGTTAGATGTTTGCTAAGGTAGAGTTGTAAAAAAACCTGTAGCTTTAATTAGGAGATACATACATTTTCAAATGTACGTCTGCAGAGCTCATTTTTTAGCATAGCCTTTGCTGAAGTCCAAACTTTGACTTTGTTATTTGAAATCTGAAGATAAAACAGCAAGCAAAACCAGAGAGATAGGGACTGAGATAACAAGATTATGACTTAGAAAGAGTACTCAAACCTGTCAAGGACAAAAAATATGTAGATTGTTTTTCTGGACAATGACTTTATAATGTAAGACATAAATTTTCTGGAGCAGTGAACAGAAATAGCCACAGTGATGACTACAATTAAAATTAAACCCCACTTTATTTGTGAGACTTATTTTCATGGTCTGGATGTGACTAATGGTGGAGGTTTTTTCCTTGTTGCAAATTTTTTCTGCTACCTCCCTTTGGGATCTGGAGTTTCTGAGGGCTTGTCTTGCCCATTGTGCTTTCCTTTCTGAGTTCTGTATATGCTTGCAAGGGTTTCCATTGGTGTATTCTAAACAAATCCTTCAAAAAGAGCTGCATTCTTTCAAAGTCACATGTCTCATCTAAAGCAGCTCACTGTTCTCTTAAAACCCGGATAGCTAAACCAGACTCATAATCTTGCATTTCTAAATTATCTAAACTTTCCTTTAAAGTTTTCATGCTACTGCCTTCTGTCATCCACAACTAGAAGTCTCCTTTGATGTTGTCCCTTCCCTTCTACATTTTTATATCATAACCAAACCCTTTCATGACTTGCTGAATATATCTACCCACACATATGTTTGTAGTTTTTTCCTGAAATTTGTCAGTCAAAATAACTCCTCCACATAAGGCTTAAGAAAACATATTTTGCAGTGTTCCTTTAACACTAATATCTGTAGACTGCATGTTTTATATAAAAATCATTTGTGTATATGTATGTATATGTGTGTGTATATATATATATATGCACATGTAGAATCATAGAATGAATCAAGTCCAATCCCCTGCAATGAGCAGGTATAACTTTAACTAGGTCAGGTTGCTCAGGGCATCACCATGTTTGGCCTTGAATGTCACCAGTGATGGGGCCTCCACCACACCTCTGGGCAACCTATTACAGTGTTATACCACCCCACCTTGTGAAGAACTTCCTCCTAATATCCAACATAAATCTGTTATAGTTTAAAGTAATTGTCCCTCTTGCTATCACTTCATGCCCTTCTAAACTGTTCCTCCACAACCTTCCTGTAAGTCCCCTTCAGATATTGAAATGCTGCTATAAGGTCTCCCCACAGCCTTCTCTCCTCCAGGCTGAATGGCCCCAACTCTATAAGCCTGTCCTTGTAGGAGAGGTCCTCCAGATCTCTGATCATTTCATGGTCCTCCTCTGAACTGACTCCAGCAGGTCCATGCCCTTCTTGTGTTGGAGACCCCAGAGCTGGACACATTACTACAGGTGAGGTCTCACTAGAACAGAGTAGAGTGGTAAAATCACCAACATCTCATCCACCAGAACCCCAAGTCGTTTTCTGCAGGGCTGCTCTCAATCTCATCATCCCTCAGTATTGATAATGAGGATTGCTCCAACCTGAATGCATGAATATTTCAATGAAAGAATACAAATAATACTGAAGAAAAAGTAGACAATTTGTTTCACATGTAAACACCATATTGTTTGTAAATTTGACCAGAACAATTCTGTCCTTTTTACCTGCTTAATCTGCTTAATCTTTGAGTTTGCATTTTATTTCATTCTTCCAAATCATTTAAGTTTCTTTTCATTGTATTTAACGTCTTCTAGTATGGAAAGTAGGCCTTTTTTATAAAGCATCTAGAAAATTTGCAGCTGTTACAGGATGCAAGATATGCCTGAACTTGAAGTCTCTATTTATTGGAAATTCTCTCTAATAAAAAAAAAAAATGAATATGAAGTAGTATAAGAGAAAGCAGTAGCATGTCTAATCTGAAGTTAGGTCTTAATAAAAATGGAATGAAGAACCCAGAAACTTCTGCAGAGCTGAGAAGATTCACAGGGAATTGTTTACTCACTTCTCATCTCCAGTTGTTGAACTTTTTTCATAACATAGTAAATATTACTCTTTTTCCTATTTTCTAAACTGTCTCCAGATTCTTATATGAGAGCATATTTGTTTAAATTCCAATTTCATGTTTTTCATTTTTGTCAACATTCAGTTGCATTCAATGTTCTTACAAAAACCCCCAATATCTTGTGGTACAAATGCAGAAGAAATTTCAGGTGAATCAGCTAAATTAGATATCAATTGCATATCTCCCATAATTCATATGGGAGCACTAACTACAACTTTAGTAGCATTCAGAAGTAAACAGAAATTTAATAACAGTAAACAGTATAATTATCTGTGAAAATATTCTTTCAAATGGCTGAAATCCTCTCTTCCTCTTAAAAGACATGAAATTAATAATAACAGCTGGTTTGGATACAGCCCTGTTGATGTCCCATTATTGTGAATGGGGTCTGGCTTCCTGCCAGATCCTGACGTGGCTGCAAGCTGTTTCAAGTACCAACTACTATTGAATCCATCAATCAAAATATGTTTTCACTATCACCACTGTGATATTTTATGAAATATCAAAACAAGATGCTGCACTTGCATCTGCTGTAGCATGAGATGTAGTGTATCATCCAGGTGCAGAGCCACATCCTTTTGAGTGTAGTGCCCATGGGTATGCTAACATCAGGACCATTCTTTGGAGGCTAACATTCCACTGGGTAATTTGGAATCTTATCAAAAGTCCATTGAAGTCAAAGGAAATATTTCCATTGATCTCAGAGGGCTTTGATCAGGTCCATGGTGAGCATGTACTTTATCTGACTTTTAGTGTTCTTGCAACATGCACAGCCAAACTTAATCATCTGAGTAGAAAGATCTTGAAAGCTGGAGAAGTCCAGCTGACCAGAGTTGGAAATCAGGAAGGAATTTGCAAGTGGAATTTGGCACTTGAAAGTCTTTTAAATTGCCAAAGCTCACCCTTTAGGAGATCAGGAATGCTTACAATTGTTTTTGTCTAGTTGCTGTTTTAAGTCTGTCAGTTCCAGTGTTTCTGCTGGTAAGGTCCCCAGGGCACATAAATTATTCCTATGGCATCAAGCTGTGGTACAAAGCCATCCTGTGGTTTCAAGGTGATTTTGCTAGCTGACACCTAAAACCCACTGATGTTAATGAAATAGATGCTTTCTACCAAATATAGATATTTGCTTTAATGTGTCTTCATATCATGACCAACTCTTCCCCATGGTTTTCTGCACAAAATCAGTGCATTTCATGTGCAAATCAACAGTGAAAACTCTCCTCTATTGCAGAATTTTCATGTGTGGGTCTTCCCACTGCCACTGTTTAAAACCCTGTTGTTTAACTGCAGAAGGATTTAAATGCCATCCACTGTTCTTTATGGTTTCTATTTAGTTCTAATTATTGGATTACTGTGAAGAATGAACAATGGCAGTCCTTTCCTTACCATGCTTTGCATAGGACACACTCTTCATCTCCTGGACACCCCAAGTGGGATTTTCCTCCTATAGCAA
Organism: Indicator indicator; assembly: GCF_027791375.1. NCBI lineage: Eukaryota > Metazoa > Chordata > Aves > Piciformes > Indicatoridae > Indicator > Indicator indicator. The sequence goes on from NC_072010.1 coordinate 37,157,067, forward strand.
TGGAATTTGCTTGAGAGAATCCTCTGTCCCTCGAAAGTATTTCAGGAAAGATCTATCTCAGATTGTTGATCTCTGTGAATCTCTTTTCAAAGAAGAAATTATGTGTGTGGGAAGTTATTGATTTGGCAGTAAAGTGTGAGGAAAACACTGCAGCAGATGTCAGTGTGGTGGGTTTACATTGTGTTTACCTTTGAGCTTGCCTCAGCTCTTGAGCTTTTAAAGCTCCACTCTTCGTAAAGCTCCCAAATAGTAAGTTCCAGAGCTACAAACGTTAGACTTATGTGACCCACTGCAGACCCAGAAAAGATGCTCAGTCTCCTAATGAATGTGTTTAATATTGCTTTTATAACCAAAATTATTTCAGAATCTCACTGATATCAGACTTCTCTGGAAACAGAAGTGGGAATTTATGCCTCTAGCTGGAGCAGACTTTAATCTTTTTTTAATGAAGTGACCTAATAAGGAAAATCTAAGTGAATACTAGAAATTTGCTGGTAAGATACAATTACACTGGCTCACTTACTGAGGCATTTTGCAAGGTAGGGCCCAAAGATTCATTAGTTTAGTGTTATTGTTGGGGTATCTAAAGTGGAAACAAACTCATATTTTTTATACCTGTATTTCTGAAAGACAATATTTTAATTTTTTTACATAATTGCATGTCTGCAACAAGCTATTGACTTCATACTGCAAAATATAGAGTGTCTTGCAGAACAAAAATCAGTGGCACTGTAGAAAACTTCACTGTGTTTGAATACTAATAATGTACTTAGGAATATGTGTACTAAGGTCAGCGTTACAGAGTTGCCATAAAAATAGAGAAAACTGTGGTGCAAAGTAAGCACTGTGTACTTGTCTTGTTATTACAAGCAAAGCCTTAATTTCTACCACAGGTCATTGCTCACATAATGTGGTTAGCTGTGGATACAAGCCACTATGACTCTTGAACTATTTTTGCAAGTCTTGTAATGAAACAGATGAAGGAGAAACATCTCAAAAGCATCAAAATTGCTTAGAGGCCTGAAGGAGACACTTCAAAAGTTGTTTGCTCATATTTAGTTTCCAAGGTCCCTAAAATGATGGACAAGCATCACACAGAACTTTTAAAAGTGCTCTAGACCCAACCAAGAAGCCTGAGGCTAACCAGGTCACTGTGGCTACAACATAATTTTTGAAAATGTGTCCAGGGCTCACAGTATGCTCTGGAGTATTTTAAAGTGTTACTTGTAGTATCTTCCCTCTAAACTTACAGTCGTGTCTGTGTGTGGGAAACTTTGAAGACCCAATTTTTTGGGAAACAACTCTTAGTTCAAAGTTCTGTAGTTGGTGCCTTCGCATGGCATCATGAGTCTAGCCAGTTGAGTCTGTTAATGAGTATTTGATACCATGATGATGTCATGCCAGTCTGAAAATTGAAGTGCTGACTAGAGCAAAGTATCCTGGGGCTTGTAGTTCAGATTGTAACACGAGAGGCTTCCTGTTTCCAGTTGCTGCTCTTGTTTTCTAGTTTTAGGATGTTGGTCTTTTCCGCTGGTCTGGCTCCAGGCTTGGGTGGCGAGGGGCTTCATTTTATCACTGGTTTCTGCTGCTGATTCTGCTTTTGCTGTGCTTTTCTGTGAAACAGGCTAAGGTAATTGTACATTGTATTATTTTCATTAAACGCTCTTTATCTCATAGCAGGGCTTTTTCATGTTATTTTCCTCCTGATTTGTGTGTGGGGAGCTTGTTTGTTAGAGAGGGCTGTCTTAAACCAGGACAGTCTATTTTGGAACCCAATGTGGAGACTGAAAAGCAGCTGAGTAATGGAGAACTGAGATAATATGAAGACTCAATTAAGAATTTATTTATTTATTTATTTATTTATTTTTTACTTAGTATGTTCACCATATTGATGCATTTGCTTTTGGGAGTGGTTGGGGCCAATGTGCTGGGCCCCATCTCAGGCTGCATCACATGATTTGTGGGGGGGGTCTTGCTTGTGAGAGTGGGCTGTCTTAAACTACAACAGGTCTAAACATGGGATAGACAGCTGTGTCTGTCAGTGTGGTGATTAAAGTGGGAGTACCCTGTGGCTGGAAAACAAGAATGGGTGGGTTCCATACTGGTAATGCTGTACTCACCTCTCACCTGAAGGAATACAGTTGTTTTGTACATGGAAGAATTGGTCATTTTAGCAGTAGAAGTACATCTGTAAAAAATCTATGACTCACTGTGTATCACTGGAAAATCTGCAGATATGATGTACCAGTATTCCAGTGCCAGAAATTGTTTTTTACACATCATGATTTTGGGGCCAGTTGAGCCTCAAGGTTTTTGTTGTTTTGCTGTTTATATGAGAGGCAGGGGGTGAGGGGTGGGGGGTGGGCTGTATTGATGCTATACCAATAGAAGGGGATAAAGTATTTGCCTGAGTGGTTAGCTGCACTCAATCTGATGTAGGAATTGCTATTCACTTTACAATCAACATTTCATCTGTGATTCTTGTATTGAATTTGTAGTAAGAAATTTTGTGCATTCAGTTCTGATGACCATCATGAACAGAACTCCAACTTCTCCTGCCACTGCTTCTGTAAAAAGAGATACTAACAGTCAGACATGCTTCCATAAAAATCTCATTGTTCCAGCACAGAAAACTTTATTCCATATAGATGGATTTCTGATTCTCTGTCACACCTGATGAGACACAGCAGTGTACTCATTAGCTATGGAGTCTAATCCATAGATACAAAACAGAATAGAAATAATTTTATCCCTGAAGTATTCACAACCTATTTAATGTTACACTGTGTTATCTATCTGTTTATGCATGATTATGTCATTATCTACTGCTACAACTCAGTAATTTTTGGGAGGAGGATATGTGTCTTTGAAAATTCTTTTAATGGATCATGCATGGGAGTATGAGGGCCTCCTGAGGGAATGAGAATCTGTGTGTAGAATTATCCTTTTCTGAAGAAAAATGCTACATCTCATCTAGAAAACTGGCAGCTAATTTTACTGCCATCCACATCTGCAATCATTTTAGACTATACCTATTCTTTCCTCAGATTAGTGCATTCAGCATCAATGAATTCTAAGAAGACAATGACGTACCACAGTGAAATCCAGAGCTGAGGTGGCAGCAGGGCATTTTTCCAAGAAAGCAATCAACGGAAGACAGAGCTCTCAGCAATATTAAGGTTAAGTCACTGATTCAAATACCAGAACTGTCTATTTAGGTGCCTAGCCATAAAATGTTTGGTGTATGTCACAACTGTACATTAACCAAAACGTTTAATCAACTGCATCTTCAAGTTATGAAGAAAAAGAATTCTCATTCACTACTCTCTAAAAAAAAATGCAGAAATTCTCCAACATTTTAAAGGTGATGAAAAGCATGAACTATTTAACTATTTGCACAGTAGTTCTATATACCACTGTACTGCAGAAGTCCATTACATTACAAAAATGATGCCCTTTTAATGCTGAGCATTGAGAAAGACCATGCAACTGAGTAATATCTTGAACTAACATAATTTAGTTTGGGCATTGAGTTTGTATTTTGAGTTGAGAAATATAGGTTTTGAAAATCAACAGATCTACAAATGCATATCAAGGTTCTTACATGTTTTTCTTTTTTGTCACCACAGATGGTGTAGTTCACCTCATTGGAACTTTAATTTAAATCTCTGAAAGTGATAAAGTCAATATTGAATTCAGGCACTCATTTCCGTCACACAAATTGAGACTATTTTTAAAGACAGATATAGTTTCTTCTCAAATAAAAAGTGAAAATGAGAAACTAACAACTGAAAACAGAAACAGCATCAGTAGCAATTGAGTAATCTATTTATTTCTACATGCCACAAATGTCTCTTTACCTTCTGCCTTGTGACCACAGATCCACATAGCAAATAATGATATTTCTCATTAAATTTTATCAAAGTAACATTGAAAACAGAACTTGAGATGTTCTGGATGGAAAAAAAAAAGGTACATTCTACAGTCCTCAGAACTAGACACGTTTTAAAGGCAATCTTTTCTGGCAAGAAAGCTCTCCACCCTGGTGTCTAGGTGGGGGGTCCAGAGATTATTACCTGCTGGCTTCCAGTCATTAGTAGTGTCCCACAGAGTTCCATACTGGGGCCTGTCTTCTTCAGTATATTTATTAACGATCTGGATGAGGGGATTAAGTGCACCCTCAGTAAGTTTGCAGATCACACCAAACTGGGTGTCTGTGTCAATCTGATAGATGGTAGAGAAGCTTTGCAATGTGATCTGGACAGGTTAGATCAATGGGCCAAGGCCAATTGTATGAAGTTCAACAAGGAGAAGTGACAGGTCCTATACCTGGGTCACAACAACTCCATAGTAAGCTACAGACTTGAGCATGTGTGGTTGGAAAGCTGCAGCTTGGAGAGGGACCTAGGGGTTCATAGTTGACTGAACAAGAGTCAGCAATGTCCCCAGGTGGCCAAGAAAGCCAGTGGCATCCTGGCTTGTATTAGAAATGCTATGGCCAGCAGGAACAGGGAGATGATCATACACTGGTACTCAGCACTGGTGAGGCCACATCTCCAGTATTGTGTTCACTTCTGGGCCCCTTGCTATAGGAAGGACATTGAGGTCCAGAGAAGGACAAGGCTTGAGGCTTGTGAAGGGCCCAGTGCCTTACAAGGAACATCTGAGGGAGCTGGGATTGTCCACTCTGAAGAAGAGGAGTCTGAGGGGAGACCTCATCACTCTCTACAACTATGTCCTTCATGACAAGTGACAGGAACAGAGGAAACGGTTACAAGATGCACCAAGGAAGATTTAGGCTGGATATTACTGAAAGGGTTACCAAATACTGGAATGGTCTCGCCAGGGCAGTGGTGGAGTTAACATCCCTGGAGGTGTTCAAGTGTCATGTGGACCTGTTTTGGGACGTGGTTTAGTGGTGACACTTCAGGGCTAGGTCAAAGGTTGGACTGGATGATCTTTGAGGTCTCTTCCAAATGGATATATTCTGTGATTCTGTGAAGTCTAATACAAAATTATGTCAGCAGATGTGTAAAATCCCTCTATATTAAGTAAATCTACTACATTCTTCACCTACCAGCTTGGGGCACAGTTATGTTTTTCTTTTTCTTGATTTTAATGTGATCCTAATGAATCACTATTTCTTCTCCTCCTCTTCTCATTTCTATTCCACGCTGATACCTTAGTCGCTGTGCCACGCAACTGTTAGTATGGACATGCTGTGAGGAAGCTTAAGGAGCTAATTCACATTTAAAAAGAAAAACAAACAAACAAAACCTAAAACAAACAAGCAAACCCCCAAAACATTAAATATATTTACATTTGTGTTTTATATTTATAATTCAAATTTATGAGCATTTATAATATGAGGAGAAACTTCTTTACAGTGAGGGTGATGGAGCACTGGAACAGGCTCCCCAGGGGGGTTGTGGAGTCTCCTTCTCTGGAGACTTTCAAAACCCACCTGGATGCATTCCTGTGCATCCCTAAGTGATCCTGCTCTGGCATGGGGGTTGGACCTGATGATCTCTTGAGGTCACTTCCAACCTCTGATATCCTGTGATACTGTGATAAAATCAACTAAACAGCCAGTTTTGCCAACAGAGCTAAGAGTGATAGGTACACACATGTGATGAAGGGTAAGCTATAGAGAAAGACTGCTTCTAGAATGTCTGGAAATTAAAACCCTGGTGTTGATTTTTATCTCATACTGGTATACGACACAATACTCTTTTTTTTCAGATCATTTTACCAAAATTCACATATCCACAGAGCATAGAAAAGCTTTTGCATTTTTTTAATGGTTCCAAATATGTTCTGGGGAAAAAAAAAACTAATATAAGTATTATTAAATATTAAAATTATTTCAACTACAAACCTATGCTAGGGTTACAAATAGAAGCCTGAAACAAAAAGAGAACTGTTATGCCTTTTTGTAAGATAAAAACTGAATGAAGACAGTATTTCCTGCAAGTAATACAAAATAAATTAAACATTTCTGAACGTTGCAGGAAATTTTAAAAAATTTATTAGTCCTGCAGCTTTTTACTTTTTATTGATGTTATATCTGTTCAGATATAGTCTTCAGCAATATAACAGCTATATCTAAATATGTTACTATATGTCTATAGAAGTTCATATGTAGAACTCTTCATAAAATAAACAGTGATATTACATCACTTCGGTTTCCCAGCATTCAAAGATTTGGTATCTGAATTTTTTTCAAACCACTTCAGAATGCTGTTGAGCACACAAACACTTTTGAGTGTCCTGCATTTCAGCCTTTGGGTTAGTAGCTGATTTTTCTCCTCAGATCCTCCGAAAGTCTGTAGTCCACATCCAAAATTATAGAGGCTTGGAGATCAGCACTGATAATATCTTTCCCTTGGCTCCCTGAGAATTTGTCATTCTGTAGGATACTATCTTTCTAAGCCAAGCTTAGTCAGATATCTGCGTACACTATGGTATCTATAAAGACTTTCACATCAATAAGTTAAGCTCCTGAAACAACCTCCCTGACATCAATAAGTTAAGCTCCCGAGAAAAAGTCCCACTTTGAAGCACAGTTTTAAATCCGTTACTTTAAATTACATAAGTTCTGGAGCTGGCAAGCGTGCCTTTCCATAGGTAACATGCAGTATATCAACATTCAGCACTCTGGACTGACAGAAGTCCTACTCCTGAGAGACCCCAGTCATACTCTATGCAGCATACAACAAGCACTAGGATCCAGATGGCTGACACTTCAGCATACTCTGCTCCACTTTGTCACCTCTGTGTGCAAAAGCATTTTGCTGAGTTAGCTACAGAGAACATAGGGTTGTTCTAACATATGCTTTTATTCCTCTCTTACTGAACCAAATTTTCCTGGATATTCAGGGTAGGAACACACAGACAAATGCCTTGCTCACAACGAAAGCTTCAGATATGACATCAGAAACTACAGATAAACTTACCCAGTACCAGTTTCACCAATGGCTAAAATACATTACTTCTTTCCCTTCTCTAAGTAAAATATCAAATTCTACAGTGTAAACTGTAGGTGTTATGAGAATGTGTAAATAATGTAGAAGTAGTAAAGTGATAGAAGAATGAACACGTATTTTAATAATACCTTTATCTACATCCTTTAACTTTTTCTTCTCTAATTTCTCTAGCAGTTTTGCTGCTATTTTTCACAATTTCTTGTTTTGCTTCACATTGTCAAATATCTGAATAGAAGAAAGATGTCGTTTGACGGCCTAATTTGCTACATTTTAATTCTACTTGATTACCAGTGGAATATTACCTTTAATATATGCCAGTATATATTAAATATACTCCCTAACATTTGGTGCCTTCTGCATCTGTACTTGCCAAGATATTGACCCAATAGTCCAAATATTAACTGCACAAATAGTGACATTTTATGTTCTATTATCAAATGAAGACCTGTACACCCACAATTTAGACCTCAGCTACAAGAATGAAAAATACAAAGCAAAACATAACATCCCTCCAAAAATATAAATATATTATATTTCAAATTGTATACCAAAGACTATTATCAAAAATCACAGAAGTTTCATAGGAAATAGATATTAAATTTTCAAGGGAAATGGTTTATTAATTTTTGATGAATATCCTGGTCTGACCAATTTGCTGAGCTTGATTGCTACTTAGATATAATTTCTATTTAAAGACTGTTTGCTTTAAAACTAAAGGATGATCTTTGAGGTCCTGCCCTGTAAGACTCACAAAATCTGCTTTACTAATACTGGGTTGCTGCTTCCTGGTAAGGGAGCTTCAGAACTATTAGTTGGGAATTGAGAATTCTGGGGTTTAGTTTCATCCATTTCGCAGGAATCGTGTCTGCCCCAGTTTATGCACATCTTCATTTTCCTCATCTATCTTTAAAGTTAGAAGATTTAATTGGATATTCTAAATAGATTCCAATAATGATGGGCATATCCCATTCTAATATGGTAGGAATCATAGAATCATAGAATTGCCTATATCGGAAAAGATCTTTAAGGTCGTTGAATCCAACCATGTCAAGTCCTTGACTAAACCATATTCCTAAGCACTATGCCTACACAAATCTTAAATAACTCCAGAGATGAGGAAATCACCACTGCCATGGGGAGCCTGTTCCAATACCTGATAACCTTTTCAGTAAAGAAATTCTTCCTAATATCCAACCTAAGCTTCCCTTGGAGGCCATTTCCTCTTGCCCTATCACTTGTTACTTGGTTAAACAAACTGACCTCTAGCTCTCTACAGCCTCCTTTCATGTACTTGTAGAAAGCAATTGCCCTCTGAAAGTGCTTTTTCTCTTGTCTGTAATAAATAAGTTTAGAAAGATTGATTTTGTAACTTTGACACCCAAACTGAAGACCCCAATTGAAGTGATATGACTACATTACTAAAAAAATATTATTTACTGAGGAAAACTAGATTCCAGCTTAGGCAAGGCATCTGATATATGTGAATCTAAAACTTGCAGAGAAGAGTACAAATCACAGTACATTTGTGGCCTAGCTTTCAATTTAAAAATAGTTTTCTTCCAGCTATTTCTCTTTTTCTTATTTAAGATTATTATTTACACATATCATATATGGGAGTATTATTTATATGCATACTCCTTGTGTTTGTATTATTTATATTATTGGTAGTTGTATTATTTTTTGTTCAACACCATCTGTCTGTCAGTATCCATCTGCTGTCTCTTGTTTTAGGCTGAGATTGGATCTTGTTTTAGGCTGAGGTTGGAAGCTTTTGGAGCTTTTCTAATTTTTTTTTCTCCCTGGCCCATCACAAGTTACTCTTGGATACTACTGTGCCTAGGAAGCTTAGTTTTGAAATAAAGCCCCACTGGAAAAGGTGGTGTACAAATGAAGAATAAAACAAAAATCAGTGCTCCAGTGAGGTAGGGTAACAAGTAAATACAGACAGACAGATGGCAGAGAATAGGAACACAATGAGATAAATTTAGTCAGCATGAGACTTATTGTATTATGACAACAGCAGACATCTTTTGTTGACATGGGGGGAAAAGAAGTCATTATAGGAAACTTCTCTGAGTGAGGGGCATGTCTCAGCAATAGGAAGAAGGTGCTTACTCAAAATTTCAGCGAGTTAGGGAGTGAACTTGAGATAAGAGGCAGGAGCAAAAACGTTATGGAAAACAGAAAAGGTCATGGAAAGCTTCTGAAATTTAAACAAGTGACTTAATTTGATGCCATAAAGGAGCACTAAGAAAATAATGCAAAGCTGAACTGAAAGATAACCAAAACTATGAGATATGAAAATTGTATTTGCAGCAAAACTTCAAATGGTTGTGAATAGGCCAAACCAACAGGAACTGCAGTCAGAGAGGTGGAAGGTACAGCCACTTAAAACAGGAGACAAAAGTATCTGGAAATGCTTTGGACATTTAACTATGTTCTTAATACACAGAATGAATTGTAATTGCTGAAATAGCAGACACATGCAAACAATAAGCAAGATAAGCTTCTTGAAATTCTACATTATTGGTCACATTCAAGTATTGGTAATAGAAGGCAGTAATTATTTAGGAGAAAATCTGCTCTAAATACAGGATTTTGTTGCAGAAGTACACAGTGAGATACACAGTCCATGAGCATCACCAACAGCCTGATGATCATGTCTTGATTCCGGTTCTCTCATGGGCACACCAGAAGAAAGCATCAGCCTGAATCTCTCAGATTTTTTTATCTATCACAGTATCATCAGTAATTAATAAGATTTTCCATCATTGCTATGCATTATTTAAATCTATGAATCATTATGAGCTAAAGACAGAAACGGAGTAAAAGTTTGGACAGAGGCTTGGTGAAGAATACAGCTTCACTGTACTTACTTGCCCCTGTTACAAGAGGGATATGGACATGCTGGAAGGTGTCCAGAGAAGGGCCACCAGGATGATCAGAGGGCTGGAGCACCTCTCCTATGAGGACAGACTGAAAGGGTTGGGGCTGTTCAGTCTGGAGAAAAGAAGGCTCTGAGGTGACCTTGTGGCTTTCCAGTATCTGAAGGGGACTTACAAGAAAGCTGGGGAGGGACTTTTTAGGATCTCAGGTAGTGATAGGACTAGGGGGAATGGAATAAAGCTGGAAGTGGGGAGATTCAGACTGGACGTGAGGAAGAAGTTCTTTACCATGAGAATGGTGAGAGCCTGGAATGGGTTGTCCAGGGAGGTGGTTGGGGCCCCATCCCTGGAGGTGTTTAAGGCCAGGCTGGATGAGGCTCTGGCCAGCCTGATGTAGTGTGAGGTGTCCCTGCCCATGGCAGGGGGGTTGGAACTAGATGATCCTTGTGGTCCCTTCCAACCCTGACTGATTCTATGATTCTACTTGATATGTCTGTTCTTTCTCACTACATTTATTTATGATAGACAACATAGGAAAAATGTTTCTGCAGGTCGTAGATTCACTTATTTGTGACTCCACTGTTCACATTCAGTTCACTCCTAGAATAACTGCATCTGCAAAGGACAGAGTTCAGAGTAAGTTTACAGTACTTATACCTAGAAATACTCATTAAACAAAAAATGGTTACCTTCCACATATTCCAACTAGCACCTCATAATACTGAAAACATTTTTTTATACTGAAATGTACAGGGATTCCTAATGAAAAATGTAGCCAAGTGTACCCTAAAGGGACTGAGCTAAGGAAAACTTGTTGGTTTGTCTTTATAATTCATAATAAAATAACTTCCCATACATGTTTAAAAGCAGAAGATGCAAGGTTGGGGACCGACTATATTGAATCCATCTTCAGGACAAGTTATCTCTGATGTATATAACAGAATCGTAGAATGGATGAGGTTACAAGGGATCTCTGGAGGTCACCTGTTCCAAATCCCATGCTCAAGCAAGGCTTTAAGCAGGCTGCTCATGACAACATCCAGATGTATTTTGAGGATCTCAAAGAGTGAAGACTCTACAACCTCCATGGGAAATCTATGGCAGTACTTAGTCACACTTTACAGTAAATAAGTGTTTCCTGATGTTCACGTGGAACCTTCTGCACATCAGTTTGCATCCTCTGCATCTTGTCCTGTGACTAGACATGACTGAAGAGTCTGGCTCCATTCTCTTTGCACCATCATTTCAGGTGTTTGTGTACATTAATAAGATCCCCAGACAGCTGTCTTCTCTGTAGGCTAAAAAGTCCCAGTCTCTCAGTCTTTCCTTACATGAGGTATGCCCCAGTCCCTTAATCACCTTCATGGTCCTACATTGGACTCTATCCACTATGTCTATGTCTGTGTTGTACTGACTACCCCAGAGCTGGACACAAAACCTTGGGTGTGGCCTTCCAGTGCTGAGCAGGTGCAGAGAATCACTTCCCCTGAATGTACTGGCAACCCTGTAAAGCAGTCAAGAATACCATTAGTCTTCTTTGTGTCAAAGGCACATTTTTGACTCACATTCAAGGTGGTGCCCATCTAGATCCCCACGTCATTTTCTGCCATGCTGCTTTCCGGCTGTATAGCCTCTGCACAATGCAGTTGCTCACTACCTCCTGACTGATACCTAAGAAGGAATCTTCAGGATTCCTTAAGATTTAGCTATTTTGATCTTGGGTGGCTAGACCCTCAGGGTGTGTCATGTTAAGGGATCTTAATGTTTGCCTATCTCAGAGTCCAGGACTCTTACTGGAACTATTTGGCAAAATTAACATTTGCTCTCTTTTCCAGTGTTCCGGTGAGAACTTCCACTGACACAGCTTCAGAAAGTTAAAATGATCAAATGGTTTAATTGTTCAAAGCAACAGATACAACAGATTCGGGACTGCCAGCGTAAATGCACCAACTACATTCCAGAAATCTGCTGGATTGCTTGTATTCTGCTGTTTTGTCCTTCCAGCAGATAACAGGGTGATTCAAGTCCATCATGAGGACAAGAGCCTGTGAATGTTAGGCTGTTTTCTACCAGGCTCTTTGATTGTAGGCACTTCTGACTCCTCTTCAGTTTTGAGGACGGTGGGCAGAAGCTTTCCAATTCATGACAAAAGTCACTAGCTTCCATTCTTCCTCTTTCCAGAATTTTCACTTACATTAAAGTAAGTGAAGTAAGACGCTGCCCACATCTGTTCTACTGATAGGGTGTGAGGCTTTTCAAGATGCTGAGTCTCAGAGAATATCCTATTTCCCCTTCATCTTTTCCAATTCTCATTTCTTCCCTTGGGTTCTTTGCTTGACAGTACAGCTACTTCAAGACAATTCACCTTCTTCTGGCCATAAGTGCATCTTTCGTGGCCTCAGAGACAGGCCTGAAGCACTCCCTGTAGCTCAAAACTTGTAGGGCTGCATCTGCTGCCTGAGGCTCAGTCTGTGCTGAAGCTTCTACCCTTGCAGGGACAGCTGCTCCAACATCTACTGAGGAAACTGCCCTATGGCATGTTACCACCATGTATGAGACTATTACAGCAGCACAGTTTCACTTCAGGTCCCTTTTGACACTGCCTTCTTTGCCCCCTTCTGTGCAAACTGTGATTTCTGTTGGCTGCTTCTCTTAGCTGTGCTCACAGCATATTAAACCTATGTCTTCCAAATTTGAAGGTATCAAGGGATAGTATTGCTCCAAGCATAACTCAGAATGTAATTTTATGTTCTTAGAAACCTTAAAGAAACCCTTGCTGCTTAGCTTCACATAGGACTCTTCCTGTTTCCATTACTAAACCTTGTAAAAGAAAAAGTCCCTTCTTCATGACTGTATGTCTGAAAGTCCACTGAGGAGGTGTTCAATTACTTTGGTGCTTAGAACACACGTAAAAGTGGGTTTTCACACCTATATATCATTAAGTTAGCAGGAAAGATGGGAATTCCCTCATATTAGTCTTTTTTAAAATCCTATCTAAAGAAATGTGCAAAGGAAAACCTCAAATAGAAATTTTGTTCAGGTGGAATTAAAGGAGAGGATACATGAAAAAAGGCTAGTAAAAGGAACAGTAAATGATAAAAGAGGATGCTAAGGATAGTAAAAAAGCGGACATTAAGGCAAAATAAAATATCTTAAGAAAATGGGTAATGATTAAGCCTACAAGAAAAATAAACATCTGGAAAGTTAAACAGACTTGTGACCCAAATTAAATTATCCTTACTTGTGTAAATTTATGACTCTCACTCTCTTTGCTGCAAAATACAATGTAAAGCATGCTCACAGAAAAACACAGATTCTATGAACTCATAGTTCAGTTTTACATGTAGAGATATTTTTTGCTGTGTAGCTAATAAAGCACACAGTTAAATTTCTTCAGTTGAAGTGGGAGGACACTCATGAATTCTTCCGTGATACAAGATATGATAAGACAGCAACTTCCAGATCTTTTTCTTCCAACTGGATGCTCATCATGTGGGTGATCTCCAGCTTTACTGATGAAGGCTTGACAGTGTGACAGTTGTAAAACTTTTGTATATATCACTGGGGACCCTCTGACTCCCTTCAGCCCTCTGCTTGGAGCATGCTGATGGAAAAAACCCTCCAATGCTGAGAAGAGCAGTTCTCTGGATGACCTACACAGCTGTTGCTACAAAAGCAAGGTTAAGAAGGCAGAAAGGATTTTGGAGATATTACTATGGAGACATATCTTCATCTTTCTGAGCAAGAGCATTTTCATTCCTCCTCACTTCACACCTCATAAGCATTAATAGAAGAGATGTTCTGCAGCATTGCATCAGAATTGTTTGAATTTTTTACTTTTAAGTTTTCCTTACATTTTCTTTACATCCTTTCCATAAAGATGTCTACTACTGACATCATCTACCTTCCTTTTCTATTTTAATAAGAGTCCTATGAAGGGCAAATGGGAGGTTCAGATTTCACCAGCCGCACAACCATATGGTGGTTTTTGTTTTGATATCACATAGGATCCAGAAAGTCCACATGTGGACATGGTTATAATATTGGCTTCAAAGACCATTTATAACTTTCTGTACTGGCAACTAGAGGACAATCAGGTTAATTTGAAATAATTCAAATGGTAGTTTATGCCCATATTCAAATAACTGAATTAAGTTGTAAAGTAGGATAGAATTCAGCGTAGCTGTAGGTTCTTCCTGGTGCAGGTTTGCATATGATGCAGACAGGTTTCCTAAGTTCCCATTATGATTCATCAAGAGAAAAAGATTAATCTTGGTCACTAAGTGAGGCCACTGTCTGTATCTATTGCCACTGGACATCATATGTTGACCTCCCACATAGCTAGGATACTACTAACTAGTGAGATGAGCACACGCCTCAGCTCCCACTCAATTTTAAGAACCTGTTAAATGTATGTACCAGAAGAGTAAAAAATAGGGGTGGGGCATACAGAACTGAAATATGGGAAAGCGATAACACATTAAAAACAGTGGTTAGGTGGCCCTGTGTATTGCCAAACCGGTTCTACTTGTTTCCTTAAGGTAAGGGTTTACAATCTGAGGGATAAACCTGGGCCATTATCATGAATCTAGGTAATGATGGCATATGGAAGTGTAAACTTAAAATCTCAGTTAGGCTGTGGGTATCTCTATGTCAGTTAGGTTTGTTGTTCCATTATGACTTCAACACAGTTACAGTTGATTCAGCTTCCATTTCTGCTTTCATAAAGTGATCTAACATACTCTATGATTCACCATGGAACCAGGGAGGCTACCTTCATACATGAGATTTACTATAGCACAGAAACTCATTGCTGTAGGAGATTAACTCAATTGCTGTCACGAATGCCCTTATCACACCAGGGGAAATAGTATTAATATAATTGATGTCTTCCTGTTGAATATAGAATAACGATTGTTGAAATGTATTATCTAACACTTATCAAAGCTGAGCAAACTGATCTTGTAATTTTATTTCCTATTCTTTTATTAGTAAGAACAGCATGAAATCTGCAGTTTTCCTCAGGTACAGAAACCAAAAAAAAGACAGTGTGAAGGTAAAATCTAGAGATCAGTTGTGGTACATGGTGCAAGCTAAAATCTAAAGCAACAGAGATTAGGAATCACTGATAACTTGTAGGGAAGAATTATGCAATTATTGGTACAAACCCCTTAAACAATACTTTTTTTTGTTCTTTCTTCCACTAAAGACACATTATCTGGCTTGTAGATGCATACTAAAAGCACATATGTACTAAATTCCATAAAAATAAGGAATGTACTTGTGTGTGCATGTTTGTATTTTATATTAAATCATAATCTAAATTCATCTAAATGCATTCTTCATTATATTTATAAATGTATGTATTTAAATTTACTTTGTAAATATGTGTATTTATGTGCTATGTAATAGAAAGATAATATTATGTCTTTTGGATACTTGTTCATAATAAATAAAGTTTAGTTTGATAGCACTGATGAATCTCAGGATGACCTTACAGGACTAAGGACTACACACTATAAAAAGAGGAGAGCCCCTCTTGACAGGCTTATTACCTCAAAAGTTAAGGCACATAAAGAAAAGTGGTAGCAAGCTAATAAGAATTTTTAAAGGAAAAAAAATTAAATGGTGTGTAGCGTGTCTTTATTTACTTTTCACATAGTAACCTCACCGCCCACTCTCCTTTGTCTTGCTGCCCCACCAAGTCTGCAGCACAGATATGATTTATGACAAGTTCCACTTTTATTACTAGCCATGAAGAAACACTGACTCTTTTTGAACACAGGGTTCTCTAAAAAAGTAAAACATAAGAAACTTACTATATTTGCCCTACACTAAGTTCCCAGCTCTTTCTGCCCCCTAGCAATAGGAGAATTTCTTCCATCTTCACTTGTTTCCAACAAGACGACCCTCTCTTACAGAACTCTTATATACAGTTGCAGGGGTTTTTGTATCTATGTGCTTGATCACAGAGTATTACTATTCTGCACAAGTGGTAAGCCTACAAACCACATGATCCCAGTATATTTTGCTATAAAAGAGATTTATTAAATACACACTATCCTCTTTTCATTACTAGACATTTAGCCTGTGAAGCAGTCCTTGAAAGGGAAGAGAAAACACATGACAACTAGTAATTTGCAAGAACTGGCTCTGCTTCAGTGAACAATAGCATTAGCTGAGATGGTCTCAAAGTCCAATAGCGAGCTCATAGGTCAGACAATACCAGACCTCCTTCAAATAGGAGAGTAGCTTCTCTCAGACACTTCGTGTTTCTGTAAAAGTCTGTGTCATCTTGCTCAAATAAGTAGAGAGAAGACAGGAAATATAGAGAATGAGGAACCTGTGGAAAAATGAAATAGAAGAAAAAGAAATGTAAATCTCTCTGGACCTAACTAATTATGAAAAGAAAAAGACTGATGTCTCCAGTTTAAGTGAATCATTAGTAATTTTCTTCACTAAGAGAAATAGCTGAGTTCACCGAGTTGTGATAAAGATTTAAGATCATAAGTGACTAAGTGCAAGGTAAGATATAGTGGGAAATACTCTTAAAAGGCAAATGCAGTGACAAGAGCTCCTTATTGCATTTAATAGATAATAAATGGGATTCCTCCGAGTTAATCTTTCACCTGTAGATTTTAGGCAAATGACAAGGATTTTTTTCCAGAACACTTGGGCAGGGAGAGATAACAACTAGAATAATGATAGTTTAAATTATTCGGCAATGTATGACATGAATATAATTAAATGCTGTGGAAGGTTCACCACAGAGATATTGTGTGTATGCAACACAAAGATCAAAGTTCGTTTAACATTAAAACTAGGAAAAGATGAATCAGACAGACTTGACGTGTGTCACTAATAATGAAAATGTATCTGATAAACATTTACTAATTCAGATTATTTTATTAATACAGTAAGTACACTTAGTAGAAGATTGATAATAAGAAATGCACTGTCATTGTTAATTAGTTAATCAGAAAAAAAATGTAAACAGCAGTAAATGGAATTATGTTTTCACCTACAAAGAGAGGTAGGTTGAAACCTACCTCGTTTCTATCACACTTGAAGTTTCCTGCAAACATCAGAAAGCTAATGAGTACTCCTGCAAACTGCTTCTAAAGATAAAAAAAAATACTGAAAACTAATTTCAAATATTATCTCTCTTTTTGCTTTTTACAATATTTTAAATTTGTTTTTTGCCTTCAGTCAAGGAAGAGAAGAATTCTGCATATTTTATGGACTTTGTGATCAGAGACTAAACAGGGTGTTGCACGTCAAAATATTGTAGCAATTTGTAGAACAAATTTAATCACTGAAAGAAAAAAAAATAAAAATCATATGCTTTGCATTTGATTTCTCCAAACTTCTCTTGGACATTTTTGAAGCAAGAATTTTTTACATAACTATGCTTCTCAGCAAGCAGATAAATACTGTCTCTCTAGTACAGAACATACGACAACAAGTATTTCCATCCCCAGATGGAAAGGATGGGATTTCAACAGCTTATATTTCCAGCCTGTTGCCTTATAAATTTGTAGGCTGTGATTCAGGCATGCACGTATATTTATCCTTAAGCATCTGCCTTCGTCTCATTAAGCACATGTTTAAGTCTTCTCTTGAAAAGGGATGCTTTCCGGAAAAGAGATCTTGAGTGATGCTATTCTCTGCTTCTGACACTGAATTTAGTCAATAAGTCTTGCAAGCTGCAATTTAGAAAAATAGTTTCTTACTTTCAAATTAGCTTGCTACATCTGGTGGATTTTCTGTCTTCTTTTTTTTTTTTTTTTAAGGGATGAAATGAATTAATGGTACTTGCAATTATATGTGTCACATTTTCTTTTTCTATTTTCCTTCTCTTTTATTTCACATTAAAATAGCACAGGATTTGAATGTTATTAATTCCCTCAGATTTTAAAAATACTAATGAGTATTTTAACTAGTGAGAATAGTTATTTGTCTTTTTTTCACACTACGCATGTACAGAATCACCGAATTAACCAGGTTGGAAAAGATCTTTGAGATCATCAAGTCCAATCTATCAGCCAACACCATCTAATCAACTAAACCATGGCACTAAGTGCCTCATCCAGTCTTATTTTAAACACTTCCAGGGATGGTGACTCCACCACCTCCCTGGGCAGCCCATTCCAATGGCCAATCACTCTTTCTGTGAAGAATTTATTCCTAACATCCAGCCTAAACCTCTCCTGGTGCAACTTGAGACTGTGTCCCCTCGTTCTGTCACTGGTTGCCTGGGAGAAGCGACCAACCCCCACCTGGTTACAACCACCCTGCAGGTAGTTGTAGATGGTAATAAAGTCTCCCCTAATTCTCCTCTTCTCCAGGCTAAACAACCCCAGCTCCTGAACTTCTATTGCTTTTTATTGCAGTTGTTGGAAACATAACACCAACTGTTTTGGTGTAACCTTCATAACAAGAAAAAAAATGTAGTATTGTGGTAAACAGCAGACCATTCACAGTTGCAAGAGGATTTAATAGGAGTGCACAAGCAATGCTAAGAACAAAGACCTGCTGTAGTCTATACCTAAATCAATGACAGAAGTGCAGCTTGCAAAAATTAATTTACTAAGTTCACTACCAGAATCCCAGCTGCCTGTGATCCTTTCTCCATGATATTTGAAAAGTCATGGCAGAAATGCTAAGTACCTTATCACTGGGTAAAGTGAAACATCAAACCCAAGGGTTAAAAGAGGGAGGGTGGTACTCTTGACCAAAGGACAGTTAGATGGGTAATGCAATGGCTAAATGGCCACAGCCAAAGTTTAAGGCTCAATGCACAAGTGGAAATCAGTAACGAATGATGCCCCTCAAGGGTCCATACAGGGACCAATACTATTTCATATCTTCCTCAGTGACAAAGTGGGACTAAATGAGTTCACAGATGACACCAAGCTGATTTGTGCAGCTGTTCAGCTAAGAAAGCTGGACCTTGACAGGCTTGAGGAGTGAGCCTGTGTAAAGCTCATGAAATTCAAGAACACCAAGCACAAAGTTCTGCACCAGGTTTAGGGTAATGCCTGGTGCCAGTGCAGACTGAGAGATTAATCAATTAAGAAAAACACTGCAAGGAATGACAGGGGATGGATGAAGAATTGGACCTGAGCTTGCCCAGAAAGCAAATCATATTGTGGATTTTAAAAAGGAACTATGGCCAACAGTTTGGTGGAGGTGATTCTCCTCCTCTGCTCCCATCTGGAACATTGTACCCAATTCTGGGGTCCCCAAAAAAAGGATATGAACCTGTTAGAGTGGGTCCAGCGGATTACCATTAAAATAATCAGAGGACTGGAACACTTCTCATATGAAAAATGGCTGAGATACTCAGAGTTGTTCAGCCTTTCAATAGGAGGCTTATGAGAAAGCTTAAGACTTTTTACAAAGGCCTGTAGTTTCAGAACAAGGGACAAGATTTAAGATGAAAGAAAATGTGCTTAGATTGAACATAAGGATGAAAATTTCAGATTGGAAAGGACTATGAGTAACCTGATCTAGTGAAAGAAGTCCCTGCCCATAGCAGGTGAGTCAAAGTAGGTAATCTTTAGAGTTCTCTTCCATCTCAAACAATTCTATGATTTCATCATTCTATTAAAAAACAAACAAACAAACAAAAAAGTATCCTAAGACTCCAGCCTCTTACCAGTTCCATGCTTACTTCTGATATTGATTGGCAGTCTAAAGCATAAATGTGATACCGTGAACAAATCTCATAATTCTTACTGGTACAGAGCAATTTGAATCTTGGCGACATTAGCCACATCACAGGTTTTCAGAAGCACTGCATGCATTGGTGTTACCCTGTAAGGTATTTGTTTCTTCCCTAGTCTCAAAGGCATATTGTGTAGTGAAACTAACATCTATTAAAAAGCAACTTACCTGCATGAAACCATAATACATTACAATAAAACGAATCCAAGTCTTGTAACTGTAAAATACATAAAACATCTGGATTTTTAACTGAAGTGGTGGGGTTAGGATGTGAGCCTAGTTTCAGGAGAGTCAGGATGAGCCTGATTAAATTATAAAGAACACTCACAAATGAAGCTCTAATCCTTACTTTGCAAATCACACTTCAGCACTCTCATTTATTTACTTGCAGTATCAATAATCTGACTCCGTATTTTATCACTCTACTGCATTTCCTTTCAAGTCAATTACTTTGAATTACAAGGCAGTATGATGCCTCATAGTACACATACACTTTATCAATAGAGAATGAAAATGATGTCACTCTAAAACCAAGCTCTGTTCTTCATAATCTCTGTAGCTATTAGTCTCAGACCATTCAGGTGAGCTCTGTGTGGAGCATTCCCTCTGACTGAAGCATGCTTTTTAATATTTGAAGTTGTCTCATTTTCTGGAAAGTTTAGGGTGAAGTCTGGCTATGATCCAGTATGACTGGCTGAGATACAGCGTGTCAAGACCAAATGATCACCCTAAGCTTAGATTTGTGAGCTTATTCAAACAGTGCTGCCCTGTGTTAATGTTGATATATTTATTATTTCTGAAAAGGTTTGGTCTTGAATGGTTCTGTTCCTTTTATATGCAGCAAGTGAAAATGTGTATATCTTCAAAATGTTAATTCCTTCAAAGGGGGAAATTGTAAAGCTACATTTTCTTTTTTATTCCTTCATTAGAATGGCTGCACAAGTTTGTCATAGGAGTCATTCAAGACATGAGGTACAAGACCTTCAAACTGTAAAAAGACACACTGTTATCAACTGCCTGGAAGATGTTGGTTGTTTATAACTTGTTCTTTTTTGCACACATGAAGCACTATTAGAGTTTACACTGTTTGAAAAAACAAAACAAAAAAAGCAAACAAACAAACCCAGCTACATATATAGATGAATTTTTTTTTTTTTTTTTTTGCTTATTGCTTATTGTATAATAGTTTCCTTTCACTTAAGGTTATGCATATGTTCACATAATAAAATTTATCTTCTACAATTCATGTATTTTATATGTGTGTATATATATATATATACTAATTAAGACCTTAATTAGTACATTTCACTGTTATATTAGATTTTTTTCATGTATACTGAATAGAAACAGAAGGCTTCAGGAATTTGTTGGTGCACTGATATTTCTGAGGTCAAAATCCTGTGATTAATCCTTGTATTTTTAAGTGTCATTTGATACTGACTCCGGGGAGGGGGGGGAAACACAGGAAAAAAAAAAATAAAAGAAGTATTTTTGCCACTTATGAAATTAAATTTATAAATCTGCACCGTTTACTTTTTGGATCATGTAGCAAACATTATGACTCGATTTATTTCATTGCCTATGACTTACTTAATATAATTTTCAATGTGTCAATTTTATATGTATATCTTTTTTCATCATTTTATCAAAAAAATAGTAGAAAACAATTAATTGTACAGTTGTTAGGAAATTTCCTTCCAAATTTAAAGTAGACTTAAATCCCTAGTTGAAGTAATATTGGAAGAGCAAATTCAAGGAGTTGTCAGGGAGTGTTCTTATTTTAGGTCAGCCCATAATGAATTAATTCAAATGTGTGATTAAATTCAGAGCTAGTAATAGCTTGCACGAATATAAAACTTAGAATTTATTAGGATGTATTAAAATAGAGAATTGGATACAGGACTATGTTCATATTCACACAGACATAAATATTTAGCTGAATTGTATAAATTAATTTCATGTTTATCTTTACTATCTCACCTGTTTTGCTCCTCATGTCTCATCAAACCCAAGTATTATTTCAAAATTCTTAATCCTTAAATTGTTTCCAACTGATTCTTTTGCTATTGTTGTTGTCAAATTGCCATTAAAATGTTTCTTCTCTTTCCTTACAGATTTGACATTTCTACTTTGAAGCATATGGGCTAGAAGCCAAGGCTGTAGAAGAATCAGTCCCAGAGCAGTAACAAATTTTTATACACAAAAGCACTGTGATTTTAAAGTCTATTATTACATTTTTCTAGAGATCTAGAAATGGGAGCTTCCTTTCTTGAATGAGAAATTCCCATTTTCCCACTGGAGTGCCCAACTCTGATTTCAAATTCCAAAAAGACAAAGGAAACCAGATGTTTAAAACTATTATGTCTCTTTTATGAACAAAAATGGGCTTCATAACAGGAATTTTTTGGTAAACAATATTTATCATAGTTTACTCCCCAAAAAGTGAACTGTTATCTTCAATGCAAAATATTTTTATTCAAAATCCCACCATGAAATCCCATAATATTCATGGTTTACAGTCTCTGCATCTTTATAGACTTAAATATCTGGTTAGATTATTTTGTGTAATACTACAACACAATCTGATCAGGTAATTTTGCTTTGGTTTTTTTTTTTTTTCCCCTTCAGAATACTTTGATTCTAGATGTGATGATTGGGATTGTGGAAAACCCAATTTTTTACAGAAACTGAAAACTTTTTTTGGTAATAATTTTCAGTCAGCAGATAATTCAATACTTGTGTAGGGATGCTTTTGGTAAAATATTTTAATCAGTTCTCATGATTATTCAGGTTTTTATTTTTACTGGAGACTTCAGTAGTGACCATGTACCTGGGAAATGGGAGAGAACTTCAGTCCCTTGAAGCCTGACAAAGGACAGCTGCAATTCTCCAGAACTGATTGTGTGCTCTGGGTTTGTGCCATTTATACTTTACTTTCATTTTGCTATGAAAAATAATATTTTACCTGAAAAACATACATATGTGCATGTTGCTATAAAACAGATAGAATTTATTGTGTATCTGTGTTAATGTTGCTACAGAAAATAGACAATTTGCTTTTCTTAACTTTCTCAGCCAAGTCAGACTACTTTACATTACATTAACATAACTTTTCATGTTTAATATCCTTGCGGGGGAGGCTGAATGAAAAGAACGAAAAATTGCCCATGCTTAATAATATTAGCATTTAAGTTGTCCCACTAGATTTTAAAATTTGCACCTCATTAAAGCAAAGACTGTGCTTGAAGGACATATTGTAAGGAGGTAGGAATAGGAGAAGAAAAGCGCATAGGTAAATGGGTGAGGTAAATGAGGTAAGACAGCTGAATTTTGCTCCTTAGAGTCTGATTTTTTTTAATAAATATTTGTTCTGTTTGCTTGTATCTATAAATCAAGAATGAGCTTTGAAACGGAGCCTAAACCCCTGTTAAAAGGCAACAGTATTTAAGCTCCTAGTTTAAGCATTACTGGTTGAGCGACGGTTTCAAGCATGGAAGAATTAATAGAGCATCCATGCTTTTATTAATAGTTTGAGGGTTCTATCTTAGTTCAGAGATTAATAAAATAAATTATATTTGATATTTAACTGAAACAACTTTAATTCTCTGTGGTAATTAATCTAAATGATTTTATCAGGACTCACTCTAAAAAAACTCACAGTATTACTTGATGTTTCCACAACGTCTTCACAGACAACTACACCTGAAAGCCAGATCATTTCTGAGAAGAAATTTAAATACAATTTTGAAAACAAGGAAAGAAAAATGTAATAGACTGGTGATGAGTTTTGTTAGGTTGTTTTGTTTTGTTTTGGGTTTTTTTGTGGTTTTTTTTTTTTTTTGTGGTTTGGTTTTGTTGGTTTGTGGTTGTTTTGTTGTTTTTGGTTTTTTGTTTTTTCTGAGATACGTACTTGATTTGCTTGCCTGGGTATAGGCATCTGAGGTACCCTACAGTATCTGAGACACTCACATGAGACGCTCAGCCAGAATCAGGCCTTGACCTCAGGAAGTGGCAAAAAATACCAACTGGTGTTAGATTCCTGTGTGTGATCACACAAAGCCTTAGTATCTTCCAATAAAGCCAGTTAAGTTTTACTAAGTATGTTATTAACTCTCCACATAAATAAGAATTCATCCTTGTGCATGCTATGGGTTGGATTGGATTGCCTTCAATATTTTTTTTTAGAAATCTGCCCTAAAAAGCAAATTCACCACACTCAGAACTTGGAAGTAAAAAAGGAATTGTATTTACAAAAGAGGCTAAGTATAAAAAGTATAAAACCAATAAACATATACAAGGTATATTTTCATATATATGTACAGCTTAACAGCATCATAGCACCCCTCACCCCATACTTTTATTCATCTCTTTGTCCCCTCTTAGGGACAAAGACACTCTTGGGGACAAAGGGGTCCAGAAGGCTATACAACCACACACGCTCCCTCTCCACCTCCCTGTACTTTACAGAAGTCAAAACACAGAAGCCACAAGGTCAGAGGGAGAATAGCAAAAGCCTGAAGCCCGTGCAGGAGCAGCCAGAGAGAGCGAGATATATTTATCTTTTATTATAATCTGAACTTTGAGGAGTCCACCCCGCCTCTGACTGTCTGAGTTCTCTGGAAAGTTCTGTTTACAACTAGAATCTATTTCTAAACTGCAACAGTACCTAAGGAACCAATTGCCAGACAAGCAGTGCTCATTCAAGGCAAAGTCTCAATAATGTATAGGCTGGCTGTACATCACTGTGCCTGTACAGAATTGTCTTCTGCTTTTTCCATTCATTCAGTAAATATGCACTCCACTCAAGTGATTTGGATGGCTAATACATCATTCTTTTATAACTTATGCATCAGTCATTCAGTAAAACAGCCTGAGCTTTTGACTCCTTGCTAACTATACTAGTAATTTATCTATCTGCTACATCCTTGTTACAGGAAGGGAATAGGCAAACAGAGAACCAGCTGGCATATTGTCCTCCTATTCCAAACGGACAGAGTGCAGATAAATACTTAGCAGTTAATACTACTTCTAACCCTGAGACATGGTTCAAGGCCAAGTTTTCATGCACTAATTGTGCTGTTTCAGAAAAAGCTTACCTCCTGGAAGCCACTTTCTGTTCACTGGAGAGGCTGAAAAAACACAGTCTGTATGATTTGGCTCCCTAGATTAAATTATCTCTTTTGGATGCTTTGACTGCTCAACCAATCCAGCGTTTAAAAAAAAAATAAACATGACAGTATGAATTGTGTTTGGACAGAGAAAAGTGTCCACTTCAGAATGAAATTCTTGAAAAATTGAAAGAAAGCTTGGTCCTGTATAATTTTTCTAATTTCTGGTGGCTATTTGAGAAAAATAGCTGTTTGAACACATTCCTCTCAACACCACCACGTAAAGGGATGGATGGATGTGAAAAACGGTACAGAAAACCTGACATTTGATACTGGGGAAAAAAAGGATACCAGAAGGAGGAATGGATTTAATTTCTTTTCACTGATGGATTGGGTAACCTTTAAGGTTTTTTTCTGACTTCATAGTGAGTAAATAGAGAGGATTTTTACAGATCTGCTACACCAGAGAGCTGGGGATATAGGTTTTCTGCAAGTCATTATTTGTGAGTAATCTAATTCATGTACTTCCTCAGATTCTTGCATAATTGCAATGATTATAATATTAGATGTGTTGTATTTAGAGTGCTGCTAGGAGAGCTTCCTTAGCAGCACTTCCTAATTCCCATGATGGGCTGAGGTGTATTGCCAGAAGTTCATTCTGCCTCACAGGTGACCATTGTTTAAGTTACCTATCCATGTGTTTACTAGGTAATAATGGGAGGTTGGAACTGGGCAAGGGGTTTAGCCATGCTGTGGATAAGTAGATCTTGAGGGAAATCCTATTTACTGGCCTACACTGATTATTTTATGTTGGGAATATTTCCTGCCAGTTCAGAGCCAGGCCCACAAATACTTTTAGAGATAAAGACTGTGTATAGTAGCTCTTACATCCTTTGAATCATTGTTGCAGTTCAGTTTACCCAGCAGCATAGGAGCAGGCAACATGCTGATTTCAAACAAGAATATATACAAGTGAAAGGACTCAATGCATTGATGCTACTCTAATCATGTAGCATGTATTTCACATGACCAGCATAATGCATGGATCTCATGTTCTCTTTCATGACCTTTCTGGTAAACTAAATACTTCTATTCTATTTAAAATGTATCAGAACTTCCTATTAAATTTTTATGTGACTCATAGATAACTGAATAATATATTCCCTCTTGGTTGGAATTATTACCTGAAGAAATATCAAAATAAGCATTTTCAATTCAGATATTCTATATGATTAAAGAAGTTATCTCACAGAATCACAGAATGGTAGTGGTTGGAAGGGACCTCTGAAGATCATTGAGTCCAATGCCCCTGCCAGAGCAGGATCGCCTAAAGAAGATCACAAAGGAACATGTCCAGGAGGCCCTTGAGAGTCTCCAGAGGCACACTCTATTACCTCTCTGGGCAGCCTGTTACAGTGCTCTGTCACTGTCAAAGTACAGAAGTTTCTTCTCATGTTAAACGGAACATCCTATTTCAAGTTTAAGTCTGTTACCTCTGGTTCTGTCACTGGGTACTACTGAGAAGAGTCTGGCCCCATCTTCTCAACAGCCACCCCTTAGATATTTGGAAGCATTAAAAAGCCTCAGTCTCCTCTTTTCTAAGGTACACAGACCACGAATCTCAGTTATTAGGACACATGGTGCATGCTCATATTCCCTCATTTCCAGAAATAAATATCCTGGAAAATAATTAAAACACCCAAGTCACTTGCATGGTTAAACTTAAGGGATTCCTTTTACCTGAAATGATGGGCACATTTAAGTCTTGGGAGAACAATGAACTTCCTTCTCAAGGGCTGATATGAAATAACTAACTGAGTTCCCTGAAGTTATATAAAATCTATTTGGTACTAACATATCAGACAGAAAAATGTATTATGAAAGGCATTCTTATTATACACTTTTCCTCACTAGCTTTCTGGCTAAATCAATATTCCCTTCTGAAGGCAATCCTTTACCATTTCTTACTGTATTTGGATGGAATCGTATCTTTATTTTTATCTGTGTATCAACACAAGAGCAACAGATCTAGATATGTACAGACAAACAGGCAAAAGTGGATTATTATCCGGTAGGACCTAGTGAATGCCTATAGTTTGACATTTTTAGCAATACCCTATTGATTAAATTTAGGGGGAATTAAAAAAGCAAAAATATTTTGGGTAATGACAAGGACTGGGCTTTATTTCCTGTAGTAAATCAGGAAAAGGCTAGAGAAAAACACTCAATAGATAATACTTCTGTCAGAAGGAAATGGGGCAAAAGAGGCAGCATTAAAGGCAGTAGCTGCACAGAAATTATAGACACACACACAAAAAGTAGCAAATATAAAGAAACTAGCAAAAATCAAATCTTAAGTTATCAAAGAAACCCTAACTCTAATATCTGAAGCAAACTCAGCTTTCATCCAGACAGTCCCTGCAGGAAGAAGGAAATCTTCCAATCATTGTCTTTCAAAGGGAGTGTACAAAGAGATAGGATTCCCTTCTTAGTGTTTCCAAGACAAGCTCTTTGCTTCTCACATACAGAAAGAAAAGCAGCTGTATGACCCCTAATGAGCTATGCATTATTACATATGCTTACTCAAATAAATACAGTACCTACCTTTAAATTACTCTGCAAGGTTACTTTGCTATATCTTTTTTCTTTTTTTTCCCTTTTTTTTCAATTAAAAAACATTAATTTCACCCTTGGACTTTTGATCTATGTATATTCAAGCATCATCCTCTTCAAATCAATGGAAATCTTCTACACATAAGAAATATGAGAATAGAAGAATCTCTGGTTGATTAGTTTTCTAATTAATCAAAAACTTCTCAGCTCAGACTATATTACTGTTGTAACCTCCGATGTGCTGAAGGTTAATTTCTGAAAACAAATTGCCATTATAAAAAAATGCATGCAGAAAAATATTATTGAGTGCTTTGTTCTTTTAGCATGTTTTGCCATGGTTGATGTATCTTTTTAGAATGATCTGCCTCAGAATTATCAGGGGAAAAAATCCTCCCCCTAACTGATAGCTGTATAGGTGGTCCTTTCATGCATTTTTATTTGACACATTTTCCATTTTTCCATCATGTTCTTACCGTGTAGAGAGAAAGGGTTTTACAGATCAGAAAAAAAGTTTCAATGACAAGTACAAAAGACTAACAATAGGAAAAAATCCTGCATATAACAATCTAAAGAAACCCCTGATAGCATTATGTCCACAGTGGTGTCAGCTTCAAAACCTCCTCCATTCTGATGAAAGGAAAAAGCCAATTAGACAAGTTATCCCAAAGCAATGTCAAAAGCCTACAAATTACAGCAGCTATAAAACCCAATCCCCACTGACTTCTACAAACATGTAAATTAATGCCATTGAAAAGCAATGTAATCAGGTCTCATTTACCATTATAATATCTTCCCATATTAAAATATCTGCTGAGACCCAATAGCAATCTATGTACATCATGAGCAGTTTATTTAAAGAAGTAACAACTGCTACTCAAGCACCTCCAAAAACAGTTTCCCTAATTGTCCTAAAAGTAAGCAGAGAAACTAAAATTCAAAAAGTGACCTATTGCACTATTTGCTTAGGCTAAAATAGAATCTACACCATTCATTTTCAAGGTGTGTGGAACAGACTAAAGAGCAAGTAGCTTTGCTTTTTCCATAAAGAGCAAGTAGCTTTGCTTTTTCCAAAATTACAACAGGCTTTAAATCTCACCTGAATCTAACTTAATACAGGAAACACATGAAAACTCACAGATACTGTACTTCAAATATTTTTGAGGCCAGAGATGACAAATTAAAGATTACTCTGCATGTCAAGTATAGGCACACTCCTGCACTATGCTAAAACCATTACTTCCAATTGTAGTCAATGATTACACTCTTTCTGGGCCATTCATGATAGGTAAAGAAGTAATAGTTGATACTTCTGTCTCTAACAATCTTTAAGTCTTAGGAGCTCTCTGTAAGTGAAACAATATTACGCTGTTTCAACACTATTTCAAAATAACTGTTGAAATAAAAGCCTGAACTATTTGAAAGAATTCAAAAAGACTGAGCTGTCAGAGTCTTTACTGTGCTTTTCTGCTAATTCTCTGCTTCCCTGTGTATAGGTTTCAGAAACAGACAATACTTTCCAACTGCAATTCTCTGTCAGTGAAAAGCAAGGAGTAAAGGAGAGGGAAAGTAAGAATGACTCATTTTAGGTCTCTCTCCACTAGATTTTGATTCCTTACTGGTAAACAAAGCAAAATCTATCTCATCTTTGTCTTCAGAGACTATTTTTTTTTTCCCGTACTAAGCAGTTGGATCTGCACGCTTTTATTCTGTGGAAATCATTGGTAGCAAAGATATACAGCTTAGCTTTCAGGGCTCTGTCAGATAAGCACTCAATGTAGCTCATCCATGCTTCTTAGATATTTCTACCCTGTATGTGTAGTTACCTGTGCCAAAGCCTCTGTTTCTGCAGTTTACTGAGTGGCATGTTAGGGCAGACTCATTTTCACTGATAAATTGAGCTTGAATACTGTATCGGAAACTGAAATAGTTGATATGCCAGAGCAGAAAGCTGTAGGAGGGACAGCTGGGTGAAATTCCAGTGTTGGCAAACCTGCATTTGTAATAATTAGTACATTTTTCAGAACTATATACGTATCTCAAGATAAGATGTTGTAAGAGGTATGAGAGATGGAGATTAACAATGCTTTATATACACATAAATCATTGACAATTTGATTTCTAAAAGCTGTATCCTGCAAACACAGGAGATTCAAAAAGCTGTAGAGATTTATTTTGAAGACAGCTAAGACATCTGGGATTCATCTTATGCTGCTACTTTAGAACAAATTTGTTGGAAACTTGTTTTCCAGAACATTGTTTTGTCTGTTTTAATCCAGTGCCAGTTGGTGCAAGGTAAACTGGGGTCAAACTGGTGATTTCAGATTTTGCTACTCCAAATTCAAATTTCCCTTGTAGATTTGGTAGTCAAAATTTTATTTTACCATAGCTTTCTCAGGATTATCTGATTGGAGTTTTAAGCCTTGGCACAAATATTGTCTGAGAGCAGTGAAGAGATGGAACATATGCTTCCAAATATACCTTAGAAATAGAACATGTTAAGAGGTCGTAATTACTCTCAGCCAGAAATCCTTGCCTCTGGGGAAAATAGGCTTTCTGAATCTCATACAGTGACAAATATTGACAAGCTCTGTGCCACACTGTTTTTTCTCACACAGTTTTGTCTAGGAGGTAGAATGGAGTAACATCATATCAAGGACAGCTTGGATAATGTTGTGGTTCAGGAAGGAAAATCTTTCATTAAGTTCCTGGTAAATGAAACAAATGCAATGTTCATCATCTTGTAGACAGCTTAGTCAGCCTCTGTCAGCCTCTGTCAGTGCACCTGGTGTTCTCTCCCACCCCTCTGAAACATAGTTAATAATAAAAGTAGGAGCATACTCTATGGATGCCATTTGTATTGCTTCTTGTGTGAGATGAACAGCAGGGCAAGGCTTTCTAATTCTTCCTTTTGGCCTGCCCCTCTCTATACTTGCACAATCTCTTCTACCTCGCATACTTGGTGTCTTTGAAAAGCATCCTGCTAGTCAGGGATCATATCTGGTGCATGCAGAGACAGCACAGGGAGTAAGGAGGAGAGGGCAAAGGTCCCTTAGATGTAAGGTGGGAAACGATCTTGGTTCCCAGTATGTAAATTGGGGAAATGTGCTGGGATCTGAAGCTTTTTGAAAGACATTTTAGCAGTGCTAGGCTAAGACTTGGCTTCTCTTCATGGGTGCTTTTAAGTGGAATAAATTGGATATCACTGTTTTATTAACTGAACTAAGCACCCCAAGACATACAGGTTAACTTTGGACAAGTCCCTTCATCTTTCTGTCCTTGTTTTAACTTGATTTCCTTGTCTAGTCAATTGCAAGTTCTAGATATCATATATATGTGTATGTATATATATATTTATATCTATATGTATATTTGGGCTTCTCACATTATCAGCATGCAGTCCTCACTGGCACTGGCATTTCTACAAATGAGTTAAAACCAAATAATTTCTGACAGTTTGTTTCTTAGGGTCTTTTTCAAGTTCATCCTTAATCATAGGATCATAAAGTAGTTCAGGTTGGAAGGGACCTTTAAAGGTCATCTAGTCCAAGTATCCCAGCAGAGATGGGATAAATTCATTTTACTTGTATTAAGCTGCCAAGTGGTCCAAGAATTAGAAGTTTCTGATTTTATTTTATTTTACTTTGCACAGCAGAGATGGGCTTGGTTTTAACTTCCCTGTTCCCAGGTGCCAGCCTAATCTCACTCCATGTAGGGGAGGATCTCTAAGCCAAAGAGAACTGTGTTTTTCCACATAACTATATATATGGCTATATAAAAACTTGTTAAAATTTACTACCTCCATCAGCCTGGGAGTATTCTTGGCAGTGTGTCAGCTGTGAGTAAAGCCACCTTGACATGGATGAATTAAGCCACTTTCTCTAATCTGGTATTTTGCATTTTGCTTGTTGGAGCAACTTCCTAATATACAGTATGTGTTTTTCATTAAGGCCCAGAGCTTTTGATTTTATTTTTTTCACAAATCATTTTAACTTCTTATCCATTAACAGATTATTTATGAGCCACGTATCAGAAATTGTTGTTTTTTTTAATAATAAAGAAATATCAGCAAATCCTACGCTATCTGGAAGAGCTTCATTCTTGAGTCATGGTTGTAAGTACTCAGTAAGATGACATATAAAATGTCTTTAAGTATTTTATAATATTCATCTGAAAATCTATCTGATCTTCATCCCTGCCTTAAGCTCAAAGATAAAATTTCTCCTCTTTCTGATATGAAAATGATTACATGTAAATTGTATTTCGATCTGAATGTTTGTGTGTGTATGAATTTGTGAGCAAGACAGGCTGACAAGGAAGAGATTTGAAGGCACAGTGTATAAATGCGTGTCATATACGTGTATCTGTACTTCAAGACATACAGTACTAACACAATTCTGATTCAAATATATGAGGATCAGGAATATTGGCTCCTATTGCTAACTATCCATTCTTCTCAATCTGTGCCTCTCTATATGAAACAGATGGTTTGATATTTTGCAGTGATATAGTAAGTATTCCCTCATCCCAAGCCAAATCTGCCATCGGCAAATCCATTCCTGCTGTAAATTATAACTCAGTTGTCAAATTAAGAATGTGACGTTATAAGAGACCTTGTAGCACTAAGCAATAATTTACTCATCCCTGTGTTTGAATCGTACTCATTTTTTTGTTGTGTCCTTCAGACAGATATCTTTCCCATGCTGTGAGTTTAAAAATACTGCTCTACTCTCATTTCTTCTTTGTCACTAAGTAGATTTACTCCTCCCTGAGTTTCTCTAGGCGTGTTTGCTCAACATCACTGACAGTGACATCGTTCTGCCCTTGGAGTTAAGAAAAAACACTAAAATTCTACTTCACACCCCCCCCCAAAAAAGATAAATACATTATGCTGCTGAGATATACGAATGATTCTAATATATTATTCTTTATATAATATATATATTATATATATTAATATATATGATCTACATATATTCATATATATTCTAATATAATATTCTTTACCTCTCCAATAATCTGAAATTATTGCTTATTGCTATTAAATAATTAAATGAGGCATGTCCCTTCTCTAGGAACAGCTCTTAAATTAAAAGGCTGTCATACGTACAACACTTACATGTTATCCTAAAGCTGCAGACTCACGGTCATATCTTGTGAAAAGGAAAGGGTTGTGGCATACTCTTTCTCTTTTTCTTCATTTGCATTCTCAAAGCTGAATAATGTAATGTTTGCAAATGTTCAGTCTGTTCAGAATAGAAAATTCTTACTCATTCTCTGCTTCTCTCATAATCGATAAAAAATTCAAACTGCTATTGTCTGATTCAGTGAGTCAAAGAAAAGACTCAAAAATCTGTTAGTAAAATGAGAAGATGACATGTAAAGTAAAATGATAATTTTTTGCTAATAAACTCTTCAAAGAGTTACAAGCCGTTTTGCAGTTTTAATATTGGAATCCTCTTTGCTTTTAGTAGTAATAGTATGTAGGCATAAATTATGCTTTAGACATATGGTAAGAACCTCTGATGAAGTCCTACTTTCAAAGAGGATTTGGTCTTAAGGGGTTCTCGCTCATGGTTCCTGATTTAAAAAAAAAAAAAAAAAAGAAAGAAAGATGGAAAATATACAAACATTAACATTTCTATGATATACTCTCCATAAATTCAAATATCTCCAATAGATACCTGTGTTTATCTACAGTGGGAACTTGGATTATACTGTGGCAGAGAATATGAAAAAAGAGTTTTCAAACTCATCTAGTAACAAACATTACCTCATAACCACATTGGTGTGATTTTATGATAGAACCATATTTGAAGTTTACCTTGAATTTTTATTTCTTCTATGACCTATCATCCTCCATCTGCTTTTCACCATTACTAGTTTCTATTCCCCAACCAAACAGGATCAGCCTTCTCCCCTTTATCTTGAGAGGCTGTTCATATCAGATCCCACTCACAAAAGGCAATATGGATTTTAGTTTCTCTACCTTACTGTCTTAAACACCTACTCAAAAGACTACATTCTCAAGCATCCATATGGTATATCACATGGATTACTAGCCTTCAGTTATATACTACAAAATCTCCCTGCTTGTAAGCTGTAATAGATTCACACATTACTGCAGGAAAAAAAAAAAAAGAAAGAAGGTATGTCTTATGATTCACAAGTCTCAGGAAACTCTAGTATTAAGCATGATGCAGCCCTTAGAGTTTGTACATGGCCAGTTTGCTTCAGAAGGGGCTAATGCTGGTGTAAATATGTTGTTATTCTATGACAGCTGTTTTCAAAGTTATAGGACAGTGTCTGACTTTATTTTATAAGTAGCTTGAAATAAATTCTATACAAAAAGCATGTATTTGAAGTGTGTTTTTTGTAGTGTGTAAGACAGAGGAAGCCGGATAGCACCTTAAAGAGATGGACATGGAAAGGATACTGCAGTATCAGAAAGCTAAAACAGACCAGCAGCTGCAGCTTGTAGTGTGAATTAGATGTGGATAATGAATGGAATTTGTTACCACAAAATAGGCAGAAACAGACGAGGTGATGGACAGACAAAACCAGCTCCAGATTGTGAGTTTTCTCATTTATCGTAAGCACTCTCATAAGACAGAGTGGATGATCATTTAAAAGATTTGTCGTACTATTGACAACTGAGGAAACCTAGATGACCTTCTTAGGCTCAATTTTAGTTTTTAATAACTTTGTAAATAACATAAATCCTATTTAATTTTAAATTAATTGTCTGGATTCCTTCTGTTATCCAGAATGTAAATATTTCAGCATGTTTGAAACAGGAACTGTTGACGGTGAGTTCAATAGGACACTTCAGAAGTTCAAATTTATTTTGCCTTCCAAATTAAGGCATGGAAAGAGCTACTCATAAAACTAAAACACAGCATGGAAAGCATCATTTTGTTTTCCAACTTCCTTTTCATGTTGACAATAAGTAGCAGATGTAATGTGCTGACGATGCTCCACAAAGACTGGCAGCAAGAGTGTAGATCAAAGCTGTACAAAATGGCCTCCATCCCACCTCATTTTAGTGTATTTTCTCCTATTACATGAAGCCATCCTTCTAAAGAGAATGCTGACATTGTCCATATGGGAAAAAGGATGCATTTGAAGGCATCTCCCCAGAGACTGAGTGTGTTTGCCTATTTTTGAGGTATTTCTAAGTTCAGGGAAACAGCTAGCATCATCCACAGTTGTTAGAGGAACATCAAACTGAATAGCCCTTGGCTTCTGAAGTAGAAACTGTTTAGCCTTGGCTTTAGCAAATTGGATGTTGATTCCTAAGTAGCTCATTTCTGTTCAAATGTACCTATCACTGTGACAAGCTCTACCACTCATGCTGAAGTGTAACAATAAAGAACAAACAAACCTAAAGACCTTGGTGTCTGCCAGAGGTAGATGAAATACGTCAAACATCTACTCATGAAAAGAATTCTCTGAAATTCTGCTGTGTCCATAAGAACTGGAGACAAAATATCCTCATTTTCCTCTAAATTAGAAAAGGCTTCACTTTCCCCTCCTCCCTGTCTTAAATATAACAGCATCATGGCACATAATTTTTGCAGTGCATAGACTATGTCCTGTCTCATTTACTGCATCTGATCTGAGAAGCTCATGTGATTTCAGGTTTGTCCAAGCATTTTTTGAAGGTGTCTAATTTTGTCTTAATGGGAATGTAATTTCTTACTTCACTAATACAACCATTCACTTTAGCCATTCCTTCCCTAATTTTAAAGATTAGGTCTTCTAATCTCATTATGATTACACTTGTCATTCAAAATGAAAAGAGGGAAAGAATTGGAACTATGACTCCCTGATGAACTCCACATGTGGTTATGGAAACCAGGGATGTGATGTTCATCTTGAAGTGTCACCATAGCAAAAACAGAAGTCAATTCAAAAAGCAATAAAGTATTTAAGTCTGGAATGCCAATAGTATGACAATGAGAGGCATATACTTTACCTATTATCTACAGGATCTGCTATAGCAACTAAAACCCACAGTCACAGCAAATGCAAGGAGTGTCTGGCGGGGTGGGGGCAGGAAATCCATAAAAACCCCAAGCACTATCAACAGGTACTTATTCCTCTTTCTTACTTCTTTCATACAATTGTATATCATTTTCACAATCAATTCCATTTTTTTCCCAAATTATTATGCATTTGAGAGATTCCATTTGTGCCACAATAGGATTTTGTACCAAATGCAATATGGCTAACTCTCCAAACAATAAGAATTTATACCATAGGAAGTTACATCAAGATGGACAGTTTAGTTCTCAGAGCAAGAGGAATTTAGGAAACTTATCTGGTTTTCCCATGTCTTCTGAGATGTGAAGTTCAATTCATCTGCACAGAAGGTCTTGATTCTTACCATGGTACATTTGAAGACCAAAAGCATATCTGTCAATAACAAATCCATTTTTCATTCCTCAGTAAGGAAGAAGCTTTGATTTCTGCAGTAAACTACTTCACTGAGAGAAGGAATTTCTTTTTTAATTGTTGTTTTTTTAGCTTTAGGATCTCACTCAGATATATACACATACATACACATATTAAAAAGACAAATTTTGTAAAAAATCTATAGAATCTTAAAATTGAAGGATCATTAAATTTGGAAAAGAGCTTTAAGATCATTGTATCCAACCATAACCAAACTACCACGACTACTAAACTATATCCTGAAATGCCACATCTACATGCTTCTTGAACACCTCCAAGGATGGTGATTTCACCACCTCCCTGGGCAGCCTGCTCCAATGCCTCACCACTCTTTCAGAAAAGAAATTTTTCCTCATATCCGGTCTAAATCTCCCCTAGCACAACTTAAGTCCACATCCTCTCATTCTATCACTCGTTACTTGGGAGAAGAGACCAACACCAGCTTCATTACAACCTCTTTTCAGGTAATTGTAGAAAGCAATATGATCTCCCCTTCTCCAGACTAAACAACCACAGCTCCCTCAGCCGCTGCTTGTACAGCATGCCCTCCAAACCCTTCAACAGCCTCATTGATCTTTCTGGACATGTTCCAGGACCTCAATGGCTTTCTTATACTGTGATTCCTGGAACTGAACACAGTACTCAAGCTGTGGTCTCACCAGGGCCAAGTGCAGGGTCACGATCACTTCCTTACTGCTGGACACACTGTTCTTGAAACAGGCAAGGATGTTATTGGCCTTCTTGGCCACCTAGGCACACTGCTGGCACATGTTCAGATGGCCATCCAACAGCACCCCCAGATCCTTTTCCACTAGGCTGCTTACCAGTCACTCTTCCCAAAGCCTGTAGCTTCACTTGGGGTTGTTGTGACCAAAGTGCAGGACACCGCACTTGGTTTTGTTAAACCTCATCCCATTGGCCTCAGCCCACTGTACAGATTTCTCTGCAGTGCCTTCCTTTATCAGATCAACATTCCTGCTCAATTTAATGTCATCTGCAAACGTTCTGAAGGTGCACCCAATCCTCTCCAAATCATGGATAAATATGTTAAACAGAACTGGCCCCAGTACTGAGCCTTGGGGGACATTGCTTGTGATCTGATGACAACTGAATTGAACTCCATTTACCACAATTCTTTGGACCTGGCCATACAGCCAGTTTTTAATCAATCAAAGAGTCCACCTGTCTATGCCACAGGCTTCAAGTTTCTCAAGGAGAGTGCTGGGGGAGACATTGTCAAAGGCTTTGCTAAAGTCCAGGTAGACAACATTTGCAGCCTTTCCCTCGCCCACTAAGTGGGTCATAGGAGATCATGATGGTCAGGCCTTGCCTTTCATTAACCCATGCTGGCTGGGCCTGATCCCATGGTTATCCTGCACTTGCCAAGTGAGAGCCAAGATGAGTGGCTCTGCAATGTTCCTCTGTACTGAGGTCAGGCTGAAAAGTCTGTAGTTCCCCAGATGCTCATCTCATCCCTTTTTGTAGATTGGTGTCCCATTGGCAAGCCTTCAATTGTCTGACACCTACCCTGTTAAGCAGGACTGCTGACAGATTATGGAGAGTGATTTGGCATGCTTCTCCTCCATCTCCCTCAGCACTCTTGTGAATGTCCAAATAGCATAAGAGGTCATTAACTGCTTCCTCCTGGATTATGGAGAGTTGGTGTTGCTCTCCATCCCTATCAGGATGCTGAATACCCTGAGGATAGCTGGTCTGACTATTAAAGACTGAGGGAAAGAAGGCATTAAATGCCTCAACCTTTTCCTCATCCTTTGCAGCAATATCCCCTCCTGCATCCAATAAATGGTAGACATTCTCCTAGGCTTTTTTGTTGTTGTTGCTGTTGTTAATGTGTTTGTAAAAACCTTTTTTTGTTATCCCTCAAGGCAGTGGTCAGGTTAAGTTCTAGCAGGGATTTTGCCTTTCTGATGTTTTCTCTGCATGACCTAACTAGATCCCTGTACTCTTATTGAGTTGCCTGCCCCTATTTCCAAAGGTGGTAAACTATTTTTTTTTCACCTGAGCCCTTAGAAGAGTTCTCTGTTCAGCCAAGCCAGTTATCTTCCTCAACAGTTTGTTTTATGACACAAAGGGACAGCCCTCCCCTGCACCTCTAAGACTTTCTTCTTAAAGAGCATCCAGCCTTCCTTGATCCCTTTGCCCTCCAGGACTGTCTCCCAAGGGACACTCTCAACCAGTGTTCTGAACAATCTGTAGTCTGCCCTCTGGAAGTCCATGGTAGCAGTTTTAGTGGCCCTCTTGTCCTTATTTCACCAAGAATTGAGAATCCTATCATTTCAAAGTTGTCATGAGAGTATCTTGAGCCAGCCCTGGGCAGTAGGGGAAGTCATGCTAAGATACAAAAAATTCCCTTGAAGTAAATAAAAGTGAACTGATGCGAAACAGCTGGTGAGATGGGTTTATTAGATTGGACCTGAGCAGAGAGAAAATAGGGAGAAAGAGGAGAGGAAAATATAAAGGGAGAAAGAGGAGAGGAAAATATAAAGAGAGAAAGACTGTTAAAAGTAAGAGGAAAAGAAAGACGTCACCACTCTTACTTCCCCCAAGGTCCCACAGGCATATTCCAAGTTCCTGGTGGAGGATGTACATTCCAGCATGGTCTTCTGTGGTAGATGCAACATGTGGTCCCTGGAAGTTGTAGTCCTTTTATACCCTTTTGGCAGGGAGAGGCAGTCTCTGAAGTCACAGAGAGGTGTGCTTGAGTGAGGTGTGGACTGAGAGGTG
Organism: Indicator indicator; assembly: GCF_027791375.1. Classification (NCBI taxonomy): domain Eukaryota; kingdom Metazoa; phylum Chordata; class Aves; order Piciformes; family Indicatoridae; genus Indicator; species Indicator indicator. The sequence goes on from NC_072010.1 coordinate 37,195,587, forward strand.
CCACTGCCATGTGCATTGTTTCTGACACAATAGAGGATTTGGCTAAGCCCAAGACGTCCAAGACCACCACATCACCCACCAGTCCTTCTCTGTTTGTAAACAGCAGATCTGGCAAGGCACCTCCCCTAGTAGGCTCATTTACCAGCTGTGCCAGGAAGTTATCTTCCACACAGTACAGGAACCTCTTAGATTGTTCTTTCTCTGCTGTGCTGTGTTCCCAGCAGACGTCAGGTAAATTGAAGTTTCCCATGAGAACAAGGGCTGATGATCTGAAGACTTCTGACAGCGTCTTGTGGAATGCTTCATCTGCATCCTCATCCTTGTTGGGTGGTCTATAACATCCCTGTATCCCAACAGGATATTTGCCTTGTTTGCCTTCCCTCTAATCCTTACCCATAAGCGCTTGACCTTAACATCACAGTCACGGAGTTCTACACAATCAAAACACTCTCTAACACACAGTGCCACTCCACCACCTCTCCTAACTTGTCTATCCAAATAGCTATATGTCTAGGGCTTTGAGCATAGATTTTCTCTAGCCCATTTTTTCTTTGAATGGGTATTTCCAAATCATTAAATATAAATCCTGACCTTAAAAATTACTGGAAGTGATCTGTTTAGTGCTGTGGGAATTGAAGCCCAGTAAAACAGGAAGAATAGCAGCTTTAATCTTCTATTCAGGAAAGGCAAAAAAATCAATACTGGATCCAGCTTTATGATAATGAATGCGCAAGTACATGGTCATAATACTCATAGCAAAACAAAGTTGCATGGAGCTGCAGAGATCTCTTCTGACTCCAGTTCAGAAATAAATTCTAGGTCAATAACACTACCAACCATAGCTCTTTAGCCACTTGGACCATAAAATTTCTTAATGTTTAAATTTTCTGCCTACCACTGAAAAAAAATCAGCTATCTATATAGAAGTGTTTTATAATAAGCATTAGGAAAAAAAAGGTAAAGCATAGTGAGACGAAGTACATAGAAACTTTAGAAAGAGATAACTTAGGGTAGCATTCAGTCTGAACTATTTCCTTCTAATTTACAATTTGTGACATCTTTGACTTTTATGCTGACCCCTTTCACTTCTGGGACAATGTACCTATGTAGCCTCTTCCTTATGAATTTCCTCAAGGATACATACCAATCCATAAAAATGTCTATCTTGGTTAATCAGGTTACAAATAGAATGAAAATTTATAAAGGATTGTTTGCCTCCCAATGACTTGACACAGACACTATGAAGAGCATACCAGTGAAGATTACTACATGTACACATGGCAGAACCAGGCTTTGTTAGCCACCAGTAACACAGAAAGCTCAGCAACACAGATGATACAGGCAGGCAAGACAAACATAGCAGACCTATGCCATCAGAAGTTCAGTGTTACCCCAAGTGAAAACTACCTTGGAACATGTAAAGGCTGAAAATCCATTTTTGCCTGCTAAATAATCATACCTGTGTTCATATTTTGAAAACCAGGCTCATCAGTGTGAGGAGCTTTTTGATGAAGCAGATATCAGGAAAAAAAATGTGTAAAATTAAATTATCTTATGTATGAGATATATATATAGATATATATTTAAGTATCTTGGTAAACCAGTAACAGAGAAAATATTGAAGTTCAGAGGATATTTTAGTTGCAAATCATTACAGACAAAGAAAGCAGACTTCTCAGGTACAAGGTTTTTTACAGGTACATTCAATGAGACTTCAATCAGTTGCTAAGCTATCACACACAACTTCTCTCGTTTTGGAATTTTTTTCTTTTTTGTTATGTAAATAACTGAAAGGTAGATAAATCAAATTTGTAGCTTTTGTAGTTTCATAGGTACACCAGACACAAAGTGCACCTCTGTAAATTTCTCAGTCTTCTTGCATTAATAAGGAATGCCAGTGTGTTGCATACTGCATAAAATACTGACAAAAGAACCTATGTTGTTGGGCTATGGAATGAGCACTCCATGGATACTTCACAGGATCACAGGATGTTTGGGGCTGGAAGGGACCTCTGAAGATCATCGAGTCCAACCCCACTGCCAGAACAGGACCATAGAATCTAGCACAGCTTGCACAGGAATGTATCCAAATCAGTCTTGAAAGTCTCCAGAGAACAAGACTCCACAACTTCTCTGGGGAGCCTGTTCCAGTGCTCTGTAACCCAAATGGCCTATGTGTAATATTTGAAAACACTGTTCTATCCAATTTGACAGATTAGAATCACAGAATCATAGAATCAGTCAGGGTTGGAAGGGACCACAAGGATCATCTAGTTCCAACCCCCCTGCTATGGGCAGGGACACCTCACACTACATCAGGCTGGCCAGAGCCTCATCCAGCCTGGCCTTAAACAACTCCAGGGATGGGGCCTCAACCACCTCCCTGGACAACCCATTCCAGGCTCTCACCGCTCTCATGGTGAAGAACTTCTTCCTCACGTCCAGTCTGAATCTCCCCACTTCCAGCTTCATTCCATTCCCCCTAGTCCTATCACTACTTGATAGCCTAAAAAGTCCCTCTCCAGCTTTCTTGTAGGCCCCCTTCAGATACTGGAAGGCCACAGGAAAGCAGAAAGTGTTATTGCTCTTCCGTACAGATATTCTCGTCTTAAAACAAAACAAAACAAAACAACAACGACAAAAACTTGAAAGTGCTGGTGTTTGGATCATTTTTTCACCATAGAGTAAACTTCTGGTTAGAAATACAAGGCACTGCTTCAAGAAAGAGGAAAACTTAACTGAATCACTACTCTGTCCTGCTACAGTGGGCAGTTGAGGAATAACAAGGAAATCAGAAATTCAGTACAGACTCGATTCATTCCTTAGGAAATGATGAGAAAAGTACTTAAACCCATACTTGACCTTTAGCAGTGTTTGAGTGTCACTGAGTATAATTAATGCATGGGCATATTTAACAAGTACATATTGCAAAGGCAATCCTAAATAGGAATATTTTCATCTAATGCGTGTTGCTACAGCCCTGAAGACTGAGGCATATGAATGAAGCAACGTTTTCAGGGAAAGATGATACAACTGAGGAAAAACAGTCTTTGGATATAAAAACCTCCTCTACTTTGGGAAAAACTCTGAAAAATTATCTACTCTGTCTAACTGTATACATTGTCTTTTTATAAGAGTTATTATACCTCTATGAAGTATTCTGAGTGGGACTTAGGCATTTCATTGTATTCTATGAAATGTGACTCTACAAATAAAGCATTCATAATCCAGAAATATCTACCTCTTGTGTACACAATCATTTATACCAAGAGAATGTTTGTCCTTCAAGAGCAAGTACATCTGGAGCTCCTGTTATTGTTTCTCCCCTGACATGGTTGAAAGGACATTGCACTTTGAAAAGAAGATTAGAGTTTAGCCATGTGTATTGCATTAAAGTTTTAGTAGTGTGGTTCAACAGCAATGCTGGTAATTCTGGGTTCTACTCCCACTCGTGTACTGAGCTAAACAGCTAGCTGCATTTTTATTATGACAGCAAATTCTATCTTTTTTTCCCCCCAATTCAATCTCAGTAGGTTTTTTTATTTTGTTTTGGTTTTGTGTTTTTTTTTTGTTTAGGTTGGTTTGTTTGTTTGTTTGTTTTCTTGTTTTGTTTTTTTTTTTTTTTACCACAGAAATGATAGAGAACTTAAATGAAAGAAAAAAGTACTATGAGACTTCTGGGAAAATCTTTATAATAGCTTTGTATAAACTTCATCTTAATATCATAAATTAATGCATTAATGCCTTAAACAGTTAAACAACACTGGTCATGTATCTTTTGAGAAACATCAGCACAAAACTGTGTCATGGTAGGGCCAAAACAGGCCCAGAACAAACCCAGACAGGCCCTGAGATGTCTAGACATGGTGCCCCTCTTCCCCCTCCTTCCTGCAGACAGTCAGGGCAACCTGGGAAAAGGAGCAAAGGGGACAGAACCATGCATGTCTGGTAAACAAGTTGTTTACCTGGGGTAAGAGCATGTGTGCTGGCCACTGCTCCCCCAAACAAGGCCTTTGTTTTGCCTTTTATGGCCACAACCTGGCAGAACCGTTGTCATCAGGCAGCTATATGCTGGCTTCAGTTGCTCCTATTGGCCCAAATGGATCTTGGGTGAGATATATATGCAGGCTGACTTGTAGTTATCTTTGCCTTGCCCTTAAGCCTTGCTCAAGCCTTGTTCAAGCCTTGCTTGAATTGCCTTCCTGGACCCATCTCACATGAAGCTCCTCAAGTCGTCCTGCCCTGACTCGAGTACCTGATCCAAAGCCTGGGATGAAGCCATGAGCTTATACACAGCAAGCTGGAGAAACCACAAGCTTAGGAGCCAAGCCTGCTTCCCCTTGCGACAAGAATCGTGCCATGCCTCAGTTTACCCAGGACAAAGCAAGTGTCTGTTGTGAAGAATGCATCATAAACAGTCCACCTCCCATTGAAGCCAGATCAGCCCTGGGACAATGTGGCACTCTTCTTGCCAGCAACCTGCCATGCCAGTGCCATACAAGAGCACCCCAAAGCCTCAGCAGCCAACACAGCAGCATCACTCCCCACATGGGCAGAAAAATCAGCTGTGAGTAATTAATTCATTGCCTCTTGGGCTATGAGATTCTTGTCAAGTCTCCCCCCAAACTGTGGTAAGCATCATTTTCACCCCTGGGGACCCTCTCTTTCCATGTTATTTCCTGCCAGTTTGCATACAATTGTTCTATTTGCCTAATGACTTTACATTCCCATTGTAAATACATGTTCCAACCATACAACTATCCTATTTAACAAGTTTTGGGAATCTTTCATATTAATAAAGGGTCACTAATATTTTTATTAATACCCGTTCGCCATATCGTTTGTTGGTTAGATGCAATCCCTTAACAAACTGTTAAAGCAACAAAAAAAAAAGTTATTGTGGATACATAATTGAAACAATTACAGTGTCACAATGTGGATTTTAATGCAAAAGCCTCTCTTCTTTGAATAGCATACAGTTTGAATGTGGCTTGTATATATATTATAGGAAAATACCCATTCAGTTTAGCTTTAAATTGGGTTACTTAAATGATGAATTACACTTATTCAACCTTGATTTCAACAGTTATTTACCTAACATGCACTTAAGGACAGAGCAAAAAAAGAAGTACTTGTGGCACTCCTCATATAATGAAACCACATCTTGTTTTATCTTAATTTTCCTCATTTTATAACCTTTATTTCCTTGGTATGCATAATCACAGAGTTTCACAAATTCTACAAATTACCTGGAGTAATCTTTACTTTTTGATACCTCACTTTTTCCCTTCACCCTTATTAAAATAAGAAGGGAGTTCAGAAAAGGCATGTAAAATATAGTGCCTATCTGAAAGTACTAACTTCAGAGTGCGAGAAATGTGCCAACACAACACTGGAAAAGCTGCTCTGAAATAATAACATTGATAAGTATAAATTCAAGTGTGTATAAAGCACTGTAACTCCATCAGTCATAAATCAGGAAAGCAAATAATGAATGATTTAATGTTGCCACAGGAGACTAAAATCTTAACCAATAATTAATTATAGGTATGCAAGTAACTGGCTCGAACAAAAACAGCCTGTACATTTATTTTTCCAATATTTTGTTAACTGGGCTTTTTGTCTACAAAACCATGGGATGGCATGAAGCCAGATCCACCACAAATTTGGTCAGAATGCCTTGGGTTTTTTCCAGTTCTACAAAAGGTGAACTGAGGCAAATTCAGTTTTAGAAAGCTGTATGAGTCATATTTTGGTGTTGCAGGCAAACAGTGTTCTTAGCTAAGACATGCTTTTAGTCTCTCTACCTTTAAATATGATCCCCTATTGCTGTGTCCATGCAGCTAAATACAAGAAGGCCAGAGATCAATCACTGGTTTCAGGGGACCACAGAGAGCCAGGGAGGGAGCTGACAGTTCAGTGGTGTGGGTAACCAGGCACGTACTTCTTTTTTTTTTTTTTCCTGTCTTTCTTTGCTGGTGCTCTCTGAGTCACAGAGTCAAGCAGAGAGTGGGTAAAAGCAGAGCTGTCTCTAATCTTGAAAGCAGCAATAAAAACATACCCAGCTTAACATTTTTCACCAGACTACCATTGTTGGAAAAAAAACCTAAACAAAATACTCTTGTAAACAGAGGCAATCCCCTTAGGTTCCTACTGTTATCTTCTCTGTGTGTCGAGATCAGTCTCCCATACACTGAGTGGCACTCCCAACACCAATTTAATGCTTTCTGAATGACAAGTTTATCCACTAGAATACGTAACAACATTTAACCCTGAAACCCTATCAGCTCTCAAGAAAACAGGAAATGAAATTTTGAATGGAGGTCTTGTTATTTTCTAATGATTCCCTATTTTGCATGAAAGTTGTTTATACCTAAATCAAATACACTGGAGGTGTGCTTTTCATCTCATAGAACTTCAGACATTTCCAGTTAAGAATTTACATTCATGCTGCAGAACAATAATCCCTCTATGACCACAGGTAGTTCTAGGACACATAAATCATATTTAAGCAGCTGTTTACAAAAGGAAAAATGTTTATGCTCTTTCTGGAATTAATGGAAAGAAGAAGACAGTCCTCTTTAGACTTTACTTTCATCTGCTGTGCAAGAAGAAATTTAGGTCATCAGCTAACCACAGAATTTTGTAGGCTGGAAGTGACTTATAGAGGTTTTCAGTCCAACTTCCTTCTCAAAGTAGTTCCAAAAAAACCAGTCTGCTCAGGGCTATGTCTGACTGATTCTACAGCCAGGATGCCAAAGCAAGAAAGCAATCCTGTTTTCTGTCTTGTTGATCTGAATGTGTGTTACTGCATAAGGCCATTCCATCTTAAATGGAAATTGGAAATGAGTCTTCATACAGATCTAAAAATCAAATTGTACCTCCCCCAAGAATTCTGGGGCATGTTAGGAGAGACAACTAAGTAAATTGGACTAGCTTCATCCAAGGATGCAATATCTGCCAGAGCCCATTCTGGTGTTTCTACAGACCAGAAGCACTGGTTTCAGAGAGCAGTACAGTCATATCTTCAGTCCAATATCCATTTCGCATTTTCATCTCACTAAATCTAATAAAACATGTTGTGAATATTGAATGAGTTTCACTAACAGGAATTTCATGCATGTGCTGTGCCCCGTGCAGTGTGACAAAGAGTACCCCTAGTCCTTTGAAAACTTACCTACTTATACTTAAGACTGTCCCATTATGAAATATTTTAATTTGATACGCAATGAAGTCAGTCTTTCAAGCCATGATTAAGCTGACAGCTACAAATCATATTTAAGAATTCAGGAAAATCTAAATCTGTTCACAAGTGCTTGCAGAACTAGTAAAGGTTTATAGCAGAGACTTTGGGAATACAGGCTTGGCATCAAGGGCATAAAACAACACCCAAAAGGTTACTGAAAGAGTACACAGCCTTGTGAACAGGTAGAATCAGTTTAAAGCATAAGAAAGAAGGAGCAGGTACACAACATAAGTGAAACATCCTATGCAAACTGAAAATAAGAAATAGGTAACAAAAATAGAAAAGACTCATAGGAATTCTGGGGTAAGGATGTTAAACACCACTGCTTATTTGCAGCTGGTGTCTCTCTCTGTGGTAGATAAAGAGCACACTTTTAGCTTTCCTGTTCATCATATTTTGCTTCTGCAACTAAGCAATCACACGTTAATTTTTCCCACTGGGTTAAGCATGTAAGAATTTTAAACAGCAATTTGTGTTTGTGCTTGTTCTTGCGCAGGTATGCTTTCTGCTTCAACCTTCCCATACAAAAAGGTGGCTGCTACTTCAGCGTGAGTCAGAGTCAACTTACGCGGTAGATGCCTGACGTGTATGGACTGCAACATACTGGAATGTTCCATAGTTCTTCTCATGGTAGTGCACTCTACTGTAAAAAATTATTTCAAAAAATTACTATGATTACATTAGTGAACTGGTGAAAACACATCTGTCAATGTAACAATAACTTTGCTACTCTTTCTAACATTAGTGGGGAACCTGAATACTCTGTTGACATGATTGAATTTGCTCTCAGTTACCTTTTCCAGAGCACCTATGTTCCAAACATAAACAGATTCATAACACAAACAGATAGACAGAGGGATGAAGAGATGTGGGTTTAGATTTTAACTGAGGTGATCAATAGTACACAAAAAAATAAACCAAACCAAACCGAAACCCTGGTAAATTAAAAAAAAAAAAAAAAAAAAAAAAAAAAAGATTTGGTTTCTAAAATGCATTTGAAGCAAGAATAAAGGTTTAAGAGAGTGAATCAAAATCTGAATACCTTTAGGTAGCTTATACTGGTTATTAGTGCTCGTTTCAACTAAGATGACTGGGACAAGGACTTTTTTCTGTATTTATATTAAGGGAAGTTCACAGAAGAGATCTCTTCTTGTCTGGGCTCAAGCACCTTCTTAATTAGACTCTAAAAGTGAGGCATTCCTATATCTGATTTGTTAGGTGCACAACAAGGACAAAACACTGAAAATCTAGCCATGGTCTAAGGACACTAAACTCAAATGTCTCGAGTGAAAAAAAAAAAAAAAAAGAGAGAGAGGTTTAAATAGAATTCAGAGAAAAATCATTATCCTATCTTTGTTTAGTTTTTCCCTCATGAGGACACCTTTCATTTCTGATGGAGAGGTTTAAAGTAGGCAGCCTCCCTTTGTTTGTATCAATCATTGTGTAAGTCTCCTTTCAGATATTGCCATAAATCCATCAGACCACCTTTCTGAAAGAGGATCTGGTAAAAACTTAGCTAACAGTTTTATATGAGTAAATTTTGGTTTAAAGTTGTCTTCCAGATTTCTGAGATCTTTGTTTCATCAGAATATTCTTTCCCTCTTCCTCTATTTACTTTTAATTCATGGTTGCCTGAAGATTTCCATAGGGCTTATTCATAAAGCACTGGCTTTCAACTTTCCCTTGATATTGAAATGCCTAAATTGTGAATTTATAATGCATGATTTAGATTTTCTTTCTTAAACAGAGAGAAAAGCTTAAAAGATTAAAACTTAAAGGAAAGAACAGCTGCAATAAGTATTATTGAAACCCTGAGTACTTTGTCATTTTTAAATCAACCTCCAATCGTTACACATATGTGATAAAATCTGATGCATTGCTGTCATATATATTGCTTACCTGAATTTTTGACATCATTCTTATTACCAGTGTTATTACTGAGCAACAGAATCACAGTAATCTGTAACTAATATGATAAACTCTCCATAGTACAATAAATAAACATAGTCATCCTGTGAGTAACAAAGGAAAAAGCAATAGGAATAGAGGTAGCTAGAAATGTAAGCTGTGACACTGGGAGCGCTACAGGCTGTTATTCATATTTATTATCTTTCACATGCATTTGGCACTTAAAGGTGAGAATGATCAAGGTATGTGAGATGAAAATAGATTAGCAGAGGTTAAGAACATTTGCAGTGCCTCCCTCATGTATTTTAATTTCATCCTCCCTAGTCTATCCTTACAGATGTACAGATGTTAGTACTCATGCTAGTTTGGAGGGCTCTGTGGTGGAAGAGTCAGGATTACCCTCATCCGTTGTTAAGCAACAGTTGTTAAGCAACGATACATAATAAAGCTGCTCTGCTGCAGAAATATGGTGCACTAGGCATACTGTCTGTTATTAAACAGCTTCTTAATACTGAAAAGAGCATCAGGATTGATTCTGTGTTTTACTTGGGTTTGGGATAATTTTAGTGAATTGACACACTCTTGTTATAACAGTGAAGTCTCAGGGTCCAAAGTTTACCATGTCATAAACAGGTAGGCAGTGACTTTGTAAAAGTATATGTTTTGATTTTGTGGGATTTTTAACCTTTTCCCAACATAAATTAATTTTTCGTGTTACTCAGGTTTGTTAGAGCTTCCAGTTTTTTAATATATTGGGTAACTCCCTCCAAATCCAGTTTCTGGCTAGGAGACAAGAAAAGTTAATAATTTTTGAAATTCACATTTAATAAAAATGGATCATATCCAAGCAGATGGGATATAGTATAGCCTTTTTTTTTTTTTAATTAAGTCTCCAATGTCTAACCCTTTTTCTCCCACTTTGAGGATTCTGGCTAATGATAGACTATTATGGAGAAAATTCAGTAAACACTCTATATCAATTCACACCGCATATAAATAAGCCATTGCAATCCATAAATCAACTTATTATAAATGATTTTGTATGCAGCATGCAGAAATAGTTCACAGGGAAAATACACTGCAGGATATTTTAGAACAACCTACTCAATAGCATTCAGGTTGTTCAAGATTAAAATTAAAACAATAAACTTCACTCTGGATGTGTCTTCATTACCAAAGCCCTGGATCATTTACTTTAACAGTGTCAACCTGCTCTCACTATAACATTCAATTTAATTAGAAAAGGAAGTAATATGCAAGAGCACACCTCGTGGTTTTCCATTACCTTGGAGGAAAGTGCTATCAGCTTCCCAAAATAAAAGATAGCCTTGCCTTCTTCTGTTCCTCCTTTCTTCTGTGTTGTGGGAACTATATAGCAGAATAGGAAGAGGGAAAATATGACATGTCAGAAAACCACCTGAAAATGGAGCCTTTAGAAGTGGAGGTGTGGAGGGGGAAATAAAAGGAGCTCAAGCTGTGCTTGGCTCTGCCCACTGTAGGTTTAATGAGAATTCCATGTTGGCATCTGTGGGAATGAAAGTGGGCCTCAGCTCACGTTCTTCTCCTTTATGACTTGAGGGAAGAAAAGACAAAGAGGTTCCTTTGCCTCTAAGACTGGTTATGCAGTGGCATTGATGCATGCTGTCTTTTCACCTGACAGTGGTCTGCGATCTGTGATGCAGAGGCTGTATATGGAACTAGAAGTCACATCTCTGACAACATCTAGCTCTGGGTAGGTAAATTACTAAATATTCTGTGAAGCTGACATAGCTTAAAATAAAGACCCTCAATTTAAAAAAACAAACAAACAAACAAACAAAACAAAACCCAAATAAAAAATTGTTTCTGTTAAGCATAGGAGGCTGTCCATCCTATAATCATTCCCCCTCTCTCTCTGTAGATCAAGAATGCAGTCCTTACTCAGCTTGTATTTTATCCTTATTCATACAAAGTTTCTGCTGACTCTGACTTGATCAAGTGAGGAAAACCTGAGTCAGGAATTGGCTGCAAATTAGGGAAGATGAGGCAGACACTTCCTAGTTTAATGGCTAAAAGCACAACAATAAATCTCTACGCTTCCCCATTTAGAGAGCTAATCAGTACATTTACACAGCTGGTGTTAGCTTTGTGCGGATGAGTTTTTTGTTGGTTGTGTTTTACTTTGCATTTAGCTGTAATGAATAAGGTGTACATGTGCATATTTGTCTTAAATACTTCACAAATCTGATAGTAGCTATTGTGCCTACCAAGTGCCTTCACTGCACAAAATTAGTGGCATCTAGCAGTAAACTTTGCAGTCAAACGTTATTGTATTGTTATAGTTCTCTGTCTTCATCTCCTGATCTGGAATTGGACATGCGAATCCCGTAAGAGCCTTTACAGGATATCTACACTGACCCAAAATCTTTCAAGACAGAGGGACAGTATAACTGTCACACTGGATTAGAATCAAGGTCTATCTAGTTCAGTAGACAGAACCAAAAGGAGGTCAGCAGATGTGAGATAATATAGTAATACATAGTCTTCTTTTGAACATTAAACTGGCAAATAAGCCTCAGTTAGAGGGTAAGCAAGTTTTAGGTCAGCTCAAATTCACAAGAGGTCATTGAAGTTACTGGTGCTCAGCTAAGCATTTGAGGTGAATGGATATTTTAACTTAGTTGAGTGATATCTTGTGGTGGAAAAAAAAATGGGGGGCTTAGGGGAACCCCAAACTCTACTCCCTGAGCAAGAGCTAGTTAGCTGATATGGAAAGTTTAAGAAACATGATCCAAAATAAAAACAAATAAATCAGAATCTGTTTAAACCCTAACTAAACCTCTGATCAGTCAACCCAGATCTACACATTTTCTCTTAAACTACAATAATACAATCAACACTTCCACTAAAATAAAGAACCTTCCCCCCATCCCCCATAAACCAAACAAAAACCCCCAGTCCCAATTCACTTGTGTGATCACTGGAGGTTTCTTTTAACTGTTTTTATTTTATCATTGGTGATTGCTTCTATACCTATGTTAACAGAGACTCCTCTTCATTTTTCTGCTTTCCTGAAGCTATCATTCTCCAGCCTTTGTTACACTTCTGTAGTCCAGCAATAAAAATAACCTCAAGAAAGGTGGAAAAGACAGATCCTTCTCATAGTAATGACAAATGGGAAAGCCACACCCTAGCTTCTGTGAGAATGAGCTGCCAAAGAGAATTTGTGCACATGGAGGCACAGAAAACAAATAAACAATGTAGGTAAACCTATGCCATCAAGGTAAACTATTAGTGGAAGCTCTTTACATGAACCTCTGAAAATGTCCTCTGCTGTGTTAATCTAACTTATCCCACACAGTTTTTTCAGCTCCAGAAACTGTCCGGGATAGGACCAGGAATGACCTCATTAACATTTAGAACCACCACCATAAAATGGAGGTGATAATCCCAAACAGAAGGAAGAAAGATAAAAGGAACAAGGTATGCAAGGAAAAAATATATTAAAAAAAAAAAATCAGCATTGTGCGATTGGACTTTGATAGATCCCTTTTGTCAAATGAGTTTAATTTGTAAAAATCAATGTTTTTAGTTAAACTCCATTCCATGGTGTCCCATCATCTAATTCATCTACACAGCATTCTTTTTTTCTTTGGTAAAGAAAGAAGCATAAGTTTGTGCTTAAGAATTTTTACTCGTGTAGGGAATTTTGTGGGTTGGTTGGTTTGTTTGTTTTCTGTCTGTACATCTTGAAATGTAAAGCTCAAACACTTAGTATTTTACCCAATATTCTTTGTCTGTAAAGTGAAATATGTCTGATAATGATTGGGAAGATCTTGTTTCATTAGTTCTCATTAAGAAACAGCCTTTTCCAGGGGCTATTGTTGAGGGCATTGCATACTCCAGTCAGCTCCCAAATATAAATTCCAAGTGTTGCCATAGAGCTGTATGCACTTCTCCACTTCCTTGTCTCTTCTGTTTTCACCTACACATAGGTACCCACACTACCAAATTATCTGAGCTCATGAGCTCTGTCTTTTGCAGCTCTAAAGTAGTTAGACTATCACATGGCTCCTCAGGGTCTTAGTGGCTCTTCTATCTCCCCTCTCCTCTGCACCTCATGAGTTGGATCTAATTGACTTTCCAAGGTTTGCATACATATAAACACGTGATTTATGGACTGAGTATCCTGTCTAGAGAACAGCTGAAGAAAATTTGTTTCACACAATATAGAGTTACATCTTACACATGCATGTATTCACAGATATAACTTGTGATTTTGGCCTGGTTTTTTGTTGTCTTTTTTGTTTGTTTATTTATTTGGTTTGGGCTTTTTGGTTTGGTTGTTTTTTTTTTTTTTTTTTATATCTTTGCTTAGGATGCTCAACCTCAATTTTTCTGTTCCTTCCTTCTTCAAATCCCTACTGATGGGCATGACCACTTATCACATTTTCTGCTAACTGACTAAAGAGACTGTCATTAGCAGATATTCTGAACTTTCTTGTGAAGTACTTTCTTACTTCTGAGCGTGAAGGAATTATCAGTTTCAGATGGTCTGGAAGAGGCACTAAGCAAAAATATAGCACAACTGATTTTAAGGAACTCTAGGCATTTTTTGAGAGTTTCAAATATAATCAAATCATTCTACTTGATTGTAGAACTGAACATACGATTTCACAGCCCAAACTGAGACTTGTTTATTTTTCAAAATCTAGTTTTGATTTTAGTAGTTTGATTATAATGCACAATATTTCAGTTTTCATTTCATGAAGCTATGACACTTCTAAAAAACATCTCAGGGCATTTGAACAAAGTCAACTCTAAAATCCAGAATCACACATGGTGACTACACTTACAAGCGTAGCATGCAATTCCATACTTTTCTATAACCACAAACAATTAAAAAAAAACAAACAAACAAACACAAGCTGTCAGCTGGCTGCTTTTGTTATCTAGATCTGAAATTTGCTTTTCCTTTCTATTTTAATAAAAAAATGACAAATTCTGTAATGAATTCTGCCTACATATGACAGTTCAGTGAACCTTAGGGAACACCCTGCTTTAGATGTGTTTCCATCCAATGGAAATTAATTGACCCATATTCCTAAGAAGTTCTTGTTTTACCTGAGAACACACATTCTCTGCAAAAACTAAAGGTTACATAATATGCTCCTTTCAACTTTGTATCATACAGACTTGTCTAAATCATTCTTACCCTGTTTCTTTCACTTTCAGTGATTACTTTATTACCAAGTATTTTTAATTCTGTTAAACAGTTTTTATTCTTGCATTTAAAACTAATTATTTACCTATGAATCTGGAGCATTTTCTTTTGAAAACTGAATATGATTTCCGTGTATTTTCATCACATTTTGGTCATTTTCTCCTGTGACATTATTGCAAACAGAAGTAATTCAAGAACTACTTTGTAAATAGTATCATCTTTGATCTTTGATTTTCAGCTTCTCATTTTGTCTTTACTGAACTCTTCAGATCAATCTGTGTTTTACCTGTCAGCATCCTCTTCTTACAGGGCCTGCTGCATATATAGATTCCAGTAACACTCATGTTCCAACATTTGTGACTTCTACCTTCTTGTTTTGAAGAAGAAGAAATACTTTCCTCTTACTATCTCCTCTGGTTTAAACCTCCTTTCTATAATTCATTTCAAAATTTAGTTTTCAGTACTTTCTCTAACAAATCTGCTCCCTTACAGATCATTTGCTACTAGTCTTTCTACTTAGCAAAGATAAAACACAGCTAGGCTAGTCTCCCTTCCTGCAGCTCTACCTATTTGAAATCCATTCCTTTCTCAGCACAGCTGACTCTCCAGCTCTTCAGGCTGTGGTTCAAATCACAAGTTGATATTGGTGTAAGAAAACCTAATAACCTCAGTCATCTCAATATTAATGCCTTTAAATTGTTATAAAACTACATAGTGTATGTGAAGAGTCTATTTTATTTTTTTTATGTGATAGAGACAAACAATTCTAAAATTCAAGAAAAAATATTTCAAAAATGTGAAGTAGCTCTTAAGTCTTAGATACTGTTTATGTTTCATCACACTAGAAAAGTGCATTTGGGATTGGCTATATTTTTTGCACTAATGCCACAGAGCAGAACATTGTAATGCATTGCAACTTGCACTAGTTCCCTAGGGCTACAGCATCAATAAATTGGCTGGTATCTACACAGTCAGTATTTCTTAGTAAGTTCCTGAACAAAGGGATTAGTAAGACTTTTAACCAGCATATCCACGATTGTGTTTTAATTCCACAGCACTATTTGCAGGAGTAGCAGTTTTAGTCCTGGTGGACTGGCCAAATTCCGATTGAGGATTTGCATTTTGCATACCTACTTTGCCCCTACAGTTCAATTTGATATGTTTTGGCTCGTCGCTTTCTGCCTTAATACATTGTAGCTCGATGCCAAGTATTGTTCAACAGCTGCTGTACTTCCCCTGAGAGGATTTCAGTAATGTGTGACGAATTCCTACAGATATATTGAAATAAAAGGTGCTGCAGTGGATTGTATAGAATGTCTGAGAACTCAAACGGGACTTTCATCTCCCTAGTGCCTAATTTTCACAGCTTTCTTAGGAAGGAAGAAGGAATTAGCTACATATTAAGATAAGATGGAACTGAGGGATGTAGGTATCAAGAGAAAGACTTGTATAATACAGGAAAGTAAAGAAAAAAATAAAAATAATTAAAACCTTACCTACTATAAAGCAAAGAGTTGAAGAACCATTAACAGATTAAGACTTGTAGGGGGTTTCTTGCCACTCCCATAAAGACATTTCCCTTAGATATCTGGGGATTTAAGACAGGTGGATGGAAACTAAGAACCAACCACAGTATAATTGAAAGGTATAAAATCGTGCCTTATCTTCAAGTATTATGTTACTTCATTTTAATAACAATGCTACTAAAAATAATTGTTATTCATTAAGAACTCTATTCAAATTTTAGTTACTTACCTCTTCTCAGGCTTAATAGAACCAGCAAAAATCAAAACCCAGTAGATAATGTAAATGTGATTGAAATTGTAATCAAGATAAAACTCATGGAACACCATTTCCTGTGCTTCCCTATAATGTGAAAGGGAATAAAGCATACCACGGGCATAAAAGGTTAGTACAATAACTACAAGCTGTAACAAGAAATGGAGATCCATAAGTGGGTTTTCTACAGCATTTGTAAAATGATATTAGTTTTATCTTCTAAAATTTCAATATCTAATCTTGTAAGTTGTTGCATGTTACATAACAGTGGATGTTTATATGAGAATAAGCTTAAGGTGAAGCAAATCAAAAGAAAGGGAAAGCACTAGGACCACAGCTCATGACTGTGCTCCTTGTAGTCCATCACTGGAGACACTGGCCTCATAACCACAGTCTTACACCCCAATGAAGTCAGTGGGGTGCAAGGTCAAAATTAATGCTGTAGTTATGTCCAACAGTATTAGGTAAAAGTTGTTTCTTGATGGGTTCATGACTCCTAAGAATGAAAGCTGAAAAAGGAATAAAATGATGAATGATAGACATATCCGACTGGTATGGGGAGCTCTTGCTATTGTAACTGGGTGCTAACCTCCTGTACCATCTTCTGACAGAAGGTTTGAGTAACCTTTTTTCAGTCCCTATGGCAACTTTCAGTCAGTGAGGTCCTAAGCATCTGTGTATATCTTTCCTTGTTCTTCTTTGTACATTCATTCATGCAATGTTACATATTTAGATTGCAGAATGAAGTCATAAACTCTGCACTCCTATAGTCCTGTAGTCTTCATTTACCTCATATCTGGGGCTAAACGTTAGCAGTTATTCTCTCACTTCATGAGAATCTCTCCCCAGCATAGAAGGAGAATCAGGAAAAGGAGAGAAAACCCACAGGTTGAAATGAAGAAGGATTTAATAGCCAAATTAATACCAATATCAATACAAGATGCATAAAGTTACATTCAGCCCAGTAGAGATGCAACAGTCACACTACCCAGGAAGATACTTTTCAAGAACAGAAGAAGGACAAACAAAGTGAGGAAAAGCCCAAGCAGAAAAACTCTGAAAAGAAACCCCACTCTCCTCAGCAGACTTCCTCCTTTATGCTGTGTGATGTTTATGATACAGGATACACCTGTGAGCCAACTCAAGTCAGCTGTCCTGGCTGAGAATTGTCTGCAGCCAATGGCTGTCCTGTGACTGTGTCCCTGAAACACCAGGACACCTTTTTAGTGTTTAACAATACATCTGAAAGGAAAATATCAATATCCCACTGATCTCCCAGTACTGGTATCAGCCCTTTAATCAGGAATATAAGATACTGAGAAGTATTTATATGAATTGTAGGTTAAGTGCAAGGCAAGTTGACTCAGACAAGATATGCTAGCAAAAAAATATTAGTAATTAATCTTGCAGACAAGGGATATTTAACAGGCTTTAAGTATTGAATTATTTTGAAATACTAATGACTTATAGAATACTATGCACTTTAGAAACTTTAAAAAAAAAGTTTAATTCATCATTAATTTGATGCACTCAAAATACATATATCTAATCCAAAGACAGAGTTTACACTGTGCAAAATGAAGCAATGGAAATTAGATCAAAGATGATTTTGAGTACATGGAATTGCATCTTTAAAAAAAAATGCCTTTAACCTGGAAAATAGTACAGAAAAGGACAAAATAGAAGAAAAAATAGGAAAATACTTGCCTGCACTGAAGGTGTTTAAAATTACGTAGACAACATTTCCTGTATTCTAGGGATTATCAGTGTTCTGTTTTCAAATGAGGATTGCTGGCTAGATGTCATGTGTGTGACAGAAATTCTAGTATAGAAAAGGCAATCCCACCAGCTCTGTTCTGTTGTACTCGTCTAAGGCCATACACTTAACAGTGTACACATTTTATATCTACATCTGCCACTTTCATCTCCCTTTTCTCCCTATTTTTCACCAAGCTACGAAACACATTGCAAGCAAGAACAAAGGACACTCTGCTAATGGTGAGTCCAGGTCAGTAGTAAACTAACTCTATTTTTCCTTGTTTCTTCAAATTATTAACTTTCTCAAATGCTGTTATTGAATTCCTGCTAGCTTCTGTGCTGAAATTTTATGCAAAGTTTCATTAGTGTCTGCCTCTGTTGGAAAACTTCAAATTTAGAAATTAGAGTAAGCCTTAGCTTTCTGAAGATCCCCTAACTTTAATTAGTATTCCATGAGCCAAATATGAGTCTCTCATAAGAGGACAATGAAGTAAAATAGTAGTGATCCAAAATGAAAATGCATTTCTTTGATCCTAAAGTCTATTGAACAATGGAATATCTTCTTTTTATTTTTCTCTTTTCTTAGAGTTTAACGGGAATTAGACTGAACAAGTGGAAAAACATACTATCCTGTAGTAAACCTTCATGTCTATTACACAATATTTTAAATTAGGAAGTTCTATTGCTTAACCAAACCAAGATACTCAGTCTTCAGGTAACATTTTAATTCTGTTTTCTGAAATAGTACATCTTTTCTGTGCCTGCTTGCAGGGAATGGCATAGTCTTGAGGAAATGAAGGTTTGTGAAAGGGCTCCCATTAATTCAGTCTGATTACCATTGCATCTTATAATCAGCTTCATATTTTACTATGAATAACATACAATTTCAGAGCCTGAAAAACAGCATTTGGTTTGTACATCTTTATCAACATCAATCCAAGCTGCAAGTTACTTATTAAACAGTACAATTTGGTTTAAATGCATCTTACAAAATGTGAATTTCTCATTTCTGTATTCTAGCTAATTTGACTGTCAGATAAACTATCATTTGGAGATTTTGTAAATATTTGAAAAATTGAAGGATTTTCATTGTGTACTGATCTTTCCATCACACAAACAGTGTGTGAATTAGCAAGAATGTGGAAGGTCTCTCCTTCTCTCTGTATCTTCTTACATATCTAAGTAGAGTGCTTTAATGTATATCTTCTGTAGGATAATACTTTAAAGCTACTGTGCAACTTTAAGAGGCTGTTAGACACTGATTTCCCATAGACTTCAATCAGCTCTTTGAAATTGTAGTGTTTGTGACAGAATAAACTCCATTAACTTGTTTTATTAGTACTGTGCGCAGTCAGGAGGAGCAATGCTGCAGAACATGATGAAATGACTAAGAGTCTTCATCAGTGCACAGCAGAATGTTTTCTCCTTACACAGAATATATAATTATTGCTCACATAAACAGGCAGGGTTTGTTGTTTTGTTGTTGTTTTTTGTTGGTTTGTTTGTTTTTGTGTTGGTTTTTTTTTCATATTTCTCAGGTAATACTGGGAAATTTAGGACTCCTATTCATGAAATGAATGAAAAATAAATTACATTTCCCTCTTGCCCCTTTTCAGTCCAATTTGTTTCCATGCTGCTGCTGTAATTTTTGCCTATGTAGTAGAGAATGATTCATCAAACACAAAAACAGTTCTAATTCAATTGGATACTATAATGACAGAGCAGTTTGACAAAGCCAGAAGAACTTGAGAAAGGAAAGATTTACTGACCAGTTGGCTCCCAAAGGCCTATTAGTCAGATTTTGACAGCTTGTACACAATGTAAGCTGGCAAGGAGAGTAAATGAAAACAGAATGAATTCAGCAGAAGAAAGTGTAGTTTACCTTATGTAAGTAAATGCAAGACAGATACCACGGAGTCACTGTATATTTCAGAAGCAGGTATTCTATACTGCAGATGGCACAGCTGCCAGTACTTATCTGACAAGAGAGGTATTATTTTCCAGAACAACTCTTACAGCATTAAGCACTTCAGAAATATAAATGACTTTTCCTCTTCTCCTTTGCCTCCATTTTCTGTTGGCTTTTTGCTTTTCACATTTAAGATGAAAGTCAGATTCTGAGATGACTAGCTGCATGGGATAAACTTCAAACATATTAAATTTCAGCCTAACAACATACAGAAAACACAAAGCTGAGCCATCATAAAGGAAATTATTGAAAGGAAGAGTCAGTACAGATGTAGAATGACGAGAAGCAAGGAAAAAAACATAAAAATCCAATCCAGTCTATTTTTATTTTTTTTTGCTAACAAAACCCAAGTTTATGATTTGCAGATTGAACATAACTAAGCAGAAAGGTGTTTTTCGTAACAACAATTTATAAATTCGCCCTTTTACTGGATAAGAGTTCTTTTTATGTTTCAGCAGTGTCTGCTCTTGTGACTACAGTTAAGGGACTGTCAGCATTTTCATTATATAAACCTCTATATTTAGGGATTTATAATTTGGCCATAAAAATTCACAGCATGCTGAAACTTGAAACAAGATTTTAGTCTGAAAGTTATTTTTTTTAAGGCATTCTAAAGTCATTAGTCCAGTTTTAAAGTAACAGAAAAATGAAAATTCTCATATTTACTGTCTAATTCTGCTTGTGTGTTGTACAATGTATTCCTCTCAATACCACATTATGGATTCTGGAGTTCTACAGCACATAAACGTTTGCCTTTATATACGTGTATTCCTGAGTAAAAATAAAAGCCTCACTGATGTAAGAAAAAACAGTACAAACAACAACAACAAAAAAAAAAACAAACAAAAAACCCAAACCATAAAAAACCCCAAATCCCACAAAGAAACAAAAACAGCCAACAAAAACCAAACCAAACCAACAACCAAAAAAAAAGGACAACAACAACAAAAGAAGAAACACAAGCATTGTGCATTCCTAACAGATACTTATTCTAATTTTGGGTAGATGTTTCAGGCTGCAGATCTATACTATGCAAATGTATATATTAATGCCAGTATTCTGAAGGTCAGAATGGAGTATAAGTTAAACCCACAAAGGTTACAAATTAAGTGTTATGGCTGGAACTGTGTCCTGAAAGGACAAGAGCATCCATTTCCCTCATCACAATAATGTGAAAGTTCATAAGGTAAAGAGCCTTGCTCACCAGGCACACACTCTGAAAAACATTTGGAAATTATGCATTCAGAGCCACACTGCTGGAAGAGTGCTTCTTGCTGAAAAACGACATCTTTGTAATGCTGGTAACACAGAAAGCAGCACAACATAACAGATATTAGCTATGTTAACATTAAATAATTTTTAAAACAGCTAACTCGAGAAGATCAAAATACAACAGGTGAACAAACCTGTCTCTTACACCTGAACTTTTCTGCCTTCTTTTTTTTTCCATACACAGTGTCTTCTATTGCTTTCCTATGAAAAAAAAATAGTAATAAGGTTCCCACCTACTTAAATCTTCCTCCAGCTCTTCTGAAGTGCATCAGTGTGCTTTCCACCACTGTTAAATCTCTCACTTCTCACCACTATTGCCAAAACATGACACCCTGGCTTGTTGCTACTATTTTGAATGCTCATAGTCCCATGATCAAAATTTTCTTGCCGTCATCTTCAGTCTAGCAGGATCTTCAGGCATATTCTCTGAAACAGCACCAGTATCATCTTCAGTCAGTATATTCTAGCTGTTACAAAACACATTGATCATCTATTTCAAACGACCCATTGCTGACAATTTTTGCAGTAATAGGGACCGTTTAGGGAAGACTGACACAGTAATTAGATGCATTCTTACAATGAAAGTTAACTGATTCAGCTGGTGTTCAATGCTTCAGGTTACTTATTAGTTAGAAACCTAGAAGTCTTTCAAAAGGAAATAATAGTAAATGTGGGTTCTCTGCCTAGGGAGAGCTACCTTCCTTGTAGAAAACCACAAATCTGTAAATCTGAGCACATTCCCAGAGGAAACAGAATTTCTGTATAGAAATATTTCCTTTTAAAAAGTCTGCTTAGGTACAAAAACAGATGAAAAAAAGAAAGAAAATCAAGCTATTGGTGCCTCAGGTTAAAAATCAGCATTGGTTTTTCTTCTGTGCTTGATTTAGTACATCCAACTGTGATGCAGTGGTAGGTGCAGACAATACCTTATCTGCACTTCTGCACTTTATTGAGCATCACTTTACTGTGGAGTTTTGCATTATACATGTCTTCCTTTCCACTTGTGGTTTCCTGTCTCAAACCTGCTCTCAGACTGCACTCAGGATCTACAGGCATCGTGTCTCTCTTTTTTGCTAGTGATTCTTTGAGCTATCTTGTTCTGGAAATCAGCTCACTTCCTTTCTACTACAACAAGGGAATCCTTGATATTGGTCCAGTTGAAAGAATGGTTACACTGAACTTAGCATACTATAGAGCATTTTGCAGGCAAAAAAGTGCCATTTCATCTCTGAGAGGTTGCTGTGTAAATATGAAAATCATTCAGTTCACATGCAGTGCCACACCCATTGTAACACCCCCATCAGTTCTACCAACCTTTCCACATAGGCCTTTCTTGAGAAGTTGAAATGTCTTGCACTTTGCAAGGAGAGGCAGCACTTTCTCAGAGATTTTTGTTGCATTTGGGCTGCCTCTTCTCAAAACCTTTTCTAGTCTATATGGTGACTATGAAAGGGGTTTTTCCCAGGTGAAGTAGTGATGACCTGAGATGACAAGAGCCCTAGAACTGCAGAATGATTTAGGTTGGAATGGACATTTGTAGTTTTCTAGTGTGTGCTTTCTTCTCATAGGAGGACTAATATAATGTCAGGTTTCTCAGGGCCATGCGCAATTGTGTTTTGAGTATCTGAAAGAAAAAAAGTTCCTTAGATATCCTGGTCCTCCTGTTGCAGTCGCTGATTACCCTCACTGTAAAAAGTGTTTTCTTTACATTAGGTAAACTAGAAGGAACTTTTATCTGTTGTGTCTTCTCCATTTGGCACTTCTATGAAGAGTATGGCTACTGTGACAAAAGGTCACACAACATTGTCATTATACTCTCACGTTAGATTGTTAGGGGCAGCAATTAGATCCCAACCCTTATTTTCTTCTCCTTGATTCTGGACAAACCCAGCTCCCTCAGCTTCCCCACATGCATCAAATGCTTCAGCCCCTTAGCCGCTCCCATATTTTTGTGGTCCTCTATTGGATGTGATTTGGTGTCTTGGATATCCTGACTGACTCCAGTACACTGCAGTAGCCTAGGCTACTGGAAGGCACTGGCCTTGGACCAGTAGAGCTATTTAGCTTGAGTCATCTACCTCACTGCCTGTAAAGCAAATCATTTTTCAAATGACAATTAATAACTGATGCCTTAAACAATTAACAGGAGAGAAGAGCTTCACATTGTAGAAGTAGTAAGGCAACTACTGTTGACCTCTCTGTAGAACATTTTGAAGCCAAATGTCAGTTGACATGTTAGCTAGCAGCACTGATAATGCTTTCAAAGGTATACACAAAGGAATGTTCCTGGTGAAATTTATATAAGAATTTATATAAGAAATATACTGAATTTAATTCAGCTTACAGTAAGTGTCAGCAAAAATAATTTGCTCTTTCTCTTCCTTACATACAATATTCTGCTGCAAATTTGTGTAATTAAAAAAATATACCTAGAAATAATCTGCCTAGCTAGTGTTTTGAGAAATTCTACTAGAATTCACAACTTCTTGCAAACAAAACTTTGTCTTAATTTTCCACGTTAAAATTCACTAGTTGTAGTGAGAGTTCAACACTATTAAATGGATGACTGCATGTTTTACTGTCACTAGCTGATGCCTTGATGATATGCTCTTTCATTTCCTATGAAGTATACACGAAGATATCTCATCCACAGGTCCTGACTGGCCAGAGGTGTCACATCAATTCACAGATGCAGCAACAGAGATAATAGAGCTGAGTGTGTTTGCAGAGTAATTTCTGGAACTATATGGAGGGAGAAGAAGGTTCTTGACTAATATATTTTTTTCAGAAGTCTGTCTCTCTTAGATGGTAAACAACTTCTTTTTGTGACAGCTGAAAATAGAAGATAGATTTTATGGCTATCCTATAGACAGTACTATACTATGACTAATTCAGTGAACTTTAGAACTTAAATGTTCAAGCTATTCTCAATAGACCATGGTATCCTTGTGGAATGGTCCTGTACTTCAGTGAAACCATCTGTAACAGAATTAATCATTCTTCAGAATGCAGGATCAGAATAAATAAAATTTCATATCTGACATTTGCAATTAAATGTTCAACATTGCCACATACAGTGCTACATGGCAGATCACCTTTACAAGAAAATTATCCAGGTTTATTTTAAACCCTTCAAACTCAGGCATTGAACTTCCACAGTAATGAGAAAGTTTTTCAACTACCAATCTCAAATAAATTTTCAGGGTTACCATTTTCAGAATAGGAGGGTTGATAAGATCAAGACTGCAAAAATATGTGATCAGTGCAACCATAATTTTGTTGTTTCAAAAATGAATAAATAATTTGTGGAAAAAAAAAAAAAAGAGAAGAAAATAATGTATGAGTATAATACATTTTTATAGCTCACAAGGATGCAGGTCATTGACAGAACTTGTGGATCGACTATCCCATGATCATCCTAACTGTAGTATACTGCAGTAATTTAATTTGCTAAAAAATACTGGATTAAATCAGTGTGAATCTTCTAATATTACCACATAATAATGGATGAACATAAATATGAAATCACTGTAATGACCTCCAGAGTATGTAGGTTATGCTATGGTAAATATCCATTATTTGCAGAGGTATTGCTTACACTGCCAAAATAAATTGACTTACATGAATAAATTCTGGGAAACAAGAATTTAAATTTCTAGTCCAGATCTTCAGCTGATGAATATAGATAAAAGATAATTGATTGCTTATTCTCATCAGCTAAGGCTTTGACCCTCCATATTCACTGCAGTGAAGATATAGTTTCCTATTCCTAAAAAATAAAAATAAAAATAAATAAAAAGACACTGTCACAGACTCCAATTGTTCTTTGTATGTCAAATCAAAATCAAGGTCAGATACAGTTTGAAATACATTCACATAATATTGCAGATATAATCATGTAGGCAATTTGAAGTGATGATTAATTTCAGCTGATTTCTGATTGCATTGTTTCAGTCCTTGTCTAAAAACCAAAAAATGTTATTTAGTGTAGCACACTCTGCATCTAAGGAATTTACCCAGTTATTAATCAGACTTCATCCTGTTGCTCCTTTTTTGTTGAATAATATCTTCATTGAATAATCCAATTATACTCAAAAAGAGGAAGTTAGTCACCTAAAGGATGGAAGGAATTGACTCTTACTACTTCAGCAAACTGTTTTGAGTCTTATCTATTACTAATGCAGCATAAATATAGACAAATGCAGCTGTTAGTGGTTATTTGATCATGACTCATGCAGCTATGGATAGCAAAGCTCATTTTACTAAAACCAGTTAAGACCCACTAAGGCTAGTTTTAATACCTGTTTTTCTGTATATTTTGGACTACAGCTACGGCAGGAATATTTCTGGAACTGAAATTTCCTAGTAAAATCTTTACTCTCATATTCAACTTAAAAATTTGGTAAGGCTTTTTCTCATAGAAGAAAATTCAACATATTGAGGCATCCCTCCTGTGACACTTCCAGCAAATGCTGTATTTCTTTAGAATTCAAAAGAAACCTCTTACAGGACCAAAAATAAAAAAAACTTCTCTGTGCAATCTGAATCCCAAGTTTCTTCCCCTGTTAAGAAGCTTCCAGACTTGGTCTGGTCCTCTTGGGATTCACTATGTGTCCATGAAATTGTTATATGGCATTTTTAATACAGGGCCAGCTGCCAACATTGAGTTCAATATTTGATGTTAACTAAGGCATGATGAAGATACCTAAAATACTGTAAGGAGTCAGCTAATCTAATAATGAGACTGATTATTCAAACATCCAATGTTCTTCTACCGTCACCATCACCACATCTAATTTTCTTTGCCATTATTTGAAAGATACTTTTCTATCCAAGCACTTCATTGTTCACTTTTCTATGTAAGTCCTTCTGGCATCACTTAATTTCTTAGACATGCTCAGAGTTTGCCTAATATAGAAACAGCATTGATCAGCTTCATTCAGGTAGTTTTATGCAGCCAGGGAACAACCATCCCTTTCAGGTAAATGCTCAGAGATTTCACCACTTGTACAAGGACTGAAAGACTGGTATTTCATCCCTTTTTAACCAGAAAGAGTTCAAACCTATGCTGTCCATCCTGGAATTAGGAATTTGAAGAGGCTAGACTGAAATGATGGTATATCTTCTCTGCTTCTACTTCTTCAAGAGACTATATACTTCATGTCATGAATATGAATTTCATGTGGCCAGAGAAACACAGAAGGTACAGAACATAGAGAAGGGAAGTAAAGTGGACCTAGTGCTTTGGAGCTGATTCCTGCTCCTATGGAGAAACTCAGACTGCATTCCAGAATGTATAAAAAGGAGTGTAGCATGAAATATATGTGAAGTATCTTTCATTTTCACAAGGGATCAAGGTTTCAACTTACGTTTACTGGGGCAGGTTGGAAGTCAAGAAAAATACGAACCAGTTGAAAAGGAACAGCAGAGAAACGAACAAGGGGCAGCAGAAATGATCAGACAGCTGAAAACACAACCTGCAGTGAAAGATGAAGATTATTTCTGCAAAGAGAATACTGTGGGAGTCCTGATAGCAGTCTTCAAGTGCAGAAAAAGGAAAAAAAATAAAACAAAGGGTTTAAATTGTAGCTAAGGAAATATAGGTTACAATTTAGGAACAGTTTTCTAAATGCTAGGATAGTTAAGCACTGGAACACATTGCCTAGGAAATTGTAGGATTTCCATCATGAAAGATCATTCAAGAGCAAATTAGACACAAGATGAATTAGATGACATAATGATGTTCATTATTAATTAGGTCATATGACTTTGATCAAATATGATTCAATTTTTATTTGGAACTGAGTTTAAAATGTCTGGATTTTTTTTTTTTTAATTAACCAAATGAAACCCTGCATTAAGACCTAACCATGAAGATGAACATATCCAAATCATGCAATCAATATTTGAAAGGTTTTGCTATTTCTAACCTCACAATTTTGTTACTGGCATTTATAGACATAGAAAAAGTAAGAAGCAGAACTGCATATTTCTTTTTCTCTTCTATAAAACTTCCCTGCCATTGAAAAGAAAGAAATATTCACACGTTTTATGGGATATCCATAATGTATTGTAGAGGTTTAAACTTACAATTATTTTCTGCATAAGCCTGCAAAGATGTTTACTTCTGCTGTGGCTAACACCATCATGTAAAGCAAACAAGTAATATTCATGCAAAGGCAAACAAAATAAATGAGTCAGGTAATTATAAAAAGAACAGTGACCTATTAAAAATCAGTCTGATGTTCAAGAATTCTCAGCATAGCAGTAGTAACGTTATTAAAAATAGAAGAATCCTGACAAGTATTCATTAGAATTTGCATATGTGAGTGAGAATGCACTTAATTACAAATTACATTCTGCAAATTATTTAGAAGCTGTGAATCAAAGCAACAAAGAAGAAAGATTTGGGGAGTAAGGGTTCTGAAGAGTATTCTAATGCAAATGTTCTTCACAAAAAAATTGGGGATGCTGGAAGATCTTTCTCAAACCAAATGACTTAAAAGAACAAACAAAGTTCAGAGATACTAATGTTTGACATGCAGGTATTTGCTATAGGTAATGGAACATTATCTCATTTAGATCAGAATGAATTTTTATATGTAGAAGTACATGTGTTAAAATATTGTGTCACTTGAAGTCAAAATAGCATATTCAAATGAGGAAGTCAACTAGCAAACTGCAGGTGTAATAAATTTCATGGACTGTATAATTCTCCTGCAGACTTTTTTTTCAGCTTTTGTCAGCAATGCTGCTAAAATGCTTCTGCAAAGCAGCCCCTGCTCTGCCGTGCTGAGTCAGCTCTCCAAGGCATTCCTTCTCATTGCTAACCCAAATGGGATGAAGGAGCTCTCTGCCTTACTGAAAGCCTGTCCTTCTGAAACTGTAGGGGCCAGCTGGAAAAAGAACAGGTGAAAGGTAAAAGGGAAAAAGCATGAATCCAGAAGATGTTGCTGCTGTGATAAATGCAAAGCATAGGAAACCAGGGTGCATGGAGGGGGAGAGGGAGAGGGAGAGGGAGAGGGAGAGGGAGAGGGAGAGGGAGAGGGAGAGGGAGAGGGAGAGGGAGAGGGAGAGGGAGAGGGAGAGGGAGGGAGAGGGGGAGGGGGAGGGGGAGAGGGAGGGGGAGGGGGAGGGGGAGAGGGAGAGGGAGAGGGAGAGGGAGAGGGAGAGGGAGAGGGAGAGGGAGAGGGAGAGGGAGAGGGAGAGGGAGAGGGAGAGGGAGAGGGAGAGGGAGGTAACAAATGCAAGAAAGAGAAGCACAGTTCGGCTTTTGTTCACTGCAGAGGGGCTACTAAACACTTCATGGAGAATGCATTTCCCAGGTGCAAGACAAAGTACAGAGGATAAATGGTAGAATAATCAAAATAAATATTTCAGATGACGACCAGAAAGAAAACTGAGAAACAGACAATCTGGGGAAAATAGCCACAAACGCAAAGTCCACAAACTTGCATTTCTTTGTCCTAAAGCAGAGACAGGCCATTCTTTAGTGGAACAAGGAATCTCTCAATTCTCTTGATCATTTAAAGGAAAAAGAAAAGTAATTTTTTTCACCACCGCTTACTATTCCTTGACTCCAATTTGTTCCTAGGGTGCAAGACTTTTTCATGGCAGCCACTGAAGACTCCAAGACTTTAGTGTCTATGTTCTTCATTCTGTAACTGCTACATCAACAAACGCCATGTAGTATTGCTTGACTTCAAGGACATTTGTTCCTCAAACCTTTCATTATAGACAACTACACAAATTTTGGCTCTGCCCAGGGTGGAACTGCTCAGATGAAAATGTAGTTAGCATCACAGGGTAGAGGCAGAAGACATTTACCTAAAGGTGAGCAAATTGAACAATTCATCTTATGTTACTATGGAAAGGAGATGATAAATAGTGAGATTACTGATACTTGATAATAAATATTTTAAATATTTCTCCAAACTTGCTCTTTGATATGTCTGTACAATACACAACTGGAGGAAAATTAACAGCCTAATACTATTATAATTCTAGCATTTATTACTGTTAACAGCAGTAAGACAAGATGTCCAGATTCCACTTTACTGGCAAGATTTTCAGTGCTGATCTTACAAGACAGGTACATAGAGCAACAACATTTGGACGAAGCCAGGAAAAATATTCTTTTAGCATTTTCAATGGGCTCTGATTCTTTTGCTATAGAGCATACACAGCCTCGAGGGTGTTCTTGAATGTTATCTCTGCAGCTGAGTGATTTTTGGAGGTCTCACTGAATACAAGGGTCACAACCTAGAGTCCATTCTTATCTGTTTTAATAAAAAATGACAACGAACTGTGCAATTCTCCATTGTTCCCTCAAGCAAAATGAAGGTGAATGTCACTCCTGTCTGTACAGACAAGTCTAATTACAGTATTACAGTCTAGAGCATGAAAATTCACTCCATTGAGGATTTTAACTAAGTCTGTGGAAGCACTGCAGCTCAATTTGCACATCCTCAGCTTTACTTAGTTTTACCAAAACCACCAAGGATGTTTTTGCTGTTACAAACTGGAATGTGCATGTTGTTTACAGCTCAGCTTCATATGAGGTCATTCAAACAATTATTCATTTCCACATAGACAAAACACAGGAAAACATAGATGCCTTGAAGACTATGTGATATATGGAATGATGCACCTTCAGCAAGATTACAAGCAGTGGAAATTTGGAAGGAAATTTACTGTCTTTCAGAGTGGTCTTTCAGACCTCAACAAGATAGAGAAGCAACGAAGAGGACCTCATGAAGTTCAACAAAGGGAAAATAGAAATCCTGCACTTGAGAAAGAATAGCTTTTACATTGCCTGTCATTAAGTGTACAAAGTTATCCACCCACACTTCCTATAAAATGATATTTATGGGCAGGTATCTTCTGTGTGGTAGTTGCACTAATCCATCCTCAGTCTAATAGGTCCTACTTTCAATCCTTCAGCTGTGGGGTATGATCAACCTCTTGAAATCAAGTGGAAAATTATGAAAATTACTTTTTTTGAGTGATGTTTATATTTATTCATGCTGAATTTCTGCAAGAACACTTAAGCAGACTCTGTCTTCTGTTGCCACCTCATAGAAAGTTGAGAGAATTATGATTGATGGCAAGGAAAGATTTTAACTCTGTGGTGGTCCCAACTGAGAACTGCACAGATTCTAACCTGGTGCTGATTTAATCTCAGCGGAAGCTCACAGGATCACAGGGTGTTAGGGGTTGGAATGGACCTCTGAAGATCTTTAGAGTCCAACCCCTCTGCCAGAGCAGGGCAATAGAATCTAGCACAGGTCACACAGGAATGCTTCCAGATGGTTTTTGAAAGTCTCCAGAGAAGGAGACTCCACAACCTCTCTGGGCAGCCTGTTCCAGTGCTCCATAACCAGGGCATGTGATCTTGAGGCTACTTCCAGCTATCTGTGTAAGGCTTTGTTGACTTCTTCCTGGTCTGATGTTCTGTAGTAGGCACCCACAATGGTTTTGCCTATATTTGTCCTTTAATTCTTACCCATAAGCTTTCAACACATTCTTCATCTTCCCCTAGGTAGAGCTCAATTCCAGGACTATCTCTCAGTATAAGTCATGGCTTGCTGCAGCTGGAAAGGTTCATGAATCAAAGTGTTCAAGACCCTTTCCTAATCATCTCTTTTGATTTGCCAGTTATACACATTAACACTTTCCTGATGCGTATGAGAAAAGATCTTGGACTCTTTCTGGATGAACAGGACCTAATATGCAGGCCTTTCTAGGTGATTAAAACCATAGGAGGTACAGTGCAACCATAATGTTTGTTTGTTTGGTTTTATTTATTTATTAAGAGCCATTAAAAAAAACCCACTACGTAATCAAAATCTATGAAGTCAGGTCTAGTTAGGTGCAGTTAAGAATCTGTTTCATGAGAGCATGGACACGTCAAGAATGTCCAGTTAAGAATGTCCTTCATGAGACATGGAAAATTATATTTTTCTGTTGCTGTAAACATCTGATTAAAGCTCAGAAAAACTGGAAATGGGCACGTTGAAGAGAATTCTTCATCTTGAGATCAAACTTTTTACTGGAAGCTTCTTTATTTTTAAAGTATCCAACATCATCTT
The DNA here is from genome assembly GCF_027791375.1 of Indicator indicator. Lineage (NCBI taxonomy): Eukaryota > Metazoa > Chordata > Aves > Piciformes > Indicatoridae > Indicator > Indicator indicator. Next base: position 37,226,813 of record NC_072010.1, read on the forward strand.
GATTGACTGAAATCCAAATACTAAAAATTCTTTCCTTATCCGTAGCTTCACGAGCTACAAATATCTGACCTCTATAGTAAAACATTTAAATACATTAATATTGTGGAAAAATAACAGACAGATGATCTGCAACTCTTCTCAACCTTATTTGTAATCCAGGAGAAGGAATTTAAACCCAAAAGGCATTTAAAAAAAAATAATTAATCAAGCCTGTTGTCGAGTAGGAAAAGAATCAAGTACCAGCATATCATTACTGGAGAAATCGTGTGCTCCAAGTAAATGAAACAAGAGAAACCTTAATAAAGGTGCTTGAAAAACGGGCAACAAAGACTTTGCACTTCTGCCTGATGATTCTTTAATGGATACAATCCTGCAGGATCACAACCAGGAAATAGAGAAGAGTGTCAGTCTTTTGTCAGACAATTACTGTGTAAGTGGCTAAAGAGATAAGATTATAGTAAGCAAGGACATTGTAATCCATTGCTTATAAGAGTAATTTGGTCCTTATTTTCTGAGAGCTTGATTCCACAGGGGGAAAAAAAAAAAAAAAGCCAAAATGAAGCTTTCTTTTTTTCTGTAAATCTAAAGAACAAATAAAACAGTAAGGAAAAATTCCCCATCCATTGAGCTGTAGGAAGCTTCACTGATCTCACACCTGTCCTCCCTTCTCAAAATCATATTGTTCCCTACAATTTCAGAATGCCTCTTAATAAACTTTGATCTAACCCTTAAAAAAGTGTTGTAGCCAGATACTGAGAGACGTTCAGATGGACCTTTTGTAAGCCTGATGTTCAAAGTAGTGATTAAAGTAGTGATTTCTTCAACTTCTTCACTTTGAGGGTGACAGAACACTGGAAAAGGCTGCCCAGAGAGTTTGTGGAGTGTCCTTTAGAGACTTTCAAAACCCACCTGAATGTGTTCCTATGCAACCTGATCTAAGAGAACTTGCTTCAGTGTAGGGGTTGGACTAGATGATACCCAGAGGTCCTTTCCAATCGCTACCATTCTGAAATTCTGTGATTAAGTTTAAGTGATCAATTGTGACAGATTATTTGGTAAAAGTATTTTGAAAATGTAGATTTCAATAAGAATACTGAAAGAGTGCTTTTATTTGATATCTAAAGTTTTTGTATCTATTTGGCTAAAATCCACATTTAAGGGGAAGAAAGACAGTCACACTGTATAAAGTTTAGGTCAATAAGAAAGAATTTAGGTGTCTATATCCTGGCATATTACTGAAAAACAGAGACTTTTTGAGCTTCTTTGGTGAAAATGGAGAGCAATTGGAAATTGATTAATTTTACCTAACTTTAGCCTCCTGAGACTGCCTTCCTTAAGTTCTTAGGTGGGATGAATTGCCTTTTGGACATTTCTGTTTCTCTCATTGATTATGAAGAAAGTCTAGTCTTTGGTTCTTCAGTCGGATGCCTCAGGGTAGGTGGGATGATTAGACCTGAATGCACTCATGATTTGATGAAGGAAGTGACATTAAAGGAAAGTGAGCCATGCTGAGTGCTGGACCCCCCACTGCTTCACTGTGGACAGAGCTAACACCCACCATTGATCTGTATTGGACTGACCCAATGTGTCGGTGTGAGCTGAAATTCCCCCCGCACCAACAATAACCAGGATAGCTCAGTCTGGAAGCAAATGAAAGCTGTATTTACAAGCAGATCTACAATCTATGATGAAATGCAATGAATATGTACAAATATACAAAATCACAACATTTACAAATATATACAATCAACAGAAAAGCACAACCAAGCTCCCTTTGCTTCCCCTAAAGGGGACCTTTCCCAAGGGGCCTCTTTCCCAGGGGCTACCTGCCCAGACCCCTCTGGCAGAAAGCAGTTAGTTAAAAGCAAAGAGGTTGTTAGCTCACCAAGGTCAGTGTGTTATCTTCAGCCAGAAGAGAAGAAGAAACAGCAACCAGACAGCCCAGTAAGGAAGCCCTGACTGCAGACTGCCCCACTTTGTTTTGAGTAGTAGTTCTTAAACAGTTCTATCTATCCAATGGAAGTGTTTAGAACAATCATCATTTTGCTTTCTTACACCCAATAGTGACTTATTTACACTCTTTAGCTTTCTCTGCTTGAACTTTGCAAAGAAAAATTAAAGAGACAGTTTCAAACCACCACACCCAACTAACTGTCTCCAACTAGTTTGGATGGGCCAGCAGTAACAGCAAGAATTATGAATTAGTGCTACTAGCCTCAGAACCAACGGTCAGCCTGTGGCTCTGTTTTATTCATCACAAGAACTAAGAGTATTTAAGAGTTTAATTCTGTCATATTTGGAAGTAATGTTTTTTGAAATCACTTTTATACCTGTCTGTCCATCTCAGCTGAGAGCCTAAGGGAGCCTGAGAAACAAGTTATTAACTAATCATCTTAGTTCAGTGTCTGAAGTTGATGATACTGGTAACATCCAGCTCTGATGTGACTGCATCTCCTGAGATATTATGTAAAGTATGATTGCTGTAGATGACAGCATGGCAGCAGACTTCTGATTGGAAGCAAGACAAGCATGCTCAGGGTTGTTTTACTGAAATCATTTCAAGTTTAGGGTGTGGATGTCCCCACTATAGCAGCAGCAGCAGTGACACACCCTCAATTTCAGTACTCCATTTCATGCAAATGGTTACTTTTATTGAGCCAAATAGAAGACACAAGAGCAGAATGCAGAAACCCCCAGTATGTCCCTTAGTCCATGCTATGTATTTCTTGAGGTATGTGTGGTAGTTTTAGGCTACTCATTTAAAATGTTTTCACAGATCTTGAACAGAAAGTAGCAGAATGTAAATAAATCACTATTGGGTATGAAAAGGAAAATAATGATAGTTCTAAACAATCCCATTGGAAGAGATAAAGGACTTAAGCTAGCTTGCAAAACAATCTTTCTCTCTTCTCACTTCCTCAGGCTGGGAGATATTAACTGGCTTCTGCTTGACCTTGGCTGCATTGTTTTGGCTAAGTCTAACAAAATCTCTCTCTGCTCCTTTCTCTTGTCCCTTTTGTGTACAAGAGGGTAAGGGGAGGCAAAGGGGGAGGCAAAGGGATCCTTGGCCAGGGGAGTCCTTCAGCTGTTTATTAATTGTAAATACCTGTAAATATGGGAAATATTGTATATTTTGTACATGTTCATTGCATTTCATTGTAGATTGTAGTTTTGCTTGCAAATACAGCTTTCATTTGCTTCCAACTGAGCTGGTCTGACAAATTTAGTGTTGGGGGGAATTTTCAACCCACCGCAGGTATGGCTTCATGACAGGTGAAAAAGAGGAACATCATTTTCATTTATAAGTGACTGTAATCTGAGCACACTGCAAACAACCAAGCATGCTGTTTCCATGCTAAGTACTCCCATGTTATCAGAGACACTGTCAAACTTTGCTATTTGTATTCCATAAAGAGGAAAGTTGAAAGAAAAAAATAATAATTCAGATATCCAAGGACATAAGGATCCTCATGCTTTGTTCCAAGTCACACAGCAGCTTCTACATCCTAGAGTACGATGGCTGGAAAGTGAAGGAAACTTAGTGGTAACTGTATGTAATGCTCACCTGGGATTTCTTCCAGATGAAAGCATATATACATAATACAAATGATCTTCAATATTGTTCCTGTGTGTTTAGAACAGAAAATACTACCTGGTCATAAATCCTTTGTTATCAGTCAGATTCCTTTGACAATTTTCCATTACATTTATGAATTCCTATTCTATGTTAATGGACTATATTAATTAAAGCAGACTGCAATGTACTAATAATGATTAATTCAACCCAGAGTGTCTTAAAGTGACAATTTCATGAGAGATGAAATTCTCCAGGGATCTCTAATTTACATTTGCAAAACAGGGAACTGTACTTGTGGGTGCTTCTACTTGGCCTTCTCACCTAAGCCAACGTGCAATAATAGGGCCTGGATAGAAGAGCTTATGGTGAAAAACAACAATGTCCTAAGGCATTAAGAAAGGCATTAGCTTTCATTGGTCCTGGTGGATTAACACATGTAACCTCACCCAATACCATAGAAAGTCTTTAGAAACCAGAGCACAAAATATAATAGAATGTGCAACCAGTTATTGGTGAAGAGCATTACCTCAGTAATAAGCACATTCTGAACATACCTACTGCCCTTGGGAAATAGCTTCTTGTGCTGTTAGTCTTTTTGTCATTCATGAGTAATACGTAGTTAACAGAAATCTTAGAAGAGGAAATGAAAAAACTGAAGATGATGAATCTGTTTCACTTAGACAATAATCATATAACATTGTGGCCAGTTAGTTTAATCTATAGTCATCATTTCCCCTAGAAAAAAAAATAAAAAGCAGGGGAGGCAGATGGAGAGTGAAGAGCTAAAAGTTGGTGCAAGGTATCTTTTACACACTAGAACAGTTTAAGAAAAATGCCAATTAAGATTTCATTGTTGCAATCAGTTTCTTGATAGAAACTCCACACTGAAGTGTAAATTGCATATATATAACCTGTCACACTTCTCCCACTCTCCACTTTTTTTTTCCCTCTTTTCCTGAAGAGAAGAAACACTTTTGGACACCTGTGGCCACAAGAGATTCCTAATCCATAAACATAATTTTGGTCTGTTGCACCCTTCCAACCTCTGACAATAATTATAATGGCTGACACATACTTGTATGACTCTTAAAATGGAATTAAAACTGCTCTCCTTATCCGTGAATACAGCACTTATTTTCATACTGTTTGGATAATACTTTTCTTTCTGTAGCAGGTACCATTCCTTATCATACTTAAATGTCCTGCAAATCCTGCAGTAATTAGCAACATCTAAGCTCTGATTTACTTACAACAATATGTTATACAGCTCAGAGTGTAGAATACAGTATTTTTCATGGTAAGATGAAAAGCAGGAAGTAAAATTATCAGTCCTCTAAGTGTTTTCTTTCTTCTTTATGACTAATTCACTTCTGAACAGCTTAGACTAGCTGTTCTGCTTAGCTCTGTCTAAGATCTAGAAAATGAATTACAATACACAAGGTAAAAGAGAAGTATTTCCAGTCTGTGTTTCTGGCTTGTTAACACTTTGCTTATGCAAAAATTACAAGATATACACTGAACAGATGTAGCCAAAATGAATCAGCCCACTTAAAAAAAAATAAACAAAACACCAAAAAGCGAAAGCACATAACAAAACAAACAAACAAAACCCCAAAATACCCCCAAATCCATATCTGAGGAGAAGGAGGACAGTATTTTTCCTCTCTGTTTGGAAAGAGGGGTTTTTAGCAGTTTTTAAATCAAGTTTTCAACCTTTATATGTCATATTAGGAATGGTGATCCTAGATCTTCCCTGCCATGATCAAATAAAGCTTAGGCAAAACAGACTGTCTACAAAAAATTCCATACATTTCTTTAATGTATAATTGGCTAAAAATAAATCAGACTCCTAAATTCATAGGAAGTGCTTTATTCTTGGAGATCTAATAAAATTTGAATTTTCTATATACTCTACATAATTTAATTTGAGATTAACAACATAAAAGGTAATACCTTAATGTATTGTAGATGTACATAAGTATGTAATGCTTTAAACAAAATTATTACACAATGGAAAGGTTCATATATCCCCATCAATTCTATGGACACTCCAAAACTACCTGACAGCATGAAAACCATTGCAGGATCATTCACTAAAATACAGCATACTCTTGTATTCATCTTCAAGCTTCACTGAAATCAGTACCTAGTACGGTCCAGACCTGGCTGAGAATATAAATCAAATAATTTATCATAAGTCTCTTAATTACTAGCCAATATAACAGTTCCAAAGAAGGATTTATGGAAATTAAAACTCAGTCTACACCGTATGATTAGCATATACAGACATTTTATTTTGTCGTTTCTGTAATTTACATGAAGTTTTATAGCTGTATTTTATTCTTTACCTGGCTTTTCTTCAGCTTACTAGCAAAGCTGCCTCATACTTCCAAACCAGGTAACATTTTCTCCAGTCAAGTCACCAAGAAAATATTTATCACTAAGTCTCTGTAAGTCTCTGTTTCTTCTCTTCCTCACAACTTCTTTCCTCACAACTTCTTTTTCTTTTTATTTCTTTTTTGTTTTTCTTTTTTTCTCTAGAACTGTTTCTGTACAAGAAAAACAAAACATAATATTTTGCAAACAATTACAAAAAACTTGCAATCTACTGCGGCATAATATGGAGCAAAAGATGTTCCAGCTACTATCATTCACAAACCAAACTTTGTGAACAAAGGGAGTCCACAATAAAATCAGGTTTGCTTTGAGGTCAGCACACTGATTTGCACAACTGAAATTATACAGATATAAAGAAACATTCCTTTTCTTTTTTTCCCCATAAAATTGCTTTGGTAGAGTGAGATCTCCTGAGAGATTTATGCAGAGCCATATCTCTAGTAAGATGAAAAGAGCGTGCTGTCCTCAGAATCAAAGCCAAGGAAAAAGAAGAAAAAATAAGCAGCAGAAAGGACAAAACACTCCATCATTCATGCAAGTACTGTATGCTGAAAGGAATTTCCAGAGCTTTCAGCATGATCTGTAATACATAAATATATATATATATGTATATATATGTGTGTGATAATATATATATGTGTGTATATATATATATTCTGAGCCAAAACATTCTTTTCAGCTTATTTAAATCAAGTCCTAGAACTTTTTATTTCTAAAAAAAAAATTATAATAAGTTTAAAATCTTCTCAAGCATACAGTTTTAAAGCACTATAACCCTGTAACTGATTATTAAGCAATATATTAAAGCAGGGATACACGTTCTTTTTTCAAGCTGTATTTTAATTGAACTATGTCACTTTCCATAATATTTCAAGACCAAGACTCCTTAGAAGCTTGTAAAGAACCTTATCAGAGATCCTGATAAAGAACTAGCTTTCAGAGTTTAGTGCTGGGCCCTAGGAGATTTCTTTTCATAAAAGGGAAAAGCAGGAGTGCAAAGGAGTAAGATAAAAGGCACCTCACCAAAACATTCATAATATGTTGATGTAGTTTTACAGATCTGTACTGCACCTTTCATTATATTTTATTTTATAGTCCTCATTTTTTTCCCCTCTACCCAGTGTTTCTTGACAGCATATATGAGGAATGAATTTTTGAAAGACTGATCTTCCTTTGTACCTCCATTTCAGTGGTCAGAAGAAAACCTGCACTTCAGGGTGCTTGATGGCAACTATAAATCAGATCATTTGAGCTGCAAACTTTTCCCTGCCTTGCACCACCAAAGCACTTGGAAGCACAAAAATGCAAGTACAGATTTTGATGAGTGAAAATACAGGTCTCAGCTTTTTAGAAGATGTGCCAGGAAGAATAAATGCATCATTCCTTTTGTCTGACACACAACAATACACACTGCTGCCACGTTTTTAAAGTACTGTCCTTTGAAGATGTGTCTTCTGATAACCTACACTAGAAATAAACCACATGGAAGCAGAGCAAGGGAGGGAAAGGGAGGTTCCTGGATTAAATGCCTCTTTCTGCTTAAGTGTATAATTAACACTTCTGCCAAATGAGCCTTTTTTGGATCTTGGTTAGTTATTCCTGGATTTTGTTTAGTGTGGCATTCTGCAGGTTATGCACATGAAAATGTGTAATTGTAGAAAGACATAAATACAGTAATTAAGTTTAGTGGATGAAATTCAGCTTGAGGTAGCAAGCTCACAGAACCCTTTCTACACCAATCAGTCCTCATATCAGAGCAGTGAAAGAAAACACTAATGGCATGTCTATTTAGGATTTGTCACATGCCTGCACAGCCTAGCAAGGATTCCTATCAGTTGCATGTAGGTATGCATGAAAAATGGCAGTGGATGAAGGCAACAGGGTCAGTACTTTTGCAGACATAGCCATATTGCAAAGTAAACTAACTTCCAGACAGATGGCTAGACGCCCCATTTAAACAGTGTGGTGATCAGAGCAGTACACAATCCCATCTGAGAGAAAATTATTTATAGAACCTGTGAAAGGTGTCTCTCTATGTGCTTAATTGCCATGTATATACAATAATATGCATAACCAGTAATATACATACACAACTGGCAGAGCTAAAGTTCTGAAGCCCAAAATCACAGCTGTGCAGTTTGCTCCCTGTGCAGTTTGTGGAGATAGCTACTCACATCTAGCACTTCAGAGAACAGTGCCTTGTCTTGTCGAAGCTTTGGGCAATGATATGAGTTTCAGTGCTCTTTAGAGTCCTTTGTACAAATCTTGATCTGTTGTTTTCTACTGGCTTCTAATATGGATTAATTGCCAGTCTGGTCTTGGTGGAGACAGGGCACTGTGGAGACAGTAAGATGACACATAAATCCCAGTGACGGGAAGGGAAAGGACAGAAAGAACAGAATGACATACCATTCTGAGAATAGCCAGAAAGGCTGAATTAAGATCAGGAAGGAGGATGGCAGTCTTTGCTTCCTCTCTGGACCAAACACTCAGCTATGTTTCCTTTTATCTAGGAACAGTGTTCCATCTAGTTGTTAAAGCAAATCCTGGAAGCTGTTGAACTCCTCCAGTCTCTCTTTTCTTTACTTGGGGATTGTGCCATCCACCTTTATAGTCCCACTTCCTGCTCCTACAGTTACAATATTTTATGCTTGAATTATTAAAAAACCTTATTTATATGCAAAGACATGTATGCGATAATTCTGCATGGAGAATACATTTCCAGTGACGAAAATTCCTAAACACTGCAACAGTCTGAACCAGCTGGACATAGATTATTAACAGATCCTTCTACACAGCTGTCGAGAGTTTGACAGTGTTTTTAAAAAGCCATATTTTTTTTCCTGAAACTATTCTTTTAAACAAACTTTGCCTAATATTGAATATACAATTATATCAAGATGGAGGTTTTACCACACTGAACAACAATGGTCAATGGTCTTTTTTATATGATTGAATTTTCAGTCATCCATCTCACATACACCTATGTTAGCTGACAAGGACTGGCACTTTGTGGTGCAAACTCATGTATAAGTATATGCATACTTTCACACTTTCTTCTGAGTACATTTGCTTGGTTCTCTCATTCCAAGAGATATGGATGAAAATACCATTGATGTTCATAGGTGCCACCTTCTGATGCTAATATTTTAAGTCTAACAGTGTGTTAAGTGACAAAAACACATTGCAGACTAGACAACTATCATTACTTTTGCCTGCAGAAACACTAAGTAACATGGAATAGTATTTAGAAATTTGAAGTAGAGTATTATCACAGCTTGGGACAGAACCATGATTTTTTATCACATTCTTTTGCTTCTTAATTATAATCTGAAAATTTTCACACTGAAAAGTGAAAAATTCAAGAAATCTTGTCTTTATTTCAATTTTTTATGAATGCCATTGTTTTTCAGGTGGAATTCAGATTTGACCTGCCACAAGATCTTTTGGTATATGGTCTGTTTTTGCTGAGAAGGATTTATCATATGTACACTTTAGGGAAACCAAAACTACTATGTGCAGATCAGCTTTCTATTTTCAACACTGTTCATTATCTAGTGCTTAATGAAACATTAAGATGGTCATGGGCCTTTTGTTCTTGCAGCATAAGTAGAAACTTGTGTTCAGGGTGTTCGTCTTAGAGATGCTGTAGGAATGCCACCAACATCAGCCACCAGGTCCTTCAACAGATCATCATTTCTACAAAACTGAGCATAAAGATTCAGTGGACTACTTGGTTTAAAACCATTGTTAGTATCAATTGCCTTTGGTCCACACTTAGCAACTCTTAAGAGACAGATGTGAAGTAGACCTTTAGTGTTAATTTTAACTCCTTCACAATCCAGTTACTGCTATCCATTTAGCTCGGTTGTAAGGTTGGTGAAAAAATGAATTAAAGGAAAATGGTTTCATTGGAAAAAAAATCACTTTTATGTATTATTAATTATTATAGTAAAAGACACCTTAATCTTAAGTATATTTTCAGGAAGAAAAAGAAATTGCCAATGTAAAAAGAACTACTTTATTTTATTGAAATGTTAGAATGGATCAAAACATTAGCAGTATACGAAACCGAGTTGATAAAGAATTCAAATAATTGGAAGACCATGATGTACACCATAATATCAAACTAACCAAATAATTTTGGGGGGATCTGAAATGTAATCAGGATGGCAAGGGATGCTTAAGAATTTCAGTTCTATGGGGAAATGTAGAAAATCCATTTCTTTTGATTCGAAAATAATAGCTCTTTTTCACAAAGTGACAGAAATTCTGTTGATGCTGAAATCTCAGTTTCCAAGAAACTCACTGAGGTTCAGGTATTCTCTTTTCCCTAGCACTGGTCACTTTTGTGCACAGTTAGGCTTCTCAGAGAGAGTGCTTCACACTCTCATTGCTAAGATTGCAACTCCAGTGCACATGTAGTGTATAAGAGGACTTGGTTTTCTGGCATTAAAATCTAGCACATTCCATGGACATGAATTCACTTCTGAAAAAGGAAAAAAGAATAATTTCTTTTCTCATTATTCTATCATCTTAGGCTCTTAAAAGATGCTGCTGAGAAGGAAAATTGAAAGCCTTTGGTAAAGACGAAGAATATATTCTCAAATACTATATTCTATAAACCTATATTTGTAAACAAAACAAAAACAAACAAACAAAATACAAACACACCCCAAAAACATCAAAACCAAAACAACACCTTAATAATAACATTAATTTTACAAAAATAAATACTTTTCAAAAAAAGGTACAGGTGGATGGGAAGGGTTACTGTATAATTTTGTGTATGCATGCATATGAAGATGCATAAATTTGTGTATATGCATATACATTTTATATTTATGTGAATTTCAATATGAAGTGTAAAATTTCTTTGAGTGGAAGCTGACATTGATGGAGATTACTGAGAACTGGCTTTACAGACATATAAGCTTTAAAGGTTTTTCTTCAATCTGTATTATGCTAAGGAATAAGGAAAAGGAATAATTCCTTCACTTCAAATAATGTATTTCTACATGTTTTACTTGGTTTGTGCCATCTCTTGTTGAAATAATAGTAACATATCACATCATTCCTGTTCTGCTGCTTCACTATAATGAGCCTGGGCAGATCTCATGAATTCTTAGGATAAATGAAGCTGTGAAAAGTATTTTTTTTTTTTTTGCATTTGTGAGACTAGATTGAGTTCATGACCCTTCCCCTTCCAACCCCCAACGTAATTTAAACCCATTTGTTCCCTTTCCTATGCATGTTCCTACCTATAGTAGATTTTTCTAGGAACTGGACTGTTTTTCTGGGTTTTAAATATCAGCAAGTATATGCCTTTGTAGGGAGACAGATATAAAGTTTCAATGAACCTAATGAACTCTCATGGCTGAGATTTCTAATCCCTTGTGTGGGAAATTACATTCTACTCTAAAAAAATGTCTTTTCCTTCCCCTTCCCCTTCCCCTTCCCCTTCCCCTTCCCCTTCCCCTTCCCCTTCCCCTTCCCCTTCCCCTTCCCCTTCCCCTTCCCCTTCCCTTCCCCTTTTCCTTCCCCTTCCCCTTCCCCTTTCCTTCCCCTTCCCCTTCCCCTTCCCCTTCCCCTTCCCCTTTTCCTTCCCCTTCCCCTTCCCCTTTCCCTTCCCCTTCCCCTTCCCCTTCCCCTTCCCCTTCCCCTTCCCCTTCCCCTTCCCCTTCCCCTTCCCCTTCCCCTTCCCCTTCCCTTCCCCCTTCCCCTTTTCCTTCCCCTTCCCCTTCCCCTTCCCCTTCCCCTTCCCCTTCCCCTTCCCCTTCCCCTTCCCCTTCCCCTTCCCCTTCCCCTTCCCCTTCCCCTTCCCCTTCTCCTTCTCCTTTTCCTTTCCCTTCGCTTTCCCCTTCCCCTTTCCCTTTCCCTTTCCCCTTCCCCTTCCCCTTCCCCTTCCCTTCATTTTCTCTTTCTTTTCTTTTTTTTCCTCCCCCCCTTCACTTTCCCTGTTTTATTTCTTTCAATGTTGCCAATGCAACTTTTAGTCAAACTCTTGAGAACTGGGAAAAAGACACTTGAAGTTGCCTGCTGTCATTCAGCTGCAGCCACTGTTATGACCAGTGGTAGAGACTGATGGAGCGAATAGCTAGAGAATATTGGCTGAGCTGTTGTCATAATACCAGGAAGCTTGAGGGATCAAAAACAGGCCGTTCCCTTTCTCCATAGGAGAAAGAAGCTCTTCCTATTTGTCAGTAAGCAAAGGAAGGAAGTTTGTATGTCCATCAGGGCTTTGCCAGGTGTGTTTGCAGATATCGTCTCCACAAGTTGGACTAATTAAGGTGTGTTATAGTTTTGGTGCAAGGGTGATCAGTACTTATACAAAAAACAATGGCAATAAAATATTCCCTAAAGACAACTGCTGATACTACATGATTATTCATCATAGAATAAAAGGATACAGGAGATGTATTTCAGTGTTAAAATATAAGATTATATTCTATATCGAAGGCAGCATTTCTTCTATACTGGCCATGTAAACACAAGTTTTATGATTATGAAAGAAAAAATGTTTGAACTACTGACTATTGTTATACTGTTTCTAACTCCCATGTGATGTGAATTTTGCAAAACCAAATGCAAGCAAAGGTATAGAAAAAGAGCAAAGCTAAGGTCAGATCATCAGCTATTTTTAATTTCCATTCCATACAAAGTCTTAACCAATCTGTAGGACAATGAGTGGAGACCAGAACCCCCAAATTAGAGATTAAGAATTTCAGAGACATTGTTTCTACTGAATGTTCCTCTAGTGAACTTCTAAAGAATGCCTAGTCAAATTTTAACTTTCTCTTTATTCTCAGTAACAGAGTTCAAGAAGGAGGAAAAAATACTATTCTATTATTGAATTTTGAATACTGTCTACAAAAGCACTATTAATTTGAGAGATGTTTGAAACACCTTCAAGCATTAAAAGGAACTGAAAACGAGTCTTCCTTCTCTTGAACAATCATTTATTTTTCCTCTGAACTGTACAACCTCTTCTATTAGATAGTTATATACTGCCTACATTTTGGTAACAGAAGACTTCGATGTTTCTCCAGAAAGCAAGAAGAAGGAGAAAAAAATAAAAAGAAATGGTCACCTCAGCCAAGTCAACTATGAAATCTAAAGATTTTCTTTCCTTTCAGTGCAGACACTACAGTATTTGGACTTAAAGCTTTAAAATCTCTTGTATGACATCTAATTCTGTGTCAGCTGTTCTGTATCATAAAGGATGCATCTGACCAGTTGGATTAGATGTCTTCTGGAGGTCCCTTCCAACCTCAACCATTCCGTGACATGCAAAAACCTACAGGTGATTCTACCCTCAATAAAAGAAAGTGAAATTCAGAACAGTGATAGATCTTTTTTTGCCTCTCATGTCCTGAGGAGACAAAATCTAAAAATATACAAGTTAGATGAATTTTCAGATCTGTAACATCCAAGTTCAGCTAAAATGTGATCAGATGATACAACTAACCTCTTTTTCTCTTTCTTTTCCAAAGCAGTACTGTGACTAACCCTAGGCTCAAAAAGAGCATCACTTCTAGTCCTGTCATATAAAGCAGAACAATGAGACTATACACATCCATTACCCAGCTGATCTGTTGAATGTTTAAACTAATTATTAGCAAACTTAAGAGAGAGGGGAAAAAAAAAACACATGATTCCTCTTTTCTTTGCAGGAATGAATTGGAGCAGACAGATTGAATCTATTGCCAAGGTTAAACCCTTTATTTTCAATGACACCAATTATTTTGAGCACAAATGCTTTAATTATCTCAAGCAGGCAATTAATAAGTTCAATTTCAAAATCAGGCACTGCTCTGAAACTGTCCAGCATTCCAATTCTTTTCTCCTTAAAGATCTAAACCATGAAACCTTTCGAAGTTCTTTGAGCTGCCGTTTTCACAACCAAAGGGCTTAAGAATTTTCTAATTCTCTCTTTAAACATCATTCAAATTAGTGCCAAAAGAAATATGTTTGCAAGAGGAAAAGCTGAGTGCTTTGGTTCAAAACAGAACACTGGTATAAAGGTAAACTAGCATGTTTGGCATATCTTCCCATCTATATCATGTAAGCATGACTTCTAGTGACATGTTTTCTGCCCTTGACGTATGAATATCCAATGACTAACCTAACAAAAGCAAACCATGTATAATACCTGTTACATTCCAAGTAACATGCTTCTACAATACTTGCTAAAACATTTATGTTATAAGTGTTATTTTTTTTTAATAAATATGAAAGTAGATGGTTGGCTAAATGAATGTTTCCTCTGAATGAAACTTGCTTGTTATTTTACCGAACTGTCTGTAGTCAGTTTTGGGGTTGATGAACAGAACACAGAATAACTTTATTTCAAGCAGCAGCAGAGTAAATTGGGGGAAAAAATGAGTCTCTGTCTATGAAGATGAACAAGGTTTTGTGTAACAGCATAAGCTGAAAAAAGTGAAAATATCCTGTGATATATCTACCTAATTAGGTAAAGTAGGACATGCAAATAGAAAATATTTCCTAATATGTAATGTGATCTGTTGAAGTCCCATGACAGGATGTGAGGTTGCTTTTATATATTAACTAGTAGAAAGTTTCAGATGCCATAAAACTATACAGGGTTTTTGAAGTTCAGCCTCTATAACTACCTTGATCACAGAATCACAGAATTAACCGGGTTGGAAAAGACCTTCAAGATCATCTAGTCCAACCTATCACCCAACACCATCAAATCAACCAAACCATGGCACTAAGTGCCTCATCCAGTCTTATTTTAAACACTTCCAGGAATGGTGACTCCACCCTTCCACTGATACCCTGAGGCAGAGGACTCCACAGTTTCACTTTGTCTGAGTAAAGACTAAATTCTCTTTATTGGTTTTAATTTACTGACATTAAGTTGAAATACCCAATAGTTTCAACCAGTGTTAAACTGGAATTTGAATCTTGCTGCAAGGCCCCAAGGCAATACGAGTAACTAATTATTATACAGGAACCAGAGATGGTATCAACACTTTGGAGAGCATACATCTGTGTCTCTTGTGGTAGCTTCAGGCTTTGCCTGGAAAATTTTCCACAGATCTTGAACAGAAAGTAGTAGAATGTAAATAAATCACTATTGGGTGTAAAAAAGGAAAATAACAATAAGTTCTAAACAATCCCATTGGATAGATAACAAACTAGCAAGCTAGTAATGAAAACTTTCTCTTTTCACCTTCCTCGCTCTGAGAGACACTTGCTTCTGGCTGGCTTTGCTGAGCTAGGCTGAATATCATAACAAAACAATTCTCTGCTCCTTATCTTGTCCCTTTGTGTCCAGGAGGGTGAGGAGGGGGGCAGGGAAGGGAAAGCTACTAGCTCCCCTGGTCTTTTTTTGGCCAGGGAGTTTCTTGTGTTGTTTATAAATTGTAAATACCTGTAAATATTGTAAATACTGTATATTTTGTACATATTCATTGCACTTCATTGTAGATTGTAGATTTGCTTGTAAATACAGCTTCATTTGCTTCCAACAGGGCTGGTCTGGCAATTTAATGTTGGGGGGAATTTTCAACCCACCACACCTCTGAAGTAATCTGTTAAAGCAAGGAGGAAAGCAAGAAGCTGATATTTACTGGGTTCTGCTGGGAAATTGATATAGTTTATGATAAAATTTATAAGCCAGAAATATGATAAAATATGAATATGATTTATTAGATATCAAAATTATTTTTCAGAGCTAATTTGATCCAGGTTCGTTTGCCCAGTCGATGATAGGTTGATTACACATGATAGGACGTTAATGAACAATGGAATAACAGTCTAGAAAATCAGAAACTTAGAATACAGAGGAACAAACTGGAAGCTCTTATAACATGAAATAAAACAGCTATACCACCTCAGGAGGCAGGACAGACCCCCTCGGCCTTGTTGTGGAGTTAAGCCACAGATAAACAGTCTGTAAACTTTAGAAATAACCAAGTAAATTAGCTTTAGTTATTCATGAACTGCTGAGCTTCTAGTCACCAAAACCTTTGCCGAATGAAGAGATACATGGAGCTGCAATTTGTAATGCAAAAGGCAGGGAAAATCCAAAACAAATCCCAAAATTGCAAGAAGTGAGGGAAAGAAAGAAAGAGAGAGAGAGCACTCTGCTGTGGTATGGCCCGAGACCCAACATGATGCTACTAGGACAATAGCAGGTAATCGCTCTGAAGACAAGCACAAAGTGGGTGCTTGTCACCACCTAGAATCCCTCTAACAAACAGGGTGTGGGCTCTTGAATCATCCCCTATAAATTCCCCTTTTGAAAACTGAACGGCCCAATGGCAGATTACCTTTTCAAATATAGCAAATCAGTTCAAAGTGCTGTATGGCAGGCAAACTGCACATGCCTTCTCGACTAGCCTCTGACAGGTGCAGCTGTCTATGTGAAACGTGAGGCATGGAGTCCAGCTTCCATCCCCCCAGGCAGCCTCAACGATGCCTGCCTATTGGCTTCTCAACCTCAAACCTGGACCGTAAAACAGGGAGGGAGGAGAAAGGGCAGTGGCCAAACAGGTTTAGATGGTTCATTAATTCCTCTTCCAGGACAGAAATCTAAGTGCATTTGACCGTGTGTGTGTGGTGTGTGTGTAGATATATAGATAGATATATATATATATATATATATATATATATATAAGATACACATTTATATATATAAAGTGCCTATCACCATAAATATTCTTTGGAAACCACTCTGTAACAGCACTGTTGCTAACCTGTTAGCCTGCGGTAACTCACTACAGATTCACTGGACCTGTTACTCTTCAACCAACTCATTGTTTTGTTACTGCCTTTTTTCCAGTCAGAAAAATTTACAGTAAGTTTGGAACCAATATCTATGTACTGGAGAGCTGATAAGAGTGCAATCAGGAATGCAAATTGCATGCAGCAGAACAAGAGGCACATAGATGAAGAAATAATGGAAAGATAACCAGTTTAACTGAGATTGAAATTTGGTTATTCTGTAGCCCGTGATGGTGAAGCTATATCTACAGTTTGTGTACTGTTTTTTCCTCCTGCTCTGGGAAGAAAATTCACATATAGCACAATTTTCTAAGAATATTACAGGCATACAAGCTGGCTCAAAAAAAAAAAAAAAAAAAGGACAAACCAATCTAGTCTAACTTCATATTCTTCTGTCCAAAAATTGGAGAGGAATTTATTTAATGTCAGCATTCTCCTTTTTAACTTTGTTCGTTGTGAAACAAGCTGGAAAGCTATCTAAAGGAACAGTATCCCACAACAGGTCTGTATTATTTCTTCAGAAAAAAACAATAATGTGTGTTTATAACTACACTCTTTTATCTTTTTTTTTTTCTTGCTTTTACTTTCACTTCCTGTTAACTTTTTTTTCCCCCATTTACCTTTACTTCCCTTTCCTGCCTTTTCTTTTTTTCCTTTCCCCTTTCCTCTTTCGCTTTTAGTTTGTCCTTCACCTTCATGTTCGCCTTCTCTTTGGTCATTTTTTGTTTGTTTGTTTGCTCATTACTTTTTACTTTTAACTTTTTTAATTCTATGCTAACATGGTATGGCTATTTTTTTGAAACATGGAGGCTGATGCTAATATAGATGGTTTACAATTGAATGAAGTAGTGCATCCTGAATTTAAACTCACCCACCTCCCTGGGAATGTTCAAGTCCAGGCTGGATGAGGCCTTGAGCAGCTGAGTCTGATTGAGAAGCATCCCTGCTCATGGCAGGGAGGCTGGAGTAGATGATCTCTGAGATCCCTTACAATCTAAGCCACTCTATGACAGTTTCCAAATTATTTTCGGTGTATTGTTTTTCTTGCATCAGATTTTTATAAAATGTTGCATGAAAAGCAATGCATTTTAACTGGACTACAGGCTTTTATAAATCAGTAAAGCTACAGGAATGGACTAAAGACAGTCATTCAATATGGTCAAGATATGAGAAACTAAAAACCAAGAAATCCTGAAGTACTCAAGAGATGTGAGAATGGTCAAAGGAGAACTGATATGAATGGCAGTGATGGAACCTTCACTTCGAAAGACATAGTGAGGAGCCTATTGTGATAAAAAAGGATAAAGGAGTGGGATTTTGATGTCTTAAAATATCAGGGGACATGATCCATTGGATAGATGAAGTCCAACATGAGATTATGGCTGGTTTCTTTTGCAGAGGCAACACCTTTAAATCATAAATCTCTTCTACATGGTAGATGGGTTTAAGATACAGTGTCAAATGCCATGGTAGCTTTCTGAAGGAAAGAGCTTTTGTCATTGTGTTCCAGTTGCAGATGGGATGACTTTCATCAGTTGACCAATTTGGATTCCCACTCACTGTCCTCAACCAATTTTGCTCTTAAAGTCTGTATACATACTTTAGGATGAAGAAAGCATCACAAAAAAATAAGATCATTACAGAATCCCAGAAAATGTGGCTGTAACAAATCTTGAAGATTCACCTGATCTATTAATCTGTTCTCATGCAGGATCTATTATACAACTCCTAACAGATTTGTAGCCTGGTCTTTAACATTTTTTAACCTTCCTGGGCAACATAAGCTACTATGCCTGTATCATCACCATTTCATTAGAATGCTCTTCCTAATACATATCATGATCATCTAAATCTCCTCTGAAATGTGAGATGATTACTTGTTGCATTGCTCATTGGCTTGTATTGCTCATTTGAACCACGTTCAGAATGGTGCTTTGTCTTTCTGTTCTACAGAAGCCTTTTACAGAACTGCTCCCTGTGGAGCCTAGCAGACAGAAGTTTCAGTTCACTACAGTGGACAGCAACAATTTCTCATCCAGTGAAATTTTCTAGCCATTTCATAGTTATACTACAGAAATTTCAATCAGACTATATTGCTTACATTGTGTGTGGGAATATTACAAGAAGCATGAAGAGTTACAAATATCTGATCTACACTGGTAAGGTTCATAGTGAATCTTCTTTTTCATTTATTCTGGTGAAGATCTTCTTGAAGGGAAAGAGATTTTGTTCCATTTGGAAAATGCTAATACCTATCTCTTCTGTTCCTAATATGGACTAAGATCTTTAGGAGTGGTTTCTAAACTTTATTTTCTCTAATTTTGCAGGGTGCTTGTAGGATCATTATCTTTGGTATAAGTAAAACTATTCTGAGAGATGGTATGTGTAATGAAAACACATACTTCTTCCTTGTTTATTTATATGGAATAATTAACAAGAGAATAACAAAATACAATCCAATAATTTCATTTAATGTATGACCATATAATCTTTAAGTCATTATCCAGCTTTCACATTTCTGCCTGTGAGACAATGACTAAGGTAACATACATAGAAGTGTGATGGTTTGAAACTGTCTTTTTAATTTTACCTTGCAAAATTCAAAACAGAGAAAGTGAAAGAGTGTAAATAAGTCACTATTGGGTGTAAGAAAGCAAAATACTGATTGTTCTAAACACTTCCATTGGATAGATAGAAATGTTTAAGAACTATTACCCAAAACAAAGTAGGCATTCGGCACATTCTGCGTTCTGCAGTCGGGGCAGTTGCTGGGCTGTCTGGCTGCTGTTTCTTCTTCTCTTCTGGCTGAAGATAACACGTACTGACCTTGGCAGCTAAGTTAACAACTTTCTGCTCTAACTAACTCTGCTTTCTGTCCAACGGGGGTCTGGGGGGGAAGCTCCTGGGAGAGAGAGGCCCCTTTGGGAAGGGTCCCCTTTGGGGGGAAGCAAAGGGAGATCGGTTGTGCTTTTCTGTTGCTTGTATATATTTGTAAATGTTGTGAATTTTGTATATTTGTACATATTCGTTGCATTTCATCATAGATTGTAGATTCTGCTTTTGTAAATACAGCTTTCATTCACTTCCAGACTGAGCTAGCCCGGTTATTGTTGGTGTGGGGGGAATTTCAGCTCACACTGACACAAGAAGGAATATCATAGTGTAATAATACCCCACTAAAGACTAAAAGCAACAACCAAAAATCTAGGTAGAGGGTTTTGCAGGTCAATATATACCCAGTGTTCAAGAAAAGAATAAACACAGGGCCAGGTACCTGGAAGCCACACAATTTGTGACATTGAAGTCATGTAGATCTTATTAGATTGAACTAACAAAAGAACTTTTAGTAATTACTCCATCTTGCCTATCATAGTTAAATTTGTGCCATTACTCTCCACCAACCAATCCAAACACAAATGTGTGGTTACTATTCACTTTTTTTTTCTTCCCCTGAAAGTGTAACAACAAATAATAAGAAGATAAGAGACAGAGTCTAGAAACCATGTGGGAATATTCATTTACCTCTGTGTTCACAGATCAGGATATTAAATAACTGAAGTGGCTCACAAGTCACAACATTTACAGTGACACTTGCATGGTAACTGGTTAAGGTAAGGCATCCATTATCTCAGGATTAAACTGGAGGTTATGCATCATTATTTGTGCTGGATATATAAATGTAACAGTCTTTACAATGATCAGAATTATCAAGTGCACTCCAGCAATTAAAATTATGTCTTCCCAAGATTTTCATCAAAAGGCTTGAGTAAGAATAAGCTATTTTTAGCACTGTGGATCTTGACAATTTGAGAACACTGCTTTCTTGAACTTATTCCTGCAAGAAGCAAAATCAGAAAGGCTGAGTTGTTGAGTACTATTCCGTGCTTTCTGGCTTGAGGTACAGCTCTTTTGAGTATCTTTCACTTAACAAGGAAAGACCAAATAATACTACATTTGGGTTTTGTTAATAGAACATTGTCCATACTTTACACCATGTAATTTCCCTGCCTTTATCCATTACTTTTTTTTTTTTTAATTTTTCAGAAAAAAATTACTTTAGATTTTATCCTTATTCAGAGTTTATCTTTGAACATTGAACTTAGAATTTTTCTCTCACCAAAATCAGATGTGCAGGAATATGCTTAACAGCACTGATCTGTATCTGTATTATGGAGAAAAGTTAGAAATATACCCTCTTGTTCAAAGATATGCTGTGCACAGAGCTCACTACCCTTCACCATTATCTTAAGGACAGTTTTGGCAGCTAGTAATTTGGAAGGTGTAATTGTCCTAACAGCTATGAAATGACAAATTGTAGGCTACTTGCTATGACAAGCTCATCTGATCTTTTTTTTCAACCATGAATATATATTCCACATGTGATTTAAATAGCTCAGACTAGGGAAGTCAGGAAATCTAGTTAGCTTTATCCCAGTAATTCTGCCTTTGTCACTTAATGGTCCATGCATGCTCAATTTTTTAGAGTTACTCTGGTATGTAAGTAATGATTAATGATTTCAAGTCAGTTTCTTCATAAAATATATACTGACCATAGTAATAGTCATGTTTTTCTCTGTCAATGGACAAACACTCATATAATATATACTACTCCCCAAATAACCTTAGAGAAATCTTCAAAGTATAATTTCTTGCACTTTTCCAAGTAAAACGAACTTTTCTTTTGCTTTTGCCTTTTTTTTGGCCTGTAAAATGTAATTCTTCTCTGGTAAAAGAAAATCTCACGACTGTTGGGTATGCTTGTAGAGCAGCTTGATCATTTTATGACACTGTAAAAGGAAATGGAGCTTTGGATTTTCAGTACCTGCCTGTCTGAGATGTATCAATGAATCAGACATTGGTTTAAGGCTTGAAGAGCTTTTCTGAAGTTCCATCTTCTTCAAACATCTACAATGTTTCTGCTTTAGTTACATGGTGAGGACATCTAGATGGACTATCAGCAACCCCAGCACCTTGCTGTGCACATGCTCTGCCTGCCGATTGTACTACATCATGCAGAGAAGTGGTCTTTGACATCTCACCAGCAAACGATCTATGTCTTTTCTCTTTGTCAAGGATAAGAGTCCTTTGCATTGTGTATAAAGTTGCCTCAATCTGATAGGCACAAATATTTTCTACAAGCTTTTCCTTACCACTGGCAGCAAGTCATTCTTTCTCAGTACGAGCATGCAAAGTCAGAGCATCAGTTAATGTGTCAGCAGTGTGTGCAGCAGCATTAGAGAACCATCAATCCTGTACCTGCATTCTGCAAAGTAAATATACTACATGATTTATTATGTCTGATTCCCAGTTCTTTCTCCTTCACTTCTGAGCCACTATGCCTGACTCTGCATGTCTAACTTTTTAATTCTAATCTTCTAATAGTCATGCTTCACTCTAAAACTTTATATGAGAATTTCAATATTTAGGGCAAGAATGTAAGTTTCAGTACTGTATGGTAAATCTGCATTTTATTATGGTCTTAGCCTATGTTTTCTATTACCAGCTTCTAAAATGATGCAAAATCCAGACTCCTGAAATCTGTAAATGTTAAGCACTAGGAACTTTAAAAACAAAAATCTTAAATACTGGTTTGTCTATTTTTTTGATCGGGGATTAATTTATGAACATAAACCAAGAATCTCTTAATAATATTCTAGTAGATAACTAAAATCATGTTGACTTAGCAAATTCCTGTCCTCTCTAGCCTTTCACAAAATACATACCTTTACTGTAGATACAAAGCACAAAGTCACTACTAAATTCAGAAGTATTTAGTATTTTCTGAGTGTCTACAGGCAACAAAGAAAAACACACCTGAAGGAACATGTGTTAACACTCGGTTACAATTCTTTATTTTTTTATGGTGGTTTGGCCCTGGCTGGTGGAGCCACCAAAGCCATTCTATCACTCCCCTTCTTAGATGGACAGGGGAGAGGCAAATATGTAACAAAAGACTGGTAATAAGATAGGAGCAACTTAATAATGTGAAGCACAAACAAAGACTATGTGCAGAAGCAAAAGCAGAGATGTTGTTCTCTACCTCCCATTGGCAGACAGTGATTGGTCACTCAAGGGAAGCAGGGTCCTATGCATAGCAGTTGCTTTGGAGGATAGATACCATGGATGAATATGCCCACACTTCCTTCTTTCACTTAGTGTATATATATATATATATATATATTTGAGATTATGTCATATGGCATGGAATACCCCTTTGGTCAGTTTGGGTCAGTTGGCCCATCTGTGCCCCCTCCCAATATCTTCCTCACCCCTCAGCATACTCTTGGGGCAGGGAATTGTTGGAAAAGCACAGCCTGGGTGCTCGTTCAGCAGTAGCCCAAATACTGCTGTGTTATCAACACCCAGCTAAAAAATACAGCAGTAGAAAGATGGCTCTAAGGAGAATTCACTCCAGCTCAGCCAACTCAATACATTTATTTTTTTTTTTTCATGACCTGAGTTTTAGAAGTTAAACACATTATATGTGGACTTCTGTATTTCAATTCTAATCATATTGTGATGAAAATATGCAGCATCTTAGAAGTATTGCTCTTCCTCTGTTTTTTCCTGAATTTTCTATCTGAATGTAATACTTGACAAGTAACAGAATGCAAATAACAGTTTCTATTAGAAATAATGCTGTGTATTCTTTTATCTTTTTGATGGATAACAAGTCAATATAATTGTGTAATTCGAAGCTTTCTAGGACAAAAAGTAATTAAAGTACTGTCATGGTAGATCCATGACATTACCCTGTACAAACCCAAACAGGCCTTAAGATGTCTAACAAGGTCCCTTTCTCTCCCCTCCTTCCTGCAGAAAAACAGGGCAACGCGGGAAAAAGAACAAAGGGGACAGGACTCCTGCCTGTCTGGTAAACAAGACGTTTATCTGGGCTAAGAGTATGTAAGCTGATCACTGCTCCCCCAGACACAAGGTTTTGTTTCTTCCTTTTTATGGTTATAGCTTGGCAGAACACCTTTCCATCGGGCAGCTACACGTCAACTTCAGTGCCCCGTTGGACCACTTGATCTCTGGCAAGATGTATATATACAATATTTAACACAAATGGACCATCTGCCTTGAGCTAAAAACATATTGCCATATTCCAGGGAGGTGGTGGAGTCACCATCACTGGAGACATTCAAGAGAAGACTGGATGAGGCACTTAGTGCCATGGTCTAGTTGATTGGTTAGGGCTCGGTGATCGATTGGACTGGATGATCTTGGAAGTCTCTTCCAACCTGGTTGATTCTAAGTGACTTGGAGGTCACCCTTGCCTTGCCTTGCTTCAAACCTTTCTTCTACCATCTCGTAGAAGGTGCCTCAAGTTGCCCTGCCCTGCCTCGAGTTCCTGGTCCAGAGCCTGGGATATAGCCACGAGCCATACACAGCAAGACACAGAAGCCACAAGCCCAGAAGCCCAATCCACCTAGCCTGCTTCCCCTTGCCACCAGAATCGTGCCATGCCTCAGTTTACCCAGGAACCAAGCAAGCGTCTGTCGCGAAGAGCGTTTTTAACTGCCTGCCGTCCGCTGAAGCCAGATCAGCCTGGGGCCATGCCGTAAACTCTCACACAGCAGCAGCAACATCCCCGTGTGGGTAGAACTATCTGTGAGTAATTAATTCATTGCCCTTTGGGTTTAAAGGTTCTTATCAGACTCCCCCGGCTGTAATCGAGCACTATCTGCTCTCGGGGACCTTCTCTTTCCAAGTTACTGCCTCCTAGTTTGTATTGAATTTATATCTGCCCTTAGACTGCACATTCCCATTGTAAATATATATTCCAAATGTACAACGATCCTATTCAACGAGTTTTGGCATATTTCATTGATAAAGGATTACTATTTTTATTAATACCAGTTTGCTATATCATTTATTATTGTTGTGAGGGTCATTAATAATTCTTCCCTCAACCACAACAAGTACAACTTACTCAACAGACTTTTTCACTGGATTTATACTGTTCTAGAGGCAGTTATTATTTTGTATTGAATATTCACAGAGATTGAAGACCTTTCCTACTAGAAAAGTATATCAAACTATCACCATCCAATAAGAAAATCAAGGAGCACTTGCTGTTGCTTCTTTGTGACATGGATTCTGGTATCCATTTGTATCTGATGGTTCTAACTTTGATTCCGCTTTGTACTGATGATGTAAACCAAGCACAGATCCTCTCATGACAGAAAGATTTGTGAGTAAAACTCTACAAGTCACTTAGGATGGTATTTATCTCACTTAACTTCAGGCATCTACATTTGAGTTAATCACTGCATGCTCCCTTTATAGTCATTGGAGAGAAATAAGTAGTTTTAGGATGCAATTCATCTGCCCTGTTCCACATAGCTACTTTAGGACAGAATCAATCACCATTTCAGGCTGCCTTCTCACCATTGACTATAAAGGTAGTCCACAGTGACTAGATCAGATGTAAATGTCTGCTCCGTAGACATTTTGTCTGCTCCGTAGACATTTTGTCTTCTCCGTAGACATTTATGTTTGATGAGGTAACTCTTGCCACAAGAGATGAGAGAATTGGCTACAGACCTGTGCCACACCTACTGAGGTGTAATAGTGTCATATATCTGTGGGAATAGTAAGTTTGGTTCTACTTTCATTCTAGCTTTCTTAGAATACTTTTCTGAAAAGAAGAGAGAAATTTCTGACTCGATGAGAATGTCTGTAGTAAGTTATCATGCCAACTATATGTCAGGAAATATCATATGCACATTGTAATTCTGTTATACATAGTTTTACTCATGCAATTTCTCAGGTGGAAACTCTAGGTGACAATCAAAAGGGGATTTACTAACCATGCCCATACTAATCCGAAATCAACACCTGGTCAATACTGGCATGTTATGGAAGGTGTCTCAGCTACTGAGATGTTGCAATTAGCCACTCTGGTAGAGGAACAAAGATGGAAGAATATTCAGTTCAAAAGGAACATGAAGACTGCTATGTTTCCCCTGCCTTGTCAGTTCTCTGCTGACCAGGCACTCAGAAACTGCTAGAACTTGAAGGTGACAGTGTGCTGATAAGGCTATAAAAGCAGATCAAAGCTCATAAATTAATCCTTTTGTTTTGAAATTCTATCATATGCATTCATGGCTCTGATTTTGCATAAAAAGATGAAGGAGCTGCATTTCTTAATTAACTAGTGAAAAAAAGAAGTAGCCAATATCATTTGCATGAACAACATTCTCTGCATAACTATTTCAGTTAAAATCCATTAATTATTAGTTGAGAGAGTCATAGATTGCTGTCATCCTATGCATACAAACAAAGAATTTAATGTTCCTCAATCAAAAGCTCAGTCTTCTACAATACAGCATTGAGATTTAGATGAAGAAAGTGAAGGGGAAAAGAGACTTCTAAATTGCAAGGTACCTATACAAAGGTGCTACTCAAGTGCCCCATATGCTAGAGGACCACAGTATAATATTTGAGCAACAGGAAAATCCAGAGAGAAATTCAACTTTTGAACGGGCTAGATGGACACCTTATTAAAGGATCATTGAGTACATCTATGCCTGATAAAATGTACCATGGTACCCTCTGCCATCCTGCTCTATTGTTTACCCAGCTCAATTACTTATGGAATATAACATTGCTCCTTTTCCTGACCCATCAGTGCTGGGTTGAGGGTTGGACTGGATGATCTTTGAGGTCTCTTACAACCAGATATATTCTGTGATTCTGTATAAGCTTCTGATTTCTCTCCCTTAAACTTTTACATGACTGAATGTAGAGTTTACAAAGACAGCATATGCCTACAGCATAAGAAAGTCTCACAACCAAGTTTTATAATGCAAATATAGATTTTTATTTTCCTACTGAAGAATTAGAGAGACTACAGCTTCTAGTTTTTTGGCAGTACCACTTTCAGAGTAATATTTTCAGTATGTCATCGGCACAAAAATTTGCATCAGCAGTTCACTGTGCTATTTTTTGTTTGTTTGTTTTGTTTTAACTGAAAACACTAGTATTAAAAATGCCACTTTTGGAGTGGTGTCATTTTGTCCTGAGTCCATTTTTCTATTACCACACCTCTGTCTATGTAGAGCTTTTTAAAAAAATTATCAATCATGCTACTATTGACCAGAAAAATGTCCTTCTTTTGCAAATGTGGAACCTACACAGGAGCCTAGAAGTTTTTGAGAGAGGAAGTGGAGTTTTCCATACTGTTCAGAATGGAAGAATCAGAAATAAACTACATAATTTAAATTAATATCTGGTTTCCACTTTTTTTTTTTTTTTTTGAGCAGAATGAGGAAGTGTCAAGTCTATTACATACATAATTCACTTTTTGCATAGAAGGATTTAATTGTAGGCTGAAAAGCTTCACATCCTAGTGTTCTAAGGCTGCATAATTACATATTTACCCAAGGGACTAGGAAAGCTCTACTTTAGCCCAATAAAGGAATAATAACTACTACATACATACATATAAACAGACAAACAAATAAATGAATGTATATACACGGTTTAAAAATTAATTGTTAAAGCCTTGGAGACTTACGTGGATTCATAGGTAAACCATTTTTATCCCACACCATGAAAAAAATATTGCTTATATTACTATGTTTTTATTAAATCATGCAATTATGTTTGACACAGAAATGGGTCACATTCTTGATCCCAGTCTTTGTGCTACTTTAGTGGCATAAATGGACTATAAATTAAATTTAACAAACCAGATCAAGACTCTCTTCAAGAGAGAGAATATGAAATGGAAATATGATATTTCTTTTACAATACTGATTGGATTATAATGGCATGGTTAAGAATACTGCTGTGTTACAGTGAGCCCTTTGAACATAATGGCTCTTTGGAATTAGACTCAGAAAATTAGGTCTGGAATCATCCCCAGAACTGTTATACAATAATAGGTCCTTTATGTCTTACCACCTGTGTCCAGTGTGTATGGGTGCAGCTGAGAAACTGAACCAATGTGTTTAACAACTTATTTACTACACAGTCAAATAATGAAGCCAACAGTCAACATGATACAATAATCTGACACTCCTTGATTATGTCTGAACCAGGTGTGGACATCCAGTTTGGCTACTCTTCTCCCAGGAACATACAGATAAGATGCTAATTTGGGACATACACGTTATTCCATTGCCAGATTGATTTTTGCTCCTTGCCTTTATTCCTTCTCCAAGGCAGCCTTTACTGGTGTGAGCTGCTATGAAGAGTAATATATTCTGTATCTGACTCAATCAGGCTTTTGATCTTTGCCTGACTGCAAAGTATACAAGATGTGGGCAATTACAAGGGTTCGCAAAAATTTGCATTTGGGGAAAGAAATGCAGATTGTAACTGTTTCTAATGTTTTCCACAGCTTATGTGACAAGCCCCTCAGGAAACAGTGTTTTGGATGCTAACTCTCTTGTTACCATATTAATTGCCTTTGTCATGACAGTTTTGGCATCTGAAAATGGCTGGGAACACGCTGTGCTCCTCAGGAGACCAATCAAGGGCAGGGAAAATTGGTTTATTGGTTCCCAAAGCAGCCTGCACAAAAGGTGCCGCTATTCAAGCATAGTTTGAGTCTCCTAGCTTGAATGAGGAGCCAAAGACACTTCAGGCTAAGGAAAGCAGAGCTTTCATTTAGAATAGTGAAGGGGAAACTGAGAAGCTTATTTCTCTGCCAGCATGACTTCTGCAGTTAGCTTTTGTGTGCAAATCTGTGTGCCACAGTACAGGGAGTCGGACTAGGAATCAAAATTGCCAGAATCCAGTGAGGTCTCAGCCTTCCCAAGAGGGAACAATTTTGGTTTTAAACAAACTTCAGATAAATTTGCTGAAGTGCACACTTTCAATCAAAATTTTCCTTGTGATCAAAGAATGTACTGTCACAAGGACAGACTGCAAACTGGAGAAAAGGAATCAAGGGACAAATACCAGGGGATAAATAATTATGAATGTTATTTTAAGTGATGCTGTATTTATAATGTAAGAAAAAAAAAAGAAGATGTGAATTTATGGTTATTTTTTCTTTCTTTGAGAAGAGTGGTCAGCAGCTGTTGTACTGTGGATGATAGACTTTAGGTGATAAAGTGTCAGGATGGCAAGTGGTGGTGTAATGAGGAAAGACTGGGAAAAAAAGGAATATAATGAGAGAAAGATCACACCACGTTAAAAAGCCACAGGAGTTGCCACAAGGGGGAAAAAAGGAGAAAAAAATGTACATGATTCTATTACTTCAGTTTATGTCTGGAAACTCAGTTTTGGTAAAAAAATTAGCGAAGAAGCAGAATTACATTTTCAATATTAAATAAGGGAAAAGAAATCATTTCAGTATGAACTGAAGAAGATACAGAGAAAGTATGCAACCTGAACCTGTTAACTTTCCTCTGTCTCAGACAGGGAAGACGTATTTTGAGGTTTTGCTGACGTATGCAAAATTGTTTTTTTGACACTTAGTGAAACTTGTGAAATGTTAATGCTGTAGGGTTAGAATGGTAAGCTTATTGCAGACAGTTTCTGTGAAGAAGGGGGAAAAAAAGAAAGAAAGAGACTGAAAAGGCAGGGGGAAAAAAGCAAGCTTGATTACTAGCTGGGTATAGGCAGAAAGTAAGGGAAGAAAGAGGAACAAGTCTTTTTGATTGATTTTTAATTCGTTTCTTCCTGTTAAATAATCACAAACTGTTCCAGGTTCTTAGGCCTCACTGGTAAAAAAGAAAAAAAGTGCATAGAAAAAAGATATAGGAAGTCTGTGTCCCTGTCCTCTTACAAGGCACTAGTCATCTTACCATGCTGTTATGAGAGTCTGCTTCAGTGAGCATCCCCTGTAACAGCAGCTTGCTTACCTCCCACACAGTACTCATTCAAGCTAAAGCTCATGAATTTTTACATATGCACATCAGAGGTCACAGAATACATTTTTTATGTCCTAAAGCCCTTAGCACAATCTATAAGTGCTTTTGGAACGTGGACATGTCTCAGAGTGGTAGGGAAATCTGCAGAAACATGATACGGAGTAGTGTGCCTCTGGAAAGATAATGCAGTAATTTAGTAACCAACAAAATGGTAACTTTTACAGCAGAGCTTAACCCTAGAAAGTAAGGGATGAGCAAAGAATTATTCAAGACTCTTCCCATTCTCTTCTTCCCCCTATTTAAATGATGTATTTTTTCAGAAAACACAAACTGTGAGTCAGAAAGAGGCACCAAGATCAGCAGGATTTAAGTGAGAGCACCAGTACGTCATGACAGATTTTGAATGGTGTTACATCTATTATTCATTACTTACTCACATCCAAGTCTAGTTAAGGGAAGCAAATTGACAGGCAAGACATGTACATGTATTGCCTATCAGATGATATAATCTACTACCAAGAGAACATTTCAAAAGGCCCAAAATATGGTAGCAAAATAGTGCATGCTAAATACATAATTGTCCACACTGCATGCTATGACCTTTCCAACCTTATTTTGTTTGCAAATGTCAGTAATTCTTCAAACTAATGGAACACTCCGTGAATTTTCAGAACAGACAATACCTCTTCAGAGAGTATCCCAGAAACTATCCTTGGAGCAATATTCAAGGATTCGCTGGGAGAACAGGTAGACAGGTATAAACCTAGCTCTAACAACTTGTAGATTATGATGCTACCAAGACACCAGTGTTTCTGTAGTAGTTTTTGTTCAAGGTGGTCTCAGATTGCATCTTTCCTAAGTAGGTACACTGACAAATTTAGTTGCATTTTGAAACAACACTAGGAGTACACGTCTTCCTCCTTTAATGTCCCACCTGAAAATTAAATTAAATAAGACTTTTTGCCTTGAACAGGCATTCTGGGATAAATATAAAATCTCTGATCCCTTTGTTGTTTGCCACAGCATAGAACAAAATAGTTTCTTACAGCTATAAAGAAACTATTAGGAGAAACAGTTCTTTGTCATCTGTGACTTGGCCCCAACATCAGCTCAATAAATATATAGTTTGGTTCTTCCTCTAGCAAAGAGATCAAAAATTGCTTCCAATTCCTCCACCTGTATTTCTTTTTATCTGTCATAGAGAGCACTGTTCAGATGGGACTAAGTCTTTTTCATCTCTAGTTTCTAGTTTCATTGCTACCCAACCTTTGGGAATTTGTACATAATATAAGACAATGGTAATAAGTACAGAGAACAAGATATTTATTTTTCTTCCCTGCTAGAGGAAAACCATCTGCCTTTCTGTGTTATCTAAGCCCACAGAACAATAATATTGATATTAGACAGTGATCTGTCTAGCCCTCAACTAGCTTTCATGGAGTTGCAGTTATCAAGTTTCTATCTTGTGTTCTCTAAGTTTCACTGTGATGTAAATCAGAGAGGAGAAATTGTAGAATCTTTTGATTTATATTTCCCATTTAACTATGATTTCCTTGTTAGCATGACAAAAAAAGGACAAGAAATATTCTTTGTCATATTTAACCGGGAGATCTTAGTATTTAGTAGTAGAGTACACATTGTACCTTCTATGACAGAACTGAATCCATTAATCCATATCGAGAAATCAGAAGGAAGAATAAGCAATCTAGGAAAAGATTTATGTTGTGTCTAGGGACAAAGATGGACTTCATAAGGGATAAAGAAATTAGTTTACGCATGTCAGTGTCCAGTGTATCACTTGGCATAACAACCAGAGAGCATTCAAGGTATGCTAATGAAACACAAGTATTTCTTTGGCAAAATTAATTTGGTCCAGGAATTGTTAAGAGCCAGAGAAACATGTTTTTGCAGACTCTCTCTGAGTCACATCTCACCACAGGGATATTAACTGGCCACTGCCTTATTTTCCTCCCCTTTAGGTATCATAATACGTGATTCTAAGTGAATAGTGTCTCAGTCCAGAAGTTGGGAGAGAGACTCAAGTTCTTTTTAAAATATTCCCGTGTTGTGAAATTAAGGCACAAACAAGGCCAAATATAAAAAATGAGGCTATTTATTGAAGAATAAAGTAAACAAAACAAAGGAAGGGAGAAAAGGGAGAGAGGGAGAGGGAAAATGTAGAGAGAGACAGAGCAGGAAAGGAATTATATTACCACTGGAGGGGAGAAAGAGAGAGATCCTTTCTGGCTTGTGCTGTCCTTTCTGTCCGGGGGTGCTGCCAAGACCTGTGATGTTTCCAGCTTGTGGTGTCTCCATCCAGGAGGACAGTGTGGGGAGACATCCAGGGTTGTGTCCTCCTTCGATGTTTTGTTTCTCAGAGCAGGGTCTGGCATGTGTGTTTTCAGTGGAATTCTTTTCTTCCCAAGCAGGCATTGCTTAGGGCTTTTTATACAGTTTTTTTAATCGCAGTTTCCTCCTAGCCCATCCTAACCCCTATACATCTGAGTAAACGTGTTGCCTCCAGAGAGGTCTTGTGCCTACAGGGGTCTGGTGCCAGAGCAGGCCTTCACCCCCTCTTTGCCTCCCACCTGTTCACACACCCCTGGGCTTATCTGTCCAGGATGTGCTTATCTCTGTTGCATATTCCAGGGGTCTTTCCACCATCCCCCTTTTCCTGGGCAGCTGCTGTCTCAGTGGTGAGCAGAGGTGATCTTATCTTTTGTTCAGACACACTTCAGTTCTTGATGTAATCACAAGATGATTTTCATCCAGACAAATACTTGGCATATTTTGAACTTAAATAGTTTTTTAAAAGTAGAACATCAAATACTTAATATTATTTAATTAGGCCAAACCCTCAAAATTTAAAAGCAGATTGCAAAGAAAAGAAGTAGCTTAGCTTGAAATTTAATACTTATATGATCCACTTACATATATATTTATATATATATATGTATATATATGTTCTATTTGTGAACTTGTATATAGTTATTTTAATAACTGAATGAAATTTCAGAAGAAGACATTATTTAGAAACAATAAATCAACATTTTACATTTTCCTATTCTTAAAAAATATTTTGTGGGTAAACAGCCCAGTCAAATGAAAGTAAAGAAATATTATTTTGAGAAGTAGTACTCTGCAGTTATTGAGATAAAAAGAACTTTGTCCAAAAAAATTAATCCAACTTTCCAAAGTAGAGTTCTAGGTTCTAAGACAAAGGTGTTGGTGGCATCAGCTCAGATGTTAGATCAGATCCTCCTAGATATAATTATTAATGATATCTAAATAATCATGCCTCTATATTTATTTTATTAGTATTAAATCTTTGCATGCAACTGTTTTAACACTTAACATATTTATGAATACTTGAAAATTAACCTTGAGGAAAAACTATAAAAATCAGGAAAAAAAAATTATACAACCTGTAAATTCCACATTGTTGCCATAATTTAGCATCTAGGATGCAGAGTTTCTTTAGAGGTGAAACTTCTATTTAAAGATGGAACACAAGAGGCTGTGATTTTTTTCTTTTTTGTAAGGGAGTGTGCTTCTGTATATATGTTAATGTAATGTTGATTTTATGAGTCACTGACCAGAAAAGCTAATAACAGTTAGTCTTAAGGAGATTCACATTACGGCAGTACCTATGAGTCCCAGGGAAAGGTCATAGAGAACAGATGATACTTAAGACACAATTCAAACACAAACAAAAGATAGACCCTGCCCTACTTACCCAATTTGGCAGAATATCTCTGTAAGATATAAATTTTACGCTGTTCCACTTTATATCAGTTTTATGCAGAATATCCAACTACAAATATCTTGAAAAGTGACTTTTCCATAGTGTCTACCCAAAAAAGGGGAAGAATTTATGTACAGTTTAAAAAATGCAATCAATTTTTTTCATATTCATGTCTCAGGTTTTAAGCTGAATAAGGCATTTACCACAGCAAACATAAGATGTTTGCTAAATACTGCTTTAATACGAATTCTAAACATTAAGCATGGTTGCATCACCAGAGATTTAAACTCTTTCATTTAAATATTGTCAGTCACACATGAATCAGGCTTCATTCCACTGAAATTGGTGGTGGGAAGTGATCTTATGCAGCCTAGAAAAGGACCCACTGCAACTAACTTTTCCTTCTCTGAAGCTGAATGAGCAGCACCATATGTAGTCAGTAGAGGAAATAAGCAGGCACTCCCAGAGGAAATTTCATGCCATTCTGAAATAGCTGTCCAAGACTTGTGGGATGAATAACTCTCATGATCACTTTTTCTCAGCTGTAGACTGTAACCTTAATAACTGGCTTAGACTTGATGCCTAACTTTTAAGCAGCCAAAGTTAGATGAGATGAATCCTGCCTTCACTGTGAAGAGAGAAGATTTTTCTAGGGCTTTCGTAAAGAAATTGAGGGACAAAGAAAAAGCAGTCTGTGGGAATAT
This sequence comes from Indicator indicator, assembly GCF_027791375.1. Taxonomy (NCBI): domain Eukaryota; kingdom Metazoa; phylum Chordata; class Aves; order Piciformes; family Indicatoridae; genus Indicator; species Indicator indicator. The sequence goes on from NC_072010.1 coordinate 37,260,824, forward strand.
AAAAAACCCAGTTAGGCTATGCAGTATTTTTACATGCCAAAACTAGTCAAAAGTAAAAAGTCACAATCTAGAGCATCCCACTAAAGTCTAAAAAGTTTTGTGGCATTTGTTAGGTTTTGTGTTAGTGAAATTGCATGAAGAAATTTCTCATACCTTGCCTAATCTACCATGGAATACAGTATGGATGATATTTGGCAAAACCTGTCACATTCTTTCAGTAGCTCCATCTCAGATGGTTTCTGAATCACTACAAAGAATACAAGGAAAAAAAATATTATTTCTGATACATTTTTTTGGAGTAATAATTCCTTATATACTGTATTTAGAAAGTCTATGAAAAATTACACCCCACAATTCCACACTCCCCAGAATCAGTCTGGTGCTATTTTGCACTTGCAATGCATGTTTTTAAAATGTCTATACAAAGGGTAACTCAGGCACTATGTACGTGCTGCTTTCCAATTATACTGGAAGAGGTCAGAGACATTAAAAGCCACAGCAGAAGCAGTCTCAGCTATACTATCCATTTTATTTGTCTGTTGAAGAAAACAATGTGCTGTATCCAAGAGCACTTTGTCCTGAAGTGACTAATGCTACTGCTGTAGTGTATTTGGAGGACAGCATGTTGCGCATAAAGAATCAGGATCCTCAGCAAGAAGCACAGCAAGAAATCAGAGAGGTATATGCTAACCATAGAGAAGAGACAGGAGAGATGAATAGGATACAAAAGCTGAATTTCTCACTTTTGCCTCAGGAAATAAGATAGGTACATAAGAAGTATGCACTCTGCTGTTGGCTTGCCCTGTTTACAAAAGATATACTATGGGGCACTATTTGAGGTTCTGAAAACACCCACTCTTCAGATGTATATCATATGGTAAAATCACAGGGATTTAGGTAAATATCCCTAAATTCTGCTGCTGATCTTTTGTGTGTTCTTCCATTTCTTTGATTTGCCATTGTGTTTTACTTGGAGACTGTTGCATCACAGCAGCAGCAGCAGTTATTGCAAAGGAAAAGACTTCATAGAAGTAGACAGTCACAGAACAAGAGAAATGAGAATTGGCACAGACCTCTGGAGGTCATCTAGTCCAGTCTTCCCTTCTCAGCAGGACTGTCATTATCTATAGAGTAGATAAGTGTTGAATTAGACTCAATAAGTGTTGCACAACCCAAAGGATGGCGATAGCACATCTTCACTGGGTAATCTTCCCCTGTGATCCCCAACCCTCCCAGGATAATACTTTACAAACGTCTGAACTTCCCAGGCCACAACTTCTGTCTGTTGTCTCTTGGTTTAGTATCATTATAATCCATCCCACACCTTGTTTGTTCTTTCATCACTCCAGCATGAACTATATTTTCTAATACCTCATGAAATCTTTTCTGTTTTCTGTCTGCAGTAGGACACAGTAATCCTATCACTTGCATAACTGCTGTTGGCTTAAATAGAGACATAAGACTACTCTTGAATTATTTAGAAGATACATCACTGGAAAACTAACTTTCACAGTTCAAAGTCGTTAATTCATGAGAAGCTTAGTGATAATTTTATGATCTAATAAAAAGTTGAGGATAGGTGCAATGCCTGCTTAAGAGCAGACAACTGCTAGGTTTCTTTGTGCCACCTTGTAGGTGAAAGTGTATAAAAAATTCTTCTTCTCTTGTGCCTTTAAAATATACTGCCAGATCCCTTCATCACAAGCATGGCTTTGCCTTGTGGGGTTTTGTTTTATTGCTCATTTATTTCTTTCCTAGACTCCTCATTTGTTTTCCTGGCTGTAGATCTTATCCTATTCATTTGTCTAAGTAAAATTGTCCTTGACTGTTTCTCTTTCCTGACCCCCCACCTATTCCAATGAATTCCACTTAGCTTTGTCTCTTTCCCTCTGGTCACTTTGTACCATGGCATCTGTGCAATATTGCAGTACTCATTAATAACTTCCTTGAGTACTTAAACAATGGAAGATGGTTAAAAAGTCTTTAAGAAGCAGTTTAGAAAAATACCTGTCCACATTTTGATAAAATAACGAACAAATTTTACTTGACTCAGGTAATAAGCAATTGTTAATAAAAATTGAATGGAAACCGTCGTCAGTAGGCACAAGGTCATGGCAGTCTGGGGAAGTCCCCACAGACTGGAAAAGGGGAAACACTACTCCCATTTTCAAAAAGGGTAAGAAGGAAGAACCAGGGAACTACAGGCCAGTCAGTCTCACCTCTGTGCCTGGTAAGATATGGAGCAGATCCTCCTGGAGGCACTACTGAGAAGAATAGTGAAGAGGTGATTGGGTACAGTCAGGATGGCTTCAGCAAGGGCAAATCCTGCCTGACAAACCTGGTGGCCTTCTATGGTGGTCACAACATTAATAGATGAGGAGAGAGCGACTGATGTTATTTACCTGGACCTGAGCAAAGCCTTTGACACTGTCCCACACCACATCCTGGTCTCCAAACTGATGACACATGGGTTTGATGGCTGGACCACTAGATGGATAAAGAACTGGCTTGATGGCCACACCCAAAGAGTGGCTGTCAATGGCTCCATGTCCCAGTGGAGGCCAGTGACAAGCGGAGTCCCTCAGGGATCAGTCCTGGGACCAGTCTTGTTCAACATCTTTGTCGGTGACATGGACAGTGGCACTGAGTGCACCCTCAGCAAGTCTGCTGATGACACCAAGCTGTGTGGTGCAACAGACACACTGGAGGGAAGGGATGGCATCCAGAGGGACCTGGACAGGATGGAGAGGTGGGCACAAGCCAACCTCATGAGGTTCAACAAGACCAAGTGCAGGGTCCTGCATCTGGGTCGAGGCAATCCCAAGCACAAATACAGGCTGGGCAGTGACTGGCTGGAGAGCAGCCCTGAGGAGAGGGACTTGGGGGTGCTGGTGGACGAGAAGCTCAACATGAGCTGTCAATGTGCACTTGCAGCCCAGAAAGCCAACCAGATCCTTGGGCTGCATCAAGAGAAGTGTGGCCAGTAGGTCAAGAGAGGTGATTCTCCCCCTCTACTCAGCTCTGGTGAGACCCCACCTGGAGTACTGCGTCCAGTTCTGAAGCCCCTGTTACAAGAGGGATCTGGAGGTGCTGGAACATGTCCAGAGAAGGGCCACCAGGATGATCAGAGGGCTGGAGCACCTCTCCTACGAGGACAGACTGAAAGAGTTGGGGCTGTTCAGTCTGGAGAAAAGAAGGCTCCAAGGTGACCTTCTTGTGGACTTCCAGTATCTGAAGGGGGCCTACATGAAAGCTGGGGAGGGACTTTTTAGGCTATCAGGTAGTGATAGGACTAGGGGGAATGGAATAAAGCTGGAAGTGGGGAGATTCAGGCTGGACGTGAGGAAGAAGTTCTTCCCCATGAGAGTGGTGAGATCCTGGAATGGGTTGTCCAGGGAGGTGATTGGGGCCCCATCCCTGGAGGTGTTTAAGTCCAGGCTGGATGAGGCTCTGGTCAGCCTGATGTAGTGTGAGGTGTCCCTGCCCATGGCAGGGGGTTTGGAACTAGATGATCCTTGTGATCCCTTCCAACCCTGACTAATTCTATCATTCTAAGTTACACTGAAATGTGCTTGTCTTTATATTGTAGTGGATTCTAGCATGCCTCTTATAAATACTGTTTAATGTGTTTGCTCACATGAAGATGTAACAGTCCATGTAGTTGTCACCACTGCATCTTGACAAAGTGAAATGCTATTTGTAATCCCTGAGTCACAATCAAAGACGTGTTCAGTTCTACAAATAAACCTTTTGAGATTTAAATACATTTCTTCTACAAGTTTTGTTATACACTGTCCAGAAATGAACTCACAACTGTTATCCTAAGAGATCTGCTAAAGTGGATTTCCTCAGCAGGTCCACAAAAGATCCAATATAAACCCATGTGTTAGGAATCAATGAGTTTGCATGTTCTCAGCTAATGATAACAAAGTGTTCAGATAGATAGACTATCGTTGACAAAGAAGGAGACTTTGCCACTGATGAAGGTTAAACTTGGAAAGCTCCTGATCTTTTTGTTACATTTTTATCTCATGCATAAAGTAATATGACACTCTGAAGTCTGGCCAGTTTTCAGTCTCATCTCAAGTTTTGAATCACATTTCTTTCCCTTTCCCTCTTGCTTCCTCCCTTCCAGCACTACACTTGGGGTCTCACATATGTGAAACATAGGCAAACAGATGTATTGCCTCCAGCTCTCTGACTTGGGCAGTCAGAGGACTAAAATCAACAGACATATAGTAGTGGGAATTTTTCTAGATGGTGCCTTTGAATCATACCTGCGGGAGTCAAGCTACAAGCAGCCTCTTCTCTCACGGTGAAGTTTTCATATACTCAGAGTGATATCACTAGCACTCACGGTCTCAGTATAAGGCATTCAAACACCCAGTAAAGAAATAGTTGTTTCCTTAAAAACAAAGCATTTCACAGAAAAAATAATCTTCCTAACAGCCTGTAATTTTTTCCTAAGGCTTATCATTTTATGTCGCCTGGGGAAGATCCACATTACTTTGAGATTTACGACCTCATCTCTAGCTGTTTTCTTTCCATGAAAACCTCAGTAACAATATCCTCTCTTCTCTTTTTGTTTCTCCTTCTCAAGACCCTTTTCAACTCTTTGCAACATTGAACCAAACCAGTATACTAAGTTACTTTATGCACTTACATATTGTTGATCCTGGACAGGTAGCATCCAAGTCATACTGTTCAGTTTCCACCATGAAGTGAAACAGATGCCAGTCAGGTACTTTTCTAGTGCCTTCCGATTTACGTCTATGGAACAGGTACCAAGTCGTGTTCTCTTAAATGAAGTAGAAGCAGACAGGAGCTGACAGTTTCCTTGCTCAAAATTTCTGGGCTGAGGTTTCTGACATGGATAGGATTCCACTCCCTGAGGAAGATGCTGCCTGCTGACTTTCCACATCCATTTCTACCTCAGACACAAATAGATCTAGTCAATGCCTGTATCTATAAATCTGCAGGGAAAGCTTCTGAATTCTCAGGCCCTTCATTATATCTTCATTATAGCTCATTACATTGGGTCACCACCGTATTGTTTCACCTATATTACTCCAAAAAGAAATGTAAGTACTTCTTGCATTTAGAGCTTTTCTATGCAGGAAAATAGAGAGAAATAATATCTCACTAATAGCTCAGAAATGCATGACTAGTTTATAAATTCATTCTTAGTTCAGATCTTAAGAAGTATTACAAGATAGATATGGAAAAGGTACTCTTTAAAGTAAGTTCCCAGTAAACTGTTGCAAAATACTTATTTCATTACAGATTAACATTTTCTGACAGTTTCTAGATTATGCACCTGAAAGCACCTCACATTACTTCACATGCTAATTGTGTTATTTTTTACTACAACTAATAGAATAAGGCAGATACCTTCAAGAAATAACTCAAAGTTTAGAGAACAAGGTTCTTTTCAGATTTGCAGAAAAGGACCTGGCAGTCTTCTTGGACATCAGCTTGAATATGAGCCAAAAACATGCCCATGAAGCAAAGACAATTAGCATCCCGGGCTGCATTAGGAGGAATATATCCAGCAGGTTGAGGGAAGCGATCCTTTTTCTCTATTCATCACTGGTGAGGCAACACCTGGAGTCTTCTGTCCAGTCCTGGTCTGCTCAGTAAAAGAGAGATATGGACATACTTGAAAGAGTCCAGAAAAGGGCCACAAATACAGCTAGGGGATTGGAGAATCTGTCATATGAGGAGAGGAAACGGAACTGTTCAGCCTGGAGAAAAGAATGCTCAGGGAATCTTCCTAATGTATATCAATACCTGAAGGGAAGTTACAAAGACAGAAAGAGGCTCTTCTCAGTGGTATCCAGTGACAGGACCAGAGACAATGGGCACAGATTGAAACATGGGAGGAGCCATGTGAGCATCAGAAAATACTTTTTCTTCTCCCTCTTTGGAGACATTCAAAGGTTGCCTGAACTTGAGCCTGGGCAGTCATCTCTAAATGGCCCTGGTTGAGCAAAAGAGCTGGACCAAACAATCCCCAGACATCTCTTCCAAACTCAACTGTTCTCACATTTACAGAATCACAGCATTAACCACATTGGAAAAGACCTTCAAGATCATGAATTCCAACCTAGCACCCAACACCATCTAATCAACTAAACCATGGCACTAAGTGCCCCTTCCAGTCTTATTTTAAACACTTCCAGGGATGGTGACTCCACCACCTCCCTGGGCAGCCCATTCCAATGGCAAATCACTCTTTCTGTAAAGAATTTCTTCCCAACATCCAGCCTAAACCTCTCCTGGTGCAGCTTGAGACTGTGTCCTCTTGTTCTGGTGCTGGTTGCCTGGGAGAAGGCATCAACTCCTACCTGGCTGCAACCACCCTTCAGGTAGTCGTAGACAGCAATAAGGTCTCCCCTGAACCTCCTCTTCTCCAGGCTAAACAACCCCAGCTCCCTCAGCTGCTCTTCATAGGGCTTGTGCTCCAGGCCCCTCCAGGCCTCCTTGCCCTTCTCTGGGCATGTTCAAGCAACTCAACACCTTTTTTAAATTGAGGGGTGCAGAACTGGACACGGTACTCAAAATATGGCCTGACCAGTGCTGAGTACAGGGGCGGAATGACTTCCCTGCTCCTGCTGGCCATACCATTCCTAATATAGGCCAGAATACCATTGGCATTCTTGGCCACCTGGGCACACTGCTGGCTCATGTGCAGCCTACTGTCAACCAATACCCCCAGGTCTCTTTCTGCCTGGCTGCTCTCCAGCCACTCTGTCCCCAGCCTGTAGTGCTGCATGGGGTTGTTCTGGCCAATGTGTGATATGTTTTGGCCAATTCTGTGATATATTTCTAAAATTTGCATATATCAGTTAGCAAGAAAGATTGTGAGCTCCTAAATGAAAGTAGTAAGACCTTTGTAAATTTGATTCTTTGGCTTGCAAAATTTTATTTATAATATATATTTAAAATATTATATATATGCTGGTATATATGGTATATATGCTGGTATATAGATATATATGCTATATCTATCTTTATATCCATATTTGCATGTATCAGAAATAACAGAAAGACAATAATTGTTTGAAAGATATATTGAAGTGTAATATAGGTGACAAACAGTGCAAAGCAAAAATCTCCATACATCCACTGTCTGACAAACAAAACCAAACTGCATCTGCAGACAATCAGCATTTACACAACAAAAAATTTGTGAGCACACATCACTAGCCCCATAAATTAAAAATGCTCATTAAACTGTTTGTCACTTTAGACAAACTAACACAGAAGTATCAGATAGCAGCTAAGTGAGAAAAATATGTATGGTAGGAAAGGATAACATCTGATGAATTTGTTTTTTTAAAAACCTGTGTAGGGATAGGAAAGAATACATATTATAGTTTGTTTAAAGATACAGAAATTATTATAGATGAACTAGACCTGTATTGCATTTAGATTGTAAAGGGACTGTACCTTTGTTTCATGTATATATGTGATCAGTGAACATGCCTGTTAAAATGAAAATAGAGCCCTGATATAAAACTGCAATAGCAACAATAATAATTTAAATGATAGCAATTTGTGCTTTGAGCAAAGGTAGAGTACTTTGTCATTAAAAAGATATAACTTCTACATTGTGGAAATTCAATGGGAGTAGGAGTCCTTCAATTTGAGTCTCAAATCTCATCTACATACTAACTATCTTAAAGCCCATCAGTTGCAGTTTATAGTCAATCTGCTGTTTTACAGAGAGCTAGATAAAAAATGAAAGCAACCATTAAAAAATAGGATAATCTGTGATGGAACTTTATCAAATATTTCAATCCAAGAACAATTTGAACACTTGTTCGTTGTCCCTTTGTCCTAAAATGCTTCTAGAAATAACTAGAGAAAACTTCAAGTAAGAAATCCATGTGTAAAAATAATTCTGTCAACAAGACAGAAGAAAAATTTATTCCAAACCTGCAATTACAGAAACTGAGTTGCAGCCATTATACAGGTTAAAGATAACAGTCTTCCTATACTTCTGTCCTTTTCCTTTTAAAATCCCTGAAAAGAAACTTAAGCAAGATCAGCTCAGCAGGACTAAATGTTCCCCAGGAACTTTTAAATTTATCTGATGCAACCTCATCCAAATTCCAGCAGAAATCTAGAACAATTTAATCAGCACAGGATAAATGTTTTTGTTGATAAGCTTTCTGTAGAAAATATTCAGAGCGAGTGAAATTACTTTTTTTTTATTGGATTAGTTATCCAGTGAACACCTATTGACTGAAAGTTGAACTATTTTCTTTCTCTCAGTTCAATGAATACTTTTCTTCACTCAGTTCTTCTTCAGTTATTCATTGTAAATATTGATGAATCATACCCCAGGGCCTCAGATCCTCCTACCTAAATTTGAGAGCTTTTTGAGATGATGTTTTGGAAACTGTCAGTCTAAACATTCTTTATAATCAGTGCTAAGAGATAAATATCCCCACAGGTGTTTTCAGTCTACAATTTCTTTAGACAAGAAATTATCAGCCCTACATGATGGGATGCATTGTTGGACCTGTTGGTCACAAATGTGAGTGAAATCATCAGGGATGTCAAAGTTGAAGGCAGCCTGGGCTGCAGTGATCCTGTGCTAATGCACTTCACTGTCTTAAGGAGTATGAAACCCATAAGAAGTGCAGTAGGACTCAAAATTTTAGGAAAGCAAACTTCCAGATTTTCAAGGAATTACTAAATAGGACCCCAAGGGAAATGGTCCTCAGGGACAAGGGAGTAGAACAGAGCTGGTAGTTCTTTAAGGATGCTTTTTATCAAGCACAAAAGATCTCAATCCCCACATGTAAGAAATTGGGCAAGGAGGGCAAAAACCACCATGGTTGAGCTGTGACCTCCTGGTCAAACTAAAGAGTAAGTTGGGGCTACACAGAAATGGAAGGAGGGATAGGCATCCTGGGAAGAGTATAGAGACATTGTCTGGCTGCATAGGGATGAGGTCAGGAAGGCCAAGGCACAGCTGGAACTGAACTTGGCAAGGGATATAAAGAAAAACGAGAGAGGCTTCTACAGGGACATTAACCAGAAAAGGAGGGTTAAAGAAAGCATAACCCCCTGATGACCAGCAGTGGTGAACTTGTATCAAAGGACGAGGAGAAGGCTGAGATTCTTAACAACTTTTTTGCCTCAGTCTTCCCTGTCAATCCCTCTCCTCATTGCTCTTGTGTTGGTGAACCACAAGTCAGAGACCAGGGTGATATGGTTCCTCCCACTGTAAGTGAAGATAAGGTGCGTGATCAGCTGAAGAACCTGAAGATATACAAGCCCATGAGACCCAATGAAATGCATCCTAGAGTCATGAGGGAATGAGCTGATATGGTTGCCAGGCTACTCTCCATGATATGTGAGAAATCCTGGTGGTTAGGTGAGGTCCCTGGGGACATGAAGAAAGGAAACATCACACCCATTTTTTTAAAAGGGTAGAAATGAGGACCCTGGGAGCTACCAACCTGTCAGCCTCACCTTCATGCCTTGGAATATCATGGAACAGGTCCTCGTAGATGCCATGGTAAGGCACATGGAGGACAGGGAGGTGGCTTGAGACAGCCAGCATGCTGTCTCAGGGGCAGGTCCTGCCTGACTAACCTTGTGGCTTTCCATGACAAAGTGACTCTGTGAGTAGATAAAGGATGACTTATGGATATGATCTATCTAGACTTCTGCAAGGCCTTTGACACAGTCCCCCCCTCCTGCTCACCATGTTAAAGAGATACAGATATGATGGGTGGACTGTTCAGCAGAGAAGGAATTGGCTGAATGGTTGCACCCAGAGGGTGGTGCTCAGTGGCTTGAAGTCCAGATGGAGAGCAGTGACAACTGGTGTCCCTCAGGGGTCTGTACTGGGACCTGTACAGCAGGACTGAGTGTACCATCAGCAGATTTGCAGATGACACCAAGCTGAGTGGTATTGTCAATACACCAGGAGGACAGGATGCCATCCAGGGGGGCCTGGACAAACTGAAGATGTGGGACCAGGTGAACATCATGAAGTTGACCAAAAGCAAGTGCAAGGTTCTGCACCTGGGCCTGAACAATCTTCACTATCAATACAGACTGGGGGAGGAGATGTTAAAAAGCAGCCCTGAGGAAAAGGACTTGGGGGTGCTGATGGATGAGAAGCTGGACATGAGCAGGCAGTGTGCGCTTGCATCCCAGAAGGCAAATCACATCCTGGGCTGCAGTAAAAGATCCAGCAGATCCAGAGAGGTGATTCCACCACTTTGTTCTGGTGAGACTTCACCTGAAGTACTGTGTACAGGTCTGAAGTCCTCAGTATAGGAAGGATGCAGACCTGATGGAGCAAGACCAGAGGAGGGCCATGAAGATGATCAAGGGGATGGAGCACCTCTGCTACAATGACAGGCTGGAGAGTTGGGGTTATTCAGCCTGGAGAAGAGGAGGCTTCAGGGACACCTAAAAGCAGCCTTCCACTACCTGAAGGGGGCCTACAAGAAGGGTGGAGAGGGACTGTTTACAGAGACTGTTTACAAGGACTTGTGGTGACAGGACAAGGGGCAATGGCTTGAAACTGGAGAAGGGCAGATTTAAATTGGATGTCAGGTTGCCCAGGGAGGTGGTTGAGGCATCTTCCCTGGAGATGTTCAAGGTGAGGCTCGATTAGGCCCTGGGCAGCCTGGTCTAGTTAAGAATGAGCCTGCTGACTGTAGGAAGGTTGGACTAGATGACCTTTGGAGGTTCCTTCTGACCTGGACCATTATATGATTCTATGATCACCACTAAGAGGTGCCTCCCTATATCCTATATTCAGACCTAAGTTCCTAAAGTCTCTTTCTCCCATTGTTTTTCCTTATACAGATTACACTGTTCCAGCCCTCCATGTTGATAGAACTTACTATTAATGTAACATATTCCATGCTAATTGCAGTCATTGTGTGCCTATGACTATAACAACGTTAAAATTGCTAACAAATATTTTCCTTTATTTTGAATATTCTGCATTAGACAACTAATTCCAAAAAAATACATCTTTAGTAAAAATAAGAAGAGAAATCAAAGAGTAAAACCATACACTGTTTAGGAGTTGGGAAAAGTTTTTAGTTGTTGATCTTAGTAGTCTAACATAGAATCAAATTGCACACATATCTTCTCTTTGTTGTTTTTCTCTGCTATCACCTATATGTCTGATTTCTGTCCATGAAAAATCAATAGCAATTAAAAAATTCAAATATTGAAAACTTCAAAGATTAACAAGGAGGGGGAAAAAATCACCTTTATGTCTGATTTCTGTCCATGAAAAATCAATAGCAATTAAAAAATTCAAATATTAAAAACTTCAAAGATTAACAAGGAGGGAAAAAATCAAACAAAATGCTGCACAGTTTCTTCGGTAGTTTTTTGTTTGGGACAACAGTGTGACACAAGTTTATTTTATTTATTTATGGTGGTATTTCAGTGTATCAATATCATTCTTTTATCCATGCTGTCTTATGCTGTGCTGTAAAGACTTTTTAAAGATAATTTGAGTTCAGAAAAGACAAAGGCCAAGTTTACAAAATGATGCTGGAGAGAAACAGAAGTCATACTTCAAGTTGAATGCACTGTATCAGCTAGCTTAAGTTATGCCTGGTATATAAAGTAATCAATAAGTAAATTACTCAAAAGTCACTATGCATGTTAATTTGTATTTCGTTTCAGTTCTTAAATCCTCAGATAGATCCATGTAAAGAGACTCTATATCCAAATGTTACTCTTTTGAAGGTAGTGGGCCATCATACAAGCACACAACTGAAAGACTTGAAGCTTCAGAAAGGATCCTCTTGAGCCTTCTTCTCCCACAATCTTTCCACACAATCTCAAAATAAGTTATCTAGGTTTGAATTTACCTCATCTAACTTCCACCAACCGATTTCAAGTTGACCAGTCAGCCTCTCTGTAAGAGAGAGAACCAGGCACCTGAGGGAACTGATTCACCCTCTTGTAAAATTAGACATTCATATCAAGAGACATATCTATCTCTCAGTGATAGGAAATGCCTATACAACTAGTTTAATCTATATAAATAATTCATATGTGAGACAAACCTCACAAAGGTTGTTTAGGCAGTTAAAGATGAGGCTAGAAATTCCCATCTGAATTGCTAGGTGCCTAACTGCTTTGCTTTGTTACCTTGACCTTCACATTACTATCTTTATTCCTGAAAAACAGAATGGAAATAATAGCACTTGCCTACCTCAAAGCAATCTCTGTTGTGAAGATAAATGCAGTGTTTGTGAGGTGATCAAATTCCATGATAATGAGGACCACATAAGGACATTTTATTTCATATTTGAAAACTACATCAAGCACAGTGGGAGCTTCTGAAGACTGGAAATAAGAGCAGTAACAATAACTTTCCTATTTCTTTTTTAAAAACTGTTCCTGTAGTATAAATATGGAATGACTAATACAATGTATTATTACAATAAATAAGTGCTAAATATGGTTTCAGTGTATAAATGCAGACTCAGAAGCTTTTATTATATGTCATGCAAGTATGTATCATACAAAGAGAAAAAAAAAATGGACAAAACAAAACTGAAGTGATTTTAAAATCCTAAGCTGTTTGAGTCAGGGACATCAGTTACAATACTATTAGTTTTTCAGAATGCACCACAAGCTTGCAAAATTTATTGTTTCACCACATGCTGCTGTGTTTATTATTTCAGGAGTAAAATCTGCAAACATATTGAAATTGAATTGAATACAGAAGGCTGGATAAGTACCTTGAGGGCATTTCAAACGTTCAAGCACAAAGAAACTGTAGAGAAGGAATATAAGGATAAACAAAATGGAAGTAAGCATCAGAAAACAGAAGAAAGCAAAACTGGACGGGTTTAAAAGTGATAAAACTAGAGTATCTTTTGGAATTTTCTTTGCATGTCCTTTCACTATCTAGGTGGATTTTAGAAACACAATTTGGTTTTACCAGAGCAAGACCATGTAAGGAAGATTAAAATATTTAAGCAGCCCATAACTATAATAATTATGTCTACTGACCACATTTTACCTAAGCCCACTGCAGCACATAAAATCTCCTTAAAACCAGATTTGTCAAACAATATAGCTGTAAGTGTTAAAATATTTAAAAGGGGTATACTTAGAAATTTTACAGCTACTTGGTTTGAGTAGAGTGTATTCAGATGACTGACTTAGTTATCACCATCTCACAGTCCTTCTCAGACGGGTTCTCTTCTTCCTTGGTTCTCTTCTGTGATAGAGGTTGGTGTCGGGAGCACCAGAAAGTTCTGAGGTAGCTTGTCTCCAGGTAAAACTTTATACTACCACTCTATAATTAAAAGTTGGCTTATATCTTAAAATGTGAACTGATGACTTTTATGTAGCAAAGGTCTATTTCTGTCATGGAAAGTAATCTTCACTTTAGAAAATCCTAGAATTATAAATAGGGAATTAAAAACGTTCGGAGGTTGAATTAGAGATCACCTTGTTCCTTACATGTATGGATCCCCTCTCAGTCTTCTCTTAAGGCTAAGTAGCCCCAGGGAACTCAGTCTCTCTTCACGGGGGAGATGTTCAAGTCCTCTAATCATCCTTGTGGCTCTCCGTTGGATTCTCTCCAGCAGTTCTCTGTCTTTCTTGAACTGGGGAGCCCAAAACTGGACACAGTATTCCAGCGGTCTCACCAGGACAGAGTAGAGAGGTCGAGGAACCTCCCTAGACCTGCTGGGCACACCCTTCTTAATGCATACCATTGGCTCTCTTGGCCACAAGGGCATGTGGAGAACTTGCTGTCCACTAGCACTTCAAGGTCTTTCTCCATGGAGCTGCTATCCAAGAGGACAGCCCCTAACCTGTACTGGTGTTGGTTGTTGTTTGTTTGTTTGTTTGGATTTGTTTGTTTGTTTTTGCATTTAACCTGAAAGAAAGTGATAGGCTAAAATGAGTTTAATGTTTACTATAACTGGTCAAAGCATCACTGTCATGCCAGTTACCAGTATCTTAATTTGGGGTCACTTTTACTATGAAGATAGTTCCTTATCACCAACAGCTACTAATCAATGTGTTTTTCTGCTCTTGGAGGGTAACATTCCTATGCAAGGGGAAATTAGGTCAGGGTTATTTTTTTTATTTTGTTTTGGTTTGGTTTTGTTCCCCTATGATGTAGCCAGAAGCTCACTAAGGTTGAATCTTGAAGAAAAGATCTCTCTGTGTCATCAGTGAAGCAACATCATCCATAAGATCTTACACTTCAAATCTACAAGAGAGTTACAACTTATTTAGAGTAGCCAATAGCTACTTTTAAGAGGGGAACAGTGATAATTTGGAGGGCCTGAGGCTCTCAGCATACAGTGCCTAAAGCTAGATATCTGGTTCTAGGCCAGGGGAAGGATAAGAAGAGTATCTGTTTTCTCAGGAGTGGCGTGTCCTGGGATTTGTGGTAGTCTATAAGCTGTATGTTTCCAATAAGTAAGAAAACTGCTGTAGGCTGCATTGCAGAGCTGCTGAATGTGGGTCACATTCTACCTACAAGTCATAATTTGGCCACCCTACACGTTAAATATTTATTTTGTTAAAGTCAGTTTCTTACCATTTCCACTTTAGTTTCCAAGGGTTCTTTTGATGGTATTAACACCACAAGCAGAACTAAATACCTGCAGAATTATAACAAGTTTCTGTATAACATTTCACTTGAATCTTATTCTTCCTTCAATAGATTAAAAGGTCTTTCATCTCTGCAGTTTTAAGTAGTATTTTCCACAGTAACAGGAGGAGGCCACATTTCTGCTAGTCAGTTTGCTGACTGTTTTAATACTTTATAATTTTATAACGTTCTCTCCTACGGCTGTCCAAGGGTGATGCACAAGCCCTATTCCAATGTCTGATATTAGTTGTCCAAGACAATGTGTTGTTTCTTGACCTTTTTCTTTATTCCACTCAGTTTATTGAAGATAAAGGGAGACTGTGCTGGTAGTTTCAGGGGGCCTTGGTCTTTTAAGACAAGCTGTTTTTCAGAGTTCTCCTAATATTAAGAAGTGAGTCCTCTCAAAAAAGACAGAAAGTAATGAAAGATAAGAGACTAACTGTTGTCACAGTTTTTGCTATGCTATGTACAGAGGCTGTTTCTTATGGCCAAAAATGCCTAAGATGAACTTGCTTTTTCAGAACATATGATGTAAATGTAATGCAGTTGTTTTACAGTTGTATTGCTCAACTTTGGCTATGCATAAGTGAAGTTCTGTAGAGACAGATATGCATATCTTCAAGGTATCAAAAGATGTTGAATGAGTTTGTTCCCAGTGACTATATCAAAGACATTGGTGGTTTTGACATTCACCAAAGAAATAAGAGACTAGAAAAACTGCTAACCTGTTTACAAGTATTTTTATTGGATAAGCTAAGACTGTAATAACAAGGAAATGCCCATCCCAAGTAATCTGTGTTCAACGTGTTAAGCCAGAAAGGAATGTTTTTCTTATTCTTTCCTGGATCTCAAATATCATAGTAATTCTTTGGATTGACTGGCTTTTTCTCACAGCTTAGAAGATTTTACTGAAGATGACAGAGGCAAGGTCTTTGTGCAAGTGTTTCTAGCTGGCTAGATAAAAGTTAGGTCCACTCTGGAACTACATTGGCACAAAAAAACCCAGTTGTGTGTCTTGATGTATACAATTCAAAGGTATGTTCAGGCTTGATACCATACTAACATAGCCTTGTGGCATCAGTTTATAGATGGCTCACATCTAATCAGATTAGAGTGTGATGTTGTGGTTTAAACCCAGATGGCAGCTGAGTACCACACAGCCAATTGCTCACTCCTCCCACAGTTGGATGGGAGAGAGTCAGAAGAGTAAAACCAAGAAAATTCATGTGCTGAGGAAAAAGCAGTAAGTAATACTACTACTACTAGTAGTAATACTAATAATATTGATGTGAAAAGGAAAAAAAAACTGAGAGAAATAAAGCCCAGAAAAGACAGCTGATGTAAATGAAAACAATTGTTCACTACTAATGGGCTGATACTCAGAGAGTATCCCACTAGCCCCCCCCTGCTAACCTTCCCATTAGTTTATTACTGAGTATGACATCAAATGGTATGGAATATCCCTTTGGTCAGTTGGGGTCCATTGTCTCACCTGCCTCTCAACTTCTTGTGCACCCCTAGTCTGCTTGCTCTTGGGGTAGTATAAGAAGTAAAGACTTTGACTCTGTGTAAGCACAGCTTAACTTTAATGAAAATATCCTCATATTGATAATACAAATACAAAATATAGCCCCATACTAGCTGGTATGAAAAAAAATTACCTTTATTTCAACCAAAACCAACTTCTAGCCTGCAAAGTGAAGCAGAAGTCAGGAACCTCCTAAAAAGCTTGCCTTACACTCAGCAGGAAATCCCTTTCTGGACAATGCAGATTTTAAGAACCTTGAATAGAAATGGAAATGTTGACACATTGGGAGAGGCACAACACTAAGAATTTTAAAAGCTGATAATGTATTTTGGCTGGTATGATTATGTTCCAGGTTGGTAGGATAAATCTGTTCTGGTGACAGTTGGCCAGTGTCAATATGGGAGGAAACTGCCATGAAAAGAAAGATTTATAGGTCTAAATACATCCACACTGTCAGAGGCATTTTCAGATCTGCTGTGCTTGACAGGCTAATGTTTTTTACATGGAAAAGAGCATTGGCAGCTGGAATCCTGGCATGTAGAAAAGGTCAAAATGTAGCTTCAGAAATGGCCAGTTAGGGACTGGAAAATAAAAGATTTTCCCTGATGAGTGGATAAGATATCTTGACTACCATTATAAGCTAAGAAATTTAAGGCCTCAGAAGTAGCTATGTCTTAAAGAAATAAACTTGAGAATAACTTTTAATATCAGGACCAGGGATCCAGTGAAATTAAACGTATCATTCAATTATATGTGGAGGAACCAGGCACAGTCAAAGCACAAATGAATATATTTCTCCATCCTGTGCTCCACATAATTTCAGTTTTGTCACCATTCCTTCTAGCTCCTTGTTAGCAGGACCCCATGGTCCAAAACAGTCTCTCCCCATGAACTGTTTCCCTCTACTTTAATCCTGTCAATAAATATGGCTGTGAATGATCACTTAACAGAGTTCCTTGTTCAGTTCAGAAAATGTCATCTAAGTTTGTTTGCTCTAGGGGTCTGATTATTTTCTTAGATCTTGTTTCATCCTGCCTCAAGCACCACTGTTTTATCTGCTTTGCAAGGAATTCGATTCCCAGCTCAGTGAGCCTCTGCAACACCTGAGGATACACTTTGGTGTTTTTCATCACAGATGCAAACTCCTTGGACTTTATTATTACTCAGATCCTCAAGAAAGGCCATTCTACTGGTCTCGAGCCTTTGCTCACTTAAAATTATTTCCTAAAATCAACAGTGTAAGAGGCATGATGCTGAGAAAAGGTGTTAGAGAAATCCTGCAATAATTACCCAGGTGAATGCTAGTATTGCATCCTTAGAGCAATACAGCCTGATTAGGAAATCTGCTAAGAGAATTTTTATACAACCAAAGAATTCCACACAAGGCTTGTATAAGGAGTATGGTGTAGCAATGAAATAGAACTACAGTGCATGCACCTTGTCTTATACAATTTGAAAAACAAGCATAAACCACAACAATTAAGCCAGATATTATCTAAGGAATTACTAATTAATACTACCATCAGATGCTTACCATGAAGAATGGAATTTGCAGTGAATTGTAACAGGTTTAGCTGATAGAAACACTGTTAAGTCTATGCAAATGGGATTTTCCTTTTCCTGGCAGTTAAAATATACACAACATAATATATATGTAACGATTTATTGCTTGTTAGAGCACGTGATATGAAGCATCTCAAACAGTTTACTGTGTCATGCTCTGCTTGAAATCAAATGCAGTACTAGATACACGGTTAGTATGATTAACTCAATACTGTTTATGCATCTATCTATACATCTGTATGTGTTATTTTAATGTTTCTGTAACATGCATACATGTATTTAGGTTCTGCTTCAGAAAACTGCCAACCACAATTTCTAGTGATAGCCTGTTTCAGTGCTGCTTATGATCATAATCTGCCCTGGACTGATGAAAGTTTGGAATAATTTGTTCAAAAATCATTACCTCAGTGAAGAAAAGATTTTTAAGGACAGTGATTGTAGTCTGTCTTCAGTGCTGAAGGTTGTTTTTTTTTTTTTTAAGTCACTTGTTTCACTGATTTAATCTCTGACTTTGAAAAGGCCAAGCAGCAGGGAAGAAACTGGAAAACTTTAGGCCCTATTTCCTAAGGGATACACATTACCATTATTGACCTGTTCAAGGAGAAATAGCAGCTGGAGGTGGAGTTGCACAAGGTGTTCCCTAGCATGCTTTTACTTCAACTACAAGGACTCTTCTCCAGCTATCAATGTTTGTACCTAACAGAGCATTGACTTTCATGTTTCCTTTTCAATACAGGTCAAACAATCAATACAGCAATACTGTTCCTCTTCAAACACTCCAGTTTTGTAGGGTGCCACTGTTGCCACAATCATATCCCCTTTAATTTTCAAATCAGCTTTGGATTTGTTCCAGCATATCCTTTAGTAAATTGATTTTTAACAGCAAGTGGTTTACATTGTCCATGTCTCTTCAGAAACTGCCCTGCTTTGTCGCTTCAAAAAGTTTGAGAGAAGAGAAAAAAGTTACTCTGAATCCTTGTAGAGGTAAAGCATTATCTAATACTTATCCTTTTAGGTGGTTTTACACCTCTCTTGCTGTCATAAACTTACACATAAATACACAGACACACATCTCCAACCCTGCCTTCTTTGCCCCTCTTTTTCCAATTAAGTGTACTTTACAACTTCCTTCCTTACAGAATTTTATCAACTATAGATAGTTATCAACTATAGAAACTGTCTTAGTTCTTATACTACTTTTTCTAGCTACTTGTTTTCATGAACATCATTTCTATTGTCATCATTCTTTCCTTTCTGTACTTGGTTATTTACACTTTGATATCCTAACAGGTTTTATAAATCTTTTTTCATTAAGGTTTATAAAACAAAGATGTTTTTTCTCTGTTCTGTATGAAAAATAATATAGGAAGAATACCTCTCTTCCTACATTCACTATCTTACCATGTATCTCAAATTTTCTACCCATTGTTATTTTTTCTTTGTAGTTTCCATCTTCCTTTAACAATTCATCCTCTTTCCTAACCTCAACCAATTTTTCACAGTAAAACTAAGAAATTTGCAAGTGAAAATACACAGAGAATGGTTGACTTTATTATTTGACTGAATATCAAATCACAGATACTAGTATTCACTTCACATTTAATATCAAGCACTAAATACAATATTTTCAAAGTATTGTAGAAACACTGGACCAAATTAGTCCCTGATGTGATTCCTTGGAGCAAATGGAATTACACCATTAATTATGTGGCACATTAATTAACTAATCATCCTGGTCACTTGGTGTTGTAAGTAAGTACTAGAAGTTATGGTATCTTGTCCAAGATATGAGCAGAACTAGAAAAAGAAACCAGTAGTTCCTGGGAGCAGGCACAAACCCTAAAGTCAATAGGTCATACAACATGTATTTCTCAATACCAATGTATATTGAGACTATCAATATTAAATGCTATAAGGATTTCATGGATTTGTGTTTTGCCAGTAAGAACTGGATTTGAAAGTCTATCTCAGACAAACCATTCTAGTCTGTGGTAATGTGGCAGTTCAGGCTGGGTGCCTCCTGTTACTGCCACATAAGTTACACCTCCGGTGTCCCCAGTGTCCAACCCAATAAGGTGGACACAGGAAGCAGAGTATTTCTACACCTAAATCCTGTGCCCTATAAATCCATCTGCAAAGTCATTCCCCCTCTCTTTCTTCCCTCTCTGCTCCCATGGGAGATGATCTCTTATTGGGTAATAATGGTGGGGGAGTATCTGAAGGCCTCTCAGGCCTGTCTAGGCCTAATGCCAGGAGGAAAAGGTGGCGGGGGGGGCTCAGTCTCAGACCTGGCCAGCCTGAGACTAGACTAGCAGTGGGAGGGGGAAGAAGGAGCCCTGTGGGCTTGGGTGGACCCTCAGGTGGGGAGAAGGGAAGAGTTGGGAGGCTTTTGGGTGTTATGTAAGGGACTCTGTATGCTTTGGGATGCTTCTAGTTTTTTGTAGTTTCAGCAATTGCTTTTCCATTTAAAGTTTCCATCACTCTTCAATCCATTTGTGTGAGTCTCATTCTTTTGTCCCTCCCGGGGCAAGAGAGGATCTGTCTGGCCCCAAACCAGCACACGTAAAATAAGTTCTTTACTAGGGATGCATATTTGCAACAAGTAAAAAAGTCAAGTATTAATGTTATATTCATTAATGTTTGTGCTGATTTCAACTGGGATAGAGTTAAGTTTCTTTATACCAGCTGGCGCATAGCTAGTATGTTTTGGATTTGTGCTGAAACCAGTGCTACTAACAGTGCTACTGTTTTAGTTACTGATGAGCAATGCTTACACGGATTCCAAGGTTCTCATGCTTCTCATAACACCACAAAAGTGAGTAAGCTGGAGTGCTCCAGAATTTGAGAGGGGACACAGGTGGGACAGCTGACCCCAAATGGCCAAAGGGATATTCCATACCATATGATGCCAGGTTCATCAATAAAATCTGGTGGAAGAAAGTAGGGACATTCAGAGTGATGGCATTTGCCCTCCCAATTAATTGTTATGTGTGATGAATCCCTGCTTTCCTGGTGGTGGCTAAATGCCTGCCTGCTGATGGGAAGTGCTGAATTAATTCCTTGGTTTGCTCGGATATACTTTGCCTATTAAACTGCCTTTATCTCAACCTATATATTTTCCTACTTTCACAATTCTGATACTCTCTCCAGTTCCATGAGGTCAGTGAGCAAGCAGCTGTGTGGTGCTTAGTTGTTGGCTGGGCTTAAACCATGGCAATATCGTAACATTACCTCATTATATTTGGAGAGATGAATATCAGAAGATAAAATTATAAAAAACAAAGAAAATTGCTAGAGCTCCAACACGAAGAGTTTCTAACCAATATCATGTTCTCATCTACCAAAGATACATGATCAGAATGTGTGATAGAGACTTTTCTTGGCAACATGATTTTGCTTCTTCCTTTCCAGTCACTGAGATTTGTGATGACAGATAATTATGGACTCTGCAGGTATTCCAAATGAAGACATTTATTGAACTGTACAACTTTCCTTTAATATGTTTCCAGGTTGTCCACACGAAACAGTCAAGGCATGGTCATCAATTCAGTCGGCTGCTTCCTTACTATCATGCACTCAGGCTAAGCGTATTATTGGCTAACAAGTTACACAAGAACTTTCTGAAACATTAAACCATATCCCCCTTTACTCCTTCCATCAAAGCACTCACGCTACAATTCAAGGACAAAACATATCTCCCTCAAGGTCACCCATAAACAAGTCATCTTCCACAGGGGTTAATTTTAGAAGAACACAAGCTTTATCCTTCAGCAAGCTATACAAAGAGCTACAACAACAAAAAAAAAAAAAAAAAAAAAAAAAAAAAAAAACTGAAATAGAACACCACTTTCCTTTTCTTTCCACCAAAAGTCCCTTGACAATAATGGCAGAAAGCAAAGCCCACCCACTGAAATCTGGAAAATGTGAACCTAAGTTACTTCATTAAATTGTTCATTGGCATTTGTCAGACAAAATGTGAGGACACGGGGAACTGTGCTTTCCTTTAGTTTAGCCTTCTTGATGCTATTCACAGGTCATTTTTTGAATGACTGACAATGAATTTTAAATTCTTATTGAGCTAAAATCTTGACATTTAGTACATTCATTCTTTATGAGATACTGAGAAAAAAAATCTCCCAGTTGGATTTTGACTTTTCCATTGCAGGTTCCCGAAAGGTTACTGGCCCTTTTTATTAGCTGTAGCCACTGTCAAGTCTGTACTAGAGGATAACAGTTAACAAGAGGGAGGTTTTACAAGACCTGTGTGGAGTAAAGAGTGACACCATCACTAAGTTTCAAGATTGTATTCATTTTTTAGCACTACAGTTTGTTGCATCTCTCCTTTATATAAATGAAAGTAATTTGGAATTAAAATGACCAAATTTTAGGCCCAAACAATGCATATTTTGCTCATCCTTACAAATACTCAATTTAAATGAAATTTCATTAAAATGCCCAGGTGATGATTGGATTCTTCTTTGCATGAGCAAGTATAACTGTATAATCTTACATTGTATGTGTTATTTCTATAATCCATAATTTTTCACATTTTCACTCTTCTGATTCTTTCCCCCATCACACTTGAGGAGAAAGTGGCTGGGCTTAAACCATGGCATCCCCAGCCTCAACTCTCATCTAACTCATCATTCAGCCCTAGGCAGAACTTCATGCATTCCCACTTCTCTCTCACATAATGTGCAGCTCCTTCTTCTCACCACCAAGGCACTTTTTAGCAAAGAGCCTATATCTATCCACTGCAGAGCTCCAGTTGTGTCAACTGTCTGACCACATCTCTGTGCTGACCATTCTGCACTCTTTTGCTTTCCATTCCTGCCCACTGCTTTCTTACTTGATCGGGGGGATCATTATCTCCATCATTTTAATTCAAAGTTCTTCTCAGAAGGTTAGCCAGCCTGCTGATCAAAATGCTTTTGCCATACTTTGTCAAGTGTATCCTGCCTCTTCCTAGCAGTTCCTGATCCTAAGAAAGTGTCCACTGGTCGTAAAAATCAAATCCCTGTTGTTTGACACCAGCAACATAAACAGCTGCTAATCCACAAGATGCATCTACTCCTTAAACTCTCGCCAAGACTGAGAAGAAAACCATTTGGGATTCCAGCCTCCATGTCCTTCACAGTCACCCCTCTGAGTCACACATTCACGCTTAAAACATGCTCCACATCTCCCTGACAGTATTGTTGGTGCCTATGAAGAAAAGCAGGAAGGGATGACAATCCAAGGCCTAGAAAAGCCTCAGTAACTTCTCTACCACATCCCAAGCACCTGGCAAGCGGGTAGCTGTCCAAGGAAGCAAATCAAGTGGGTGTATGGTGTCCCCATCTCCTGCAACAGCTGCCTCCCTCTGCTATCAGTCACTCCTTCCTACTGGTGCTGTGGTATGGCTCAATCTCAGCCTGCTTGTGTGCTTTGCTGAAGACTGTTCACAACTCCTCATCAGCTACCAGGGCATTGATCCTCTTTCATAGCTGCAGACCTTCAAGTGGACCATTTTATAATGGCCCTCTAAACAAGAAGAAAGATCATGTGCAATATAAACATCCAGCAGAAAATATCTAGGGAATGTCATTAAAATATAATTATTGGCATTGATAGCTTGTATACATACAAATATTTCCTGGCATAGATATACTGATCTAATTATTCTGACATAGATTTATCAGTCTTAGTTCCCAATTGGACATCCTGTATGCCAAAGCTGATGTATTGCACAAAATTACAAATAAAATTACTATTATTTGAAACAGAATGTTCATACAGCTGTAACAGCATAGATTACAGATATTCCAAGAAATATCTCTGTAGACAAATCTTTCAGTAGTATTAAAAATTGCTATGAGTTGCAATAATTTAGCTGGATTTTTTTGTGTGTGTGTTTGGTTTGTGTGTTCGTTTTTATTAGTTTTTGTTGTTTTTTGTTTGAGGAAGTTGTTTGCTTCATTTGTTTGTTTGTTTTCTTAACAATGTTGTATGTAAGAATGACAAATCACTCCTGTGCCACCAGGATCATTTTATATGATTGTGTCCTGAAACACTGTTCACTCAGAGTAGGTGGTTTCTCTGTCCTGAAACACTGTTCACTCTGAATAGGTGGTTTTACAAATTGTTCCTTATGTTCTTCTGCAAAATTTCAGAGCTGATTGTGCCTGAGGCCCAGCTGGAATCTGAGCACCATGTAGCTGTTTGCTCACACTTGCCTTACCCCCATGATGTGAAATGTAAATTCTCGCCCAGAAATGAACGGCAGATATATATAGAGATTTTATAAATATTTATTTACATACTATATTACAAGTTATTTACGGTCGATATTTACAGGTCCTAGTATTCAGCTGGAAGAACCAATTCTGCGGTATATATATTTACATGGGTGCTTTGAACAGCTTGAGAGGCTCAAGAAGTTTAGAAAGAGAAACCAATTTTGAAAGAGGTAGAGAGAGAGAGGGGTGAGTGCTTGTCGAGGACCGGCAAGCCCACAAACAGGCGGTTTGGCACAAACCTCCACAGAAACTCTATGAAGAAATATTTGGCTTACTCATGAACTAAAGAACTTTGAGAGATCTTTCTTTGATACTGCGTTTGTATTCCTGGAATTTTGGTGTGGATATGCCGTAATAAAGAAATTTAAAATGGCACCGACCACGTGGTGCTGTGCTGCATGGTTGCTGCTTCTCCCAGAACAAAAACATCCTGGGAGTTTTCCGGGGAGCCTGGGAGGCTTTTGCAACTCAGTTCACGGAGTGTGCTGCATAAGAGCTTCCTGCTCTACAGGAGAAGCCTTGTCACCAGGGTCGCAAGGCACAGCAAAGTGGCTTCTCTGCAAGGCTGGGGCGACCTTTTCTGCAATCCACGGGGATTGGCTGGGGAGATGCCGGACTGGCCGAAGCAATCTCCCCACTCCAGAAGGGCTGTAGCAGTCCAGGACAGGCAGTGCACAGGGGTTACCACTGTTCCCTCGCTTGGTGATCGGTCAGGCAACGGTGGTGATCTGCAGCGATGCACTTGGACACGCCGGTTCGAGTACCAGCCAAAACTGGACCCTTCAGCAACGCAGGTGCGAGGCAAACACAGGCACACACACGTGAACAGGCACAGGTACAAGCATGGAGCACTTGTTTACCAAAACAACCCCTATTTAACATTTGCCAGTGATCATCCCTTGTAAACAGTGTAATTAACCAATGAAATGATGTTGTACCAAATGCAGTATGAGCACTCACCTTAAACAAAGCAAACATGAGTATGTCACCTGAGCTTTGTTTACCACAACAGGCCCAGGGAGATTGTTTGCCCTGACTAGGTGGCGCCCAGACTTCTCCCCCTCTCCAGAAGGGAGAGGGAAGAGGGTGTTCAAGGTGAACATGTAGGGACATGTCCTAGAACTATT
The DNA here is from genome assembly GCF_027791375.1 of Indicator indicator. Taxonomy (NCBI): domain Eukaryota; kingdom Metazoa; phylum Chordata; class Aves; order Piciformes; family Indicatoridae; genus Indicator; species Indicator indicator. The sequence continues at coordinate 37,285,946 of NC_072010.1, forward strand.
TGGGATGTAGTCTTGGACCTAAGCATCATTGACCACATCCCATGGAGTGATGGGAAGGAGAATCCAGAGAAAATGATAAAGCCCAATGGGTGAGATAAGGAGAATTTAATAGAACACAAAACCAGAAGAAACAATGGTAATAATAATGGTAATTCTAATGAAATAACATATAAAATAGTGATATACAATGCAGTTTCTCACCATCCAGAACCTGCTGCCTCCCACTCTGCCTAATCAATCTGTGCATGATGACATAATGTCATTATAAATCAAATATCCCATTGGCTGGTTTGATTTGGCTATCCTGACTGTGGCCCGCTTCTTGTGAAAATTAACAAGAGGACAGAGACACAGAGCTCAAGAAGCAGTAAATGACCATGTGACGCTTTTTGGGATTACAGCCCGTGAGAAATGTCGTACTTATTTCTCTGAAATAGTGTTCCTCCATATTATATATCCTTATTCCTTTGTTTATTGTCCTCCTTCTATTATCTCCTTCATCTATTGTCTTCCTGTCTACCATCTCTTTCTTTCAGCCAGTTTTAGTATAATTGGTGAACCATTTTCCTTACATGGTACATTAAATAGAAACAGTCATCTTTGCATTTCTAGGTTTCTTAAAAGTTATCAGAGATTGAAATGCTTCTTTTGTTCTGAAATAAAGTAAACTTCATTCTAAGAATCTGAGATTCTCCGAAAAGCAATTTATTGATTTTCTTTTATTTATCTCAGCTGATAACAAACCACTTGGTATAGTTTAAGTACTTAGGTAGATACATACCAATGCAGTGTAAATGGCTTTCTCCTGTCCTTTCAGCTAACCTGAAAGAGGGCATTGTCTACCACAAATACTTCACTAGGACAACCTTTTAAGTTCTCTGAAATTCTTTGATACCTTCAACTTTTCTTGATAGAGAAACATTTGAAACTCATTCAAGAGTAATAACCACAGCCACATCTTTTGTTCTTTCAAGGATATCTCTAGGTTTTACACAGTGTATTTTTCTTGTTGATAGATGGAAGTACTCTGTTCTGGGGATTAAAGACAGAATACACTCTCTGCTTTTTTTGAAGTTCTTTGCTGATACAGGCATTTAGCAGCAGAGCCAATAGCTGGATTCCACAGAAAAAGAAAAGGCACGCAAACTTGTTCTTTGCAGAGGGGCGTCTGTCACTCAATGCAATAAGAGCAGCAACTTATTCTAATTTCAGCATTAGCAGTGAAACCATTAACCCATTTCTGTAAATTAGCATACTGAAGAAAAAAAAAAACAAACAGTCTGAAGAGCCAAGTGGCTGACTAACTTTCTTGAGTTTTGGAGACAGCACTTTGAGCTATTATTTGTTCATTGCAGCATTAAGGAATTATAACAGGCATCCCGAGAAAAGCAGAGAAAATATATCCTACTAATGTGATAGTTTTAGGCTCTGCCTAGAAAATTTTCCACAGATCTTGAACAGAAAGTAGTAGAATGTAAATAACTCACCACTTGGTGTAAAAAGGAAAGTAATGATAAGGTCTAAATAATCCCGTTGGACAGATATCTAACAAAGTGTGTATAAACTAACTTTCTCTCTTTTTCATTCCTTCGCTCTAGCAGATATTAGCTTCTGGCTTCTGCTGGCTTTGCTGACCTTGGCTGCATTGTTTTGTTGTGGCTAAGTTACTTAACAAACAGCTCTCTCTGCTTTTCTCTTGTCCCATGAACAGAGGGGAGGGAAGGGAACAGGGAGGGGGAAGCTATTAGTATCCCACTGGTTTTGTCCAGGGGGGTCCTTGTGTTGTTTATAAATAGTATATAAATGTAAATATTGTATATTTTGTACATATTCATCACAATCTATATTTCTAGATTGTAGTTGTGCTTGTAAACATGGCTTCATTTGCTTTCTAACCAATCTAGTCTGTCAGCTTTATGTTGGGGTGTAATTTTCAACTCACCACAAATAAAAATGCCTGTTTGAGACACAAAGGAAGACCAATGCCTAGTTTGCCTGAGGGTGACATAGAATAATAAAAATCAAATAATCAGGAGACATATTATATTTTAAAAAATGCAGTCAATTGAGGATGTAATCTTAAAAATTATTTAGATTCATGTTCAAAACATAAGAATAAATAAAAACAAAAATATTAGAAAATAACAAAATGTGTTGAAATATATATAGTGAAAATTATCAAGCTATGTAATACATCTGCTTATTTTAACAAAAGATGGCAAGCTGCAGGCTGTCTGTGCTTATCCCAGACTAAATTAATTAGGGAACAATATTTGAGTATTAGAATTCTACAGTATAATTCTAAATCAAATAAAATTTTCTATTCAAATTCTCTATTACATTTACAAATAATATTTGTTATGCTCTGTAGGTTTCAAAAATACTTCATTCCTAAAAGGCAGAGGTAATTCTGTATCCAAACAGCAGGATGCATCCATCTCAACCTTACTCATCAGAAAGTCAGATTCCTAATCTAAACCACATAATTAGGTTTCTTATATGGTCAATGGAGAGAGACAGAATTTCCAAATCACAACTCTTCCTGTGTGTCTTTGTAACTTGCCTTGAAGAATTATTGTCTGGAGATGTGTGAAAGAGCCTAAAACTATTCTGAATGGAGCATCAAACTTTTAAATATCAAGGGTGTGCCTGAGATGCATTCTAATCTAAGGCTTCTAAAATCTTTGCTTTTGGTTTTGAGAACTGTGTCAGTTTCAGCTGGCTGGCCTCACTAGAAGGGACAGGGAGGGTACATACAGAGTTCCCTCTCCCCATGCCCTCAGTAGTGTAGTGAAATTTGGGAGAGCAGATTCCATACCACGCTGACCTTCCATAAGAGTGTCTAGCAACAGGACAAGAGGGAATGGTTTTAAGATGAGGGAGAGTAGGTTTAGACTGGATCTTCAGTATGAGGGTAGTGGGAGGTTGTGGATGCCTCCTCCCTGGGGGTGTTCAAGGCCAGTCTGGATGAGACCTTGAGCATCTGAGAGACATCCCTGCCCACGACAAGGAGGTTAGAGTAGATGATCTCTGAGGTCCCTTCCAACTTAAGCCATTCTATGATTCTATGAAAAGGCTGGCTAGTGCTGAAGAAGTTTAAGGGTTTGGAAGTGAATAGTTTGTAAAGTTTCCTGTTGAGGGGTTTTTCTGTCTTTTTTCCCACTTTCAGGTGAGGGTGCTGTCCTTTGGCTTTGGTTTGTGGCTATATGCAGGTTTGTCTGTTCCCCTGCAGCTACATACTTTGGTTTTTTTTTTTTTGTATATCTGATATCCCTGCCCTAGTAAATCTTCCTTATCTCAGCTCTGCCTCTTAGGTCTGTTTCCTCCTTGCCCACCCAGAGGGGAGGGAGTTGGGAGGGGAACTGTTGCAGTAGTGCTGTGGAAGTTGTGAGCAGACTGCTAGAGCTCAGTTGCTGGCTGGGTTAAAACCAGGACGTTAAAACTCTTTTTTGTCAATCTCCTTCAACTATTTCTCATGCAATCCTTCTGCAAATCAATCAGCTGTGCTGCATAGGCTTATCATTTTCATGAAATACATAAAGATGCTCCATCTTTTGCTTGCAAGCACTAAAAGAGGTAGTGAGTCATCCTATCAATATTTACTCCATATGAAGCAAAAAAGCAGAACTATCAACATTACATTTCTCTCATCTCTTTTCAACACTGAAGTCAAGCCCAGTATTTCAGATATCAAAAAGGATTAAAATTTGCTCTTTTAAAGAGAAACACTGTGTGTAGAAAAAAAGATTTATTATTAAGTAATCTGAAAATTCTTTAAAATGTTTGATATTTGTGGCGTGGTGTTCAGCAGTTTAGTTAAAGTATGTTCTGTTTGGACTCAGTATTTTCTGAAAACACCCCTGCTCTGCAATTAGTTCTGGGGAAAATGTGAATCTTGGTTGTATTTTTGTGGAATACTTCTGTGAAGACAAAAAATTTTCTGACAGGATACTGCAGGAGATTGAAGGAAAGTATCCTTACTCAGGAATTTTTTCTAATTTTTGTTTGCATTTAATCCATATTCTCTGACGTGATTTATAGCAACATAATATTTGGAAGAGTAAATCTCTAATCTTAAACAAGATGCAACAAGTTAATTATGTTGAAACATTTTATTAAATCACTTTAAATAATTGAAATATTTTTATTACATTTTTGCAGTTCAAACAAAATGTTTATTAAAAACATGATTCTTTAACAAATTCTTTTTTTTTCTTTTTTTGCTTAGATATGATGTTTTAAGAGTCTGGATTTAGACTGAGTATGACTAGAAGCATTGACTTCTTAATACATTATTGCACACTAGATAGTTACTGCTATCTGAAAATCTATGTTCTTCATTTACCTCCTATCGTCTAAATCCTTTTTCTCTGGAGTTCTTCACTTCCTCACTTTTAGACATCAGTTTTTAGACATCAGTTACCAAAGTCAGTTTAAATTCTATTTCAGTTCTAAGTATACAGTGATGATCACTGTTGTTTAGTAATTCAGTTGTAGTTACTCTTGCAAGTGATCCTGTTCTGTAGTCAGTTTTGTGAAAGGCTTGATTGCACTTTCTTTTCCTAAGAAGCTAAAATTAGTTAATTTTCTTATAGCACACCTAAAGTTCTATGATTTCAGCCCCCTTTTGCCCTCCTTTAAAATGTGCCCAAACAGATGGTACACAGGCCACAATAGCAGTTACAAAACTCCTGTACTCATGACCTGGAAATTTATTGTCTTATTTTCAAAACACTTATCATAATGACATGGCAGTGTTTTATATCTCTTATTCTTAAAGAGATGGTGACATTTTCAAATCTCTTGGTATTACCCCATAACGCAGAGCACTTTACACTTATCCTTACTAAACTACATGAGGCTCCTGTCAGCCCATTTTTTCAGTCTGTCAGAGTCCCTCGGGATGGTAGTATGACCCTCAAAGGTTCTCTCAGTTTTGTGTCATCAGCAAACTTTCTGGAAGGTACATCCTTTGTCATCATCCCAATCATTAATAAAGAAGTTGAACAAAATTGGACCCAGTATCGTTCCCTGAGGTACACAATTAATTGCTGGCCTCCAACTAGACTTTGTTTCACAGATGACCACTCTTTGGGCCCAACTGTTCAGACAGATTGTAGTCAACCTCACACTCTGCCCATCCAGGACACACTTCAGTGATTTTTCTGTGAGGATGCTAGTGTGTATTGAAATTAAATTAAATCTGTAGCTTCAACCTCAACCAAGTAACTTATCATATTCTACTTTTATAACCAAACAAGAGATTTTTGGAGTGAACATGTCTTTCTAGTCCAATAGCTTGGTTGCTCAACTGGGTGATAGAAAAATTGCAATCTGATTCCTGCCCTCAGGAGCATTTGTGTGTTGACATCAAACAGACATTGGATAAACAAGTTCAGAACAGTTTCTAGTTTTCTAGGTAAAGCAAGGCAAATCTTATTTAAGATCAGTGGACTATTAATGCATATTAATGACAAAAATGTCTTTTCACTTGAGGAAATTAGATCTTTTCCTAGAAACACATAAATATTACAGCCAGCCAGAGTAATTTTGTTCTGGCCCATGTCATGTCAAATAATACTAACATTTACTCCACTTTGTGATGTAATCAAGTATTTATAACTCTGAAGCTCATTCAGATATATAATAAAACCTCTTGCAATTGAATATAGTAGTATGTTTACATTCAGAAAAATAATCTTTGATGTATAACATGCAATTATAAATGTTTGAGCACTGGTGTAACATCTGAACCCTATTTATCAGGTTTATGAGTGGAGTTCTGATCATAGCTGGCATTTCCTGAGATTTCAGTAATTAAAACTAACATTGTATTAGAAAATTGGTGTAAATTTCAAGAAAGTAAAAGGCAGTATGTTGAATATTAGAATCTGCAACCACTCCAAATCCAACTGAACTAAATTCCTAAATATTAGAAAATAACTACATAACATTAAGTGTATTCTTTATTTTCTAATGAAATTAAATGTACAGGTCAATCCTTTTAAAGTATTTTTTTATATGTATATATGCCTGACACAAATAGGGGTTAATAGGTAATGCAATTTAACATTTCCATTGAGATTTATAAAGTTTTTTGGTACTGCACAACCTATACAGATTTGATAACCTCTGTTTCCACCAAACAACAGCAGAAGGGGAAAAATTTCCTCAGAGGACTAAAACATCTCTTCAGTATTTTATGTCAGGTCATGAATCCCCACCTGGAGTACTGTGTCCAGTTTTGGAATCCCTATTACAAGAAAGATATGGATGTGCTGGAATGTGGCCAAAGAAGGGTCACGAGGGTGATCAGAGGGCTGGAGCACTTCTCCTATGAGGGCAGGCTGAGAGAGGTGGGGTTGTTCAGTCTGGAGAAAAGAAGGCTCCAAGGAGACCTTATTGTGGCCTTCCAGTATCTGAAGGAGGCCTACAAGAAAGCTGGTGAAGAACTCTTTTCTAGGGTGTCAGGTAGTGATAGCCCTAGGGGGGGATGGATCCAAAGCTAGAAGAGGGTAGATTTAGATTAGATGTCTGGAAGAAGCTCTACACCATGAGGGTGGTGAGATACTGGAACAGGTTGCCCAGGGAGCCGCTGGAAACCACATCCCTGGATGTTTTTAAGGTCAGGCTGGATGTGGCTCTGGGCAACCTGATCTAATGAAGGTGTCCCTACCCATGGCAGGGGGATTGGAAGCTATATGATCCTTGACAACCTGGACAACTCTGTGATTTTTTGATATTCATATTTCTATTAGACTGAGTAATAGAATAGAAGAAAAAGCAACAGCAACAACAAAATGAATAGACAAAGACTGATTGTTTTGGATCCATCAAAATATGTTAAAATGTGGTTAGAAGAAGATATTATAAACATCACAGGATGCTATGTTCTCTTGTATAAAAGGGAATAATTTATAGAGAATTGTTTTCAAAAAACAGCTAAAATAAAATGCAGTGTCAAAGATAGGCATATACAGAAAGTCAACATATTTGGTTCCATTTACTGTTTGATCTGATCAGTTTTAAACTTTTTAGATATTTCACTTCACATCCATTTTATTTTTGCATCACAGTTATATATGATTTGAACATCTCTGCTATGAAGAAAGACTGAAAACTGGGGCTGTTCAGTCTTGAGAAAAGAAGACTGAGAGGGTATCTTATTAATGTCTATAAATATCTGAGGGGTGGGTGACAAAGGTGACAGTCTCTTTTTGTTGGTACCCAGTAATAGGACAGAGGACAATGAGTATAAGCTGAAACACAGAAAGTTCCATGTCAGCATGAGGAAAAACTTCTTTACTGTGAGGATGACAGAGCACTGGAACAGGCTACCCTGAGACGTTGTGGAGTTTCTTTCTCTGGAGACTTTCAAAACCTGTCTGGATGCATTCCTGTGTGACCTGCCCTAGGTGATCTTGCTTTGGCAGGGAGGTTGGACTCTAGATCTCTAAAGGTCCCTTCCATCCCCTAACATTCTATGATTCTATGATTATTGAGGGGGAATAAAAACTACAAAACAAACAAACAAACAAACCACTATCTAAGGTTTCAGGCCAAGACTAAACAACTGGGAAAGAAACATCAGAATTAACGTGGATTCTCAGAATAATGAGCCCCCAAACAAAGAGAACTTGATATAAATGAATGAAAAATTCTTGATCCAGTCACTTCCATTCTGCTTGGTTTACTTCACAATGTGTAGATATGGGGTGATTACATGGACAGTTTCTGCATCTTAGCAGCTGTAATACAGCTAAAGGCAGTAACTTCTTCTGTTAGCCAGTCCACTTCTGACATTGGCAGACATCATTTATAGATGTGATTCTTTTAACCTAGTTTTCCAAATGTGAGCAATTCTGCTGTCCTTGTGCTTTCTGTAAATTAAAACTGCTGAGCTACAATAAAGAGTATGGAAGTGATGGGAGAGGTCATACTTAGATAAGCTGTTAAATGAAAATGCAAAAATTACAAAGATAGTTCCTTACTAATATATGTATTTAAAAAACCCATAGATTTAAGAAAAATCTGGAAAACTAGAATGTATAGCACCTTATGCAGATATTTGAAATGGGATTTGTCTGAGACAACTTCAGACGTGCACATCTGAATTAATCAACTTAGTAGCTCTTGAAAGTCAAGTAAATTCTCAAGCTGCTGATACTGCATGCCAACACATCCACAAAGACTCCTAGTGAATCTCATCCTCTGTCTTAAGCTTGGCCTGTAGATCTTTAGGACAGGGCTCTCTCTTTTTTCATCATGCTTAACATGGGACATAACAGGAATTATATTTTCTGATAATATTGTAATACCTTGAAAAATAGGAAAAAAAACATCAGGGAGGGAGGAAATCTACAATTTTAACATTCAAGAAAGGAAAGAGTTTGCCTGAGATAAAAGAGGCATGAACATGAGATCTACTTTTGAAAAGACTGCATGACAAGCAAATAATTTCTCAGCAATTATTCTAACTGTTTGAGAGAGTGGCTGATGAAGTATGGTGAGACCAAGAGTAACGGTGACTGCCCCATCTCCCCCCACAAAGGTGGGGAGCACAACCAACCAGGAGTGCTGTGACCAAGAGCTACAAACAGGGCATGGTGTAACAGCCAGGACATAGTGCTTCAGTTCACATGGAATGGCACACAAAAAAGGCACCTCTTTGAAGGATGGACATTCCACTGTCTGACTGGGGAGGCTTGAAGTATACATAAACCAGCAGTCGGGCGTGTTTCAAGGGTACTCATCCTACCTGACCCTCAAGGCAGAATGGTGGGCACTAGTCTGAGAGCAAAGGCTGCTGTTCCACTTAGTGGGCCTGCCCTATTTGCCCCAGCAGTGGCCAATGCTTCCACCCAGATGAAGATGCTGAAAGGACAGGGTGCAGTGAAGATCAGAGACTGCAAGAATTGCCTAGACTTTTCTCCAGGGACTGGGACAAGCAGTAGACCTGTCTGCAAAAGTTGTTGAAGGACCTCCTGCAACATGTGGTTGAGCTGAAGGAGGTAATGAGAAGGTGATAGTAGCAGGTGACTCTCTTTTAAGAGGTACAAAGGCACCCATCTGCTAACCTTACATGCTCTCTAAAGAGGTGTGTGGGTTACCAGGGGTTCATATCAAGGATGTCACCAAGAGACTACCAAGACTACAATTCACTGATTATTATCAATGGCTGTCATTTCGTGTGAGTACAGGGGATACAGACAAGAGTATTCTGAGTTATATGAAGAAGGATTACAGAGTCCTAGGGGCAGTGGTAAGGGAATCCAGATCACAGGGAGTATTTTTCATCAGTCCTGGTCAAAGGGAAAGGGTTTGAAAGGGCCAGTTGAAACTGACAATCCATAATTGCTTATGGGATTGGTGCCACAGCCTGGGGTTCAGCTACTTGGACTATGAGACTAGCTTTGAGAAACTTGGTCTACTGGTGGCTGATAAGGTCCATCTGTCAGAGAAAGGGAAGAACATCTTTGATTATAGGCTTGCCAAACTTGAGGAAAAGCATTTTAAAATTGCAAGGGGAGGGGAAACTCCATCTCACTCTTACCAGTTTGATGTCAATTGTATCCTGGGCTGCATCAAAAGTATGACTAGCAAGTCAAGGGATGTGATTCTTCCCTTCTACTCCACTCCTGTGAGACCCTACCTGAAACACTCTGTTCAGCTCTGGCCCCCCCAGAATAAGGAAGACATGGACTTCTTGAAGCGAGTCCAGAGGAGTGCCACAAAGATGAACACAGGGCTGGAGCACTTCTCATATGAGGTTGAGAGAGTTGAAGTTTTTTAGCCCAGTGAAGAGAAGGCTCCAAGGAGACATTAAATCAGTGTTCCAGTACCTACAGGAGGCCTACAGGAATGATGGAGAGGGACTTTTTATCAAGGAGTGTAGTGATAAGACTAGGAGTAATGGCTTCAGTTGAAAGAGGGTAGACTTAGATTAGATCTAAGGAAGAAATTATTTACTATTGAGGTGTTGAGACACTGGAACATATTGCCCAGAAAAACTGTGGATGTCCCCTTCTTGGAAATGTTCAAGGCCTGGTTGGATATGGCTTTGAGCAACCAGATCTAATGAGAGGTGCCCATCCCCCTCACAGAGGGGCTGGAAGTACATGATCTTTAAGGTCTCTTCCAATCCAAATCTTCCTATGATTTTATTGATATTTGAGTCCTTCCCATTCAAAAGACAGCATCTAACTCAACTCTCTGGCATATACCTATGGTCCTCATAGTGCTCATGAGTAAGCAAAATCACAGCATATACCAGATTATTTGGCTTCTCTGGTCTCTCTCTACAGTAATAACACCAAAAAAAAAAAAAAAAAAAAGGAGTTGAGGATAGAGCAGATTCATGTGATGCTTGAGCTTGCTGAAAGAGGTGGTGAGAGGGGTGCAAAAAATGGATGTGTTTTGTGAGTTTAATCTGTGAAGTTTAATATCTGCCTGTGAGAAAAACTTCCAGAGCAGGGCTTTGATAGTCCATACCATATATGCTTAAGCACTCACTAGATCAAAGTATAGAAGGGAAATGAAGCATTCATTAACAATTAAAAATGAGAGACAGACATTCACATTTTCAGAATACTTCACAAATCAGGAAGCACACACTTGTGAAGGAAAGTTGCTTTAAAAAGTTTCCATTACAACTGCTGCAAGAGGGTTTTGTTAAACTTCTGAAAGCAACAACAAAGGAAAGCAGCCACTACTCAGTAGCCTCATAAGGAGATGTGACATAGAGGATAGAAGGAGGGATATTTTTGTCTTGACAAGGGTAGATATTTGAAAAAGGCAAATTAATTTTCAGAAAAATAGACAGATTTCTGAGAAAGTATCCTGCTGAGATCCAGTATAAAAAAATCTGGTCAAAGGAATTTATTTGAATATATCCAAAAGGACTGGTCACATAAAGAGGTGGTTGCTGAATTAGTTTTACCTGGGGAAGCTGACATGACTGCGCAGTCAAAGCGATGAAATGTGAGGACCGTGAGGGAGAATGCACAGCACAGAAAGAATGCTTAAGGACTTCAGCCTGTACTACACAGCTTTAAATCTTCCCTGGAGTTTTTCAAACACCTGGAGTATTTAGAAGTTTGGTTAGTGTCAATTCATAGCTAAAAAGTGTATATTGCAAAGCTCTTACATATTTAATTAGTTTGCTGTGCAATTCCTGTAATAGAAGTGAGGGAAAGGCTCAGAGACTTTATTGAACTTTAGTCAAGCTTGCAGAGCAGTGACTTTGAGAGATTAAATTAGTCATCTGTGCTTTCTATAAAGTAAATGGGCAGATAGACACCTTCAGAAGACAGTTCATTCTAGCCTAGGTAAGCTGTCTAAAACTGTTTGGATAAATCACCTTATGACAGAGTCTAACTCTCTTTATTGGTTTCAGAGGGTAGCTAGTTAGCTTCACCTGACTATCAAAAAATTTAATTACTCTTTTTAGGCAACATAAACCTTGATACTATCTCTCTATATACAGCTGGCTTGTACTGAATATGAATATCTGCTTGATGTGATTTTTACAGATGTTAAGCATATTATTGCCTCAGAACTGAAAACCATCTCTCCTATTCTGAAGGAATATTCAAAGTTCTTATTGAAAATAGAGACAGAAGCCCAGAATAAAACAAAACAGACTAAAATTTGGACTTAATTTCAGTGTACTCACTCATTTTTGAAATAAGATAAATCCTTACAGCTCTGCTTACCTCTGGCTAGGATCCCTGATCAGAGCTCTTCCCAGTCAAACCTGGTTCATAATACTTAAGCTTCATGAACTTCCACATTGCTATGAAATATATCTACAACTGTATCTGATCAGGACAGCAGTTATACTTACATTGCCATGATGTCTCTCTTTCCATAGATAAAACAAGTGGAAAATCACAGGTAACATGTCTAATGCATAAATAAAATATAAATAAAACAAAATAAATAGTTATATAAAAATAAATATAAATAAAATAAATATATTTATATTTATATAAATAAAATAAAATATAAACTCAGAGCAGTAGGAACTGAGTCTTACAACACTAGCAAAGATATAAGAAAAAAGAAAAGCAAAAAAGCCTTCTGTAAGCAACCAAGAAAGAATCATTTTAATGGACTGGGTGAGAAGTAGTAAAGATTGGGAGCCCATATTAATTTGTATGCAATATTGTCCTCTTTCCACTAGCAGAAGTAAAAGTTATATTACATAGGAACATCACACATTACTCCTTAATATTTTCCCAATACTGGGACAGAAATAATGCTTTCATGGAGCAATACCTGTGATATAGAAACCATACAGATGAAGTGTTACTGTATTTCCTACAATGAAATTTTAAAGCAGAAAATTACAGTTGTTGTTGCAGATTAAAAAAAAAAATCCATTAATTTGTAGTTGGCCAATTGATCGGTTCAGAAAATCTGCATTTGTGTATCTGAGAAAACATTTTGTCTGGATCAGTCTCTGGTGTTGTCTACTGAAATGTGTCTCTGGCAATCAGAATTTTGGGGGTTTATGTATTTACTTTTCCTATGATACTGTATATTATTGGTTAATAGTACATGTGGATCTCTATCTCAATCTCTTTATGCCAATTTAAAGGCATGTACAAAGACCTTTGATTTTCGAAAAACTTATATTCCTTTTAGAATGTGATTTTCTTTCCATAAACATTGAGCTATTCATGAACAGAAACTTTTCAAAAGTAGATATTTCTGTTTAAGAATTCCACTCTTTAACACTATCTTCAGACAGTGGAGAAGAAAATGACCTTAAATGCTACTTTCTTCTTTTGAAGCTATGCCATCTTTGATGTTACACTGAAAGATAAGAGGAAGGGATGGGACTTCTCCAATATAAACTTGTGTGAGGTTGCATGGCTGTGCATAAAAATAAGCTAGGAGGGAAAACTGACCAGAAGACTGTGGATAATATATGTAGTCTGAGCTGTTGGTTATTAGGCATGCTGACATGGATCCCAACCCAAACATATGCATGATCTGCACGACCCCCGCCAGCCCAAGGCTCAAACTTAACCAAATGACCTCTGACAAGGGTACAGTAAATGCAACCCTTTTCAAAATCTGACCACAGCCCTCACTGTAACCCATTCAGACCCTGGATGCTTCTAATTTAACCCTCAGAGGAAGGGAGCAGGGAGTGGGAAGAAATGCTGCCGGGTCCCACCCTGACCTTTTCCAAGTGGTATCTTAGGTTATGTCGTGTACTAAATCACATGTACTAAATCAAAGAATGGAAAGTATTAGTTTTTGATCCCCAAGGCTAAGCAGCATTCTCTGGTTTAAATCCATGCTTTCTGGCTTAAATCCAGGCTTCTGTGATACTGAATTCAACAACTGTATTTTAAAATATACACATGCAGAACCTCTGAGTGAAGCTTGTTCTGCTTATTACAACAGTCTTGGAAATGGGCATATGGCAGCTCAGGCCATGCCCAATAAGTAGTGTGTAGGAAACAGCAGCAAAACTACCTACAAGGTAATGGTCATACTTTCCTGTTATTAAACATATGACATTTAATATTGACACCTTGTTAGTATTTGGGGCTGTTCAGTCTGGAGAAAAAAAGGCTCCGAGGTGACCTTATTGTGGCCTTCCAGTATCTGAAGGGGGCCTACATGAAAGCTGGGGAGGGACTTTTTAGGATATCAGGTAGTGATAGGACTAGAGGGAATGGAATAAAGCTGGAAGTGGGGAGATTCAGGCTGGACATGAGGAAGAAGTTCTTCACCATGAGAGTGATGAGAGCCTGGAATGGGTTGTCCAGGGAGGTGGTTGGGGCCCCATCCCTGGAGGTGTTTAAGTCCAGGCTGGATGAGGCTCTGGTCAGCCTGATGTAGTGTGAGGTGTCCCTGCCCATAGCAGGGGGGTTGGAACTAGATGATCCTTGTGGTCCTTTCCAACCCTGACTGATTCTATGATTCTATGATTTTCTTGAAAATCAATGGTATGCATTCTTCTTACTTTGTATGATAACTTTTTCTTAAACCTCCTTTGCATATTCAAACACAGAGAGTCATACACCAATAATACCATGAAATTTCCTATTGAGATCCCCAACAACAGAAGAACATGAGAGGCATAATTAGTGTGGACAGTCAGCAATCTGATTCATAAACTGGTTCATAAGCTTTGTTGTTTTCTATTTAGCTACATAGATTATTCCTAACCCATCAATCCCTTGTTAGACAAAATTTAACAGTACTGAGAAACTAGTGCTGTTGAGTAGATTTTGCTGATCAGATCTGTACTTGATGTTCTGTCACTTCTGATTCACTAAATAGTAAATGTAAATAGGTAGGTGTAAAAGGTGGTCCCAAATCGATACCACATACTACATGGATGATAGGAACAAAATCAAACCCTTGTATCCCTCCCATACTTAAAATTAACACTTGTACTTTGTTCCCCAGAGGATGGAATCCAAATCTTGATTGTATTCTCATAATTCCTTTTCAGACTCAGATCTGTTTCCATGCAGCTGCTTCTGCTATCCCTTACCATGACCTGATGGTCCACAGTGAACTCATTCCCAACACATTTCCTCCAAAAAAGCAAGTCTCCATCCCTAACCAACTCCAAACACAACCTTGAAGTCTAGTTATCAGAACTGTTAAAATTTAATTTTTAGTGCAGTCTCGGTCTTTTGCCTTCTTCCATAACGCGGTGACCTCTATTAACCCCTATCCTAATCCAACAACCCACTCCTAAACTTACATCAGTCTTGAACATATTTTAGTATTTGTTCTGAAACATTCACTCAGTAGAAAGTTTCAAAGAAATGTAAAATTTTATCCAGGAGTTATTCAGAAAATTAAAGATGCTAATTTATAGTCACAAATCTTCACAAATCTTTAATGAAAGTGCAATTGATTTACTTCACAGGGGATTTGTTTTTTTTTTTTCAGATTATGTATATTGCTTCACCCAAACACTGCTTCACATCTACATTAGAACTCAATGGGCAGTTTACAGGGGGCAGCAGTCTGATTAGTGTAACATCACTATGAAAGCCTGAAGGAGAAGTGGTCTATCCACAACTGGTTTGAGGAAACCTGGGAAATTTATTTAGCCAAAACAGAACTAAATGCTAATGGAAGTAATATCTACACCTTAGTTCACAAGTAAAATAACTTTGTTCTCTTTGCAACTGATTTTGTTACCCTGCTAAGTTATATCAAACTGCTTATCTTGACAAAGACTGATTATCAATTAAGTATAAGCTAATAAAATGACACCTTGAAGTTTATCCAGATGGCTTTAAATAGTAACCTGTGACATAAACACTACTTGGAGGGATTGCATTGCTGAAATATTTCAGAAGCTACAGGAAATTTTAATGATGACTTGACAAAGCAGGAAATCTCAGTAGATATGTAGTGAAACTTAAGGTGACCTTGTAAATAGCTTACATAATACATTTTATAAAACTGTTGTTTTCTGACATTCTACTTTCTCCACCATTTGATGTCAGGTTACATCCAGTGAAATGTAACTATATGAACAGCCATCCTTCAAATACTAAGTTCCATCATTTTTCCTGCCTTCCAGGGCATGAAATAGCTACCCACCACCTGCTGTTCATGGGTTAGTTTGTCAGGTTGCAAGTCAGAATTGATATGCACTGACTTCCATAGTACCTCAAACTATATTATATCTCTGTAGGGCTTAGAATAGCTACTACTGCCCTGTGCTGGTCTGGGAGCTTCCCTATAACTAGATTAAAACAAAAATAATTCTAGACTAGACTGTCTGTGTTTGCTTTTACCATATGTCATGCAACGACTTTGAATGAAATTTGTGTATTTGGGGCAAGTTACAGAACAGCCAAGGGCAAATTCATTAAGCATCTGCAGCTGAAATTATTTTGGGTTCATTGATTCAATGTTTTCCATTAAATAATTTTATGTGGCTGCTCAGATTCACAAACACTTCTGTTTTCCATACCGATGACAATTGAAAAGAACAAGAACTTATTCAAGGAACTTTCACTTAGCCAATGTCCTCCGGGTGCACTCTGTATATGTGTGTATTCAGGTGTGTTTCCCCTTTTTTAATTATTCATAAACAATTGAAATATCAACAGTATTTGTTTATGGAATTGTTTTGAACACACCAACTGTAAGTACAAATTTAATGAGAAGACTCAACCCAAATAAGGAATGGGAAACCTTTCAGGCTGTGTTTTTCTCATCACTGTTCACTTGATGGAAAAAACCTAAATTCTTTGACATTGGGTGAGCTATCCTAAAATGTAATCAAAATTCTTTAAACTCAGAATAAAATGTCCTAAATCACAGAATCACAGAATGTGATAAATAGGTTAGTGATCTAAGTTTAGTCCATTTCTATCATGTATCAAGTACTGAAACCAGTGATATCTGGCCCTGCCAAAAAAAAAAAAAAAACAACCTGATAGTGAAAAGAAAAACTTTTTATTGTAAAAAAAAAAAATACAGGTTAAGAACTAGTGGCAAAATAATCATAAAGCATGCTGCTATTTCTTAGAAACACTGAACAAAACCTAACAGGTTCCGCAGGGAAGGATTTAGCTAAAAGTCAGGCAGACTTATGGAAACTGAAAAATAATAAAAGTCCTGAAATGTATTTCTATTTTAAGAACTCCTCAATGTCAATATGGCTTGTATTGCTGGTAAAAAAATTTTAATGACACATTTACCCCATGACTGCTAGCAGCTACCTGTCCAGCAATGGTGATCACCCTTAGAAGCTAGCACTCTTCCTGTTTATGCCCTTCGCATTACTAATTCTACAGGCTTTTTTTATCCTTCTTACAACTCTTTATTTGTAGACATGACTGTCAAAAGAGTCCTGTAAGTATTGATTTCTCCAGGAGAGCAGAAAAATCTGGTATATCACTCAGACTTGCAATAACAGACACTGAAAGCTTTAGATGCTGTAGTTGTGGCAACACAGAAAAGAAACATGATGGGACACCTCCATCCTTTTCATTGGAAAAAAACCCAAACAAACAAATAGACCAAAAAATCCCCCAAACACAACAATGACGACAAATTCCAAAACCAATCAAGAAAAAAAACAAAACAAAACAAAACAAAAACCCACAAAACCCCCTAAACCACTGTGTTGTGTTTGGCTGAGATGGAGTTAGTCCTCCCTGCAGCATCTCTCCTAGTGCTGTGTTTTGCAGTGGTAGCTGGGTGTTAATAACACACCAGTGTTCTGATTACCGCTGAGCAGTGCTCAGACAGAACTAAGACAGTGCTTTTTCAAACTTTCACTCCCACAATAGCAGGCTGAAGGATGGGCAAGATCTTGGGACGGGACACAGGTGGGCCAGCTAACCCAAACTGATCAAAGGGAGTATTCCATACCATATGATGTCAGCTCAGACATAAAAGCTAAGAGAAAGAAGGAAGTGTAGGGGGCATCGACTAATGGCATTTATCCCATGGAGCAACCATTAGACATATTGAAGCCTTGCTTCCCACAGAGCAGCTGAACATGCTTGCACATGGGGCCTTTTATTTCTCTTTGGCCTCATTAAACTGCTCTACCTTGACCCATGGGCCTCTTGTTATATTTTCCCTCTCCCCGTCTATCTAAGAAGGGGGGTACAGAGAAGTTTTGGTGGGCATTTAGCTCCTAGTCAGGGCCAAACCACCACATCAATAAAACAAAAAGCAGCAAATTACTGTGATCTATAGGAAAAACATTTATATCAGCTAGGTTAAAACACAATGGAAAGCAAAGACTGTATGCTCCTGACTCTCAAGTTTTTTCAAAAATGGTTTAGAACATTCACCCATATGATTTTGTGTCTTCAAAAACTAAGCAGGAAAGAGAGGACTGTCTATAGATTAATTAAAAGTTAACAACAACAAAAAAAAAAGGAAAAGGAAGAAACTTGCTGTGCAAGTTAGACATTTCCTTTACCAAACACAAGACCTTAGCTGGCCACATAGCAAAAGTAATTGTGGTAAGATAGAATGAAGCTTCACATACTGTCTTTGTAATCCTATCTGAAGCCATCGTTTTAAAAGATTTTCAAATGTTCAAAAAATAGTTTCTCCTTTATGGAAGGATATACTCCAAAAGCACTTTTAAAATTGATAGTACACCCAGAGATATTTGAGAATGAGTGTTATTCTGCACAGTATAAATAACATTTTTTTTTATCAGTTCATGTTTCTGAAATATAGCTGATGTGAGAATTTAGTTTTCATAATCCACAGTAAAATGTTACATTTTTTTACCAAACAGTTCTTTTACCAAAAAGTTCTTTTGTGTCCTCATCGGGCAACATTTCTTTCTTTTCCACATTTTTATTTCTTTTTTTTTTCCTGTCTATGTAAAGATCCTGAATTGTGCTTCTTTTCCCCTACACATGCTAATAATTCAAAAATATATTTCAAATGAATTATGGTTTTATTGACTTAACTATTGATCTAAAACCCAAAAACAACCAAAGAAAAAAGCACCACCACCACCAAAAAAAAGCAACACATGAAATGCTAGTGATGCAGTAGGAGCAACTGTTTTCTCAGGCTGAAACTGATTGAAAGCATCCTCTATATAAAAATGAAATGCATTTCTGTGAATGCACTGATGCTTCACCATCTGTCCAACATCTCAGATTTACTCTCCCAGATAACTTCATATTTCACCCTGCAGTCCCTAAAGAAGCATCACTTTAAACAGGGCCACATGGAAAAATGCACTTCAATAACATCTGAAGGTCTTGCGTTTAGCTGCAAGGGCCACTAATCTAAATGAATGATATGCCTAGAGAGTAAGCTTCATTTAAAGTTATGGAAATAAGGAGGAGTAAATGTATGAGAAAGAATGCTGGAAAGGAAAAAAAAAAAAAAGAAGGGAAAAAAATAAAGGAAAAATAAGAAGAGTGGAAAGGAAAGGGGAGCTGGCAGAATGGAAGAAAAAGAAAAGAGAAAAGAAAAAGATAAAGATGACAGCAGCTCCAGAATGATGGCAGTAAAAGACACAGGGATTTGCAGATAAAGCCAGAAGATGCTGGCAGCTATCTATCAGTATGCCTTGATGAAACAGGTATTGGAAATTAACTCAGGAACCCTATGAATTACATGCTATCCATGCTCTGGGCTAAGCACTTGTCAATTTTAGCTGCTATTGCAGCCTATTACTCACAGACTACATGGCTGGAAAGCTAATGACACTGGAGAGCGTTAAAGAATAGCAGTATAAACTGTGTACAATGATGCTTGTCACAGTCAGAGCATATCTTCCCATAGTCCAATGTGAAAACTGAAAGCTCAGATTCTTGGTTCTTCAGTGAGCACTTAACCTCATAGCACATTATTTCACATAGGAGAAAAGTACATACCTGAAAAATTAATCACTGATCTGCCTGTGCACAGGAAGCTTTCACAAAGGTTTGCCGAGCACTGGGAAAAGTGTTTTGATTAAACTTTTCTTGAACTTTCTTCCCCCTCCCTGTAGGGCAATCCACTCAGAGGCAGAGCTCTTGAAAGTGACAGTTTTTGGAGGATGCTGATAAAAGAGTGGACAAATGTTCTGTCCTTATAAAACTGCAGCCTCTTACTTACACAGCGTACTTTGTTGTGGGTTGAGGCTGTAGGGGATGGCGGATATTGTGACACCCACAATGGTAACAGATGTTTCTCTTCTAAGTCTCTGAAGTGTCTGTATACCAACACAAGAAGCATGAGAAATAAGCAGGATGAAGTAGAAACCTGGGTGCAGTCGCAGGGTTATGATCTTGTTGCAATTACACAGCCATGGTGGGACAGCTCCCATGACTGGAACGTGGTTATGGAAGACTATGTTCTTTTCAGGAAGGACAGACTGACAAGGCGAGGTGGTGGAGTTGCTCTTTATGTGAATAAGCAACTAGAATGCACTGAGCTTAACCCAGGGGGAGGTGACAAAAGCATTGAAAGCATATGGGTAAGAGTGAAGGGATGTAGAAACATGGGTGTTATGGTTGTGGGTGTTTACTACAGACCAAACAAGACATTGTAAATGAGGCTTTCTACAGGCAGCTGGAAGTAGCCTCAAGATGAAGTGCCCCGGTGCTTGTGGGTGACTTCAGTCACTCTGATATTAGTTGGAAAAACCACACAGCGAAACATAAACAGTCCAAAAGGTTCCTGCAGTGCATTGATGACACCTTTCTGCTGCAGGTGGTTGGAGAACCAACAGGGAGGAGTGTGGTGCTGGACCTGGTATTAACAAAGAATGACTGGTTGTAGATGTTAAGGTTAGGAGTAATATTGGCTGTAGCGACCAAAACATGTTAGAGTCTAATATAAACTGAAAAAAAAGCAGGTTGATGAGTAAAATTTCAACCCTGGAGGGGAAGGGGAGCCCAAGAGAGCTGGTTAATATTCAAACATTACCTCCTTTAAGCTCAGGAAAAATGTATTCCCTTGAAAAAAAAATCAAGTAAGGGAGGCAAAAGACCTGCATGGATAAGTAAGGAACTCTCAGAAAAACACAAAAAGAAAAAGGAGGTTTACAATATGTGGAAAAAAGGTCTGGTCAGTTGGGAGGATTATAGAAACATTGCCAGAGAATGCAGAGATGCAACGAGAAAGGTCAAGGCCCTCTTGGAGTATTGCCAGGGAGGTAAAAGAAAACAAGAGGTTTTTCAATCACATCAATAACAAAAGGAAGGGCAGGCAAAAGGTGGGCCTGCTGCTGAACAATATGGGAGATATGGTAACTAATGCAGAGATGGCAGAGTTGCTGAATGCCTTCTTTGCTTCAGTCTTTACTCCTAAGACCAGCCCTCAGGAATCTCAGACTCTGGAAGCAAGGGAGAAGAACTGGAGGGAAGAGGACACTCCACTAGTCAGTCAGGACTGCGTTAGAGATCTCTGAAGATGCAAATCCACAAGTGCTGAGAGAGCTGGCTGATGCTACTACTGCACCTCTCTCCATCATTTTTGAAAAGTCCTGGAAAACAGGAAAGGTGCCTGATGACTGGAAAAAAAAACAAATGTCACTCCAGTCTTCAAAAAAGACAAGAAAAAAAGACCCAGGCAACTACAGACCACTCAGCCTCACCTCCATCCCTGGAAAGAGGATGGAGTAGCTCATTCTGGAGGTCATTTCTAACCACATGGAAGAAAAAAGGACTATCAGGAGTAGCCAATATGGAATTATCAAAGGAAAAACCTGCAAACCTCATGAAGTTCAATAAGGACAAGTACAGAGTCCTGCATCTGGGGAGGAAAAACAACAGGCACCAGTGCAGGTTAGGGGCTGCCCTGATGGAAGGGAGCTCCATGGAGGAAGACCTTGGAGTTCTGGTGAACAGCAAGTTGTCCATGGAACAACAATGTGCCCTTGTGGCCAAAAAGGCAAATGGTACCCTGGGCTGCATCAAGAAAAGTGTGTCCAGCAGGTCTAGGGAGGTTCTTCTCCCCTTCTACTCTGCCCTAGTGAGACCACACCTGGAATACTGTGTCCAGTTTTGGGCTCCCCAGTTCAAAAGAGACAGAGACCTGCTGGAGAGAATCCAATGGAGAGTCACGAGGATGATTAGGGGACTTGAGCATCTCCCCTGTGAAGAGAGACTGAGAGACCTGTGGCTGCTTAGTCTTGAGAAGACTGAGGCGATCTGATCAATGTGTATAAATATGAGGGGTGGGTGTCAAGTGGAGGGGGCCAATATCTTTTCAGTGGTGTTCAATAATAAGCCTAGAAACAATGGATTCAAGCTTGAATATAGAAGATTTCACCTCAACATGTGGAGAAACTTTGCAGTGAGGGTGCCGGAGCACTGGAACAGGCTGCTTGAGAGAGGTTGTGGAGTCTCCTTCTCTGGAGACTTTTAAAACCCACCTGGATGCATTCCCAAGTGGAGTACCCTAGGTGGTCCTGCTTTGGCAGGTGGGTCGGACTCAATAATCTCTGGAGGTCCCTTGCAACCTCTAATGTTCTGTGATTCATTCCCTCCCTCCCTTCTTGCATCCCTTCCTTCTTTCCTTCCCTCCATACTTCCTTCCTTTCTCTCTCTCTTTCTTTCTTCCTCCTTTTGTTTTTACTTGTTTCCTTCCTTTCTCTCTCTCTTTCTTTCTTTTTTTTCTTTCTGTCTTTCTTGTCTTCCCAGCAGATAAGCTTGTCTAACAGTGAAATATTTTAATAAGCAGGCAAATCAGAGTAAATGTCAGACACTGTGATCCTGTGACTAACAGATGCTGCTGCTGTTGGTGGAGAGAGAATGAGTGATAATTATAAAAAAAAAAAAAAAAAAAAAAACCAAAAACAAAAACCAAAAACCAAAACCAGTGAAAGCTAGATTAGAACAAATGTTTGTCAAGTATAAAGGGCAGCTTTTTGTCTGATGAAAGAGATTTAATTAGAAAAGTCACAGAAAGAAGCTGTCTCGAAAGTATCAGACCCATTATCTTCAGATAAGCTAATGAACTTCATCGAACTTTGCAAAGAACTGCTGAACCAATAATATAAGGAGGGGAGGGGGCGAGTATGGGGCAGGGAAATCCACAAAATCTGCTGCAATATTCCTTAAAAACGAACTAAAAAATTATCAATGTGACTCTGTATTCCAGGAAAAGTGTAGTGTGATGCATTGTTTCCTGGTTTTCCTTTTGTTTGAATAAGCAATGGACAAATAAATTATCACAGAAAGAAATTAGTTTTGCATATTGTTCCTCTTTAACAGCAGACTATAAGGTCAAAATTTAAATTACATGTTGCATGTGCTAAGTCACCTACATGGTACATTATCTACCCAGTTTGTTGTCTAATTCTATCAAGGTTTTTTGTTTGTTTTTTCCCCCTAGCAACAACCATAACAAAAACCTATTAAGGAACACAATATTTTGCATGAGACAAGGGCATCTTGAATGCATTAAAAAACACGGTAAACAAAATTCTTTTAACAATGACAACATTAAAAAAAAAATTAAAATATCCCAGCCTAACAGAAGACGATTATATGGAAAATCAGGATAAATCAAAAATTCTTCTTTTTAAAAACGAGGCATTTAAATGCTTTCAAATTGTTTTATGCCTCATTGTTATGCTTCATGTGCTTCTCTCCTTGTTTTTCACATTTTGCAGTATATCCAAAGCTGCAGGCCTGGAATTCAAGTACACAACATGTATGGAATGCAATTATAAAGCATCTATAGTCCTGTGCCACTAATTAAACCAAAATATTTTTCATTATGGGACAGACCAAAAAAAAAAAAAAAAAAAAAAAAAAAAGAAAGAAAAAAAAAGTAAAACCAACCAAACAAAAAAAGTAGCAATGGAAGTTAGGATTTAAAGCTCCATAGAAAATTCATGTCATATGGATTTTCAAAACAGAAAAGACAAGCCTATAAGACTTGTGCTTGAGTTCTGCCTTTTCGTTCAGTAGGTCTTTGCTCTAAGGGTTTGGAATTGAGCCTTTGTGCATGGGAATCTCAAAGGCTCACTGAAGTCTACAGAAATTTTCTATCCATGAACAGGATGCCATTCTAAAAGAATAGCAAAATAAGGATAAAGCTGAGGTTTTTAAAGTTTTGCAATACACAATAAATAAAACACTTCTCTGTAACAGGAGATATTTTATTTAGCTAACAAAATATATTCACTATACTTGGTGGAGAGCATCCTACTCTGAAAGTGTAAGAAGCACAATAGTTTGATTTCGTACTTTCCTCCTTTTAGAGTAAAGCATGTAATATTGTCATAAATATGATTACAAATATTCAAAAAATTATTATATTCCATATACACTTCTTTCAGAATATGTGCTTATTTTTATGAAAGTTGAGAAGGTATCTGGTGTTTGTAGCAGTACTTAAAAAAAAAAAAAGAGCAAGTAAACATCTCATTTTCCCCATTACAGCCTTTTGTCCCCCCTGTCATCTCAAGTATTTCTATACCCATAACAAAGATATAGTGCTTTAACTTAGGTTAGAGGTAGGAAAATATATTTTGGGCATTCCTACAACTGCACATTTTTTTTCCCTCTTCAGTGTTTGGATGAGGTAAGAGAAGGAAGAAGACAATTTCTTCTACTCTTTCCCACTCTGAAAATGTACAACAGAGTTACATTCATTAGGCAAAAATAAAGGAATTAATAACATTTTCCTAAACATCCTGCTAACACATGAGCCAGTTGCCAAAATTTGCTACATCTGAAACTATGTAAGTATAGAAATATTCTTCAAAATAGTTTTTGTGTAGAAACAGCTGAATCTCCTGCCTATAGTGGGTTTTAATACCACAATATTGGGGGTTTTCATGCATACACACACCTGTAAAAATTCCAATTATATCAAGAAATGTTGAATATACAGCAGTGGATACTGCTGGCAATGAGATATATCATCTTGTTACATTGATAGAAGATTTTTTAGGGTGAAAATACCTGCCTGATCCCTGAAGATGAAAAAAAAAAAAAAAAACAAAACCAAATAGATTACATGGATAATCCATGTTTCACATGGATGTGAAAAAAAAGTGATTGGAAGCATTGTTACACTATAGAAACTACTGCCACAATGCCATAAAATCTTTACAATGATGTATCAGGTTCAGATCAGCGCTGCAGAAATGTGAAGCAATACTGGTGCTACAATCTCAAATAATTTCTGCTTCTTGAAGAAGCGCATGTTTTTCATTATTAAGAATGGTGCTGCTGCATTCCAGTCCAAAGTTACATTTTACAGAATTCAAGATGTTGGCAAAGATAAAATCATTCTATTGTTAGGTCAGCTCTACTTGAACATTGATTTTGCCTGCAAAGGGAAACTACAGACAAGAAGTCACTTCTGAATGCTGACTTTCTGAAGTTTGGGCCATTATTCAAGAAAAAAAGAAAAGCAACTAAACTGATGAAGAGCCTAGAGAACAAGTCTTATGGAGAGTGGTTGAGGGAACTGGGGCTGAAGAAAAGGACCCTGAGGGGGAGACCTTATCTCTAGAACTACCTGAATAGAGGTTGTGTGAGGTGGGTGTTGGTCTCTTCTCCCAAGTAACTAGTGATAGAACAAACAGGAATGGCTTCAAGCTGCACAAGGTGGGGCTTAGGCTAAACCTTAGGAAAAAAAAATCACTGAAAGGGTTGTCAGGAATTGTAACAGGCTGTCCAGTGAGGTGGTTGAATCACCATCCCTGGATGTGTTTGAAAGATATGTAGATGTGGTACTTGGGAATATGGCTTGTGGTGGACTTCATAGAGCAGGGTTAATGGTTAGATTCAATGATCTTAAAGTTCTTCTCCAACCCAAATTGTTCTCTGATTCTATGAAAAGTGGGTACACTTCTAAAACATATATTGATATTTTTTTTCCTCCATTAACATTATTACTAGTTATTAGTTATGGTCATTTATTTATCTATTCCAGGGTGTATAGTAATACACAATGTGTTCTGGCACTAATATTTCTCAGAACTTCTTGATCCTCAGTATATAGAAGGTGTCCAAGTATTTGTAAGGATAAGAAAGCAGTTTGTATAGGCTATATTGGTTTAGAAGTTTAGGTCATGTTTTCTGGTAAAGATGAGAACCCTTGATGTGAGAACCCTACCATGTTAATCCAGAGACTACTTAGCCTGTTGATTGCATAGAATAGCAGTACACCTAGTGATGGCTTTCAGCTGTGATGACAGTGGAAACGATTCTTTATTCCTGCCACAAAGATGATGTAAGAATTCCTAATGCTGTTACCTCATTTCAGTACACAAATGCCTAATAAAACCATTGCTGACCTACTGGGTTAAAAAGGGAGACAGGTTTTACTGCAGTATTCCACCAGAGGAATAACAACATCTCAGTCTTGTAGTTTCCTATGGTTTTGCTTTCTGCAGGAAACTTAAAAAGTCATTGAGCTTTAAAATTCTTCTTTTTTGTTCTTTTTCTCTCTTTTTTTTTTTTTTAATTTGCACAAATGGAAAGTAAATCACAATCTTTGGCTGAATGAAGATATAATCTGATTAAATGTTCTCTCTAGTGTTCTGTGCTGTAAATCAAGAGCATTCCTACATTCTCGCATGCATTATTTCAGAAATGAATAATTTTCTGCAGAGATAGCATTTGGACGATGTGCCATCTGTGGGCAGACTGCAGTCTCTGATACTGACTCTGGGAGAGTCATTGCTGTATTGGGCAGCTACTTGATGAGTTCCTCTAAAAACTCTGATAAGACCCTTCCTGCATAATGTCCATATGCATATAAATACTGTTTGAGATTCCACCTGAATGAAACTTAGCTCAAAACATTGAAATTAATGGGATTCTGAATTATTCTGTTAGGAGTTGACACATACCCTGCAATGTTAGCTAGTTTAGATGTTTTCCAATATTTCCTGCTTTTCCTATGTAGTATTATGGTTTATGTGGTAGCATGGTGAGTAGTGAGAGTGACTCAACTTCATGCGTGGCTTCTGCCCTGCCCGCAGTCCCTCTACAATGCCTTTGTTCTGTTCTTTTTCTGATCTGGTGAGACCCCACCTCCGATACTGAGTCCAGTTCTGGTGTCCCCATCATAAGAAGGACACAGAGCTGTTGGAGTGAGTCCAGAGAAGGGCTACAAAGATGATCCAAGGGCTGGAACATCTCTGCTATGAGGACAGGCTGATGGAGTTGGAGTTGTTCAGCCTGGAGAAGAGAAGACTCCAGGGGGATGTTAGAGCTGCCTTCCAATACCTGAAGGGATCCTACAGGAAGTCTGAAGCGAGACTTCATGAGGATGTCTAGAGACAGGACAAGGGGGAATGGTTTCAAGCTGAAGGAGAGCAGGATTAGACTGGCTCTTGGGAAGAAGTTCTTCAGTATAAGGGTGGCAAAACACTGGAAGAGGTTGCCCAGGGAGGTGGTGGAAGCCTCATCCCTGCAGGTTTTTAAGGGCAGGCTGGATGTGGCTCTAGGCAACCTGATCTAGTGTAAGGTGTCCCTGCCCATGGCAGGGGAGTTGGAACTAGATGATCCTTGAGGTCCCTTCCAACCCTAACAATTCAGTGATTCTATGATTCTATTTACGTGTGATGCTAAGGTGCACTTCAGCTCCCTTTGCAGGTTATTGTCAATGAAGCATTTCCACTATAACCACATGAATTTCTTCATCTGTTCAACTGAGAGACCATGAGTGCAGAGGTAACCATTGCTTTAGAAGCTATATAGAGGTTGGACATGCCAGCTTCAAAGACAGATAGATTAGATCACTATATTTATTGTCAAAACAGTTAATTAAATGTGAAACACTGAGTCATGATACCCTGAAGACAGCAGAAGAGTTACTTGGATGTAAACTGGAATCGTAATTACACAATTGTTTCAGGATTACCCTTTTTAAAGTTTGCATTTAGTATGTATTTACCATACTAGGAACAAAGTGCAGCTCTGATGCATTTTAAGTGTCAGAAAAGACCATGATCTTGCTATTCATAACTGATTTGCCCCAGGTGATCATGCTTTGGCAGGGGGGTTGGTCTCTTTCAACCTTCCTAACATTCTGTGAATGTGTGATTATATTCATGAAGTATGTGAAACATGTGGTTTGATTTCTGTACAGGCAAATATTTTATTATGATTCAGGTAAGGTAAATTGTTTGACTTATGGCTGGATCAGGAGTTTTTATTGTGTGTATATCTCATTACTGTAAATTTCTCTCATTTGCCTTGTACAGAAAGAACTTATGCGGACAACTACCTGCTGTCAGCCACAATTAAGTTTAAGTAATTTTTGATCTTTTCAGTTACTCACAATCCTATTTAGTTTAACTTACTTAAAAAGTCTGTGGCTTTTTTTTTTGTTTGTTTTTCTTGCATAGCCACAGTTTACCATGAACTTTCAGTAGTTCTTTACATCCCTGTGATATACATCTATAAATTTCCTTTTAGTTTTGTAAAAACTGGAAGCCAAACTGGAAGAATATAGTGTGTGATAAATTGGTGTATTTTTCATTACTAAGGCATGTGAACTATTTTCTCTACTGTATATTTAGCTGGTTTTGGCTTTGAACTTTTGCACTTCAATCAAAGTACAATCTTGAACAAAACGGTTTCTTAACTTTTATGAAAGACTCAGCTAGATTTCCCTTTTCATCACAACTAACTTGCAGCAGAAAAGATACCAGCAGAGAAGATCTCATTATCAGACATACATCAAAATATACACCAAAAGTGAACAAAGGTACACATATATACATATATGTTGCCAGAAAGTGATTACACCTTTATGTCCCAAAAGCAGTGTTTTCAAGGAATACTTAAAGCCCCTCTGCCTTTACGTGATATTCCTTCCCATTAAATTTTGCTCTTCTTGCTGCCATTGAAATAACAGCAGGAGCACTAGCAGAGACAAAACACCAACTGGCTGATGGCATTGCTGAAGTCAGGGCATGTGCCCACATATGCAAAAATTTCAGTTACTTTTCTAAATGTAATGTTTAAGAAGTACTTTAAAGACCCATATTCATGCAGGTATATTTCAGTTTAACGTACTTAAAATAATCCTGAAGCATTATTGTACTCCTACTATGTTTTACAGTTTATTTCTGTTCTATATACAACCTATTTTGGCTATCTTGTTATGCCTGAAATTATCTTCTGTCTTTTCCATTAATCATCATCTTTTTTCATTATGATCATATTTTCTATGTGGAATAGGATAACATTTGGAATTCAGATGGTTATTCTAATGACTACACACTAGAAACTTTATGAATGACACATTAATTCTAATTCTCTGTAAATCCACACTACAAACTTCCAAGGCTAATCTCCCAGTATTAGACAGCTTAGAGGAAAAAAGCTGGCTGTTGTCATGTTTCCTGATCTTAGAGAGATTATTTTCGCTTCTCTGTGCCACAATAACAATGCTGTGAAATGACCTATTTATCTTTTATTGTCCGGCGCCTGGGAGACAGAAGGTGTAGGCAGAGACTGGAACTTGCATGTCCAGCTTGTGGATTTTTTTCCACCTTGTTTCCTGTGGAACAACAAAAGAATGCTTGCAGCTGGGATCTGCATTCACCCCATTGTTCACTATTTCTCATACTCTCTAGAATTAAGGTGCTTTTTTTATTTTTCCTCCAGAGTTGAGTTCATGAGGCTTCAGAACATTAAATAAGACACTGAAGCTGAATTTTAAAGAAAAAAATGGTATGCATTGCTCTCAAAACAGGGAAGAGGGGAAAATGTAAAGGAGTACAAGTCAAGCTGTAACTTTTTCCAGATTTGTCTGACACACGTCTCCCTTTTGTATACCTGCTCTGAGTAACGGACTTGTGGCATATATAAAATTGAAGTCAGAAATAAAAAGAATAACTGAAGAACAGTTTGGAAGTAGAAAATAGAATTCTGTTTGTCAGACAAACTCTATGCTATCCACATTTTTGTGTAGAAAATGAGAAAAACTAAAGTAAAAATAATAACTTTCTACATTTCCACAGATCTTGGAAAACTAACCTTAAATGGGACTGAAAAGCACCTACCATCAAATTACATACAGATAGCTAGATCTTTTTTATTTATTTTAAAGTACTACAGATGCATTCAGAAGACAAGTCATCAGTCAGCTGTGACAGCCAACATGAAAATGCATAAGAATAAATTGGGCTTTAATTTTTCCTGACTAAGTATAGACATCTATCATAACTGATGCACTCCTAATAGCACAACATTTTTCCAATGAAGTAATCTCATCTATTTTGCTATGTGTCTTAAACATAATTAGAAAGCAAAAGTCCTAACAGTTTTAGGAAGAAAGGCAATATTTCTTTTGACCAGTGTAGGTGAAATCTGCAGCAATTAAAGTCATGACAAAGTTTATGCAAGAACAGAGAGATCACATCTTTGCTAAATAGGCTGTGAAGTCCTCCTACTTTTGGTGCCTAATTACTGGTGTCATGCTTGTAATAGCGGCATCTGTGCACACTCAACACTCTAATGGGCAGCTCCTACAGGACTAATGAATTTTAATTGATGGTGTTTAGCGTGGCTTTTGGTTTCTGTCTCTTGTAGAGGAGGCTATGCCCTTCTGCTCTTCTGTCCCCAAGTGAGCTGCATCTCTGTTGGGGAGCTCATAGATACAGATGGTCAACAAAAGGTGAAGAATGCCAGAACTCTCTGGGCATCAGTCGCTTTTCAATAAAGATAAAGCTTGAATTGCTAATCAGCTTCCTTTTTCTACCCAAGCTGTTTATGCTGTGGGCTTAATGCGAATCTCTTTTAGTAAGATGACGCATTCTTTTTCAATTCAAAATATGCTTCCTAGGTTGACAAATCAGAAGGCAACCTTCTTCCCAGACTCCCCATAGGTAGTTTTAAATGTAGTGTCCATTGTCAGAGGCAAAACAAAACCACCTCATGGTGACTCTTAACCATTTTACCCACTCTCAGTCGCTTTTGGCAAGGACTGAAAAAAACACACCTTCCACAAAGTACACTTGCCTCTTTGAATATCAAGTTTTTTGTAAGTTAGTTTTTTGGTGGGTTTTGTTTTTTTTTTTTTTTCCTGAGATTAAATGTTCATTCTTCAAACAGATATTTCATAGAATCATAGAATCAACCAGGTTGGAAGACACCTCCAAGATCATCCAGTCCAACCTATCACCTGGCCCTATCCAATCAACTAGACCATGGCATTAAGTGCCCCAATCAGTCTTCTCTTGAACATCTCCAGGAACGGCGACTCCACCACCTCCCTGGGCAGCCCATTCCTGTGGGCAATCACTCTCTCTGTGAAGAACTTCCTCCTAACATCCAGCCTAGACCTCCCCTGGCACAATTTGAGACTGTGTCCTCTTGTTCTGCTGCAGGTTGCCTGGGAGAAGAGACCAACCCCCACCTGGTTACAACCTCCCCTCAGGTAGTTGTAGACAGCAATGAGGTCACCCCTGAGCCTCCTCTTCTCCAGGCTAAACAACCCCAGCTCCCTCAGCCTCTCCTCATAGGGCTTGTGTTCCAGGCCCCTCACCAGCTTCGTTGCCCTTCTCTGGACATGTTCCAGTACCTCAACATCTCTCTTGAATTGAGGAGCCCAGAACTGGACACAGTACTCAAAGTACAGCACTGACCAGTGCTGAATACAGGGGAAGAATAACCTCCCTTGACCTGCTGGCTACACTATTCCTGATACAGGCCAGGATGTCATTGGCTCTCCTGGCCACCTGGGCACACTGCTGGCTCATATTTCCATGACTTTTGCTTCCAAAAAGATGCAATGGAAGGAAAAACTTATTTGGGGGATGTAAAAACTGCTGCCTTTTCTTTTGTATTCCATGCTCCCTAAACTTTGAAAGGATGTCTGTGAAACTGTCAGTATTTGCTAACAAGAACATCTGCTAAAGGTGATAGAATTTTATATAAAAATATTCAGAAACACAAATCAAACTGACTTCTACTTGCAAGTAAAAATTTCAGAAGAACCTTTAAGAAAGATATTTCCCTTGACTATACTTGTAAATCAGCAGTATCAAGCAGATCTTGATACTTCAGTTAGTATTTGGTAGGTAACAAGAACTGCACAAAACCTGAATAAAATATTCATATATGCTTATGAAAATTTTCAAATAATTTAATCTTCCACCATATTTGTGATAGATCATATATTGGGCTATGTGTGTTAATACTTTCTGGCTGCACTGGCTTTCTCTATGAGCATAAGACAGCAATAGAAAGAACTTACCAAGCTAGTGAAGTGATGTTTATTCCTGCTTTGAACATATTTTTACCTGTAGTACCAAGTTTCCATGTCACAATTATGAATGTCAGCAAAGAACTTGCTATCTGCGTATATTCTAGGAAACAACATACTCAGAAGGAATGAGTATAAAATGGAGAGTTAAAGAATGTAGCTGAGCATTCACAAGATGTGAAGTTTTATTATGAGTATCTCTTAAAATGTTATTGAAAGGTAACTTTTTATTCAAACATGAACATTTTGTGTTTGTTCCAAACATCAAACACATAGTGCTTGGAATAAGCCCCTCACTGCAGAGTAAGATTTCTAATTCAGGCATTATCTGTGCAGAATTTTATGTGAAACACTAGGTCTATTAAGAGTATTTTTCAGCAAGTCTGCTTCACTGTCTTCTGTGCCCAAGAGGATCGGTAACAAAATGTGAGGATCATGGCTGGGGTGATCAGACCTTTTTGCTACCAAGAAAACTGTAGTTATTGCATTTGTAGAAATGGCAGTCCATTTATCAAGTGAGTTAGAATGCCAATAAATGGGCAGGAGAGAAAAGTTACAAAGATGGGGTCAATGAATGAGGTGCAAAGAAACAAATAAGAGTAGCAAAATAATTCCCACTGCAGCCGAACACTGAAAAAATAAGGTATATGGGAGATTTCATGACACCATACCAAGTAAATAACCCCTAAAACATAAAATTTTGTAAAGAATTGTGTATGTGAGTTTCAGATAGGGTCATTCTCTGTTCCATAATCATTGTACAATAAAAAAAAAATATAAAAATCTCTATACTGTTGTTTTTATTTAAGTTTGAAGATGCTAAAAAGTATTTCTAGAGTAGCTGAAAGGCAGCCCATCAGAGTATCATACTCTATATTGTTGTTACATACACAAACACATACGTGCAGGCACACAGAAAAGTATATAAAACACAAGATGTCTGGATAAATATATTGATAAAACTGAAATCTGGGATGCCTATGAAACTTGTTCAGAAACTTGTTCTGTGCTTGCCATAAATAAATATGGGCAGAGAAGGTAAGTCTGTAGGGGAGATAGTTCTGAAACATGAACATTTACTCTGCAGAAAACAATCCAAGGCTTCACATTATAGTTCTGCTAATATAACAGTTCCTGGTCATGAAGGAATAGCCCTGTATCCCAGCTCAGTCCTTTTCCTGATCGTGTATCTCTGTCCCTTCTACTGCCCCCATATGGTTGCTCATCAGCCCTTCAAGTGAGTGAGAGTAAAGAGCAAGAGCAGCAGCAAACTATTTGATTTGGGGTTGGTTTGGTTGGTGGTTTTGTTTTGTTTTTTCCTTTTATTTTGGATAGAGTGAGAAGAGGAGACATTTTTAATGTCTTTTTACATTTCTGAGTCTACTCTTGATGTGATCAGACATCCAATACAAGACAAACAAGGATAGTATATGCTCATATTAGTAGGAGGTATTTGTTAAAATTGTGATAACTGAAATATAACACTTCAATCTGAGATCTTCTGAAAAGGGTGGCTTATTTTTACTACTGCCAGGACCTTGTGAAGTGGATTGCTTAAGGTACCCAGTATTAGGCAGATATATCCTTGTTAAAATGGTGTTTAAAGGAAAAAAAGGGGGAGAAAGACCACGTTATAACTGACATGCTTGTTATGAATTCTTTTATATAGACCTCCTGTATAAACATTTTGTACCATCCTTTCTCAAAGAAGATATTTTTTCCTGTACCTCAGTTGGAAGCTGTCTGGATCTTCTCATCAGCACAGAAGACCTGGACTCAGGAGAGATGGCAAGCAACATTTTTTCAACCTCCTCTAGATGAGCTACCAGTAAGGCAGCAGCCTTTATTTCATATAAGAAAAAAACAAGAGATATTCCAACTACCAACTGGTATCAAAACAAATCAATATCAAAGCAGAGCATGCTGGCAGACTTTCTACCTTTGAATACTGTCTGCTATCTAGGCCTATTTAAAGATGGGTGAATGATGTGAATTATTTCTTGGTGGTTTGCCATTCAAGACCCAGTGCCAGGATTCTACCCCTGGCCT
Source organism: Indicator indicator (assembly GCF_027791375.1). Lineage (NCBI taxonomy): Eukaryota > Metazoa > Chordata > Aves > Piciformes > Indicatoridae > Indicator > Indicator indicator. Next base: position 37,319,660 of record NC_072010.1, read on the forward strand.
TGTTGTAAGCCTGGACATATGGCTTCACCTGACAACATGAGGTCAGAAATTTGCAAGGCACTAGTATTATTTAAGGCAACAGTTCCATTTACTTTAAACATTAAAAACAAACAACCATAATGAAATCTACTGCAACAGTAGCTCCATGCATACTTATGTTGAGCCAATATATTGATCACCCTTTGCAAAGATGTACTTTAATATGTTGTAAAACCTTGCTAATATAATAAATAAAATGGGGGAGGGTTAAGTGCCTGAAATTAGATCAGCATGTTCTGTAGCAGAGATATGAAATAGCTTAGGGCACCTGCTCTCTAAAGGAGCATTAACTAGCTTCCATACTTTAGTCCAGTGATCAATAGACAGTTCAATTCCCAGACCATTGTCCTCATTCTCAGCAACATGATACTATCAAATTCATGTCCTAACCATTATCAGCAAAAACAAGGGTGGTATAAACTGGCATGCCTCCATCACCTTCAAGGGAACCCTGTTGAGATGCTTTGGGCTGAACGTCAGTCAGGATATTTGCTTCTCAACTTTTCTTGGTAAGAAAAAGTAGTTTTAAGGTCACTAAGGAACAACAGTGCAAAGCAACTGCTCTGCAAGCTGATAGAAATATTTTCTTGAAATGGGACGGGCTCAAAGTCAAGTACATAGAAGGTTTTGGTATGCAAAACTTTGAGGTGTGAAAACTACATTGCTGCAATTCTTCCCTTTCCTAGTTGTTGTTTCTGTGAATCCCACTCCTGGGATCTGCCTTTTCTATTCCTATATCAGATGTTCACTGACAAGAAAAACATTAAGGTAATATTGGATACAGTATTGTTATCCAAGTCGTTCGACTACTTGAAGCTCTAACAAAACCTTCATGTGAAATACCTTGAAAAGACTCTGGTGAAAAAAACTATCATGATCCAGAGGTTCTGTCCTCTGCTTATGACATGCAATTTCCACCCATCTGTGACATCTTTTTATTGACACATTTTCATATAATGTTATTGACCAAGGTGAAAATGAAGCTTGTCTTGAAATGACAAGGTTTCTTCTACAGTAAACATGGACTAATTTTTGTACCGTACAATCCTTCAAGCAGGATTATGTGATAGGCACAGATGATCAGTATCAGAGAGTAAAGTATCCTCCCTGATCATCTAGCAGCCCACACAAGTACTTGCTGACTCCATTTCTCTTTTGTTTATTCCATGAGTCAGTCAAAGGAATCAGAGACAGAGAAGCACCAACCAGAATCACCAAACCAGCATAAGGCAGAAAAGCATGAAATGATGATTTTGATCACTGATAGTAAGGTTAGTCACCATTCCTGCCCCACCCAGCTGGTAGGAGAGAGGGAGTGGTGCTATGTCCACACTATGCACTGTAGGGCACAGAATTTAGTTGTCCCTCAGACAACTGGAGCAGAGCACAAGGACATGGTAGGCTGTCTTGTGGCATCTTGTGGCAATTTACATCATTGACATTAATGGAGTAAATCCAAAGCATGTTGGCGTAACCAAGTGAAGCATGAAAGCTCCATGGAGACTGAAAACAAAGTAATAGATGTCATTTGCAGCATACCACTTTATTTTTACAAATCAGGGATTCTTGAGGAGTTGAATCAGTGCATTAATTCTGGAAACCTGCAATAGGATGTTATTTAAATATCTAACAACCAGAACAATCAGTACAGACACCTAGAAAAACAGACACAGTTGAAAAGTCTGTGCTATTTGTTTTTTGTCCTGGTGGTAGTGATTTGTGTTTCCTAACAGCTAAAGCAGCAGTGCTTCAGGGTCTGAGTACAGAGCATCAGCAATACTTAAATGTAGATCTTTTGGGGAAAAACAGAAGCTCCTCCTCACTAACTCATAGAGGAAAGCAGATGAGGATGTCTTTTTGACAATCAAAGCTTTAACAGCAAGAAGGGGACAGACAAAAGCTGGTGAGATATGGCTATTAGAAAGCCTGCAAAAATCTCACACTTGCACAATTACAAGGTAGTATCACTGTGAAAGAGATTAAATCAATAAAGATACAAGGGAGGGAACAAGAACAGATTGTATTTCTTCCTGCCTCTGTTGGTTCAAGTGTATTTAAAGCAGAAGCACAGATATTTCAAATGTTCATCCATATCTTACCAAGTTACGTATATTTAAATAAATAGACAAACAGTAAAATAAATAAATAAAATTTTTTAAAAAATAGAGATACACACACCAATAGGAAAGTATTTAATCCATTTTTGCCAAGGCAACTTTATTTAGAAAGCTGTTTACCTTTCTGAAAAGCCTCATTAGGCATAAAAACAAAGAATGAAGTTGATTAATGTGCTCTAAGTGTGATGTTTAAATTGTAATTTTCATATACGTAAATGGATGCTTCTGTCGTATTTTGTTTGATAATTTACAGAGTTAGCACTGTCCAAACCACTAATCAGTTTCTCTTTATGAAGACAGCTGCAGAAGATCCTTTTAGAATGCTAATTTTCATTAGTGTCTTCACTCACTAAGAACCAGGGCATTTTGCACAGATAACCTCATCACTGTGTAGTTGGGTTGAAATTTTTAGTTCACTTGCTATTCAATTGTTTGGGGATTTTTTTTTGTTTGTTTGTTTATTTGGGGGGGGGTGTTTGTTTTCTTGGGTTCGTGTTTTTTTTTTTTTTTTTTTTTCCAGTAGGGTAATCTGAAGAGAAGGAGAACAAACAGGAAAAAAAGACCCAAACCAAAAAAAAAAAAAAAAAACAAAAACAAAAAAAAACCAAAAAAAAAAACAACCCAAGTGGATGGATTTAAAAGAGAAGAATGCCTATAAATCAAGACCAAAGTAGTTGTCTTTTCCTATATTTTTGATATTATCATCTGCTGAGCTAGCAAGAAAGAGGCAAGCTGCACAGTGGTAGCATTTCTCTAGGTAGTGTCTGTATATTTTATAGGATGGTGACATTAATACAAATTAGTTTTAACACATCACTTTTCTAGTAATTCTGTTCTAAAGCTACTTTAAAGCAAAAAGTGGCAGGAAGCAGAAATGACAAATAGATCAATATATGGTTTACTATGTATAAAAAAAAAGTTTAAATCAGAAATAGTTATAGCATGCTATGATTGCCTCAGTTTCTCTCAGCAGTGCTAAAGCTGATTCAGTGGAAGCATTAGTTTCTGTTAATTTGGAATTTTCATGCTCCAGTGATAGTATTAAATTTTTATGCCATTGTAAATAGTAAGTAACCAATCAAATAGTCTAAATATATTAATGCTCTGCCATTTTGCATAGGTATGAGAAGATTAGACTAATTCTGCTGTACAAAGCAAACAGTCTCATGGAAGCACTGAAAGTACATTTACTGCTGCAAGGATGAATGATTTTTCTCAAAATGTTTCACAGAGGGCCAGAACAAAATTAGAGGTACACCCTTAGCTTTAATACTACAAACAACAGTAATGAAACAGTCTCGCAGTTTTTATAACAAACCCAAGTACAAGGGTGTTAAATAAACTAACAGTTTCAGAAATGTCTGAGAACAACAGACACGTGTTCAGCAGCCCCTGCAGTTTCTCCACAATGATGAGAAATCTGTGTTTTAAAATGGAAAACATCATCTGTTGCCTTTCTCAAAAATGTACTTATATCCATAAACTCTATCTTGGGCCCATTCCATTAAATCTTCCCATCTTCCACTTAGTCTATACTGTACCTTCTCACCTGTCTTTTGATCCTTCCAGCTGCATACAGAAGCCTGCCCACCCTGAAGTAAGCCACTGAAATGATACTTAATGGTCAAGGAAGTTTATATGCGGTCCCTCCTGTGGAGAGAGAATTACACTGATGAGACTACATAAGCAGAATGGGATTTACCAGAAAGGCAAAATGATATTCTGTGGTTAGACACCTTAAATATCAGTCTGTATATTACAGCAAGACAAATCTTTGCACTTGTCAGCTCTCTGTCTTTCTAACTTCCATAATTCATTGGCTCCATGTGATGTGTTTACAAATGATTTCACAGAAGAATAAGAAAGGACAATTATGGATGCTGTGCCTTAATGAGAGCTGGGGTAGGAAAAAGGATTACAGCATAGTCTTGAACTGAGGGGATATATATAAAAGCAGGTGCCAGAGAGGAAAAGAAAAGAAGATTCTGGGAAAATTAAGGGCATGTGAGTTGCAATGAATGTAAATCAAAAATTGAGAAAGGCTACGAGCATCACTTAGATTGACTAATAAATCTGTGAATACAGTGAAATACAGTGAAATACAGTGAAAGCTGTACACTGCTTATGCAAAACTGCTTATTTTAGACAAACGAACTGCCAAGGCAGCTACCTTTTTTAGGTGTATGAGAATGTCAGTCTTCAGCACAGGTATGTGGAAATAAGACTTCATTTTATAGTATATGTTATCTGTGATAAATATAACAGATCAGGATGAGTGAAAGTAAAGGAAAAAGAAAATGCTCGTGGCCATAAATGATTATCAGAGTTAGGATGCCAAAAGCTGATAGCAACTGACATATTGGAGGGAGGAAGAGTGTAAGAAGAGAAATGAAGGAGCACTTCTACCTTTAAGAGACACTGCCATAGAGGTGCTATGAAGGCCTTCCTTGCTGATTTCTGCCTATTTTCTTTGTATTTCATACATATAAATAGTTGGAACGGCTAGACTGTCACTGTGAAATCCTATTACTGCTACTCCTACCTGTGGAATCATCCCAGGCTACAGCAAAAGTAAGTCAGAAAGTGAAAAAAAAAAAAAAAAAGTAAGCAAGTAGTTAAGCAGTAAGAGATAATGAGAATCATGGCAAAACTGTCCTCATTTGGCTTCAGAGGGACTGTGACATCCATTTGGCACCCACAGAAACATATTCTCACATGTTGACAAGCCAAACACGTCACAGATACATGAGCTGTCTTCAATGATCTTTGTAACATCTGCAATGTAGAGGTTGCCTATCCATTCATTGCTTCATGGGTTTGCTACACAAAACCTGTGAAAGTACAAACATGAGTGTCTTAATAGAGGAGATGTCTTAACTGAATGTTCTGAAAATCTAGACTGCATGGAATGATACTATAATTACATTATTTTTCTAATTTACATACATTCTCAAAAAAAAAGGCAGGCATTTTTATATGAATAAACACGACATCATCAAACTGACAGAAGTGCAGAAAACAAAATGGAAGTATGTGAAAAATTAAGATGTTTAGTAACATAAAGTAAGAAAAAAAAGAAACCTTTTTGTGCTGGTACATTGTATGTTTTTGTTGGAAAGTTCTGCACCTATGAACTCCCTCAAACGAGATCTGTCTAAAACACAGTTTACTGAAAATACATCAGTTACTAAATAAAATTCCATCTTTTCACTGGAAAGACACTTGGATGCCTTAGAATAAATGAAACATGGTGTCTTAGTTTGTAGCAACTCTTCCTTAGAGTAATTGAATCTAGTGAAACAGATTTCAATGTTAATTTTCCCTGATATCTAGGGCTTTAATTCTATTATTATCAAAGTTCATTTTGCATCCATAAACTTGTCTTTTGCCCTCAAACATTACTCATTTAAAAGACAATCTAAGAGAAAATTCATTTTCATTACAAATCTTGCCATCATGTAGCCCATTTAAGAGACTACAGTAACTGCAGTACCCTCTCATGTACAGCCCCAAATTACATAGAACCAGATGAGAATGAACAATTTCAAGAACTATCAGTAAGGAAATCCACTCAGGAAAAAAACCTAGGAACAAAAGCTATTCCATATTCATCCAAGTAGCCACATTCATAGACACATAGGATAATTTAGGCTGTAAGAAAGCTTTGGGATTGTTTAGCCCAGAGAGGAGGAGGCTCAGGGGAGACCTCATTGCTGTCTACAACTACCTGAATGGAGGTTGTAGCCAGGAGGGAGGTGGTCTCTTCTCCCAGGCAATCAGCAGCAGAATGAGGGGACACAGTCTCAAGCTGCACCAGGGGAAGTTTAGGCTCTAGGGGAGGAGAAAGTTCTTCATGGAGAGAGTTAGCTGTTGGAATGTGCTGCCCAGGGAGGTGGTGGAGTCAAGAGGGGATTGGATGTGGCACTTGGTGACATGGTTTAGTAGTCATGAGGTCTTGGGTGACAGGTTGGACTTGATGATCCTTGAGGTTTTTTCCAACCTTATTGGTTCTGTGATTCTATGATTTTTTTTAATATATTTTAAAATTTGATATCTTGGGTGGTGGTACCTTCAAAGACTGTTGTAACTTATTTACACAGTATATTTACAGGTTCTATTGAGTTGTGGGTATTACATTCTACATATAAAGACAGTTAAATGATTTAAGCACAGATCTAACGTTTCCAATACAGCAATTCAAACTGGAAATACAGGTGCTGTGATCAGTGGTTTTCCCACAAATGAAATTCCATGGCAGACTAGTCAGGTACTCACGACTTCCTCCTGTGTCTGGTATCTTCCCAGATGCTGTGGCTATAATTCAAGCAGTCCTTAGCTCGGAGAGAGCTAAGGGGCCTCTGTCTTGTGTGCTCTGTTGCCTCTTCAGGGATTTAATTCTTTTGGAGTCTTTCACTTTTCTGCCTTGGCCCAGGTGCAAGGCCTAGGTGTAGTTGCTGCCTGTTAGTGCAAGCCCTTCAGCTGCTACTCAGGCAGCATTTGGCTCTTGTATCTTTGTGGTAAGAACAAGGCCCAGCTGTAGCTGATCTGCTAATGCAGGCCCTTCAGCTGCTACTCCATCAGCATTTGGCTCTAGTTGCTTACTGGATGAGAACAAGGCAAGTTTCCTGACTTCTTGACTGGTTTAAATACTGTCCCAAGGCGATTAATGCCCTTTGGTAACACGGAACTCTGATAACTGGACCTGTAGGGTGGGACATATCCAAACATGGCCAGGGGCACACATAGTGCAGAGCTGTGTTACAAAGCTAGTTACATGTGGTACATTTTTATCTGGACACCAGAAGTGTCCAGACTTGCACATTCACAGGTGCTTACAATGTTAATCACATGTGCTGTACATTTTGCCTGGACCATCTGGACTCCAGGAACTGACCAGGTTAGCACATTCACAGGTGCTTAGCCCACTGTCTGGACTAGGGCATGTTTTAGGGTTTGACCCTTCAGGACAGGAGTCATGTGCTCCAGACCATGCTCATAACAGGGATGAATTCGGTTAAAACAGATTACTTGCTCATTGACCAGGTGAGTTTCAACCATCTCAAGGGTGGAGATTCCACAACCTCTCTGGGTAACTTCCTTCAACCACCTTCACTGAACATTTCTTTTATTTAATGGTATTTATCATGCTGCATCTTGTGTCTACCACCTCTTGGCTTTTCACTATTTGCATCTTTCAAAAGTCTCTATGATCATCCACTAGGTGGTTGTGCATGGCAACTAGATCTTCCTTAGATCTTTCTTTTTAAGGCTGAATAAACCTGGTTCTCTCAGATTCTTCTGTCACATGCTCCAGCTCCCAAACATCATGGTGACTCTCTTCTGACTAAGTCTACTTTGCCAATATCTGCCTTGCACTCGACAATCCAGCACTGGATGCAGTAATTCATTCACTTGTGGTCTCACAAGTGCCAAACAGAGGGTAATGACCACTGCCCTCAGCCTGCTATGTTCTTAATGCAGCCCATGCTGCCATCAGTCCCAGGACACACTGCTGACTCATCTTCAAATTACTGTCCTCCAGGACCTTTTTTTCCTTTACTCCAAACCTCCCAAGTCTACCATTTTCCTGAGGGTAGAGCTGGCTTCAAGGCTGTACTGATGCGTAGCGTTATTCCATTCCAGGTTCAAGGACATTGCATTGTCTTTTATGAACTTCATGAAATTTCTTCTCAAAGCACCCCAATCCACATCAGTCCCAGGACACACTGCTGACTCATGTTCAAATTATTGTCCTGTAAGACCTTTTATCCTTTACTGACAAGCTCTCAGTGTTACCTTTTCTCCAAGGGGTCAAGCTGGCTCCCAAGCTGTGCTGGTGTTTTATACACTTTATGTTCTTCCATTCCAGGTGGAAGATATCGTTTTGTTTTGGTTTTTTATGAGTTTCTAAGGGTTTTATCAATCGATTTCTCCAGATTCTCAAGTGCTTTCTGACTTTTACCCATGCCTTCTAATATATTATCAGCTGTTTTCCATCATGGTTTCTGAGAAGGCACTCCATCCCACTACCAATTCTTTAAGGTAACATAAACTTTCAGTGCCAGTATTGGTCACTCAGGTATGTCGTTCTGTTTGTTGTTGTTTGGGTGTTTGGGCTTTTTTTTAGTTGGTGGAGGTGTTTGCTGATTTTTGTTTGCCCTTTTTGGGTTTTGGTTTGGGTTTGGGTTTTTTGGGTTTGGTTGTGTTTGGTTTTGGTTTTTAAAGACAGCTAACTGAATATATTTTCACTGAGTTTCATAGTGTTCCCTCAGAAGAACAGAACTATTCCCCTCCCTCTTTCTGACCAAGAATCTTACTCCTTTTTCCCCAAGACTAATGTAATATTCCTACCTTTTAAGTTGTCTATACTCAGTTTTATTTTGGTCTCTTCAGGGCAGATCCACTCTCCTTCTTTTCATCCTCCCTCCATAAATATAAAACCAGATGATATGTAGTTCAATGAAGCAATGTAGACTTCTCCATAGATGGAAATCTGCTTATATACCTCTTCATATAATGTCCAATAGCCCTCCTTGTGACACTTCTTGTTAAATAAGAAGAGGAAGATTATTTTCATATAAGACAAGAAAATTAGCTTGATTTGTAGCACAAAAGATTTAAAATGAGAATTTAAGAAAATGTTCCTTATTAAGTACAGGAAAAGGCTACCTAAGTTATTGGCTTAATCCTTATTTTTTTAAAAACATAAAGGTCAGGAAGAGAGGCATCTATAGATGTCTGAACTGTCTGCATGTTTCATAACTATCTATATCACGATCAATTCTCAAGACACAGTTCTCTGGCCTAAGAAAGCTCAAAGTATCATAAAAGCAACAGTGTGCCCTATTCCTAGGGTTTGTACAGCTAGAACTGCATGGAGAACTCAGGAAAGATATGGAAAAATGTTACGTGCAGTGGGTCTAGAAGATAATTCTGGGCTGAAGCAATTATATAATGTTTTACAGCACTTAATCAAGTAGTCTGTTCAGACGGGTCAGAACTGAGATGTCACTGATGGCTGTGGAGCAGTTCTTGTGCTGCCAAACCCTCTTGTTGAAACATGCAATGGGCTAGATCATGACCTTCTGAGTTCCCCTCCAACACAAATTATTGTATGAGTTTTGTGACAGGTGCACCTTCCCTTACAAAGAACAAGGGTTTTCTGGCTGTTGAAACATAGCAGCTGCTGATTCTTTTTGCATCCTTATCATTGTGCCCTTACTTTTGCACCTAACTGTTGACTGGGGCCCTCAGAGAATAACAGCCAGCACAACCACAGTTAAGGCTCTTCTAGGTATAAACAAAGCACTTTCAGTTAGCTCCTTGGAGCAGTCAGGGACTCTCCTCTTGGATCAGGATGCTGACCAAGGAAACCTCCTAGCATTGCATGAACCCTCACCATCCCCCACATTTGATGAGTGAATACATCTGGATATATCCTTGAGCAAGCTCTCATCCCTTGGGAGTGAGTGATCACTTTTCTAAGTACCTCTGAGTGGGAGGAGTTCCCTTTTGGGAGTGCATGAGCACATTTTATGTCATCTTTATAGAACAGAGTATTTGTGAAACTTAGGAATGCTTAAGTCAAGTTATATAGTGTTATATTCCCACCTGACATCTGAACGGTTGATTTACTTTGGTCCGTTGGAGTATTAAGGAATTTTTGGCTTGAATAAATCTCATATTCTCACACAACATCTCTGTTTGGTTTGTGGGTGCCTCTGTGGAGATCTTATACTACACCTGCAACTTAACATCTCAAACAGTCTTGCTTTTTCTAATACTAGTCAGGCCTGACAGTTATAGTACACTTTTACCTGTCAGAGGGGGTAAACAGACTTGAGGCTGTGTTTCAGCACTACCTTTTATATCTTTAACCAGAATGATCTTTTGCCAAGCATTTGCTACATGCTATTTAAAGTGATGTTGAAACATTCTATTCAAATGAAACCTGTAAAAGGTGTCCTCTTCACAGTGTTGTATATCCAGATTCTGTAACTCTACCTCCATTTACCTGTGTGAAAATTAGACACTGGCAGATCTTGTAAGGCTTACTACCTGCTCACCTGCAAAGACAGATCAACAAATTTGTGTAAATAGGTAAGGAAACCTTTATGAAAAAACAAAACAAAACAAACAAATAAAAAAAAATCCAAAAATCCCCCCAAGCCCAACCAGTGTCCCCCCTGAACTAAATTACCAGGAATACAATTTAATGAACAATATCAACAGAGTACAGTTTTGGAGCAGAATCTGAAAAATAATGCAGATGGGAAATTTAGGAAGCCAGAATGTAATTATCCAAACTGGACCTTTACCAGAACACCAGGGCTGGCATCATTTTTCTGGAAAACAACGACAACAAAAAAACAACCCCCCAAAAAACAGTGGAATGTCTAATGACCAAAAATAATGTAAACAATGGTTTTACTCAGCTTCTACTCTGCAGGTGTTCTCCCATGTTCTTCTGGGGCATCAGCTTGATGGCAGCTCAGGGAAAATTGTGCTTGAGCCAACCTTTGAATTACCAGTGAAATTGGATGAAATATCACCAGAATAAATATAGGATAATTAATGTGAAGAAAATAAGTCACAACATTTTCAATTCATTTTTCTTAAGATGTTGGCTTAAGAAATACAAGCAATGCTGTCAGTAAGCGTGGTCACGGAGAGTTCAAGACTCCTACACGTTCTGCAGAAAGCTATTTGCACAAATGTTGACACTATATTTGCAAGTCATTCCTCACAAGATTTTCAGGCATCCAAATAAGGAATAGAAACAACTTCATGCAATTTATGTAATCATAAACTACTGGTAGTGAAATCTTACTCAAGGCAAATATACTGAAGTCTGTTGACATAAGTTGATCAAACAATTCTCAACCAGATTTCAAAAAATAAAAGCCTACTTGTGGGTAATTTACAAGTAGGAAAAGGTCATGCTTTGCAGATAAATGATTCATTATATGTAGTCTGCTCCGTACATCTCATTTACTCCTTTAATAAACAGCACAGATGACAATATAATATTTTTTAAGCTTCCATTTATATTTAACCTTTCAGACGCCTAGCTTAAATTTCAAAGTTTCCGGACTCTTACTACCTACGCTACTGAAAAGGTGCCTAATGTGAAAAATACACCTCCTTTCCCTAAACCTTAGTTCCACCATCTCCAATGATTCACATATGATAAATTAGTGAGAGAAGAGGCAAATTCCAAATCCAAGGATTCAAACGTCCTTCCTCTAACTTCTTTTCATTTAATCCTCAGCATTTGGTCTTGAGTATATCACTTAATTAAAACTAACACTATCTAAACACTAACTATCACAGAGTCAAGGAGTGCCTTGGACAGTTATTATTTCATCACATTTGATTGATTCTACAACACTGAAGACTACAGAAGCACTTCTGTTGACATTTATAAAGGCTGTACAAGGCCATGGTACTTTATAAGTAAAATATACATTAAACTTACTTAAAAAAATACAGTACAACCATTTTGTTTTGTTTTGGTTTTTTTTGTTTTTTTTTTTTTTTTCTTGGTAAGAAACACCACTTACTGAGAGAGCAGCTGTGTACTGCACCAGATCAAGTTTGAATGGTTTTAAGAAGCACTGCCTGTAGAGCCCATTACAGTAATCCAATTTTGATGGATAAAATCCAAGCATACATGCTCTCCTGGTGATTTCCTGCCTCAAAAATATTTAAATACAATGAAAGAATTACCGTATTAAACACATTTCCTTTTTTATATTCAATAAGCATTAAAATTAGAAACTCTTAAGCACATCACAGAACCCTTATATATAGTAGAGTGTATATGCATAAGCAGCTCACCACCACTGACATTTAACATAGGTATTCTTAATTGCCACTCTGAGTGTTTTCCTTCATGAAGACCCTTTTCTACCTTATAATCAACATTTACAGGTGGTATATCACTCTGTGACCACTACTGCAGCACTTCTGTGCTCTACGTGTACCACTTGCACAAAAGGCCAATGGAGTTTCATCATAGAATGATAGAGTTGTAGGGGTTGGAAGGAGCCACAGATCATCAAATCCAATCCCCCTGCCAAAGCAGGATCAACTAGAGCAAGCCACACAAGAAAACAGATAGGTCTTGAAAATCTCTAGAGAAGACTCCACAGCCTCACTAGGTAGCCCATTCCAGTGCTCCATCACCCTTAAAGCTTTTCCTCATGTTGAGGTGGTACTTCCTGTGTTCTGGTTTGTATCCATTTGCCCTTGTCCTGTCACAGAACACCACTGAAAAGAGACTATTACCTTCTTGACACTGATTCTGCATATATTTATAAACATTAATAATATTTCCTTGTAGTCTTCTCTTTTCTAGAATAAATGGTTCCAGGTGTCTCTTCTTTTTGGAATGTCCTTTGAAGAAACTGGGCAATGACATGAAACATTTTCTGTAAAACAAAGTGACTCTTACTACCAGCTTTGCACTTATAAAATGCCATTTAATGTTAGTGACTCCAAAATGCTTGCTTTCCAGTAGCTATTTCATGACAGTATTGGAACAACATAAAGAGAAGCTAATATGAAGAGATTACAATACACCAAGACCAGAATTGTGCCTTGCTTCCCTCAGGTACAAACAGTCAGAAATAATCTTGATGATTTCAAGAATGGTGAATGATTTTTCCTGCCATTTTCTCTTTAATATATAGGAGCACCCAAAGAAAAACGTTTATTTGTCATCAATCTTTTCTCATACATGGCAGCTGCCATATTAGTACATACTTAGAGCTAGGTTTTGCCAACCATTTTTATTCCACTAAAACTTGTATCACAGCATACACTCAGACTAGCAAATCATAACATCAGTTTATATCCCCTGAGTCTCTATCGGAGTTTCAGTCTCATTTTGATGAGACACCCAAACATTTACCAGTACGTCAACAGTTACCTTCCTGAGCCTCAGTTTCTGTTTAGGAATTCTTCCTGAAAGAACATTCTATCTAAATATTTGTCACAACCATCAGAGGATAAAACTCGAGATTGGCAAGTTTTGGTTATGTACCTGAAGTTACAAATTAATTGTGTTTTGCAAAGATAACAGAGACATAATGCCATAAAGAAAGGTTATTTAAAATCTCTGTGAGAAAACCAAGAAGAAATAAGTCAGAAAAGAATTTGGACATTCATACATGGTTTTGATACTACTTATCTTGGATATGTCTTGAAACAAGTCTGGAGCTACCCTTCTGGTCTTTTATCCATATCTTTTAAAGAATAATGTTAATGTTTCTTTTTGCTCTGTAAAATTGTTGAGTGTGATTTCATTCAAAAATTCTAATTTGTAAGAATGCAAGCATTTACACAATAAAAGTAGTGGCAGTTATTACCATATGATACTGTTTATGATGCATAGACAACAGTGTTTTCATAAAGTGCTGAAATAAAAAAATCTTATTTCTATTTTGTAGTTCCATCTCTGAAGGTGTCTACACTATCACAAGTGCCTGACGTGAAAATCTTCTCTTTTTTCATGTTATACATACAATAATGACAGTTAAACTTTTACATATACATGTCTAAAAGATTCTATTTATTTTCTAGTACTATATACATTAGAATAAATAGACTTTTTAATGAGCAATTTACCCTTAAAATTCTTGCATAATTTTTCTTTTATTGGCTTATGTTAATAAATGTAAAACTCTCCAGGGGAAGCAAGTGAACTTGAAAGACAATCAGAAATAAAAATGACATCTGCATTTTACATGTGTTGGTACTTTGAGAACTAATGATGAAATCCATAATAATAATAGTCATCATCATAGTCTTCTAAATTTAGGGCAATTTTTAAAATGCATTCCCTTCATGTATCTCCATGATTCCAGTTTGTTTTCTAGAATAAGCATTTTAATAGCACATATTATTGAATGGAATATTTACTGAAACAATGAGCTATAGACCAGAAATATATCCAGCATCTTTTGAGTGCAAATTCATAGCAAAACAAAAGTTGTATTTCTTTCTTTGACTGGGCATTCATAGCTCAAACTGTATGACTGAACAGAACTGCATAGACTATGTCAACCATTCCACTTGAGAATAAACTAAAGTACAATTTGGAGTCATTATTCAGTGAGGATATTTATAGGAAAAGAAAAAAAAACACAAAGTACTGAAGAAGATGTGATATTCATCAAATACAGCTCAAAATTAATAGATAAATTATTCACAAATTAGTAATGAATGATGCTTGCAACATATTTTTTCATAGAAACAATAAAATACTAGTTTTCAAACAAAGTTCTGTATAAATCTTGTCTCCAAACCAATCTCCTTGTTGTAGCTTTAGGCTATGCTTTTAAAAATTTTTCACGGATCTTGAACAGAAAGTAGTAAAATGTAAATAAATCACTATTGGGTGTACAAAGGAAAATAATGATAATTCTAAACAATCCCATTGGAGAGATATCTACCATAAGATTTAGTTCCCCAAACAATCTCTCTTCTCGCTTCCTTGGGCTGGGAGATACTAACTGGCTTCTGCTTGATCTTGGCTGCATTGTTTTGACTGGTATTAACTTCTCTGCTTCTCTCTCTTCTCCCTTGTGTACAGGGGGGTAGGGGAGGAGTCAGGGAAGGGAGAAGCTGTTGCACCTCCCCTGGTCTTTTGGCCAGGGGTTCCTTGTGTTGTTTATTAATTGTAAATATCAGTAAATATTGTAAATATTGTATATTTTGTACGTGTTCATTACATTCCATTGTAGATTGTAGTTTTGCTTGTAAATACAGCTTTTGTTTGCTTTCAGCTGAGCTGGTCTGGCAAATTTAATTTTGGGGGAAAATTTTCAACCCGCCACAACAACTAGAACATAGAAGATTTCTCCTCAACATGAGGAGAAACTTCTTTATAGTGAGGGTGATGGAGAACTGGAACAGGCTGCCCAGGGGGGTTGTGGAGTCTTCTTCTCTGGAGACTTTCAAAACTCACCTGGATGCGTTAATGTGCAGACTACCCTAAGTGATCCTGCTCTGGCAGGGGGGTTGGACCCGATGATCTCTTGAGGTCCTTTCCAAACTCTGATATACTGTGATACTGTGAACTTGTCCTAACTAAAACAGTTTCTACCCCAGATGGAAGACAAAGTCCACTGGGGTTTATGCTAAAACAACCACAGTTTGTAAATTACAACATTAGACACAAAAGCAGTAAGTATCATCTCCAAATAACCATAGCTGTATATTCTCAAAAACCATTTTAATTCACATATCAATTCAAGTCACCAAATCAGGCTTAAACATAAGCTTCTCTCACATGACTTCCATATTTTGATGCAATGGATGTTGTTTAAGAGAATACTGAGAGAAGACATCAAATACTTAAAACCAATCACTTTTAAATCAGTCTATGTGACTCAACAACCTAGAGTAGATTCTTAAAAGTGTGTATATATATATATACACACACACACACTTAGGAGTGTGAGTATATTCTTTAGATTAGAGCCTATATGCTTTAGATTAGAGCCTATATTTGAGTAATGTATAAATAGTTTTTATAATTAAGAACTTTTGAAAATAATGACCAACATTGCTAGCTAAAATGGCATCTTACACCATTAGTGTTTAGATAATAAGAGTATCAGAGAAATTTAGAAGTATAATAGAACCTTTCATACATGAAGAATTATACCACGTTTCAGCTCAATTATTCTCATCATCTTAAGATCCAGGGCCAGTCTCTTAGCAGGTAGGATTCACCATAACAGTACTCAACACAAGACAGCCACAACAGTCTGGCTCTGGTACGAGTTGAGCGACAGACCATTCTTAAAATGTTACTTTAGTAGCCACTGATGTAAATAAGCCTTTCACTATAATGTGTATGAGTATAAATATCTAGTAAATGACAATGTATTTAGTTGGCAAATAGTCATCAAAAACTTAATAAGGAAGTGCTTATGCCATTCCCTTAAAATGACTATTCTCCTGAGGGCTGAAACACCTAATACTGCTGTAATCAAGTAATCAGAAAATCTTCACCAGCATCTCACCACTCAGAAAGGCATAAGACTGAGTGATTAGTAGATTAATCCAAATATGATTTTCACCTCTGGTTCTCAAAAGTATAACTGCCTTTTCTATAAGAGCAAGGCATGCAATTATATGGTAAATCTAAAGATCAGAAGATTGAATCCAGTGAGAAGTGAAAAAAAATTACATAATGAGTTTGCATCACTAGCTTTCTAATGAAGAATATTTTGTTCCCTGAATATTTTTAGTGTTTGAAGTGAGGTGCTGGTCAGACAGAGACAAGACTAGCCATTTCAATGAAGGAAGTATAACCTACATCAATTTTTATCATATACTGAAAACAATATCTTATGTTGAAGCTCCATAAAAAGAACCACAACAAAGAACAGAGAGAATAAGAGCAGCTGCCCTCATTTAGCAGCCCATGTTTATGCGATCAAATTTAAATTTATAGAAATCACATGTGATTTGCAGCTGTCCTCATTTTAGGAATGAAAGGGCAAGGAATTCACTGCACAGTTCAACTTTAATTACCCAATTGAATTACCCATAGTAATCAGATAAAAGTGCTTATATCATCTCAGAAGTAACAGGTTTGAGGAAAAGTTCTATATACACTGTATATAAAAATGTATATTACTGAAAGAAGACCAATAAAGAAGCTTTGATGCTTAGCACAGATGAACTGGGTGTGATGGATAAGGTTATTAATTATGGTTGTGCAAATATCAAATATTAAAATTGTTATTTATTAATACTCAAAAATATTAATAACCTTTAAACAATATTTATATGCAGATTCTAGTGCACAGTTGTGGAATATATCCCATAGATTGGTACAGTATAACAATTTGGAACCAAATTAGAAAAATACAAAATAGTTATTCAATTAAGAACCAAGGTTGCAATTCTGCCACTTGTCCACCAGACGGCGACTGGACAAGCTAAACAGAGAGATGAGACAAAGTGTCAGGGTATACAATCAAAGGAACCTTTCAGAGACTTAAATCAATTTGTGATCATGAATTATGACTCCAGAAATAACTGGGGTGCTGCCTTAATAAACCACAAATTATAATACCATGCGGGCTAAAGCACAGGGATTTTAAACAGAACCAAAACTGGTGTTAAACCCATGAACAATGGAAAGACACACAGTTTCCCTTGTTGCTAAGCTGGGTGCCAAGTTACTAAGGCTGGCTGCTGAGCCTGGCTAGCAGGCTCGCAGGGACTTGTGGGGACCTGATGCTGGCTCCCAGGGAGGTCCCTTCTTGACTTGGTAGAGGCAAGCCTTCTCCCACAGATTCAGGGGTGTGGCATAAAGTGGTTCACCTGGACGAATCAGGTGGCTCCCTTGGCACTGTGGTCCTCTGGAGTCAGCAGGATGCTGTGGGGGAGCAGTTCCCCTTCTGAGGCTGCTTGAGAGCATGGCGGGGGACAGCACGGAGCAGCACAGCTTTCCCCTGCTCAGCTCAAAGGTGAGCAATAGGCCGATTCCTCTCAGCGACTGCTTTCCCATTTCTTGGGTTATGGAGTGGTCCTTTGTGAAGCTGTACAGGGCAGGTGGTCCTGGCAGAGATGGTGCTGTGAATCACATGGAGAGGGTGCTCCTCTCTCCCGCAACTCAGCAGCTGGCACACGAAGGCTTTGTCTCGCAGGTCTGTGGCTTATGCTCGCAGAAGATACTGTTGCAACTGCCAAAGTGTTCAGGCAAGTTCTCTCCCCTACTGAGTAGGCTTACCAATGGGGTCTCAGTCCCTCTAAGATGTGGTGGCAGCTTCTTTCTACCGGTGGGACTGGGATATGAAGCAAGGCTGGCTGTAGTTGTAGAGCAGCTTGTGAAGAACTCTTTGCAGGCTCAGGTCAACTGAGGCATGACAGTGCTTCCCTGGTTGCAGGCTTCTCTCCAGACAAACACGTGGATGGAGCTTAATAGCAGAACCAATAATGCTTGACAGCAAAAGAGCAAAGAACTTACAATTTGGGTAATATTTACGATATGTTCAAGGCTTAGATTTAGCTAACAGTCAAACTTGGTAAACACCTCTAGCCAATAACAAAGCATGTGGTTAGAATTATGCCCAAATTTGGAAGAAGCACAAGATTCCCACAAGGCAGGCACATGATCTTATTTACCCCAAAAAAGGCAGGTTGGGTTGTTTACCCCGACTTGGTTGCGCCTGGCCCTTTGTTTACTCAGCTCTGAGCTGAGCACCCACTCCAGAAGAAGGTGGAAACAGGAATGTGAGCAAAACTTGTTGGGACAAGTTTTGATGATATTCGGGGCATAATTCTGGACATATGCTGCCTTCACCACACTGGGTAGAAAACTTCAGGAGAATTGTATTGTAATAGATTCAGTTTTTAAAATTAAAATACGGCTAAATTTGTGGGTTTTGATCAAGCATTCATAGGACATTCATTACTTTCTGACAATAAACACTGCCATCGTGCTTCTGAAATTGCTTCATATATCGTGTAGAGGTCATGCAAGTGAGATGTGATGCACAGTGTTGCTCAGTAGGAAGAAGGTAAGAAGGAGCATCAGATTGACCTGCATGTCTTTTGACAGCTGACTATTTCTACCGCTCAAAGACCTGAAAGTTATAATCTGATAACTCCCAATTTTATTTCAGCACCAGAGAGTTTAACAGCTTTATGATCCATACTCATATCCAAATCTTTAAAATATTTTTGTGACATTTGTTCACAAGCTTGTTACAAGCTATCATCCTGCATAGCTGCTAGCTTTCCAGTCATCAACAAACCCAGCCTTTTCAGAACAACCTCTGTCATAAACATTGCACCCAAAGTGGAACAAGCCAATATTAGTGGTGACTAGGTATTACGAACAGAAAAAAAATCTACAGGTTACTTGTTTAAGATTCTGGGACAGCACAGAGTGGGAACACTAAGAGTAGACAATTATGTTACTCTTTCATACTATTACAGGGGTGCAACAATGAAAACACTGATTTGCACAATATCCATCCCTGCACAGCTTGGTCATCACAGGAGAATAGGCTTAATGTTATTAAAAATAAAAAAAAAATCAGCTAAAGATTACACCATAGCTTACAAATTAACACACAGTTTGAGAAGTTTTGGAAAGGTGTGGCAGAAAGTGGTCTGTGGGGAGGATTACTGTAATACTGACTTTTCGTAATAGAAAATTGACATCTTCTGAAACTTTCACCCCCAGAAAGGTGGTAGTCATCACATAATTTAACTCTAAATAGTATTGTTTAAAGCTCTTTTAATAAAGATAGAGAAAACCCTCCAAGAAATCTGTGCTAAAAATATGAAATGTAGGTGAAAAAAAAAAAAAAAGATGCATTATGATAGATCTGCAAAAGTGCAACTGATATTAAATGTTTTTCTGTTCATATATGAAGCAATTAGGAAATAGAAACTAAAATAATGACACAGACTACATTTATCATGTTCATACACACTCAAACAAAGACCACAAGTAATGTGAATTTCTAAATAAAAAGATGTAGAATTTCAGGGAAAGAGTGATGGTAAACCACTGAAATTCCATATAAATTTTGACTAGCTACATGAGAAAAAAGCAGGTATGCTAAGACAAGCTACTAACAGGCGAAAAAGAAAGAACTCATTTCATTTATTAATTGCTGTGTTTCGTCTCATGCATTTATGGCAATGAATTAGTATCTGGTATTATAATAGAATCATATAATAAAATGAAATTTAAACAAATTAAATACATATGTATTTGTAGTGATATATTAATTCTAAATGCACTCTAGTTACATATAAGCAAATTATACTTTAGTAAAACATACATGCCAAAGAGAATCCTGGAAGATTATATTATCATATAACTGTATTTTTTAAATAGATTTTTATTACAGCACGTTGAGCATTTGTTGCTGCATTGCACCTTGAAGTCTACAAAGCTTCAGGGTGATCAATGATTGTATCTTGCTACTGTGCAAAGATTTGACATATCTTTTTCCACTACCTTGCACCTTTCAGCACCAATTGCCTGAATTTTTGCAAGGCAAGAATAAACAAATTATAAAATGGCACTATTCCATCTGAAAAAACAAGGACACATCTACCAAGGAGAGGAGTAGAATCTAGATCATCCAGAACAGGAGCCAAACACAATGCTTTGTTTTCTGATATCCAGCTGAAAGGACAACTTAAGTTCCTCTATTGATTCCATCCTCTCAGCAGAAAGGAATGTAGTATACGCAAACTGGCAAAGGGACATCATATAAGCCCATCCAATATAGTTATATTATTATCAATTTCTTTGTTAATGAAATAATCATTTTTATTATGTCTTTTTTTTTTTTTAAGATATAAAAATACACAAAAAATCTATTAAAGAAACTGTTTTCCTACCTCTGATTTTGTGACCCCTTTCTCCTTTTTAACTGATTCTTGTGTGCAGTTTTGACTGTTAACTTTTCCATCCAGGCCACTAAAGGTGTTTTAAAGAATTTGCCTTTCCACAATGACAGTAAAGTTTTTGTTGCAAAAAAGGATTTCAGCATTCTCTGTGGTGGCTATCAGATTAAAGGAAAACAGAAGCAGTCTTAGGATATTGTCTTAAAATCTGTCACCATGTACAACGATTGATCTCTATAACATATTTTGTCCTTAAACACAACTCTCAATGTTATTCCTATTAATTCAAAGGTTCTTTCAAAGACTGATAGAGCTAGATTCTATGTTTGGTTGATTTCATAATGAAACTGGGTTTATTTTATAATGAAACTCTTTATACCTAAACCAGGTATTGCAACAGCATTATGCTGGCTTCTGTAATCCAGTATTATCTCAAAGAGAGATATAGAGAGATACATCAATATTCCAATTACTTTTAATTAAATGAATATCATCTCTTTAGAATCTGATCTTTGCCAAAATATTTTTTAAAAAGTGTTGCAAGTTGGTTAGCCAACCCTTCATCACTTGGCTGATTGCTGACAGCTCAGTGGTACATGAATCAAGAGCCAGAACGCCATTTGCTAATATAGTGGGGAAATCATTTCTGGCACCAAACTCCACTTGTGTGTTATAAAAAAATGCTTTTAACATCCCCACATTCAGTGCAATAAGGCCATCAGAACAAGGCTGGTTGTCAAGTCTTGCATGCATGTCACTCTGTTAATATGTGAAAAAAAAAATTATTTGTCTAAATAAATCCTAACGAACAAAAACAAGAGCAGCAAATTGATACTCTTGGAAAGTCAGCAGATAGCATTTACAAAAGATTCTAAGTAACTTAAAAGCTGAAAGTCCCTACAAAAAGGAAAAAAATAAAGCCTATATCTTCTTAGTGGAGGGATGTTCCTGAGTTCTAAGAGTAACAAGAATGGGGACATTTAGCATTTCAGTATTGAGTTCAAGCCTTTCCTTCTCTTCTTGGAGTGCAAGCGTCCCCTTATATCTTTCTGCAACCCCTTTCCTAGGCAGTGTGTATGAGCAGTATGAACACACCATGGGACCAGGCAGCCAGAAAGCACCTTGGTGTCTGTTGGACAGATTTAAATGAGTTAAGTACCTAAATGGGAATTTATGGGTATATTTCAGAGCAAATTATATCACTTGTGTAACCTTAGGCACTTCACTGAGATACCTAAGAAATATTATCTTAGGTTTCTTCTGTGGAGAGAAAAGCACTTCAGGTTGATAATTTATCTCATTAAAATCTGTATTATAATGCTGTCTTTCTTCATGGAACACTGTTTACAGAACTAGGTTCTTGACTTCTGTGCCTTAGTTAGACAAGGTGAGTTTTATGTAGATTTCCCAGGAGAGATTACCAACTAAATTATTTTATCTATATGCCACCTACTACTTCATCACAGAATCACAGAATCAATCAGGTTGGAAGAGACCTCCAAGATCAAGTCCAACCAATCAGCTAACCCTAACTAATCAACTAGACCATGGCACTAAGTGCCTCATCCAGTCTTTTCTTAAACATCTCCAGGGACTTTGACCTCACCACCTCCCTAGGCAGCCCATTTGAGCAACTCAACATCTTTCTTGAATTCAGGGGCCCAGAACTGGACACAGTACTCAAGGTGTGGCCTAACCAGTGCTGAGTACAGGGGCAGAATGACTTCCCTGCTCCTGCTGGCTGCACTATTCCTGATACAGGCTGTGAAGAACTTTGTCCTCACCTCCAGCCTAAACTTCCCCTGGCACAGCTTGAGACTGTGTCCTCTTGTTTTGCCACTGGTTGCCTGGGAGAAGAGACCAAACCCCACCTGGCTACAACCTCCTTTAAGGTAGTTGTAGAGAGCAATAAGGTCTCCCCTGAGCCTCCTCTTCTCCAGGCTAATCTACCCCAGCTTTCTCAACCTCTTCTCACAGGGCTTGTGCTCAAGACTTCTCCCCAGCCTCATTGCCCTTCTCTGGACATGTTTAAGTATCTGAATGCCCTTCTTAAATTGAGGAGCCCAGAACTGGATACAGTACTCAAGGTGTGGTCTAATCAGTGCTGAGTATAGAGGCAGAATGTCTTCCCTGTTCCTGCTGGCCACACTATTCTTGATCCAGGCCAGGATGCCATTGGCCTTCTTGGCCACCTAGGCACACTGTTGGCTCATGCTCAGCCTGCTGTCAACCAGTACCCCCAGGTCCCTTTCTGCTGCTCTCCAGCCACTCTGTCCCCAGCCTGTAGTGCTGCATGGGGTTGTTGTGGCCAATGAGTAGAACCCAGCACTTAGATGTGGTAAATCTCATGCCCTTGGACTCTGCCCATCTGTCCACCCTGTCAAGGTCCTGCTGCAGAGCCCTCCTACCCTCTAACAGATCAACAGCTGCTCCCAGCTTGGTGTCATCTGCAGACTTACTAATGATGGACTCAATCCCCTTGTCCAGATCATCAATAAAGATACTGAACAGGAGCAGGCCTAACACTGATCCCTGGGGGACACCACTAGTGACAGGCTGCCAGCTGGCAGTGGCACCATTCACCACCACTCTCTGGGCCCTGCCCTCCAGCCAGTTCCTAACCCAGTGCAGAGTGCTCCTATCCAAGTCACAGGCTGACAGCTTGGCCAGGAGTTTGCTATGGGGGATGGTGTCAAAGGCCTTGCTGAAGTCCAGGTAGACTACATCCACAACCTTCCCACATCCACCAGGTGGGTCGTCTGGTCATAGAAGGAGATCAGGTTGGTCAGGCAGGACCTGCCCCTCCTAAATCCATGCTGGCTGGGTCTGATCCCTTGGCCATCCGGTAGGTGCTGTGTGACTGCACTCAAATTGACCTGCTCCATAATCTTGCTTGGCATTGAGGTCAAGCTGACAGGCCTGGAATTCCCTGGCTCCTCCTTCCAGCCCCTTTTGTGGATGGGCATCACATTGCCACCTTCCAGGCATCTGGGACCTCACCAGTGAGCCAGGACTGTTGAAAAATTAAGGTCACAAAAATGATCAGAAGACAAGAAACAAGAACACCTTTCCTCTGGGAAGACCTTATTGTGGCCTTTCAGTACTTAAAAGGGGCATACAGGAAAGATGGGTGATCTTTCTAGCTGGGCCTATTGCAACAGGACAAGTGTTAATGGTTTTAAACTAAAAAAGAATAGAATTACATTCGACATAAGGAAGAAATTTTTTACAATGAGGGTGGTGAAACACTGGAACAGGTTGTCCAGGAAATTGGCCACTTCTACTTGACGCCAAATTACATATCTGCACAAGAAATTGTGATGAGCTAGGGTAGAAAAAATGTCTAATCTATAGGAAAATGTTAGAGTTTTCAATCTGCTAAATCATCGACACATCTTATAATCCATTTCACATGGTTGGATTGGATCTATTTGATAAAATAAAATTAAATATCACATTGAAGAATTTGAAGTTCTCAACTCTGAATTACGAGACTTCCAGAAAATTTCTTATTATTTCTATGCCAATTGATTGGAAGAGCCAGCATAAATGTAAAAGCAGAGATATTACTTTTAATACAATAAAATGTAAGAACAATGTTGCCTAAAAGCTACATTGCCATTTTTTTCATAACTCTTGACTTACACTACATGTGACAATATCTGTTTAAGTCATTGCATCTCTCTTCCAGTAGGCTCTGAACCATCAATTATGCTATGTCACAAGAGACTAGAATTTGGGCTGCCTTATGTCCTCTTGGTCTCAGGCTGTGTACAATGTCCTTAATGGACTGGAAAAAGCTAAAAGGCAAATAGACACACTAGTATTTCCTTTCCCATTTGAAAAGAGGTAAGTAAACCCTCGAGACAAGAAGGTAGTTTATAGTTAAACATTTTCACTTGATCTGTATACCACTTTTTCTAGTTTGAGCTAATTTGATAAAGTACACACAAAGGGGGAGCCAAAGAGAAAGGCTTATCTTCAGGCAGCCAGCCAGGAAACACAGTAGCAGAGATCTAATTTATTATTATTATTATTGATTGATCTCCAAGTGATACACATAATTGACTCAAAATAACAGAGGAGCTGAATTAAACCTGAAACATTTGAGCAAACTTAATATCTGGGTTTCCAGTGCTAAGATCTTGGCTAGTTTCAAATACAACAATACCAATTCCACAGAAAATGTAACTAAAATTGCATTATGGCTTCACAAGTTATTTTGTGTCGGCTGAACTTCAATAACTGACATTATGGACGTTCTTACTCCTCTGTACGTACGAAGAAAAATGGTCTAGGATATGTTCTCTCTTGTTAAGACTTAAGCAAATGCACTTCATATTACATTTCCTGTCAGTGGCAGAGTCAAAGTACAAAGTAATTACCTACATCCGATTTAGTCATCTAGATGCCTTTTATAAAGCACAGGGAGAAATGGCAGCTGTGTGGAATGATTCATCTCATTCTGAAGTAGACAGCTAAAATATATCAGAAGAAATATATCTTAAAAGTACCTATCTCTTTTTTACTAGGGATCCTACCACTTTAGATATGGACATCTAATCAAATTTGCATGAGACATACTCAGACCCAGTTACAACAACCCAGTTTGGCCATGGCAGTTCATCTATGGCAATAATTCATTTGTATGTTTGAGCTGCAGAACTTTGCCTCAAAGTACTTACTGCTTATGTACACACACCACACTCTTCTGCTTGCCCTGGCTATAAAAACTTTAAAATATGATGAATCATGGGTTAAAGAATTGCCATGAAGTGAGCTGCAGGTTTTCTGATGCTCTAAGGTGACACAGATCTATGTCCTTCATGGAAGAAGATCCCAGATGTAGATTCATAAGTTTTAAGTTCAAAATACATACTGCTTTTAACCGTCTTTAGCAGGAAATATGCCATATTGTAACCTTGTAAAATAACTGATTTCCAGTCTTTCCTATATTGCATCTTATCACCAATTATTTATTTGTATGATTTTTGTATACTTAGAAATTGTGAATGATTGGAGAGCAAAACTGGACTAGGCATTCATCTACTATGTATGTACATAAGAGATGCTGTTACAGAATGAAAAAAGTAAAACCAGTCAAACATCACCAGTTAAGACAGACAATGAATTGCAAGGTTTACTTATTCTTCAAATCTCCGTTCTAGTATAGAAAGATGTAATCTTTCCTTGATTGGTCAACGTCACACAAAAAAACCCAGAGATTTCTCTGACACAAAGGATCTATGTACGTAGTATCTAGCATAACATAGAATCATAGAATAGAATCATAGAATCAACCAGGTTGGAAGACACCTCCAAGATCATCCAGTCCAACTGATCACCCAGCCCTAACCAATCAACTAGACCATGGCACTAAGTGCCCCATCCAGTCTTCTCTTGAACATCTCCAGGGATGGCGACTCCACCACCTCCCTGGGCAGCCCATTCCTGTGGGCAATCACTCTCTCTGTGAAGAACTTCCTCCTAACATCCAGCCTAGACCTCCCCTGGCACAACTTGAGACTGTGTCCTCTTGTTCTGCTGCAGGTTGCCTGGGAGAAGAGACCAACCCCCACCTGGCTACAACCTCCCCTCAGGTAGTTGTAGACAGCAATGAGGTCACCCCTGAGCCTTCTCTTCACCAGGCTAAACAACCCCAGCTCCCTCAGCCTCTCCTCATAGGGCTTGTGCTCCAGGCCCCTCACCAGCTTCATTGCCATTCTCTGGACACGTTCTAGTACCTCAACATCTCTCTTGAATTGAGGAGCCCAGAATTGGACACAGTACTCAAGGTGTGGCCTGACCAGTGCTGAGTACAGGGGAAGAATAACCTCCCTTGTCCTGCTGGCTACACTATTCCTGATACAGGCCAGGATGCCATTGGTTCTCCTGGCCACCTGGGCACACTGCTGGCTCATGTTCAGCCTACTATCGACCAGCACCCCTAGGTCCCTCTCCGTCTGGCTGCTCTCCAGCCACTGTGTGCACATCTCACTAAGGCAGATGCTACCACATGTCAACTACCAATTTACATCAGTTAAAGGAGGAATACGAACTAGCCAAAGCAAGAAAATGAGAAAAAAATGTGTAAAATACATAAACAGCTCTATTATTGGTAGCTCAGGAATTATTCAATATGTTTTAAAGTAACATATACGACATATAATTTATCTGAAGAATTAGAATTAGCTTTTTCACCTCTAAATAAAACTGCTATCAATGTCTTATGTAAGACTGTGATTTAATAGTGTTTAGAAACAACACTGCTGAGACATAATATGTTTTGCAGGGTGGATACTGGATCTTAGTTACTTAGGAGATTATCTGCTAATTTTTGTTCTTTGTTTGAATTCATATCATCACCACTGTAGCAAGAGTTAAGTTGTATTTAGGGATATACTTCATTATAATCCCATGTTTTCAGAGGCTTATAACTTTATATAAATTCTCAGCCCAAAGAAGGCATTTTGAAACAGTCTGACACAACACCATTTGACTACTTAGGATTTGCATGTTCAAAAATGTGCTGCTTCTTTTGCCTTCTTTTTGATGACACATTAACATACTTGTCAACTTATGGTACTCAAAATTCCCCAGGTTTCTTAAGGCACCAGCTTGCAGTTCTCAAAAAGTAGAAATGCTTCTGACACGTTTGGGAAAATGCTTAGAAATAGCACAGGTTTAAGTGTTGCTCAGTTAGGGAAAGGTCAGTGATATCTAAAACTTCCCAAAAGGAGCAGGGACACTGAAAAAACAATCAATGTTTATTACATTTTCCAGCCAGTAAGGATGAACTACTCCACTGGCATGGAAAACCCTGTTTCTGCCTTTTCCCCTCTCAAAACAAAGTAGACATAAATTTGTTTATACTGGTTGGAAAAAATATTTACCTGTCTTAAACAATTACATTCCTGTAAGGGTACTATGGCTAAACAGGTGACCATGCATATCAACATCTGACACTTGGCCACAGCTCAGTGGGCTTGAGTCTAGGCATTCTGCAGTGAAATATGGGTCTAGACATAAAGCTGCTACTCTCGCATGATCCTCTGTCTAACGGTTTAGTGATAGTGTCAAAGTAATTAAGCACCTCAGAAAAACAGCTGTAGAATCTGATCTAGCCTCCTGAACAATGATGATGAGGTATGGGCTATCACCTCCTCACATTTTTTCAACAGAAAACCATATCCATAGAAGTCAGAGTCACTGGGAATTTTCACATACAGAGGGAAAGAGAGAAAAACAAACAACCCCACCCCAAACTAGCCCTTTTTTATTATTTGGGCTTCTAACACTTGCTGAATCTTCACAAAAATGAAGCTATATACACTACAACATAAACAATGGTCACAAACAGAGGTGATATCACAAGAGGTGTCCTCCTGGTCTTATGAGGCTGTCACTCCAGCTGACATGCACTGTGAAGTAATGAGAAACACCTTCTCCAGATCCCAGAAAGGAAGGAGATAAATGGCACTGAATTGGCTGTGTTTCCCCAAAATGTCTCAGACAAGCTATACAGCCTCAGCAGGCTGAGCAGCTGAGGCCTTGGAGACTGGGCTGAGACTCAGATGGAAAGGAAAGATTTATTACCATCTGGTAATGATGATGCTAATGTCTCAGAGAGACACACTGGGCTATGCAGCAGCACCTAGCAACTCAAAAACTATAGGGACATAATTAGGTAACTTTACTACTGGGTTGCTTATAAAGTCAGAAATTCTACATTATGTTTACTTTGTTAGTTACTTTTGGCAGGGAAAGAAGGATGTGGGAAACTGAACCTTCAAGAGGCTAAGATGAGCCAAACTCAAGCAGTCACTGTCATCTGCTGTCTTGTTATATTATTCAGGGACTCCTGTTATACAGTATGGATCACCTAGGACTCAGATGCTGAATGTAGCAACCCTCTATCATGTTGTTTGGCACTGAGTGACTGCTGAAAAACATGGCAACCTTGGTGGTTAACAACCTCTATATATATTCACAGGACAGCTACAGCATAAACAGCTCACAGCACAGGTTTCTCCACTCTGCCTCTGTCAGAATAACGCTGTACTCCCAAGATTCTCATAGGTATACAGCAATATTGGAAACTCTATTTGCATTAAAGTTCTCATGGTTCTCTATGGCCAGCTAACTATTAATAGAGGTGGTGGCAGCAATTTGAGAGAGGTAAATACTCCTGTGATTTTGAATAGTTTTGAAATAGCATGGCAGGATAGAGAGACAAATGTTCTATTTATGCTTGCAGCCATAACTTCTTAGTAAAAGCAGAAAATATTGACAGGGAAATAGGGCTGTTAGCCACACACTGGACATTTAGAATTTTTAAAAAATGCAACAAAACCAGAAGCTGACCTCCAAACCTTAACTTTTTCTAGTTTTTCACATCAAGACCAGATAGGAATATGAGAATATTTGTTAGTTTTCACTGTAAATCTCCAGATGGAACTTCAACTTAGCTGGAAATCTGAAAATCAATGTAGAAATTTGCTGGTTTACTGCCTTTTCTAAATCTTATTGGTCAGTCTTTGTATGAAATCTCCCACATGTCTTCAACGATTCAGCAATAGCTCATCTGACTGCTTACATAAAGGATTAAATGCCTTTAGTTATGCTAATGTGATTTTAGTAGCAAACTTGTTCTTGCTAAGCCATAGACTAACAGCTTCGTAAGTCATGAAGAGCAAACTCAAATAAAAGGTGAGTGTATTCCAGTTGCAAAATTACACATTACACAAACAAC
This sequence comes from Indicator indicator, assembly GCF_027791375.1. NCBI lineage: Eukaryota > Metazoa > Chordata > Aves > Piciformes > Indicatoridae > Indicator > Indicator indicator. Next base: position 37,348,967 of record NC_072010.1, read on the forward strand.
ATATATCATATGCCAATGAATACATTCAGCGAAGAGCTGTCTGTGTAATAGCACCTTTCTTTTTGTTTTTTTTCTTTTCATTTAATTTTTGTTCTGAAAGGCATGAATAAGAGCCTGGAAGCAAAATTCAATGTCTGGAGAAAGCACTTCACTGTGTTAACCCAGCAGCAAAAGGAACAATAAACAGCTATGATCAAAACAGCCCTTCAGGATTCTGCAGAGCTTAAGACAGTTGCTCATTTTGAGGTGAAATCCTCACTCTTTACCCTCCTTTCTTTTTTTCTTTTTTTTTTTTTCCCTTTCCTTTTTTTTTCCTGGACCCAAGTACAAATTGTTTTTCTTCCAGAGAATAACCTGCTTTATTTCACTTTTTAACTCCAACAACTGCTATGTATACTAACATAACTGCTATGTATACTAACATAACTGCTATGTGTACTAACTAGGATTCTACGTCAAGGGGCACCAAAAATATACTAGTATTGTTGAGGAGACAAATAGAAAAAACTTGATTTGGCAAGATAGAATCATACAATCAGTCGGGGTTGGAAGGGACCACAAGGATCATCTAGTTCCAACCCCCCTGCCATGGGCAGGGACACCTCACACTACATCAGGCTGGCCAGAGCCTCATCCAGCCTGGCCGAAAACACCTCCAGGGATGGGGCCTCAACCACCTCCCTGGACAACCCATTCCAGGCTCTCACCACTCTCATGGGGAAGAACTTCTTCCTCACGTCCAGTCTGAATCTCCCCACTTCCAGCTTTATTCCATCCCCCCCTAGTCCTGTCACTACCTGATAGCCTCAAAAGTCCCTCCCCAGCTTTCTTGTAGGCCCCCTTCAGATACTGGAAGGCCACAATAAGGTCACCTCGGAGCCTTCTCTTCTCCAGACTGAACAGCCCCAACTCTTTCAGTCTGTCCTCATAGGAGAGGTGCTCCAGCCCTCTGATCATACTGGTGGCCCTTCTCTGGACACATTCCAGCATGTCCACATCCCTCTTGATGTTCATGTCAACAAAGAACATAAAGGATCCATATGAATGCTGAAAAGCTTAACCAAAAGAAAAGGAATCACATGGAATGGCATCATTTTAAAAGCCTTAAAAACTATTTCTGAAGTACCTAGAAGGCAAGCAAGGAATTTTTGGTTTTTACATGTTTGTTAGTTTTTTTTGTTGCATTTTACAGCATAATATGAAGCCTAGGAGCACATTATAGTACTTTGCAGTAGAATTTAAGATTTTGTGTCTGTATTTAACATAAAACTATTGGCTGAGATTGGACTTTCTGTCATAGCTTGCCGCAGTTTGATAGCATTTTGAAAGCGTACTGTGCTTGAACACACACACACAGAGTAGCTGTTAGCTTTATTCTCCACAAGTTACTTTGTTATGTGCAATGGAATTACTATGGAGTTTTATACTGTAACACTTTTGTCACAGTTTTCTTATAAGAGACGGTATCTCATTCTGAACTTTTTGCTTGCTTTGTTTTCTGTCACTTCCATGGCATTCATAATGTATTGCGATTTAATTGGAAGATGTGCCAGACAGCATTAAAGGTGATCCCAGCCATTAAAGGTTTCTTCTTGCTGGCATGTAAGTGGAGTTCTTTACAGAGTGCTTATTTGCTTGATCTGTGCTTAAAGGATGTGTATATTTTTAAATGCATTTCAATAAATAAAATGCTGGGCAAAACCTAGTATCTAGTGTGTTTTCCTTGCAATCATCTCAAAGCACTAACATTATTATATGGGTAATAATGTGTATTACAGGAGAGAGTGAAACAAAATAGCATTTTCCCCATATTTTAGAAAATATTAAGTATTAAAATCTATTTTCTCAAAATCTGATTCAGAAAAAAAATATATATGAACTCAGGTTCCAGGAAGAAAGATAGATAATTAAAAAGCAGCCTAAAAATTAAGTCTGTGCTTAAGGCTTGTTGCATTTTGAGGATTTAGGAAGGAAAAGGCATGCTAAAGATGGAAGGAAATAATTAATTTTTCAGAAAATACACCTCTCATGTTTGCCATAAAGCTGATTGTTTCCTTGTTCCTAAAATGTTTGTTTCTCTAATGCTAATTTCTTCCAGATTAATGAGCAGATCAGTCATCTTACTGAACTAACTGATTTTCCAATGAATGGGAATTTGTTTAGTCATTAGCAGGACAGCAGGAACAGTAGAACAATATTCATGAAGGGGGTTCTGGGCTCAGAAAAGAGGTTTTGGGCCCAAACACATACACAGATCTTCTGGGATTAAGGGAACTCTTCAAAGAACGTTAGCATACCTGACACTGCTGGGATGACATAAGTATGGAGGTCATGACTTCTAAGTAGCTCAAACAGCATAAGGGCACAGGACAGCAGATCAGAAACTCTGCTGAGAATACACACATGCACAGCAACCGTGTCCTCAGCACAGTCCTCAGCAGCCACTGAAGCTAACATGCCAGCACATCGAAGATCTAATCCACTGAGAACTGAAGGCAGATTCAGCTCTGCAGGCCCATTTCAGCAGGGATACACTTGGTGCTTCTGACTGACCTCAGAATCAGGGATGATGGGCTTCTCACGGGCAGGACATAAACACTGGAGAGGGTCTTTGTCACCAAGTAAGGAGATGTGGGAAGAGGTTGGCAGGCTGTACAGCATCAGGGTCTTCTCTGAGACCCTGCAGGACATAAAAGTAAGCTTCAACTACAGTGAAGGAGAGGTGTGCAGAGTCTGTGCATACTAAACTGGGAAAGAGACTCCCAGGACAGTGAAGCTAAGGAGCTCATGACTTCTGTCACTGAGAGGGCAACTGCTGCTTGACCTGCAGACCTGCAAGTACGGATTAAGGTCAGTCATTTACAGTAAACCTTAGGGGGTTCAATACTCTTTAGTATCTCTATTGAAGATGTGCACTGTGGGACAGATTACACTGTTAATATTTTCACAGGTGATAGAAACCTGTGTAGGGGTGGGTGATATGTCAGGCAGTTTTGCTGCCATTAAAGGGAACTCTAGAGGCTGGAGAAAAGGTTCAACAAAGACAGATGACATGTCCTCAAGAATAATCCCATGCACCAGTGCAGACTGAGGGCTGACTGGCTGGAATGTAGCTATACAGAAAAGGCCCTGAGGATCCTGGTGGGTACAAGTTCAGCGTGAGGCAGCAATGTACCCTTGCAGCAAAGGGTCCTGGGCTGTATGAAAAACAGTATCACCAGCAGATTGAAAGAGATCATTCTCCTCAGTGCTGATGAGGCCACACCCGGTGCATTGTGTTCACCTGCAGCACTGTGCTCAATTACAGGCTCCCTAGCAAAAGAGGGACAATGACTTACTGAAGCAAGTTAAGCACAGGATCATGGAGATGATTGAGGGACAGGACACTTGCACATGACAAGAAGCTGGGAGAGCTGCGACTGTTGAGACTGGAACAACGTGTATCAACACTTGATGGGAGGAAGGGTGTAAATAAAATAGAAAACAACAGGCACTGGTCATTAGTTAAACTACAGGACATGCCATTTAAACATAAGAAAAAATGTTTCTACTGTGAAGGTTTTTAAGCACTAAAGCAGGCTGTACAGAGAAGTTGTGTGAAGGTTTTCAAGCACTAGAGTAGGCTGTACAGAGACGTTATGTGATTTTGGGCACATTCAAAATCTGACTGGTCTTGATTCTGGGCAATTGCTATAACTGACCCTGCTTTGAGTACAGAGTTGAACTAGGTGTCCTCCAGATATGTTTTCCAACTGTAATCATTCTGTGATTCAGTGAATCTCTCAGATTTAGTAGAACTAAAATATCTGATAGTTTTCAAAAAGAGCAAATCAAGAATCCATGTCCCTTAATATTTCCCTGCTATCTTTGCTGAAAAGTCAATATTCCTTCTACTGCTCATCCAAAATGCTTAATATCTTTGAAAGAAATAATGCATAGGATACTCCAGCTTCTGACTTCACCCATCCAGCAGATTTAGATACTTGGTTGTATTTGTTGTACCCTCTAAGATACACAAAAATAGGCTTTATTGAAAAAGACAGTTTAGGACTGAAATATTTTTTAGCTTTTTTTCCTCCTTCTTGTTCATTTTTAAGTGGTTTTGGTTATTAATTTCCCCATCTGGTTTTAGCTGTTATGAGTTCCAATTTTAAGGAACAGTTTTTACCCAAAACATATTCAAACCAACTATAACTGGAGCACTTGAGTCCCTAGAACTCCAGGTTCTCCATTCCCTAGTGAGAATCTTTGAGAAATATAAATTAAAATTAATTTCAGTGCATTGAATTAATTATTCCATTTATTGGTTATTATCTTGCTTTGTGGTTTTATGTGCCTCTGAACTGTAGACGAAATTAAAAAAGAAGAGAGAATCAACTAATTAATCTGAGACTTCCAAAGAGAGAAAAAGGTTTGAAAGATAGGAAGAAAGTAAAGTAAAAACTTGATTAAAACTAAAAGACTTGATTAAACTAAAAAAACCCAACAAACAACCAAAACACAACAAACATTAACTTTCAAAGAGCATATATCTATAAGAAATATAAATTTAATTCATGTTTACATACTCTTGGCATATGTGTGTTTCTGTATGTACATACATACATACATATATTTATATATATAATCAATGCATTGGGAGAAGATGTCATGTTTCTGTAGCACACAAGAGATTATGAATAAAATATTTAACTCAGGAGGTTGCAATTATTTTTGCTAGCTATTTCACTGACCTTTTTTCCATATTTGTTTTGGCCTGAAAAGGATGTATGAACACTGGCAAAAAAAAAAAAAAATCTGTATTTACCAGCTGAAGAATTAAAACATAGTTGTTTAATAGTAGGTGCTATTCAAAACATGCACAGAATGCATCCATTGTTCCTTGTCTTATTACTGTGCATCATCAACAAGAGGTTGGCCCCATTCACTTGACACCTACCCGTCAGATATTTATACACATTGATCAGATCCCCTCTCAATCATCTCAAGACTAAAGAGCCCAACAGCTCCAGGTCTCTCAGTCGCTCTTCATAGGGGAGATGCTCGATTTCCCTAGTCAAAAAAACCCCAAAACAAACAAACAAAAAAAAACACCAAAACACCAAAACCAAACCAAAGAACTGCTACATATTGTGAAGGTATCTCTTAGACTCAAGTAGCAGATGCCATGTGTCTAAAACGAACTGTGGTAAATGATGTTCTAGCAGAGTTTTGGTAGTTGCTTTGCACAGAGTAGCAGCAAGCTAGGCATGAGACCCACTATTTTGACAGGTGGCACATCAGCCAAAAATCCCAAATGATGTTAAAAGGAACCATGCTATATTAACACTGCCAAACTGCATATTGACTCGCTGTGTCACATCTGTTAAATCTTAGTCTTACTGGGTTTATCCTGAAGTTGGACATGAATTTTCAACGTATATGATGGTGATGTACATTGTGGACTTAACCAGCCTGGATTTCCACAGTCATAGGCACTTTTTCCCGTTTCACAGTGAGGACATACCGTGGAACAAGACAGGCTCTTCTTAGACCAGTGTCTGTGCCACTTCTGCTTTAGCTTATATATATAACTCTTTGCTTGCCATCATTTATAAAATATATCTCTTTCTATTAGAAGCAAGATATATTATAGTATACTATAAATATAGGTAATCACAGAATTGTCAGGGTTGGAAGAGACCTCAAGGATCATCTAGTTCCAACCCTCCTGCCATTGGCAGGGGCACTTTCCACTAGATCAGGTTGCCCAGAGCCACACCCAGCCTGGCCTTAAAAACTTCCAGGGATGGGGCTTCCACCATCTCCCTGGGCAACCTGTTCCAGTGTCTCACCACCCTTATGGTGAAGAACTTCCTAACTTCTAATCTAAATCTACCCTCCTCTAGTTTGTATCCACTCCCCCTAGTCCTATCACTCCCCAACACCCTAAAAAGTCCCTCATCAGCTTTCTTGTAGGCCCCCTTCAGATACCTATATTGTAGTATTGCAGCATTGCCCATAGTAACATTATCTTTTCTTGAGTTTACAAACAGAATAGGGGGAAGGATGAGTTATGCAAAATATTAATAATTTCAATGCATATTGCCTAAAATTATAGTATTCCTCAATATTTTAGTAACAGGGTACACTTCATGGTTTGAAGCCTTCTCATACCATTTCTGATTTTGTAGTGGTTTGGTTTGGTGTTTTGTTGTTGTTGTGGGGTTTGGACATGATGGTGGTTAGGGTTTGGGGTTTTCTTGTTTGGTTTTTTTGTTGGTGGTGGTGGTGGTGGTTTGGTTTAGTTTTGGATTTTTTTTAATTCACATTTTATATTTATTTGAAGAGGTCTAAAACCCAGCAAAAGAGTGGTCTGGCAAGGCTTGGTTTTGAATTAATAAACACATTCAGAGCTGACTATGTCTTAAAATATTCCAAGCCTAACCCTCTGGCAAGTGGAGTATTTAAGCATAAACAAATGAAGATGCATCTAGATGATCTGGCACTTTGGCTACAGTAATTTAGTGAGATGAGATTTAATGAAGACCAAGATAATACTCAGTACAAATATAAACAAGAAAGCTTCTCAACTAAGTCATAAAGGAAGAGATTTAGGAGCATGCAGAGGGTAATTGTAAATAAATCAGATGAACTCCCAGTACAATGCATTTTGAAAAGTTTCACTCTGGAATTTATATACATATGACACTTTTGTAAAACAGGAAAAATTATTGTCGAGTTTCTACTTTACTATTCTCCTGTAGGCACTTAAGCACAAAGAACTAGCTGTACTCACAAGTGTCATTCTGCAAAACTATTTTATATATATATATTTGACAGGCAGTGTACTAGAGAGATCCTTCAGTCTGCCCTCTTGGTGGAGACAGAAGATGGAGATTCATGTGACAACAAAAGCAAAATGGTTATTGATGGGTTGGGAACTGTAGAAGTGCCTGAAAATGGTCACATAGGAATTAGGGTTCTTCCATCCAGAAATCCACAATGAGTCTACACCGATTAATACAGCACAGACAACAAACAGGAAGAGCTGGAAGTCATAGTGCAGCAAGAAAATTATGACAGTTTACATTATGGGAACACTGTGGGATGACTTGCACAAGTGGAGTGCTGCAGTTGATAGCTATAAACCCTTCAGAAGGGATAGGCCTATACATTAGGGACTGTCTAGAGTTTTATGATGGTGGCAAAAGGGTTCAGTGTTTATGGGTAAGAATCAAGACAAGGCTGACAAGGCAGATGTCATGGTGAGACTGTTATAGACCACTCAACCAGAATGAAGAGATAAAAGAAATATTCTGTAAGCACTTGAGAGAAGCCCCACAACTGATAGCTCTCGTTCTCATTGAGGACTTCAGTTTAGCACATATCTGTTGTCAATAAAACACAGTAGAATGAGAGGAAACTGTCTAGAAGATTCCAGGGAAGTGTGGAAGATAATTTCATGGCACAGCTGGTGAGTGAGCTAACTAGAGAAGGCATCCAGATGGAACTGTTTTTTTGAACAGAGGATTTTGTAGGTGTTGTGAAGGTTGGAGGCATTGCAATCACAAAATTATAGCTTTCAGTTCTTGGAGAAGTGAGGAGGGTCAGCAGAGCTGCTACCTTGGACTTTGAGAGGGAACTTTGGCCTTTTTAGGAGACTAATTGACAGTGTCCTTTGGGAGGCAGTCCTAAAGGGAAAAGATGTCCAGGAAGGCTGGATACTCTTTAAGAAGGAAATCTTACAGGTGTAGGAGCAGGCTGTCCTCACATGCAGAAAGATAAGCCATTGGGGAAGAAGATTGGCCTGGCTGAACTCAGGGGAAAAAAAATAAAAAAAGAATCTATATCCTATGTAAGGGGCAGGCCACTCAGGAGGACTTACAAGAATGTCATGAGGTTATGCAGGGAGAAAATTAGGATCAAAGCTTAACTAGAATTGAATATGGCTACTGCCTTAAAAGGAAATTAAAAATGTTCCTCCAAGCACATTAGCAACAGAAAGCTAAGGAGAATCTCCATCCTTTTTGAATGTGGGAGGAAACATAGTGACAAAGCATAAGGAAAAGTCTGAGGTACTTAATGTCTTCTTTTCCTCAGTCTTTATAGTAACACCAGTTGTTCTCCAGGTATCCAGCTCCCTGAAGACAGGGACAAGGAGCAGAACGAAGCCCCCATAATCAAAGAGGAAACCTTCTTCACTACTTAAAGACATGTAAGTTCATAGGGCCAGATGGAATCCATGCAAAGGTAATGTGGGAGCTGTTGGAAGTGTTATCCAAGACAACTTCAATCATTTACCAGCAGTACCGAGTAGGGAGGTCACAGGTGGCTGGAAATTTAGCAAATTTGACATTCAACCATAAGAAAGACTGGAAAGATGATCCAGGGAACTATAGGCCTGTCAGCCTGTCCTTGGTGCCAGGAAAGGTTACAGATCATCTTAAGTGTCATCACATGGCATATACAAGACAAGCAGGTGATTTGGCCCAGTCAGCATGGGTTTACAAAAAGCAGGTCCTGCTTGACTAGCCTGAACTATTTCTATGACAAGGTAACTCACTTTGTGGATGAGGATGTTGTCTGCCTAGACTTTACTAAAGATTTTGACACTGCCTCCCACAGCAAACTCTTGGACAAATGGGCTCCTCGTGGCCTAGATGGGTGGATAACTCACTGGGTTAAAAACTGGATGGCCAGGCCCAAAGAGTGGCATTGAATGGAGTTATATCCAATTGGTGGCCAGTCACAAGTGGTGTTCCCTGAGTATCAGTTTTGGCACCAGTCTTGTTTAATATCTTTATCAATGATTTAGATGAAAGGATCAAGCGCACCTTCAGAAAGTTTGCAAAGTCCATCAAGTTGGGTGACAGTGCTGATCTGCTTGAGAGGAGGAACACTCTGTGAAGGGACTGGACAGGCTGGATTGATGGACTAAGCCAATGATATGAAGTTCAACCTGGTCAACTGACGGGTGCTGCACTTGGGTCACAACACCACCATGACACACTACAGACTTGGGGAAGAGTGGCTGGAAACCTGCACAGCAGAAAAGGACCCAGGGGTGTTGGTATTGGACTGAATATGGACTAGAGCATACCCAGGTGACCAAGAAGACCAAAAGTGTCCTAGCTTGTTTTGAAAATATTTTGAACAGGAGTAGGAAACTGATGAACCTCTAATACCATGTTCAGTTTTGGCCCCCTTACCATGAGAAAGCAATTGAGTTGCTAGAGTGTGTCCAGAGAAGGTCAACAATGCTGGTGAAGGATCTAGAACACAAGTCTTATGAGAAGCAGCTGAGGGAAGTGCAGTTGTTTAGCCTGAAGAAAAGGCGGCTGAGGGGAGACCTCATTGATCTCTCTAAGTCTCTGTAAGGAGGTTTCAGAGAGATGGGAGTCAGTCTCTTCTTCCAAGCAACAAGTGATAAGACTAGAGGAAATGGCCTCATGTTGCTCCAAGAGAGGTTTAGATTGGATATTAGGAAATATTTATTGTTGAATAGAAATTAAAATAGAATCACAGAATGCATTGGGTTGGAAGGGAAGGGACCCTCAAAAGTCATCTTGTCCAACTCTCCTGTAGTGAGCAGAGACATCTCCAAGCAGACAAGGTTGCTCAGGTCCCATTAAGTTTTACCTACAATGTTGCCAGGGACAGGACTTCTGGGCAATCTGTGTCAGTATTTCACCACCCTTATTGTGAAGAACTTCCTCCTTATGTCTCACCTACATCTACCCTGCCCTATTGCTACACGCACTTCTAAACAGTCCCTCTCCAGCCTTCCTGTAGGTCCCCTTCAGATATCGAAATGGTGCTATAAGGTCTCCCTGGAACCTTCTCTCCTCCAGTCTGAACAGCTTGTTCAGCCTCTTCTTGTAGGAAAGGACCTCATTCATGTTTATAAATACATAAAGGATGAGTGCCAAGAGGATGGAGCCAGGCTCTTCTCAGCGATGCCCAATGACAGGACAAGGGGCAATGGGTGGAAGCTGAGGCATAGAAAGTTCCATGGAAACAGGAGGAAGAATTATTTCACTGTGAGGGTGACAGAACATGGGAACAGGCTGCCCAGGGTGGTTGTGGAGTCTCCCTCTCTGGAGATATTCAAGTCCTACCTGGATGAGTTCCTGTGTGACCTGGTGATTCTGTGTTCCAGCCCTCTGATCATTGTGGCCCTTCTCTGGATCCTCTCCACCAGATCCATATCCTTCTTGTTTTGGGAATCCTATAGCTGGACATAGTACTCCAAGTGAGTTCTCACCAGAGCAGAGTTTTAGAATCACCTCTCAATCTGTTGGCCATGCTGAAATAGTAGAACTAAATGAACATATTCATGTACCGTTACAGCTGATACAATCTTCCCTCTCTTCTGTGGTCTTCCACTTGAATCCACACAGGACAGAACAAACAAGCAGTGTTGCTTTCCGCTGCTCAAGAAGAGGGAAGGGATGAAAGCACACACATTCCATAAACAGTGACCAAAAAAACCAAAAAAACCAAAATTTTAAACAATAATGGCTACATCAGTCCCACTGGTGTATTGTCAAGCCAGTCTGTTGCTCTGAGGTGTTTTCTGACAGCAGTACATGTCCCATATATTAGTACATACTGAATGATCACTTCTTTGGGCACACTTAAAAATGTAAGCCACAATCAAAATCTCCTCTTTCTTCTAGAGTTGAAAGTGAAAAATCACTTAAAGTATTTCCACCTTTGTGTTTCCTGTGATGATCCTTACCAGCAATTTTTCCTCAGTTCCTGGGATCAGTCACTCTCTTCTGCACTAAATGCAGAAATGTTTACATCTTTCTTTTTAGATGCTCTGCTTGCATGTTTATTATGCAGGCAAGTCAGTATGTAAAACACGATCTCATGCCTGGTCCTTTCAATTTTTTTTTTCAGGCAGCTTGAGGGTAATTCAGCTGGACTGGTTTACATGCTTATTTATGAATGTAATGAAATGAAGTCTGGGAATGCTTATTCTTTTTGAAGACAATCTAGGATAACTATCTCAGACTTGGACAGCTGAAGCTAGGTGAAATGAATTCCATTCCATGTAACTTAACTTTTGGTTCATTGCACAGTAGTTGTATTCTCCAAAATTTAGCTGTTAAACTATGCAGGGAGGAAGATTATGTTGACGCTTCTGCATCTTCACACTTTGTCAATTGCCAATCAAATTTTTCTCCTTCTCTTTTTTTTTTTTTAATCTAACATTTTAATCAGTTTAAACACATTTGCACCTCTTAACACTTTCATACATTCTTTTTCACATTTATCAGCATGTTTTATGGATCATGATAAATCCGTGGAGATAAATGTGTTATCACTTTTTTTATTTTGTAGTGATCTATGATGAATCATAGTTTAAAACTCTGACACTGTTCCATCAGTTATTAGGCCTGAGGAAAATTGAAATTGAATAATTAAAAAACACAACAACAAAACAACAACCTGAAATTACAGAAAGATAAGCAAATAAGATTATTACTAATATACGTACCTACCACAGCTGTGGGCATATGAGGTATCCACAATGCAAACATAATGGAGTAATTAGCTACCTTCAAAAACAAAGCCAAGGGACTAGAGAAAATATTGTACATGGTAAGACATAGTACTGGTTAGAAGGCAGTGTTTCTGGACTGGAATGACCCATAGGTTCACCAGCCACTTGTATTCTGACAGTGTTGAAGGCCCCTCAGGAAAATGAGGATCCCTTGCTAGAGGGACAATAACTCTCCTGAATGTATCTGTGGTTGAGTCTTCCCAAACAGATCTAAAACTACCACTTTCATGCTACTGGAAGCTTCTTCCAGGAAGTTTTATCTCTGACAAAGGGAATGTCAGCTTTCTGTTTGGCTAGACCTTTAGCAGTCAACCAGCACTGCTTATAAAGCAAGTGCAGCAGTGCTGCTATTCCCCTGAGGATTTACTAACCCAGGGTATGCTTAATGTTGCATGCATCTATGTATAGGATACATGCGCTGCATGCATTGAAAACAATGGAATCAGATTTAGCACATGGATGGAAGAGCTTCTGAAGGTAGTTTATGCAACATGGGACCACAGCTTTGCACATTATGGATTAATAAAGAGAATCAGCAAGAAAGCCCAAACCGTGGACACTGTCTTTCCCTGGCTTTTGAGTCGGACACTCCAAACAGCTCTGCTGAAGAACCTGCCATAAGAGGGGGTTGCTCTGTTCTAAGCTGATAGAAGCGATCTACATATGCCATACGGAATCAAGGCCCAGGTTCGCTTCCTGACACTCTCTGTTAGGTATCATAGACATAAATCTGTCATTTCAAATGCAACTGTGTCCCTCTGCATAACAATCTTCTCTGACAAGGGTAAAGCAAACAGAATGAAAAAGCTAAAGAACATCTCAGCCCTGCGTGTTAGGTAAGGCCTCCTCTCTTTGCCTTCTTGCTATTTGGATGTCTTAACCAATAAGGAAGTGAGATGTATCTGCAAAAGCAAAGAGGAAATGATGGGCAGCATGATCACTGACAGGCAGAAGAGCTGCCAGAACTGCAGCTAGAAGACAAGCAGAATTTAGCAGAATTAAGGAGAGATAGGAGGCAAGGACACATGAACAAATTAATAGTTTCTGAAGCACAGAGAGCAACACACGATAATAATCACAAGAACTGCCAAAACAGTATGTGTAATTGCTATAGTATCTCAGTTTTGAGAACCATCTTTTCTTTGTTTGGTTGGTTGGTTTTGGTTTGGTTTTTTGGTGGTGGATTTTTTTTGTTTTGGTTTGGTTTTTTGTTTGGTTTGGTTTGGTTTGTTTTTTTTGTTGTAGAAGTGTCTTGCAGGGAGGCTACAGGGACAAGTTCCCTTAACCTGGTTTAGATGTCTCACATCTATACTGTGTGAAACAGCATTTTAAAGCTTTAAAATTAGCTGAAGTAAATGTTATCCTGAGTAACTCTTTGCTAAAATACTACAAAGGCAAAATTAGGTAAATTAGGGAAGTTTTAGATAGAAGTAGCAACATGATAGAGGAAAAGATATAGAACAAAAAAAACCTGTCAATGTGAGAATAAAAGAATAAATAAAAGAAGACTATAGTTTTGAGTAGGAGACAGATACCTGTTGAAATGTTGACAATTCTTCCACTAAAAACTGTAGGTTTTATCTTTGTGTCTGGTGCTTTGCACTACATTTATTTTGACAGAAGCTGAGATATCGGGAGTATGCATGAGGTGATAAAATAAGATCCAACATCAAAATGACTTTTTGGAAGGGAAGCTCATTAAACTCTTCTATGACAAGGTGACCTGCTAAATAAATGAGGGAAAAGCTGTAGATGTTGTTTACCTGGATTTTAGTAAGGTATTTGACACTGTCTCCCACAGCATCCTCCTGGACAAACTTGCTGCTCACAGCTCACTGGGTTAAAAACTAGATGGGTGGCCAGGCCCAAAGAGTGGTGGTGAATGGAGTAAATCCAGTTGGTGGCAAGTCAAAGTGGTGTTACCTAGGTCTCAGTTTTGGGGCCAGTCTTATTTTAATATCTTTATCAATTATCTAGATGAGGAGATTGAGTGCACCCTCAGTAAGTTTGCAGAGGACACCAAGTTAGGTCCTTGAAAGTAGGAATGGACTATGAAGGGATCTGGACAGGACTGATTAATGGGCCTAGGCAAATGATATGATATTCAACAAGGCATTGTGACAGGTTCTGCACTTGGGTCACAACACCACCATGCAACACTACAGACTTGGGGAAGAACAACTGGAAAGATGCCCATCAGTAAAGGACCTGGAGGTGTTGTCATTCAGCTCACTGAGTATGAACCAGAGTAATGCCCAGGTGGCCAAAAGCGACCAAAAGTGTCCTAGCTTGTTTTGAAAATTAGGTTATCAAGAGTGGGAAAGTGATTGTCTCTCTGAACTCAGCATTAGTGAGGCTGCACCTCAGATACTGTGTTCAGTTTTCGGCCTCTCACTACAAGAAGGAAATCAAGTTGCTGAAGTGTGTCTAGAGAAGGGCAGCAATGATGGTGAATGGTCTAGAGCACAAGTCTTATGAGGAGCAGCTGAGGGAAGTGGGGTTGTTTAGCCTGAAGGAAAAGAGGCTGAGGGAAGACCTCTACAACTACCTGAAAAGAGGTTATAGTGAGGTGGAGGTAGTATCAACTGATAGAACGAGAGAAAATGGCCTCAGCTCATGCCAGGCCAGGTTTAGATTGTATATTAGGAAAAAAATAATTTACTGAAGGAGTGGTCAGGCATTGGAATAGTCTGCCCAGGGAGGTAATGGAGTCGCCATCCCTGAAGGTGTTCAAAAAACCTGTAGATGTGGCACTCCAGGACATGGTTTAATGGCCCTGGTGGTGTTAGGCTGACAGTTGGACTCAATAATCTAAGAAGAGTTTTCCAATTAAACAATTGGATAATTCTAAACAAAATTACGTCTCTTTTACCTACTTAATAAGTTTCAGAGACAAAAAGAAATCTTGGAAAATATAAATGAAATAGGTTACCTTTCTAAGGAGTAAAACCATAAATGTCCAATCAAGAAGCAAATTAGAGTATTGCTAACACTACAGCTACAGTTGTTTTTCAACATATGTGAAAAGGTTTACACTATGTTCTTATGACAGTCAGGACAGGATATAAAAGGTAAAATGATGAATGCAAGGCAAAACTAATTGTGCGTGAAAAGGATATTTTCCCTTCTTTCCAGCAGTGCAGTTGAGTGTAAGTGTGAGCAAACAGACTTTACTCACTCTAAATTGAGCAGAAGAGAGTTTATTTATGTACTGTCTTATAGAAACAACACGTAAGTTAGCTAAAGCTCAATTTGTTTTGTTTTGTTTTGTTTTTTAATGTCTTTAAGTTTGTGATATTGCAGGTCCCCCTGGGAAAGAGTTTTTCCTAACAATGCCTCAAGGAAGAAGTATATTGAAGCTGTGAACCTTTGCAGGAAGTAATTATTTGCAAAGAGCAATTACTGAGGAAAGGCCTTCAGTGGTCCTAACTAACAACTGGTTGATAATACTGCCTGGCTGTTAAGAATGTACTTCTCAAAGTGCTCTGTCACAATAGTATTTTTTCCCCAAAGTTTTCCTACAATTCCCTTGAATCTGTGTAAATCTCTACTTTTAACAGCGTATAAACACATTAATTCCCTGAAGGTACTGGAAATTACTATCTCAGGAAAGAAGCAGCCCTCAAAAGAAGAGAGTTCTTACTGATTTCTAGGATAGGAGTTTAGTCCATTTCACAGCTTGATTTCTTCAGCTGTATGTTATTTATATGAGGGGCTCTTTCAATTGCCTAACATTTGTTTGGATAAAAATTCTCATCTGATTAAAAAAAAAAAAAAGAAAAAGAAAATGGTATTGTTAGTATGTCTACAGTAACTGAAATCTAATAAATTATATTTTGAATAGAAAGTGTACTTAAATATAGACTAATTTCATCAATAAATTTAAATAATTATACATTATTTGAATTCTCTTTCATCTATGCAAATAGGCAGCAGCAATACTTGCATGTGGAATTATTCATTGCCCAAGATGAGAAAGAGTTACAAGAGTAGGTCAGGCAAAGTGAGCTACAGTCATCAAATGAAACATCAAGGTTCACTGTGCTGGTAAATCCCACCAGTGCACTTGGATTTGTGGCCTCTCTGATTACTTTCCAAGCTCCTTTATAGTCTTCTGTTATGTCAGCAATAAACATATTAAGAGACATTACTGAGATGAAGAAATGTAACCTTCTAAAAGCCAAAGCTGCATATTTTCATTTACCTTTGTGATTAATTAAAAATTATTTAAAAGTTCACTAAAAAAAATATTAGACTATCTTTTTTTTTAAAGTAATGGGTAAATTCTAGAAAAGATGTACTGGTTTTTGACCAGTTGAGTGGTTTTTCTGGTGGTTTGGTTTGGGATTTATTTTGAGGGGGGTGGGGGTTGGTTACGGGGTTTTATGTTTGTTTGGTTTGGTTGGTTGGGTTTTTTTTTTTGTGAGGATGCTAAAAGGAAAAAAAATCAACAACAAACAAACAAAACCAACCCCACAACATTGACTGAAGGCAAAAAAAGTCAAAACTGAGGCCAGAACTATCTACTGAGCTGTCTCCTCAGTGCAATATTCAATCAGCAACTATTTAATCTATGATAGTAACATACATTTATTTTGTTATGGACATTACTGTAGCATGAAATCGGAGGAGAATTTCCTTACAGCTGAAATGGATTACAGTATTTTATAATGAAAAATGAAGTTCCTGCTAGCTAGAAGTTTCTTCTATTTTTATTATTATTCTGTCTCTCCAGGGACAAAATAACACTGTTGCTTTGATGTGCCTGAACTTCTAGTGCTCTCTTTTGTAGGTTTTGGGGTTAAGTGCAAGGTACAAATACAATCACTGAACTCCAATTCATATGCAAAAAGATACATTTTTAGGTCACTTTAGATCAAGACCTTCTTCGGGTAGCTTGTGTTCTATGAGAAACCATTCAGTTTTGGAGCCAGGTAAAGGCAGGTAGACATTGGTTATACTGTTATGTGAGGTTTCCTGTGCTTCATTTCTCCTCACAGGAGAAAAAGGGGCTGTGAGGAATCAGCACAGAGCACTGCAGCAAACTTCTTACCATGAAATGTCTGCTTGGTCCCTTCAGAAAGCCACAGACTATTTTGCCCACGAAGTTGATGAAAACAGCCATGTGCCAGCATTCCCTCCTCTTCCCGTGTGACAGACACAGTTACCACTGTTGTAATGATTTCCAGTGCTCATTGCTTATAATTATTTAGGGTCTGTAAAGATTATGCAAAAGAGAGAATCTGATAAAACCAAAATGTTTCACATTTACTCATCACTAGAGTCAATAGTATTTTTACTATTTTTACCTAACAGAAGGATTTACTAAATCCTGGCATAACATGCTAACACTTGACTAGACCTAAAGTAATAGGATTGGGGCTGTTCACCCTGGAGAAGAAAAGGCTCTGGGGAGACTGAATAGCAGCATTTCAGTATCTGAAGAGGACCTACAGGAAGGCTGGGGAAGGACAGTTTAGAAGGGCTTGTAGCAATAGGATGAGGGGAAATGGTTTTACACTGGAGCAGGGGAGATTTAGGTTAAACATAAGGAGGAAGCTCTTAATGAGAATGGTAAAATATTGGCACAGGTTGCCCAGGGATGTGGTTGAGGCCCCATTCCTGGAGACACTCAAAATCAGACTTGATGTGGCCCTGGGTAGTCTGATATAATTGTGTGGTGGGTGGAAATTACCCCCAAAACAAATTTGCCAGACCAGCTCAGTTGAAAAGCAAATGAAGATATATTTACAAACAGACTAAAATCTAGATGTATGAAATGCCATGAATATATACAAAATATGCAATATTTACAGGTATTTACAATTTATAAACAACACAAGAACCCCCCTGGACAAAACCAGGGGATTACTGACAGCTTCCTCCTCTTCCCCTCCTTCCCCTCTGTACACAGGATAAGAGAAAAAGAAGATCAAATGGTAGCTTGTTAGTATTTAGCCACAACAAGAACACAGCCAAGGTGAGCAACAGCCAAGCAAAAGCACCAGTTAGTATCTGCTAGAGTGAAGAACCAAAAAGAGCAAAAGTTAGTTTATACAACTAACTTTATGTTAGTTAACTATCAGACCAATGGAATTATATAGACCTTATCATTATTTTCCCTTTTACATCCAATGGTAATTTATTTATATTCTACCACTTTTCTGCTCAATCTGTGAAAATTTCTCTAGGCATCATCCTAAAACTACCACAAGTTGGAGATGCCTGTGATCACTTCAGGGGGGTTGGGCAAGATGATTTTCAAGGGTCCTTTCCAACCCAATGAAGTGTGTGAATCCGTAATATTTTCATGCCCTGCCAGCACCATTCCTAAATAGCCATTATTTTAAAAACATTGTGGTGAATGCCTAAAGCTTGAATCCTTTGAATTTTTTGATAACACAATACGTTTTCTTTTATCTTTAATGGTAATGCTTGAAATCGTGTTCTGGAGAAAATATAGAAAATAACCACTGAGAGTCTCAAAAAACCACACATCTACAGTTTCAAATTTGTATCTGTTTCTTCAAAAAATCATAGAAAGTACTTGGATGATAAGGGACCTTTCCAAGTCATCAACCCCACTGCCATGTGCATGCCACTTCCTACTGGTCTTCACTCAGACATCAATCTGACCAAAACTTTTTAATCATAGAATCATAGAGTCATAAAATGGTCTGGGTTAGAAGGGACCTCTGAGGGTCATCTAGTCCAACCCCCTCTGCAGTAAGCAGGGGCATCCTTCACTAGATCAGGTTGTGGAGAGTCCTGTTGAGCCTCACTTTGAATATCTCCAGGGATGGGGCCCCAACCACCTCTCCAGGCAACCTGTTCCAGTGTTCCACTACCCTGATGATAAAGATGTTCTTAATGTCTAATGTGACCAGGCACCCAATTCCTTATCCACTGATTGGTCTATCCATCAAATTCTTGTTTCCCAGTTTACATCCAAGCATGTCATACAGTACAGTGTCAAATCCTTTGCACAAGTCCAGGTAGATAACATCAGTTGCTTTTCCCATATCCACCATCACCACAACCCCATCACAGAAAGCCATCAGGTTTGTCAAGCATAAATTCCCCTTTTGACTGTTATAATCACCTTCTTAAATCACTTGTACCTTTACATACTTTCCAGGAGGATCCCTGCTGTGATCTTGCCAGGTGTAGCAGTGAGTCTGAGTGGCATGTAGTTCCCCAGGTCTTCCATTTTTCCCTTTTTAAAAATGAGGGGTTTACTTCCTATTTTACAGTCAGTGGGAACTTCATTGGTCAGACATGACTTTTCGGATATGATGGATAGAGGGAGCTGGGTCTCTTTAGTTTGGAGAGGAGGACTCTGAGGGGTGATCTCACCAATGTTTATAAATACGTAAAGGATGACTGCCCAGAGGTGTGATGGTTTGAAACTGTCTTTTTAATTTTCCTTTGCAAAGTTCAAGCAGAGAAAGCTAAAGAATGTAAATAAGTCACTATTGGGTGTAAGAAAGCAAAATAATGATTGTTCTAAACACTTCTATTGGATAGATAGAAATGTTTAAGAACCACTACTCAAAACAAAGTAGGGGCAGTTGGGGGAACTTACTTGGCTGTCTGGCTGCTGCTGCTTCTTCTCTTCTGGCTGAAGATAACACACTGATGTTGGCGAGCTAAGTTAACAGCCTCTCTGCTTTTAACTAACTCTGCTTTCTGCCAGGGGGGTCTGGGGGGAGGCAGCCCCTGGGAGGGAGGTCCCTTGGGAAAGGTCCCCTTTGGGGGGAAGCAAAGGGAGCTTGGTTGTGCTTTTCTGTTGATTGTATATATTTGTAAATATTGTGAATTGTGTATATTTGTACATATTCATTGCATTTCATCATAGATTGTAGATTTGATTGTAAATACAGCTTTCATTTGCTTTCCAGACTGAGCTAGCCTGGTTATTGTCGGTGGGGAGGATTTCAGCTTTCACTCTGATACAAGAGGATGGAGTCAGGCTCTTCTTGGTGATGCCCAATGACAGGACAAGGAGCAATGGGTGGAAGTTGAAGTATAGGAAGTTCCATGTAAACATGAAGAAAAAGCTTTTCACTGTGAGGACGATGGAACACTGGAACAGGCTGCCCAGGGAGGGTTGTGGAGTCCCCCTCTCTGGAGATATTCAAGACCCACCTGGATGCACTCCAGTGTCATCCTGTTCTGGCAGGGGGGTGGACTAGATGATCTTTTGAGGTCCCTTTGAGCCCCTAACATTCTGTGATTCTATGTGATTCTGTGATCGTGGCTTAACAACTTTATCCACCAGTTCCCTCAGAACTGACAGATGCATCTCATCCACTCCCACAGACCTGTGTACCATCACATTCCTCGGATGACCTCAAAATCTGATTTTCTTCAGCAGAAGGTTCCTCATTCTCAGTCCTTGCCTTTGTCTTCTGTGTCTTGGGCAGTGTGGCTGTAGCACTTGCAGGTGAAGACAGATATAAAAAAGTTGTTGAGTACATCAGGCTTCTCTGCATGCTGGATAACCAGATACTGTTTCCTTCTAATGTGAGCCCATATTTTCCCTAGTCTTCCTTTTATCAGAACATACTTATACAAGCGTTTTTGTTGCACTTGTTGTCCCTGCACAGAATTCATTCTATCAGGGCTTTAGCTTGCCTAACCTTCTCTACTTTTTAGCCCAAAAGGCATGAAAGTGATTAACGATTTTGGCACTCTTAGGACCAAGAATTATAAATTCCATATATTATTGAGGGAGAAAAGGAATAATTTTTTAAAAGTTGAGGAGGTCACCAACTTTCTGAGACAGAAAGCGCTTGCAAAATCGACATTTCGTTTGGTTGTTGGGTTTTTTCCCTTCATCATTCTCTACTGTACAGTACTGTGTTTCATTTCTGAATTTCATCTCTCCCAGATGGTTTTTAATTGATGGAAGATGGCTTTTACATTTACCGCTGTAGCTGAAATAATGGTCTGAAATTCAAAACTTAAATATTAAAACTACACATTAGGAAGAAATGTCCAAAAGGTTAGACAATGGAATAATTTGTCAGGGGAGAAATGGTTGAATCATCATTACTAAAATTCAAGAACAGACTAGATAAAATAGATTATTACAAGATTATAGTGAAGGGTGTGCATCAGCTGCCCTCTGTTGCTTCCTGTTTTCTAATTTAGCTTGGATAACATGGTATGCATAAAAAGGATGATCTGCAATATTCCACAGTGCACAGCATGCTGGACTTGATATTCAAAGTACAAAAGAAATGAGGTCAGAGCATTTGGCAGGACAAGCAATAAAGTTATATGCACACACACACATATGCATATATGCATATATGAATGTATGCATTTGTATATGTATTTGCATGTAATATATATTATACATTTTTTATTTATTTTATTTCATTTTTAAATCATATCCCACAGCCCTGAGTTTTAACTATGATGATGCACAGGGCACCACAACCCTCTCTAGTGTGCAGTAATCTCCCCACACACACATTTAAACATTTTTATATTAAATACTTTTACTCACTTCCACGACCTTTATGTTCTGAACAAGTGCAGGGTGTGGGAGATAAAGCAACTCTCAAATACGTCCTGTACCTGCTGTACTTCTAATTAATTTGTAGATTGAAAATAACTACAAGGGAAATATATGGGGGAAGGCAGACAGGAAGTACTAAAGGAGCTTTTACCACTTTATGTCATTTATTTGAAATCTGAAACACAAAGCTCATTTCATCATCAACTATACAGTCCTACTTCAGCATATGTCAGTGTAATTAGCAGTGCATTTTCCAGCAAAAGTCTAGCAGAATTTTACCATAGTTTCTATACAGCACCAAGCCTTCCTCCCCAGCTCAAACACTGCTCTAATTAAAGTAGCTGTGACATTTCAGGACTCCTCATTTCTTATGAATGCTACCTACATAACACATCTTAATTTAACATTGATTTTTAGTGCTGATATTGCAGTGAATTTGCATTAGCCTTTGGTTGTGACAGATACTAGACCCCTGCATCACCTTATGTCATAATATGTAAGCGAGCACTGCCTCC
This sequence comes from Indicator indicator, assembly GCF_027791375.1. Lineage (NCBI taxonomy): Eukaryota > Metazoa > Chordata > Aves > Piciformes > Indicatoridae > Indicator > Indicator indicator. The sequence continues at coordinate 37,370,565 of NC_072010.1, forward strand.
AGATTTTCCCAGTTAATAAAACCCAGTTGAAATCCCTCCTTCATTTAGCAATAAATCCTGCCTATATCATAAAGGTGAATAATGTGTGTTGGGGGAGAAAAGTTGGGCAGGTGATACCAGCACAGGAGAAGCAGTGCCTGCAGCGCAAGCAGGCAGGCAGACAGGAGCCCTGCCCCAGCATGCCAGCAGACTGCCGATGAGAAAGTAAGTGTCTGGAAACCAAGGTTTTGAAAAAGAAACCTGCAATTGGCCAAGAATCTTCTAAGATTTTATGTCACCTGCAGAGAGCACATGACACTTTTATTAATGCTAAACATTTTGAGCCTGATTCACTACCACATTACTGTAGCTCTGTGCCGAGGTAGCCCCATGCAATGGTAAATCAATAGTCAGCTGAAGTGGGTCCCATGTTCAAATGGCCCAGCGCATGAGGACTGTGCCTTAGACCTTTTAAGGGTTCTTTATTACTGAACACGTCTAGCAGTGAATTTTGGGTAAACACCATCTTAGCTGAGGCTGACTTCCTGGCATTAAGCTGAAATGTGGCCCTTTGCTTTTAAACTGGAATTAATTATATAGCTTCCCTTCTGGGAGGTTAAGTGATATTTCTGCTAAATATTTCTTTCCTGAGTGGGACTCTATGACTCAGCTTTATGCTTTTTTTTTTTTCTGATCAAAGCTACCAAAACTTTTAGAAGTGGAAATTTTGCATTAACTGGTTTCTAGAGCAACCCACTGGTTTATTTTTTTAACACTCATTTTGCTTGTGCACAACTTTATACAGGCACGCACAAAAAAGTCTGCATGCAGATTGTTTTTGCATTTGATAGCTTGTGTGGACAGAAAGAAAATATCATACACAAACAGCATCTGTGTGCTCAAATTAAGAATTCATCATTTCTTTCATTCAAGTTCTTAAGCATGAAAACATTTTGCAAAAGAAGAGGACTGCTCTGAATATCTTTGTAAACACTGACTTATTTTTTTTTTCCCCTGAAAAGCAGTCACAATTTAACCCTCGACACTCCAAACTTTTGCAATTTATGCCCCAGATAAAAACAATCATGTAATTTCTGGATAAATACACAAAATAAAACAACTCCCCTAAAAAGGCAGCAACACCCACCCCCCTATATCAGACAGATGTTTTTGCATAGACCTGCATGGATGTAGTAGAATCTCTTTCAGCTAGGATACAACTGATCCATGTATTTGATGATGACTCATAACTACCTTTCCTAGCATACAACAGCCCAAAGGCTTTCTCTCTCAGAAAGCACAAAAATTAAGTATTTATCAAAACCTGTCCCCTATCTTACAAGAATTATTAACTTAAAAAACAGAGATTCACAGAGCTCTCAGTGACTTTTCTCTTGTAGCTTAAAATAAAGCCCAGAATCCAACATAAGAATAGAAATATAGAGAAATCATGCTAAGAACCCAGGTACATGCAACTACAAGCAGCAGAAATCATGTTCTTTTCTGTCAGTAATATTTTCTGCTGATGCTGTCTTTTTTTTTTTTTTTTTTCCCTACAGAGGCACAGTTAAATGGAAGTTCACTGTCAAGTAGGTGCTGGAGGCATCATGTAAAATTTCAGTATTGCCTGTACAACATTTCATACAAATACACTTGCATCAACATATCACTCCTATGGATGTCTACATACTTCTCTCTTTTCCCCATAGGACTGTCCTTCTTCCTATTCTTGATGTTGTCTGTGGAATATGTTCCTGTGTTGCTCTGATTTGCCATGTGAAGTTCTCACTCAAGTTGCTAGGATTTCTCTCCATAGGTCGAAGAATTACATTAGCCTACATTTATAAGGACTTTCCTATGGTTCATACTTTATTGACAGAATTTGATTATGCACAGCTGTCATTCTCTTACTCAAAGAGGAAAAAGCAATTGCACATTGCAAGGTATTTGTCTGTGTCCCACGATACATATTTTGGTGTATATATTTGTACCAGCAGATATAAATTATCCACTTTGTCTAGTAAACTAGTAAGTAATTGCTTTCTTCTTTGTTCTTGCTACATTACACATGTTATTTGCCATGTAACTGCTACTCAAACAATGACAATGCAAAAGGTGAAATTAAACACCTTTTATTGTCCTTGCATAATTCTATTTTCCAGCCCAGATGCAACTCACTCAATTTTTGTGTTTTGCAGCATATTAATTTGACATTCACTCAAAACCAAATGTAAAATGTGCTTTATGTACCTGCTGTATAGTTATACAGTTCTCCTAGGTACTGGAAGAGAGTGCACAGTAGAGTGAATAGAAATTTTCTAAAAATAATGTATTTAGAGCCCCTAAACTTCTTCAGATTCCCTCAACACTAATAGAGCTTTCAAGATTATTATCTCTCAACTCTTACTAAAGCTTTTTTTTTTTACAAGTTATTTGTATAGGATGCTAGGGGTTGGAAGGCGCCTCTGTAGATCATCTAGTCCAACCCCCAAAGGATAACAAGAGGGACACAGTTCGCCTACATTCAAGATGTGAGGTATTGAGAGGACTCTTGAAGTAAATTAACCAGAACTGATACTGAAACATCAACTCTAGTACTTCTTCCCAAAATAGCAGCATTTCATGTAGATTAACTTCTTTCAACACAAGCCTAGAACTTATGTTACGGAATCTGCCACAGAAAGTTTACTGGAGGATTTGTGCACTCTTAAGAATCCCAGGCTACCCATCCTATGAAAAAAGACTCAGCAAACACCAGCAAGAAAGAGCAAAATCACCCAAAACTGTAATCTTCATATTTAACCTGCCAGGTATTGCTTCCTTGAAATGGCATCTTACTGGTTACTGATGTCAGTGTTTTCCCTTCAGCAATAAAAAATATTTTAACTTGATCATCTACTATGATTGAAACAACTTTATTTACACCTCAGTTTGTTCATGGTGCAAAATTTCACTCTGTGCTTTGTAATGACATAAATAAACGGCAGTGTAAAGCACTGTCTATGTCAAGACTTGTACTCTAGTTACAATAATTTCTCTAGTCAAAGATCAACATCCTTCTTCATGTGAAAACAACTTTATAACAAAAATTTAATAACAGTTAATGCTGTGGTAGTGAGATTTTTGACCTGAAAAATACATGTTATGAATTTTGAGCATGAACAATCTGAAATTTGGCCTTAGAGTTCTAATGAACTATATACTAATCTGAATTAAATCATTAACCCTGGATGATAAACAATAACAAAAGCCAATATTTTAACTCTCTAGATTTCCTTGTCTTAGACCAAAAGAGCAACTCCATAAGGGCATATTTTTTTTTACTTCCATATTAAATGCACATTTTGTTTTATATTGTAGCAGCAATTTGGGGCAGAGAAATCAAAACATAAGGTAAAGAGGGATGGGCAGGAAAAACAAAAATATTTCTTTCTGACATTATTAGCAATTAAAAAATACAAAAACATATCCTGACAAACAGAGTCTGAAGGGAAATAAATAATCTTATTCTCATGTATAATTTAGTTTTGTCATGAATTCTTAACAGAACTGTAAATTGGAAAAATCAACATCTGCTCAGCAATACCAGGTGAAGGACATGCAGGCTGGCACCAAATTTCAATCATCCTTTATATGAAAAATAAAACAAAACCACTTACCTTATTGCCTGTTGTTGCAAATGTACTCTGTGGAGAGGAACTATTTTAATTTCTTTTCTGAGCATATTATATATATATTTCTAAGGAAGAGAAGGCAAAAGGTGGGCCCACTGCTGAATGAGATGGGAGATACGGTAACTGACGATGCTGAGATGGCAGAGTTGCTGAATGTCTTCTTTGCCTTAGTCTTTACTCCTAAGACCAGCCCTCAGGAACCTCAGTCTCTAGAATCAAAGGAGCAGAACTGAAGAGATGTGGATATTCCAAGGGTCAGTCAGAACCAGGTTAGAGATCTCTTACACCAACTAAAGACAAACAAATCTGTGGGCCCTGATGGGTTGCATCTACAAGTGCTAAGAGCTGGCTGCTACTGTTGCTGGGCCTCTCTCCATCATCTTTGAAAAGTCCTGGAGAACTGGAGAACAGGAGAGGTGCCTAATGACTGTAAGAAAGCAAATGTCACTCCAGTCTTCAAAAAAGGCAAGAAGGATGACCCAGCTAACTACAGACCAGTCAGCCTAACTTCTATCTCTGGAAAGATGATGGAGCAGATCATTGGGGAGGTCACTTCTAACCACATGGAAGAAAAGAGGGCTGTCAGGAGTAGCCAACATGGATTTACCAAAGGGAGATTCTGTCTGACTAATCTGATAGCCTATGAAACCATGACCAAATGGGTAGAGGAAGGATGTCATATTCCTTGACTTCAGTAAAGCTTTTGATACCGTGTCCCATAACATCCTTATAGAAAAGCTCAGGAGATATGACAGACACAGCTGATCAGTGAGGTGGATTGCAAACTTTCTTGACAACAGAGGGCTTGAGCATCTCCCCTATGAAGAGAGACTGAAATCCCTGGGGCTTTTTAGTCTAGAGAAGAGAAGACTGAGAGGGGATCTCATTAATGTGTATAAATATCTGAGGAGTGGGTGTCAAGTGGAGGGGGCCAAGCTCTCTTTAGTGGTGCACAGTAATAAGACAAGAAATAATGGCTTCAAGCTTGAACACAGAAGATTTCACCTCAACATGAGGAGAAACTTCTTTACAGTGAGGGTGACAGAGCACTGGAATAGGCTGCCCAGGGTGGTTGTGGGGTCTCTTTCTCTGGAGACTTTCAGAACCCACCTGGATGCATTCCTGTGCAGACTACCCTGGGTGATCCTGCTTTGGTGGTGGGGTTGGACCTGATGATTTCTTGAGGTACCTTAATGTACTGTGACAGTGTAATACTGTGAATCCTCTCTAGATTTTTCCATTAGGTATCATCAATACAAAAATTATGCTGTTGCATGAATGTGAGGCTAACCAGTTAGATCATTCACGATCTCCAAAACATATAAAAATGAGGTGTAACTTAATGTATACATTGATCCTCAAAATATTTCTGTAGAAATTACCTGGTAACCCAGGACACTAGTTCTGAGTAGAGTTTATATCTGTCTCTAAGGTTGTCTTTTGACTCATACAAAAGCTGCTTTGAAAAGGAATAAGCGTTCCTGATATTATTTAAGATAGCAAAAGAATAGCAGAAGCAAGCAATGTTTTTCTGACTGCATTTCAAGCTACTAGTTTTTCATAGAATTGTTTGGATTGAAAGGTAACTGTCAAAGGTCATCTAGTCCAACCATCCTGCAGCGAGCAGGGACATCATTAACTAGATTCTACCTGACCTTGAATATTTCCAGTGATGGTGTATCTACCACCTTTCTGGTCAACCTGTTCTAACGTTTCACCACTCTCACTGTGAAAAATTTCTTCTTTATATCTACTCTAAATCTACACTCTTTTAGTTTTAAAACCACTACTCCTTGTCCTATTTTAACAGGACCTGCTAAAAATAATAGTCCCATCTTTCTTATAAGCCCCCTTTAAGTACTGAAATGCTACAATAAGGTCTTCCCAAAGTCTTCTCTTCTACAGGCTTAACAACCACAACTCTCTCAGCCTTTCTTTATAGAAGAGGTATTCCAGTCCACTGATCATTTTTGTGGCACTCCTCTGGGCTCACTTCAACAGGTTTATGTCTTTTCTGTGCTGAGAACTTCAGAGCTGGACACAGTACTTGTGGTGATTTCTCACCAGAAAAGAGGGGCAAAATCACATTCCTTGACCTGCTGGTCATGTTTCTTTAGATGCAGCCTCGAATTTGGTTGCTGTGAGTATACATTTCCGGCTTATGTCCAGTTTTCCATACACCGAGTCCCAAGTCCCTCTCTACAGGGCTGCTCTCAATGCCATTATTCCCCAGTCTGTATTGATATCGAGAATTGCCCTGATTCTGTTGCAGAACCTTGCACCCAAGTGCACACAGGCCCACTTCTCAAGCTTGTCCAAATCCTTCTGGATGTCACCATCTCCTTCAGGCACGTCAGCCTCACTACTCAGCTTGGTGTTATCTGTAAGCTTGCTGATCTTGCTGTCTTTGTCATTGATGAAGATTTTAAAAGTCAGAAGAGTTTGGAATTCAGCCACAAAACAAACTCCATTTAAATGTCCAGAGCACAGCCTTTGTGTGGGCATTAAACTGTCTGGAGCAACATATGCAGAGAGAAGTATTTACTCATATGAGGTAGCCTCACATGCCCTCATACAGAAGCATGCTTTTTATAATGTTACATGGTTGATTTGCACTGATACATCACACTTTTCATCTCGATCCATCAATGCCTTTCCTAAGTTATTCTCCTTCCTTTTTTAGATTTAAAATTTAAACTGACGCAAGACAGAGCATGTGGGTTATAGTCTCACAAGCAGTTACAGTGTGGGTGGTGAACTACAGCAGCAATAGTATTCTGGTCACTTGTTTGCTGTTCCAGCATATGAACTTCTGTGGAGCATCTGGCCTGTGTCTGTGAAAAGTTCTCATATTTAATTTTTGGACAGAGCTCATCACCTTGTTATACAGTGAAGCTCAAATCATAAATCTCTCTATTCAACAACAAAGATTTGGTTGAGTGACTCTTAGATAGCAACATCTGCTTGAACAGCAAATGAGATCTATGTTCCAGTAAAGAGCCTTGTTCTGGGTTTCTCAGGGTATCTAGTATCATAAAACTCACAAATGGAATAAGCTATCTGTATCAAAATTATCTTACATAGGTGTCAGACTGGTCTTCATGTGGTGATGTTGTACATAATATACAAAACCTATATTTTAATTATTTTTCTGGCTAGTGTTTTGGGGTAAGTACAAAAGACAATTTTCTGAGCTCTATATTCCATTTGTAATTATTTCTCTCCTCCCTTTAAGGTCTGTATTGTGCACCATTAAAGACTGACACAGAATAGCCACACAAATTCCAAAGGAAAAGGTAACGTGTCCTGGTTTGGGGTAGAGCAGAACCAATTTTGTTTGGTGATTTTACTTTTTACTGTATCTCTTCTAAGTAACTGCACTTTCTGAAGTTAATGGCTTGTTTTGTTTTGTTTTGTTTATCAGACAGTGTGCTTCTAGTAGTGATAAAACTTGATGTTTCTAATTAGTACCAGAGACTGGTCTGCAGAAAGGTTCTTGCTCTTACTTGCTCCTATAGAAACCAAGATCACTCTTGAATCTTCTGGACCACATTGGGGGACTGTAAAGTAAAAGGTTTCATATTGTTATGAATATGAATTATGTTTTATTAACAAGGCAAATATTACATTAATAAAAGTATTAAATATGATTTATTCATATGAAAAAAAATCCCCCCCCCCCCCCAAACTTATTAATAGGTTCAGTGTATGGCTGTAGTATATTCACAATGGATATATACAGCATATAGGCAATATTAACAATGTAAACAGTATTAAGCAAACCAGGAAAATAACACTGGGAAAGACAGTCTGCTGCTCGTCCACTAGGAGGAGACTCGACAGGATCCTTGCCAATACGGCAGGAGTAAGACAGATAGAACCTTTTACAAAGAGGCTTTATAGACATAAACAATTATTCACAATATTATTTCTCCAGAATTCTCTCCAGGGCTGCAATATAGTCCAAGTTACACAGAGCAACAGGAGTTGCCCTGGTGAGACCATACCTGGAATATTGCATCCAGTTTTGGGCTTTCTAGTTCAAGAGAGACAGAGACCTGCTGGAGAGAATCCAACAGAGAGCCATGAGGATGATTAGGGGACTTGAGCATCTCCCCCATAAAGAGAGACTGAGATCCCTGGGGCTTTTTAGTCTTAAGAAGAGAAGACTGAGAGGGGGTCTCATCAATACACATAAATATCTGAGGGGTAGGTGTCAAGTGGAGGGGGCCAGTCTCTTTTTGGCGATGCACAGTAATAAGACATGAAACAGCAGGTTCAAGCTTGAACACAGAAGATTTCACCTCAACATGAGGAGAAACTTCTTTGCAGTGAGGGTGGCAGAGTACTGGAACAGGCTGCTCAGGAAGGTTGTGGAGCCTCCTTCTCTGGAGACTTTCAGAACCCACCTGGATGCATTCCTGTGAAGACTACCCTAAGTGATCCTCCTTTGGCATGGGGGTTGGACCTGATGATCTCTTGAGGTCCCCTCCAACCTGTAATGTACTGTGATACTGTGAGTTCCACCCACGTGGAGGAGTGCTGCTGCTGTACATTAGCCAGTAATGGCTTCTGGGGCACTCTTGGGTGCTGGTTGCTGGCAGGGTTGTCTCACTGTCCCAATGGCTGGGCTGGACATGACACGATGGCAGGCAGCTCTCGAAGCTTCCCAGGATTTGCAGGCTGTCTGGGGGTTTCAGGCTCTTGGACGACAGCCTGTTTCTTTCAGTGCTTTGCTGCAAGGTCTGGGTTTGAGAAGCGGGAGCTCAAGCTGGAAGCGACTTATCACTGCAATGGAATGGTTTCCAGGGTCTTGGCTCGTCTGGGCTTTGTCTCTTCTGCCCAGCAAGACACTTCAGTCTGCTCCTGGGCTTTTACGATGTGAAGATGCTGACTGTGGTTTCAGTGCAGCTTACATGAAGGGGCTTGTGTCTTTCTGGGTAAATTAAGGCATGACAAAGATTCTGAGTTTCAAGGCTCATGGCTTCTTTTCCCAGATCTTAGGCAAAGCAAAGCGAGGCACAGCAAGGCAAGGCGAGGCACCTTGTTTACAATCTGGCTTTGCTTTCATCATTTGCCCTAGGATCAATTTGGCCAATTGGCTACCAATAGAATGGGATTTCAACAGGCTGTCACCATATTAGGTAAAGACATAAACCTAATCTAGGTGAAGCATGGGCAGTGCACGTGCCTGTTTACCACAAAGGGAGGACATATCCCTTGTTTACCAGACTTTCTGATGCCTGGGTTCTTTGTCTCTTTCCCGCATTCCCTGGACCCCTGCAGGAGGGAGGGGGAGAGGGGGATCATGCCTGGACATACCAGGACTTGTTCTGGGTTTGTGTTGGGCCTGTTTGGCCCTACCACCATACACTTGCCAGGAGGAGCAGATAGGACAGATGACAATAAAGCAAAGTGCAAATAAGATGATTAAGGCAAAGCTCAGTAAGTCAAAGTGCAAGGACCTGCACGTTAAGCAATCCTTGATATCAATACAGGTTTGGGGATAACAAAATTCAGAGCAGGCCTTCAGAAAAGGACTTGGGAATACTGGTGGATAAGAAGCTGGATGTGAGCCTGCAATGCACACTTGCAGCCCAGAAGGCCAATCACATCCTGAGCTACATCAAAAGAAGCTTAGCCAGCAGGTAGAATAAAGTGATTCTGCCACTGCTCTGCTCTTGTGAGACCTCACTTGGAGTACTGTGTCCAGCTCTGGGACCCTCAACACAAGAGACACAGAACTGCTGAAGTGGATTCAGAGGAGGGCCATGAAGATGATCTCAGGGACACAACACCTCTCCTGCAAAGAAATGGAGAAGTCTCTGGGGAGACCTTATAACTACATTTCAATTACTAAAGAGGACCTACAGGAAGGCTGGGGAAGGACTGTTTAGAAGGGCTTGCAGTGATAGGATGAGGGGCAATGGTCTTAAACTGGAGCAGGGTAGATGTAGGTTAGGCATAAGGAGGAAGTTCATAACAGTGAGAGCAGCAAAATACTGGAATAGGTTGCCCAGGGTTGTGGTAGAAGCCCCATCCCCAGAAACATTCAAGACTTGATGTGGGCCTGGGCAGCCTGATCTAGTTGGAGATGTCCCTGCTGAGGTCAGGGGTGTTGGACAAGATGAGCTTTGAGGGTCCCTTCCCAACCCAATGCAATCTGTGACCCAAACTTGTTGACGAATAACATATTTCATTCCAGGTATGTCACATTTTGGTATAAAGATGAAGGACTGTATTTGGTTTGGCTGAGCTGGAGTTAATTGTCCCCAGAGCACCTTTCATAGTGCTGTGTTTTGCACTGATGTTGCTGGGTGTGGGTGACACACCAGTGTTTTGGCTACTGCTGTGCCAAGCATTGTGGCTGTGCTTTTCTAACATTTTCCCCACAACATCAGGCTGAGGGATGGGCATCATCTGATGATGGGATGTAGAGAATAACATCTTTGTTTACTCTTGCTTCTGTGCGCTGTCTTTGCTTTTGCTTCTCATCCTATTAAATTGCTTCTATCTTGACTCATAGGCCTTTGATTATAGTTTTCCACTCTCCTGTCCATCTAAGAAGGCGAGTGATAGAGTGGCTTCTGTGAGCATCTGGCCCCCAGCTAGGGCCAAACAACCACAGGGATCACAAGGGTTAAACCCTCTTCTTTAATGGCCAGCATCCAAAGAGGACACTATCCACTCTGCCTTCCATCCCAGTCTGTGTGTGAAAGTGATGTGACTCCCACTGCGGAGTTGGGTTTGATATTGGGTTTGTATATATTTAATTTTTTCATTAGTTTTTAAAGTTCTTCCCCTTGGAGAAGAGAGAGGAGTTACTAGACAGTATCTGTTTTTCATCTAGTGGCTGGCCCAGCCCTATCCCCTGACATAATGTCACTAATGTGCATATGAGAGTGACTGTATCTAGAAAATATACATTAGAACATAAAACAAGTCAAAAGGGGTATCTTTCTGGAAAACCATGATTAAATTACAGCCCTGTTTATTGTTCCTTTTTGAAGTTTCTGACAATATTCTCAAAATAAAATATAACTTTTTTGGAATGAGACCATCATCTGTCTTGTAGTACGTAGATATGCTTTCTGGGAAATAATCTCATGGAGACTGTAGCTTTAAAGAATAAAATAGTAAATTGATGGCTCAGGACTTGAGTTTCCATAATCCACTTCTACATTACTTTAGAATAAAAATATTTTCAATCAAACTCTTATAAATGTTGGGAGAAAATATCTACAATTAGCACAGGCAGAGACATATTGAGTGTTAGATGACAATCTAATAAAAATTCATTTCAATGGAAAATTTTTGACGAGTTTTATCAGAAAGGTTTGCTTAAGACTCAACTTTGCTAAAGACAAAGGCAAAGAAAGCAAAATGTTTACTAATAGCTGTCACAAATAAATAACACATCGTAGGTTGCCATCTCTGTATAAACAATGTAATAATTAGAATAAAGTAAGATATTATTTGCTGGTTTATACCTGAAGGGATAGAGCTGACAGCTTATCTCGGAGCAAAGCTACACTCCTATCTGAGTGTAGGATTTGAAGGAGCTTTAAAAAGTACCTAATGTTTTCAGTCATTGGTATAGATGTGGGGGTTTTGTTTGCTTGTTTATTTTTTTTAAAAGCCTTATCAAAAGTGTTATCAAGGATTGGAACTCTAAGCTACCGATAAACCTGTCACCTGATAAACTGCAAACGAAGCAAGCTTCAAACTTATGCAACTGTAACTGACAAAGGTATCCAGTGTTATTTCATGGTTTGGTATGCTTGCTGAAGATAATATTCTTTCTTTTCACATTGTTCAAGAGAGAGATAGCAAATTGAGGTGCCTCTCTTGTCCCTAGGGAATTTTTTATCAGCTGATTTTTAATATTGTAAGTCAGTTTTCTTCCCTAGCATTCATTATTCAGTGATGGCTGTGATTCCAAGTTCATCCTTTTATTCTTATGTACATAAAGCAACAAATAGAGAGGTTCAGCTTTCCATAAGTACCCTGAAGGAAAATCATCCATTTCATAAACATCTCTCAGGAGGAGATTCCACAACCTCTCTGAGCAATCTATCCCAGTGATTAACCACTTTCCCTGAGGACTTCTTTTGTTAATAGAATTTGTCATGCTGCACCTTATGTCCACCACCTCTTGGCTTTTCAAAAGTCTCCTTGATCACCTGTTAGGTGGTTGTGCATGGCAACTAGATCTCCCTTAGCCCTTTTTTCTTAAGACTGAGTAAACCCATCTCAGATTCTCCTGTCACATACTCCATCTCCCAAATACCATGGTGACTTCTCTCTGGACTTAGTCTACTTTGTCAACTCTATCTTGTACTGGACAACCCACTGCCTTCAGCCTGCTGTCTATGTTCTTAATGCAGCCCATGCCACCATCAGTCCCAGGACACATTGCTGACCCATCTTCAAATTACTGTCCTCCAGGACTCTTTGTCCTATACTGCAGACCCTCAAGTCTACCATTTTCCTGAGGCTACAGCCGGCTTCAAGGCCGTACCGATGCATAGAGTTATTCCAGTCCAGGCGCAAGGACATCATATTGCCTTTTAGGAACCTCATCAGGTGTATGTCCGTTCTTCTCTACAATCTCTTAAGGCTTCTTTGATGTACTCACTTTTTATGTATGAACTTATGTATGTGTATGAACTTATCTATTCAATTTGTTGCCATCATTCAGAGAGGTTCTAGGTAAGGAAACTAACAAAAATGGATGATCTTCACATTTCAATAACTAGCTAAACAGGAAAAAAAAAAAAAGAGTTTTTTACAATTTGCCTTGGACAAGTCTTACAGCAATGAGCCCTGCCAACTTCCACTCCAGATTTCTTATCCCTTCTGGGACAAGTGCAACCCATTTGTTGCTTGCATCTTTGGAGCCCTTTATACCAAGCTGTGATTGCAAAACCCCAAGACTTGTCAATGGTACCAGTCCCAGAGCCATGAATTGGCTCTTCCCATATACTGCCTTGCCCATTTCTGATGCCAGGGGGATGGAGGAGGACACAACTTGAGCTCCTGATCCTTTTACCAGTTGCCCCAAGGCTCTGAAATCTCTTTCAATTGATTGTTAGCCAATATATAGATCATGAGTCAATATATCGATATTGAAAAAAATCCCAAGATAAAATAAATTTAATAAAGAATATTAATAATTTGGAATGAGTTATTTTATGATGCAAATAATGTTAAGTTTTTGGATCATAAGGATGGATTTGTTTGGTGCTCAGGGAATTTTCAGTATGACCACGGAAGTTGCTATTTTATTGTTCTTTACCAGCTAACACCAACTACCTGAACCACAATGATCTTTAGTCTGATCTGGTTGGAACAGTTTTACATTCAGTGTCTAAAAAGCCATTACATGTACATGCTATCAATGCTTTTTAAACTAATGGCCATAAAATTATCACGGAGTAGATGATAATCCATGTCATATTTCTGCCTCTTATCATTAGTTATTAGTATGTTCATCCATTGCCTTTTAATGCATCACCATTAAGCTGGATGGCAAACAATGAGCAGGGAAAATTATATGGACAGTGCCCTAGAGATGTAACAGTAATGGATGGACAGACAGTAACAATTCACTTACTGTTATCAGTGCTATTCCCAGTCACTTTTGTGAATGCAGTATGAATCCATGTGAGATATTAGATAAGAGGGAAGGAAATGGCGAATATTTGTGGCTTGAACCCTTCTGGTTATTACTGATTTATAAGGTTTTGAAATAGGTAGACAGCAAGAACTAAAATAGAAATTAGCATTTTAAAAAGGTTAGAGATTGCTGTAGACATATTTGAAAGAAAATCGTACCTCTTTGCAATGCATTTACAACACAAGGTGTCAAGAAGTAGCAAAGGAAGTAGAAGCAGACTTAGGTTATATTCTTTCTTCCCAGAAAAAGGCTGAGGCCTATTGATCTAGAAGAATTTCTATATATAATGCTAGTGTATTGAGGAAAAGGAATATTTGGATCAGCTAAGGATGAGGATAATTCTACTGAGTACAGTAGAATTATTTATGTACCCTAAAGTGGAGCTATGTGCTCTTTTAGTAACAACCTGTTGAACTGGTTTAAAGCATGGAGAAGTCTGTAGGACCTGTAATAACCTCATTAAGGTTATGCATAGGCCTTTTCTTTAGATTCTTCTTTTTAACTCTTATTGTTCTTAATTTAAGCTATTTCAGCTCCTGAAAGAATATAATACTGCTATTTTTATAGAATCACAGAATGCCAGGCGTTGGAAGGGACCTCTGCAGATTACCTAGTCAACTCCATTGCTAAAGCAGGCTCACCCAGAACAGGTTACACAGGATCACACCCAGGCAGGCTTTGAGTATCCAGTGAAGGAGATTTCACTACCTCCCTGAGCAGTCTTTTACAGTGGTCTGTCACCTTCATAGTAAAGAAGTTTTTCCCCATGTTCAGATGAAACTTCCTGTTCCAGTTTTTACCTCTTGCCTTTTGACCTGTCACTGGGCACCACTGAAAAGAATTCTCTTGATACCCTCACAGTCTTCTTTGGGATAAACAGCCCCAGGTCTCTCAGTCTTTCCTTGTAAGAGAGATGTTTCAGTTCCAGAACAATCTTCGTAGCCCTCTGATGAACTCTGTAGTATCATTATTGTTGTTATTATTATTATTAAGTCACACTGTAAAACCTAAAGAGACAAGATTAAGTAGAATGAAGTAGGAAGTCTAGAGACTTCAATGAGATTGCTTTATTTAAATGTTGCTTTACAAAAGAACTTTCTGTCTTTAGAATTTTAAATTTGTTAAAAAAAAATTAATCAGCACCTTGACACAATATTTTTCAGATTTTTCTATTTTGAATGAATTTTGTTGGAGCAATGCCTGACAAGAAACCTATTGTACAACAGTTTCTGGGACAATTATTAAGCAAAACCTGATTGAGCAGGAGGTGTTGAGAAAGGCATGTATTTATACATTTTTGATTGATAAAGGGATGAAATGCTGAAAAAATAATAGACAGAAGCACAAGAAGGTTTTCAACTGTTTAATAAAACCACTTTGTTACTATATACATTTAACAAGAAACAGAATGCTGCTTTAGTTTTATAGAACTTAATTTGCTTGTCTCCTGAAAATGGGCAAACACAGCAGCTGTGTTTCCAGCAGTCAACTTTATAAACTTTGCATTCATCTAGCAAAACAATCAGTTAAGTTCTTGAAATTGTAGGTAAAGATGAAGTTTCTTTACATGTTTAGCCATGGAATTCTGAAGAAGATAACAACTAAAGGGTTTAAAGCCTTATCTAGTATACATCTTGCAAAGACTAAGTGATGCAGGTAAACACAATTTTAGTGACATATATTTTCTAGCATACATGTATGTATACTACAGCTCTCTAGCTAGACATTAATTCCCTGTGCCTTTATCTAATGTAATCTAAGATTTAAAAAAAAATATAATTTACAATCAAACAATATAGAAGTAATCAAAGAATATAGACCTAATCTACCATGGTAGAATTGAATGTAAAGCTGTATCCCCACAAGGAATGTTGTAGTGAAGGCAAGCCTGTTCCCTTATGACATGAAGAAAACCATGGGCAGTCCTTGGTAAAAAAGGGCTTGCTACTACAGCTGTTTCTATCCATTTTCCTAGTAAAGCCATTCTTGCTGATCATCTATAAACATAGTGATTTTTTATTATAAAGACAGTGTCCAAATAACCAAATTCTCTACCACCCTCTCATTTATGTTACTCTTTTAATCCAGTTGCACAAGCAGTTATTTGCAAGTTGAACAAGATACTTCACTTTCTGGCACAGGAAACTTGGACATTTAACCATTTTTCTGCTGTGGAACTTGCTTATTTGTTTCTCATGGGAGTTTCTGGTGGATGCCTTGAGAATGCAGGGAGTTTATGCAGTTCAGTAATGTTTGGACAGATTTATGGATGAGTGTCACGCTCAAGTATAATACAGAGAAAACACAGCACTCCCCAGAATCAAAATCAGTTTGAAATCTCTTCTTTTCCTTCCATTTCTTATCAAGTAGAAATGTCCCATGATGTGTCCTCCAAAGCCTTGGAATTCTGCTCCATAAAAATCCACAGACAATTACCTCCCACATATTGCATGTGTGGAGTGCTATTTTTCACCTGGGTGCAGCCAGGATAAGATAGGAAGAGAGAATCCATACAAATCTTTGTTTAAGAAAAGTAATAGTACAGTCTAAGCAGGTTATATATTTCTTTCTGCCTGAAGGGAAATTAAAAGTTGTCTATAGTTCATTGTAATTTACAGGTTTTGAATAGCTTATAAGAACTGGTAAGCCAAACTCACCAATGTCAGTCTAAGAGCCAAGATAACACCTGGAAACACAGAGTGATACTGTTTGGGTTTTGTGAAATGATTAAACTAAGTTAGCTTAATTCAGAGCAGCAGGAGCAACAGATGTTGTTGCTCAAGTTTATTTTCTTTTGTTTCCAGATGGGGTTAGAGAAATAAACACTGGAACATAAAAAAAAAAAGAAAAAAAAAATCTGTGAAGATATGTTTCTAGTCCTTCAGCATAGCCCAGCAGTGCCTGCTACAGTACATACCATGTGACTTTGAGTCTTGGGTATTTGTTTTCCTCCAGCTAACATTTCTGTGGAATTGTTTAAGAGCTTTTTCATAGTAAAGTCAAAATAACTGAATTGCACATTGCAGATCCTTGGGGAAAAAAAAAAAATCCTCGCTACAATTATAGAATAGTGGTACCTTGTGGACCACTGAAAAGTTGTTTGGTTTTGGAGTTTTGGGGATTTTTTCGTCTTGCTTGTTTCATTTTGGTTGGTTACAGAAATGTTACAGAATTAACCAGGTTGGAAAAGACCTTCAAGATCATCAAGTCCAATCCAGCACCCAACACCA